>NC_047085.1:83882037-84488586 GCF_902459505.1 Geotrypetes seraphini | reverse complement strand
TAAGGTATATAAAGAGATAATAAATAAATATATAATAAACATGACTTTCTGATCTTTTGATGATTATTATTGCTGCATAAGATCAAGAGGCCTTTGATAGGGAAAATGCCAGAACTCATGAGGGTTTAATAACTTGTGGATATAGATTGTTATTGCATCGTGAGGAAGTAGCAGAAAAAGAGGGATTCAAAGCACTGCAGAATTATCCACACATCCAAAAGGAAAGGAGCAGCTGTTTGATATGTCAACAGTTAAAGAATCACATTGAGGCTGCCATGGTACTCTGTAGTCAAAATCACACCACAAAATATTTTTTAAAGCAATATTCTGTAGTTATGCTACTGTTCTCAAAATGTATAGAATAAGGAGTATAATTCCAGTGTTTTGTTGTACATCACCTGCCAAGTAAGCCGTGCTTTAGAGAAACAATGTTTAGTTTTGTTGGGTCATGATTTTGTCTGCATCCATATCGATGTCTTATCAGGCAGCAGGTGAAAGCTTGTCTCTTCTCCCAGGTCTTTAATAGAAGATGTAACTAACTGTCTAGAAAAAAAGCTGATGCTTAAGTAGAATCAAACTGAGCATGAAAACAGAAGAATCGCCATAGGTTTACACCCTGTGATCAGAGAGTTCCAGGAGGAGCATAAGGAATGATCAATGAAGATAAATAAAATGGAAAACCAGCATAGAATGCTTGAGTTAATAAAAGCAACTTGTGATGAGCTCTGAATGCTGCAATAGCCAATGATGCTTCTGGATAGAAGGATAAACAATGTTGCAGTAATCTAATATAGGTAAACCAACTGCATGACTTAGGTTGTGTTTTGACTGTACAGTATGTCCAAATAAGACTTCAGAGAATGACTTATGACAGAGAGGAGCATAAAAAGGATCATATTGTTTTGGAGACTTGGGCCTTGAAATTTAACTGGGAGTCCAAAAGGATTCCCATGTGCAGAAGAGAACCAATAAGAGGAAGAAACATTCCAGTAAAAGAAGGGGTAAGACTTGAAGACTTCCCTGTAATCCAGATTGCTAAAGATTTGGAAAGATTTAAGGCAATAATCAGAAATTCAGTTAGCTACTGCTTTGAGACAAGATTAATGAGACAAGAGTAAAGATACCCAAGGTCAGGGGAATATGGGTCATTTAGAATAAATAAGGAAGTCATCTGCATTGTAGAATCTGCTGATCCCTTAACTCTGAATCAGGGTAGGCAGCGAAGCTAGAAAGATGTTAAAAAACAGTGGTGAAATAATCTAGCTCTGTATTACCCCACATGCAGTGGTGTACTATGGGGGGGGGGGGGGGTAGTCATCATCATGGTCTGGGAACTTCACTGCTCTGCCGGAATCAGTCCTTCCTTTCTGTGTCAGTCCTTCCTTTTGCGGAAGCAGTAGGATGGTCCGATGCTGGCAGAGCAGCAAATTAAGGTTGACAACGATGAGAGAATGCTCTGAACAGATTTCTTACAGCCTGCCAGGGCCTTCCCTCTGCTGTGTCACTAATGACATGGCAGAGCAAACTGAAAAAAAATCTCATGGTGGGACGGGGTGGGGGAGTCAGTCGGGTCCGGAGGTGCTGCACAGGGAGTTGGGAGGGGGGGGGATGAAAAACTGTTGCACATGGGGGGGAGAGAGGAATAATTATTGGACATGAGCTGGAGAAGAAGGGAGATGCAACAAAGAGGGAGATAGGGATGAGAGAGAGAACTCCTGCAAATGGTGGAGGGGAGGGAGACATGCATAGAGAAGAAATGTTGGATATAGGGTGGATGGCAGGAAGAATTGATGCATGGGGAGAGAAAGAAATGTTGCACATGATAATGGAGGGGAAGGAAGGGAGAGTTACTGCATGGAGGGGAATAGAGAGGTTTCACCCAGGGCACAAGGCAGGGAGCAAGAGGATAGTAGACAGTGAGAAAGAAATAGAAATATTGGATATGGCAGTGGAATGGAAGGTACGGAGAAGGAAGATGGATGGTGAGCACGGAGAAAGAAGAAAATGTCAAATGTGCTGGAGACCCTGGCGAACAAGTTAACAGAAATCCTAGCCTGGGACCAACATGATTTTAAATAATAGAATGACCAGACAAAAGGTAGAAAAAAATGATTGTATTTTCTATTTTGTGATTACAGTATGTCAGATTTGAAATATGCATCCTGCTGGAGCTGGTGTTAGACAGCAAGCGTGAGCTAGGACCTAAAAGAGAGAGGGAAAATCTTTTATTTTGTTTACACCGCATTGCCGGCGTGGGGTTGGAGAGGTTGTAACCCTATGTAATGTTATTTTGTAACATTATGAATATTTAACTGTAACCTGTTCTTATCCCTTTGGGGAGGACAGGATATAAAAATAAAATAGCTAAAGATATATTTTTATATGGGGGGGGGGGATGGTTGTTAAAAAATGATCGGCTCTGGGTGTCACATACCCTTGTGTCCGCCACTGCCCACATGATAACTGATGTGAAGGCAAAATAGTATTCAGGCTAATAGACACTCTGGAAGGAGTGCCCTTGATCTTTATTCTCAAATGTTCTCCTTATATTCTTCCAAAAAGTATGCACCACAATTATACTTCCTGGTAATATTCAATGGTCCATCAGAGATGAAATACTCTGATGAAAGCAGCAATATTACTGCCTCACCATAAATTCTTCATCAGTCTGATGTCATAATTTAGAGTAACTTTTCCCCTTATTGTCCACTTGCATAAATTCTTCAATATTCCTTTGCTTTTTTAATGACTTCATGTAATTTAGCCTTTTAATTAATGCTATGACTCAATCATAAGAAAATGTTAAAGAGAGCTGAAGCACTTATCTTTAGATCGCATTGGGGGTAGTAGTTAGCAACACAAATTCATGTTTTACCCACATCGGGCTGTTTTCAAGGCAATTCCCCCTAAAAAAAAAATGGAATAAACCTAGACCTGGATCAACCCTTTCTAGTGATTCTGGATCCAGTTGGCATCTTTACTCCTCCCCACTGTTTTCTTCACTGAAGTTTTTGAAGCGAGGGGTTAGAATTATCCTCCAAAGTCTGCACTGCTCCTTAGGGCCTGATTTTACTAAGGCTGTTTCCATTCTCTGTCTACAGAAAAGAGCTCAGTAAATCAAGCCTTTAATATGACACTGCACAATGCCAGAAGATGTCGACAGATTCTCCCCCAAAAATGTGCTATATCAGTGTTCTTCAACTTTATGACACCTATGGACCGGCGGAAACAAAATAATTATTTTGTGGACCGGCACTGATCTGCAGACCAGCAGTTGAAGAACACTGGGCTAAGTCGTGGGCCAGACCCCACCCAATCTCCGCCACAGACCCCACCCCCATAATAGTACTAATTGTAACACAATTTTTTCCATTCATTTTTCATATACACACACAATAGAATTGTATTAACAACACATAATGGTTAGCCACAAAATTAAACTACACAACGCACACTATATGCTTCTCAATATTCATTCCTACCAGAACACAGATAACCCCATGCAAATACAGAACCAAAAACTAAAAGTAGTAATATATACAAACAAACCCTAAGATGCAAGACTCTGCATGCAGTACAACCCCAGAGGAAAAGAAACATGCATTTCTTTCTGAACAGACAGCAGATGTAAATCAATCACTAAATTCAAAAATAAAATTATTCGCCCTACCGTTGTTGTCTCCCTCCCTCCATGCTGAGCCTTGCCTTATGGCCTGCTCCTGCCTGGCTATTTTATGCCACCCCTGGTGTTATCTTTAGGCCGGCTTCCTCTTCCTCTGCTGCAGTACACAAAGCTGTGGGCAGCGGCTCCTTGCACGTCCCGTACCTCATCTGGAAGCCTTCCCTTTGATGTTGCGACGTCAGAGAGAAGGCTTCTGGTTCAAGCGCTGCTGCCTACGACTGTGCACTGCAGCACTGAGGAAGAGGGAGCTGGCCCAAAGACAACGCCATATCGATTGCACTATGGTCCAGCAGCTGAAGAACACTGTCTCGGACCAGCAGGAAACTTCTGCGGACTGGCGGTTGAAGAACACTGGTGTAGATCACACAATCTTTCTCCCAAAACCCAAGCAGTCTCAACCTCCTTACTTTCTAGTTGCTCCTGAACTGATTAACCAGGCTATAGATAAGTACCCCTCCCCCTTCACTATTACTGCTAAATGTCTGGCTGCTTTACCGTAGAAATAGCCTTCAGATCAAATGGCCAAACCTTAAAAGTTTATACCAGTGGTCTCAAACTCGCGGCCCGGGGGCCACATGCGGCCCACCAGGTACTATTTTGAGACCCTCAGTATGTTTATCATAATCACAAAAGTAAAATAAAACCATTTTTTAATCATATGTCTCTTTAGCTATAAATGACAATATTATTATTAAGGCTTAGCCAAAAGGAAAGATTTAGAAACTATAAAAAGAGTTTTACCTCATGCAAAATTGTCATTTCTTTAATAAGACATTAACTATTTTTTTCTGAGGCCCTCCAAGTACCTGCAAATCCAAAACGCAGCCCTGCAAAGGGTTTGAGTTTGAGACCACTGGTTTATACTATATCCAGCCCTGTCTTTAGAAGTCCATATATAGCGATAAGGATCTGGATGTAAAAATATATTTGGGTATAGATCTATCCCACTGTTGTGTCTACAAAGGACGCCTCAGCCCCATCACTCCACCGCTGTGTAATTTCAAAACCGCGGGAAGATTTACATGGTGCCTCATCATTAGCTGTCCACTTGCTGTTGTTCAAATGTTATTCAAGTTGTATGTATCTTATTTTAAATAATTTTAATAAATTATCATTTTATGTTTACTCTAAATATAATAAATAATATAAATATAAAGTGCATTTGTACTTAACTCAATCACAGCCAAACCTGGGAGTCTGACCCGACATGTTTCGCACAAGTGCTGTATCAAGGGTCTCCCAAGGTTGCTTCCATCATCCAACTCCAAGTAAGGTGTAAGAAAAGAAATAGGCATTCCTTTGCACTGCACAGCTCATTTGCATAGCAATTTTTGAGAGATCAACAGGCTCTTCATGTGCTGTTCAAATCTACTGTGAGCTCTGCAATGTAGTGCAGATATAATAAAACCATATCAGGGAGAAACAGGGTTATAAAAACTACAATTTGAGGGGGGGGGGGGGACGGACAGGGTCCACTTCTAGATGATTTGAAGATCTGGCAGCCAAGATTTTTCAAGTCCTGACCTAGACTCTAGGTTTGTTTTCTTTAGTGTTTTTTTTAATATATAAATGTTGCTTAGATTTAATGGTACCTAATCATTGAAAAGACTAAAAAACAAAATACAATAAAAATTAGAACATTAACTAAACAGAAATAGCTTCTGATTTGTTTGATATACAGCTGTCACACATACAAAAGATTGATTTGTTTCTGTAAAATCAGTCCTAAACTAAAGATAATGAAATTTGTCTATGGCAAAACTGATTATGTTTAAGAGAAGTTTTAACTATAGATCAACATAGAACATTGAAACAAATAGAAGAGTCCTTAGTAAATAGCTCTACAAAATAAAATGAATGTTATAATTTTTTAGAACAAGGTTCACTTTTGCACTGTAGCACCAACGTGAACTGAATGTAATTACTGCTTATAGTTGGGCATTCTATTTTTGAGAGCACATATTTTTTTAGTGAAGAGGTTATGTGATATATTTATTTCTGTTTTAGAGCAACTTTCAAGTTTTCACACTTAAGTTCTAATAAGCACATTACATTTAATTACTTTACAGTTTGAACACATATTTATAGATGTGTTGATCACTAAGGGTAATAGTACAGAAAATGAAGTGATCGGAATACCTTTCTACAGTTCAAGGGAGGTGGGGGGGGTGTTCCAGCAGGAGGGATTGGGCACCCTCCTGCCGGCGATCTTCAGATGTGGGTGGGAGGTGCTTTGGGCAGGAGGGATTGGGCATCCCTCCTGCCGTGATCTTCAGGGGGGGTGTCCTCCTGGTGGTGATATTGAAGGGGGGGTCGGGGAGGGGGGGGGGGGTGTTTCAGGCAGGAGGGATTGGGCATCCCTCCTATCATGTTTATTTGGGGGAGGGGGACAGGTGGCCGCAGGCCCGGCCTCTAAACATCGCAGCAGGGAGATTCCTTGCAATAAGCTCTGCAGCCGCCCCTACAGTGAACCTGATTATCTAACCGGCGTCTGTAACATGGACGTCAGTTAGAGAATTGGGTTCCACTGTAGGTGTGATTCTGTATAGGATGCCCGTCAGATTCTGAGACTGGGCGTCCTATACAGAATCCCAACCCTTAGAGTTCACATAAGAATGACCTCCCTCTGTCTTCACATTCTGCACCATCATACCAAAAGTTTAGAAAAGGTTTAAAATGTATTCTCACAAGCTTTTGGGACTACAGCCTCTGGCAAGAGCTATCTATTGATCTCCATGATCTTGTTGATTGTTGATATCATATCTAATACTTATCTGTGTGTGATTACCTAATCTTTTAAATTAAAAAATGGAGTTCTTTTCTAACTAGTGTTTAGTTTGTAAATCCGCTTTGACTTGCTCAAAATAATATAACAGCAAATTCAAAATAAATATAGCTTAAGCATGTGTGCTTATAGGTCTGAAGAGCTGATGCAGATTTTTATGTTTTTGTATTGATATTTATATGTATTGTGTGTTTTATTTAACTGTTAAAACTATTTAGATATGAGCTCAGAGCCACTCATTCAATATTTAATGATAAGGAAGTGAATCTGTTTTATGTATCTGCTTTATGGTGTGCATGGGAGGGGAGGGGGTTGAATTTTCCTGCAGATAGGGAGGCAATTAAGCATTGGGAAGCCGTAGGAACTTAAAAATTGACTATCCTTTTAAAAGCAAAAAAATTCCTATTCTATGACTTACTGGCAGTAAACAAAACATGGTCCTTCTTTTTCTTTTTTTTAATCTTTATTGATTTTCAAACTTCGATAGTGCAATACAAATGGTAAATCAGAAAAACTGCACAAAACACACTATTCATTATACAATTGTTACATTAAACAATCATTTTCTCCCATCCTCATCTTCATTCTTAATATAATAATACATATGATGTGATAACAAATTATAAATAAATAATTTAACTATTCAAAATACATTTCTCTCTCCCCACCCTCCCTGGATGTGTAAGGAAATCTAATGATAAAGAAAGAAACATGACCCTTATTATAATGCAATAAAATTAATGGACTCCATACATCATTAAAGGATTTACTAGTCCCCAAATGTTTCACCGTCATCCTTTCATACTTATATGTGGTGCACACATTTACCCACCAAAAAGTGAAATTGATCCTATCATGATTTTTCCAATTCTGTATAATCAATTGAACAGCTATTCCCGTCATAATCAGGAAAAGGCGACTTTTATACTTATCTAAAGTAGGCTTAATATGTAGTAATGTACCACAAATTACAGCTTCATAAGATAAGGGAATAGCTGCTTCAAGAATGAGATTAATTTGTCCCCCCAAAAACATGGTCCTTCTAATGTTTGGGTTTCAAACAATCCTGTTCTAGTTTAAAATAAGTTATACCTTCAGACTCTCAGCAAAAGAAAAGTTCATGCTGCATCTGTAATCCATCTCTGCCATGTAGCAAACAGCTAAAATAAAAATCTACTTTTAAGAAAGTAATGATCAGTCACAGGCTGGTGGAACTGTGCAAATTGCTTCCAAAGCATAATGTCACACATTTCATCCCTGTGAACCTTTTAAGGGTACTATAAGAAATCAGCAGTACCTTTTGACCAGGCTTTTCATTTATAGGATTTCATTCCACATACGGGTTTCAGCACTCAGTGTTTGAGGCCACATCACAACAGCCAATCAACTCCTCCAGCCTACCTAGGCTAAAGGGTCAGTGTTTCTACAGCCCTGACATTTGGCTAACTGATGTGTAGGCAGGATTTTATACAGGCTTGCTTCCTTATCTGAATCAACTCAAAAAGGCTCAGTCAGTCCTCATTCTATCTCACTGCATGCATGCAGCTGGTATTCTGATTTCTCTAAGAAATGAAGGACTGCATTTCCACAGGCATAAACGTTTGTTGGCTGCCTTCAGATTCTTTGCATTGTGTGTTACATAAGAACATAAGCGGTGCCTCTGCTGGGTCAGACCAGGGGTCCATCCTGCCCAGCAGTCTGCTCACGCGGTGGCCCGTCATGTCCAGGACCTGTATAGTGATCTCTATCTATACCCTTTTATCCCTTTTTTCTTTAGGAATTCATCCAATCCTTTCTTAAACCCTGATACCGTACCCTGTCATATCACACCCTCTGGAAGCGCATTCCAGGCATTCACCACTCTTTGGGTGAAGAAGAACTTCCTAGCATTGGTTCTGAATCTGTCCCCTCTTAATTTTTCCGTATGCCCTCTTGTTCTTGTAGTTTCTGAAAGCTTGAAGAATCTGTCCCTCTCCACTTTCTCTATGCCCTTCATGATCTTGAGTCTCTATCATGTCCACTCTAAGTCTCTGCTTTTCCAGGGAAAAGAGCCCCAGTTTCTCTAATCTTTCAGCATATGAAAGGTTTTCCATACCTCTTATCAATCACATCGCTCTTTTCTGAACCCTCTCGAGTATCGCCATATCCTTCTTAAGGTACGGCGACCAATATTGGACGCAGTACTCCAGATGTGGGCACACCATTGTCCGATACAACGGCAGGATGACCTCTTTCGATCTTGTTGTAATGCCTTTTTTGATAATACCCAGCATTCTATTTGCCTTCTTAGAGGCCGCTGCGCACTGTGCCGGGCTTCATTGTGTTGTCCACTATTACCTCCAAGTCCTTTTCTTGGGTACTTTCACCCATTACCAGCCCTCCCATCGTATAGCTGTACTTCGTGTTTCTGTTCCCTACATGCAAGACTTTATATTTCTCTACAGCAAACTTCATCTGCCATCTCATCGCCCACTCTTCTAGCTTATTCAGGTCCTTTTGTAATTTCTCACAGTCCTCTTTAGTCCCAACTCCACTAAATAGTTTGGTGTCGTCTGTGAATTTTATTACTTCGCACTTCGTTCCTGTTTCTAGATCGTTTATAAATATATTGAACAGCAGCAGTCCGAGTACCGACCCCTGTGGAACACTACTCGTGACCCTCTTCCAGTCAGAGTAGTGGCCCTTCACTCATACCCTTTGCTTCCTACCCGCAAACCAATTTTTGATCCATCTATGAACGTCTCCTTCCACCCCATGGTTCTTCAGTTTCCGTAGTAGGCGTTCATGGGGTACCTTGTCAAATGCCTTTTGGAAATCCAAGTATACGATGTCTATGGGGTCCCCTTTGTCCATTTGTTTGTTAATTCCTTCGAAGAAGTACAATAAGTTCATTAGGCATGATCTTCCCTTGCAGAAGCCGTGCTGGCTTGTTTTCATCAGTTTGTTTCTATGTAGATGTTCATCAGTGCTTTCTTTTATCAGCGCTTCCGCCATCTTCCCCGGAACCGAGGTCAGACTTACCGGTCTGTAGTTCCCCGGGTCACTTCTCGATCCTTTTTTAAAGATGGGCATAACATTAGCTATCCTCCATTCCTCCGGGATCATGCCTGTTTTCAGGGATAGGTTACAAACCCGCTGTAGTAGTTCTGCTATTTCCTCCTTTAGTTCCTTCAAAACCCTAGGGTGGATTCCGTCCGGGCCTGGAGATTTGTCACTTTTTAATCTATCTATCTGCTTATGTACGTCCTCGAGGCTTACCTCCATTGATGTTAATTTTTCTGCTTGATCTCCTGTGAATATTTTTTCAGGTTCCGGCACATTGGATGTATCCTCTTTTGTAAATACTGATGAAAAGAACATGTTTAGTCTATCCGCCACTTCTTTTTCTTCCTTCACCACTCCTTTCCTATCTCCATCATCCAGCAGTTCCACCTCCTCAGTTGCCGGCTGCTTCCCTTTAACATATCTGAAGAACGGTTTGAAATCTCATGCTTCCTTGGCTAGCTTCTCTTCATATTCTCTTTTTGCGCTTCTGACTACGAGGTGACATTCTTTATGATGCTTCCTGTGCACTTTCCAGTTCTCCCCGGTTTTGTCCTTTTTCCATATCCGGAATGAATATTTCTTGTCTCTTATTGCTTTCTTCACTTCTTTTGTTATCCACGTCGGGTCTTTTGTTCAGTTCTTTTTGCATCCTTTTCTAAATCTGGGGATATACAGATTTTGCTCCTCATGCACCATGTCCTTGAATAATGACCAGGCTTGCTCTACAGTCTGTGATTTCCTTGAGCTGTTCCTAAGTTTCTTTCTTACCATTACTTTCATCGCTTCGTAGTTTCCTTTCTTGAAGTTCAAAGTCATCGCTGTGGTTCTCTTCCCCTTCGAAATTCCTACTTCAACCTTGAACTTGATCATATTGTGATCGCTGTTTCCCAACGGTCCCATTATTTCCACTTCCTTTGCAGGTCCTCTTAGCCCATTAAGGATTAAGTCCAGAATGGCATTCCCTCTCATTGGTTCTCTGTGCTAGGTTCTCCAGGAATCTGGTCTCCCTAGCACATTTTGAGTTTCCAAGACTCCAGTCTATCCCGGGATAGTTGAAGTCTCCCATAACAATCGTTTTACCGCTTCTGCATTCTTGCCTCATCTCGGCTTTCATATCTTCATTGTTTGCTTTGGATTTCCCAGGTGGACAATAGTACAGGCCCATCATTATTTCGGGCCCATTTCTTCCCGGTATTTTAAGTCATAGTGATTCCAATTTGTCGGTCGTTGCCGCTGTGTCTACTCTGGTCGAGTGTATGTTATCCTTTATATATAGGGCTATTCCTCCTCCTTTTTGACCTGACCTGTCTTCACGATAGAGTTTGTACCCCGGCAGTACTATATCCCATTTGTTTTCTTCATTCCACCATGTTTCAGAGACCCCAATGATGTCTAGGTTCTCTTTTTTGGCCATGACTTCTAATTCTCCCATTTTGTTCCTTAGGCTCCTTGCATTAGTATACATGCAGTTTAAGTCCTGGTGTTTTTTTGTCTTCATTTTCATTTCCTGCACTACGTTCTTCTTATCATCCTCTTGATCTGTCAACTCTTGTATTTTGCCCGTTGTGTCTTCCCACCATTTTTCCCTCTCAGTATCTTCTCAGGATACCTTTTTCTGAATCATCAACACTTGATCGACTGTCGGCTTTCCCCTTCTTCTTAGTTTAAAGCCTGCTCTATTCCTCTCCTGACGTTGTTTGCCAGAAGTCTAGTTCCCGCCGCGCTCAGGTGCAGTCCATCTCTCCTGAAGAGCTTGTTCTTGCCCCAAAATGTTGTCCAGTTCCTCATGAAGTGGAACCCCTCTTCCTCACACCATCTCCTCATCCATGCATTTATTGATTGCTAAAGTGAGCACCTTTGCTGTGCACTGAACGGCTGTATGCCGTTGGCTCCTCCCCTTTTAAGGGGGAGTCCGGATGATGATCTTCTGATGCGGTGGGGGTGGGCGGAGCTTACTCTCGCCGCTGCCCCTGGCTTCCTGCTCCTCTTTGCCTCCTCTCACGGCTCCTTTCTGGCTTTTACTTTTCTCTTCTGTCTGCCCCTTCTGCATGCTTGCTTCTGTTAGTTCCTCTAGCTCTGCAAAATAAATTGTCAATAAATTGTCAAAATAAATTAGATTTTAAAATGGAGTAGCGCATCAGCTTTGTGGTTAGAGTAGGAGACTGAGAAACCAGAGAAATCATGGTTCAGATTCTGCTTCTTCTGGTGATGCTCCTTTTGACAAGTAGACAAGACATTTCACCCACCCTAGGATTACCATATGGCTCCAGAAAAAGGGGAACGGATCGAGACATCTGGGCTTTACTTCTATTGAAAGCAATGGAAGTAAAACCTGGATGTCTTAATTTGTCCTCCTTTTTCTGGAGCCATATGGTAACCCTAACCCATAGCCTAAGGTGAAATTTAAGGGATAGATATTCAAAAGGGTTTAATCGGGTTAGAGAGGTTAAAGCCCAATAAGCTTGCTGGTTGCTGATATTGGGTGAATCTCTTCATAAAGGTAGTTGATAAACCCCCAATAAATAAACTTTACAATGTAGTGCTGATGAATATCACTGCTAACTGGCTACGATAGCCAGATTGTCAACCGTAGCCCATTAGCAGTGATATACAGTCTACTAACCGGCTAAGTAACTGCATAAACCCCCTTTTTTACAAAGCCACATTAGGCTTTATTATTGCCGGCCGTGGTGGTATTAGCTCCAATGCTCATGCAATTCCTATGAATGTTGAAGCTAATACTGCCGCAGCCGGCAATAAAAAAATCCTAAAGTAGCTTTGTAAAAAAAAAATAAATAAAAAGGGGGGGTGGGGGGACGACGACTAAGAAATGCAAAATAGTTTTACTGACTTTGGGGTCCTTTTACTAAGCTTCAGTAAAAAGTGGTTTTAGCAGGTTCTTAAACAGGTTTTTCCCATGTGCTGAGGCCATTTTTATTGTAGACACAAAATGGATGATTTTCTTTGCATTAATGGCCATGATTAACTCTGCTGCTAGGCTGATTTTGGGTATCTCACACAGAGAACACATTACCCTGGTGTTAAAACAATTGCACTGACTTCCAGTGGCACAAAGGGTTTGCTTTAAGATGTTATCAGCACATCAGAGTCTGTATAGATCTGTTCCATTGAATTTTCAAACCTTGTGGGAGGTGTACCAGCCCAGGAGGACTCTGTTCAGTAAATTAAATCTAGAACAGCAATGATGTCCGTGGTCCATTATACGACACGTGGACAGCCACACCGCAGGAGGAAGAGAGGACAGAGTAGTCACCTGTCTGCCTGGAGCAAGAGTAAAGGATGTGACCAACAGGATCTCCAGGATCATAGATGGCGCACGGGGAGTGGACACCGCTGTGCTTATCCACGTAGGAACAAATGATGTGAGCGGGCGGAAGTATGACAGGGAAGAGCTGAAGGGCCAGCTCCGCTCACTCGGAAGACAACTGAAGATCAGGGAGGTGAAGGTGGCCTTCTCTGAAATCCTCCCTGTACCAAGAGCAGATGGAAAGAGACAAGGGGAATTGCAAGTGATCAACGCCTGGATGAGACGATGGTGCGAAGACGAAGGCTTCGACTTCGTGCGCAACTGGACGGCGTTCTGGGGAAAAAGTAAATACTACAGAAGGGATGGACTACACCTCAACAAGGAAGGAGCAAGAGTTTTGGCAGGCAACATGAAGAAAGCAATAGAGAAGGCTTTAAACTGAAGGACAGGGGAAAGCCGACAGTCGACCACCGGTCGATGGCACGGACAACAGGATGCCCCGACGTAGGAACAAAGGACTACTACTCATACACAAGAGAGGTCGACCTCACAGCCAACAAAGGAGAACAAGCAGGAAGGGACAACTCAGACACAGGAGGGGATGACCACACAGCAAACATGGGAGATAACACAGGAGCAGTAAAGGATACCGTAAATGAAACTGTAAGGACAGCCAAGAGTAGAAGGTCCAAAAAGGTAACACGAAGGGAACTTAGATGTATGTATACAAATGCTAGAAGTCTAGGAAACAAAATGGGAGAACTAGAGACGATAGCAAGACATGAGAACATGGATATCATTGGCATAACAGAAACATGGTGGAATGAAGAAAACAAATGGGACACAGTACTACAGGGATACAAACTATATAGAAGGGATCGAGAAGGGCAGAAAGGTGGAGGTATTGCCCTATATGTTAAGGAAGGAATAGATTCTGTTGGAATGATTACAACAGACAGGAAAGAGAAGCTGGAGTCCCTCTGGATCAAAATTCCTGGTCACAATGGCGCAGATACAAAAATTGGCCTTTACTATCGTCCCCCAGGACAGGCGGAGGTCACTGACTCAGAAATGATGGAGGAAATCAAACAAGTATGCAAGACAGGCAATGTAGTTATATTGGGAGACTTCAATTTCCCAGGAATAGACTGGAAACTAGGAGCCTCCAACTGCGGCAAGGAGGCCAAGTTCCTGGAGGTGCTAGGGGATTGCTTCCTGGAGCAAATGGTAAAAGAGCCGACAAGAGGCGACGCCACCTTGGACTTGGTCCTAAATGGTCTCACCGGACCGATAACAGAAGTAGAAGTCATGGTTCCACTGGGAACGAGTGATCACAATGTAATCAACTTTAAACTTGACATCGGGAAAGGGAAACATGCCAAAACCTTAACCACCACCTTAAACTTTAAAAAGGGTAAATACGATTGCATGAGAGCCATGGTAACAAAACGACTCGAGAAGATGGTGGACAAACTTGAAACAGTAGACCAGGCATGGTGCCTATTGAAAAATACTATTGCAGAAGCACAAGATCTCTACATTCCGAGGATTTCCAAAGATCGGAGAACTAAAGGCAAAGGAGAACCAGCATGGCTTACCATACAGGTGAAGGAAGCCATAAAAGAAAAGAAGGACTCTTTCAAAAAATGGAAATGCACGAAGACAACCGAAGCCTGGAACAAACATAAAGATGAACAGAAGAAATGTCACAAGGCGGTGAGGGATGCAAAACAGGACTATGAGGAAAAAATAGCCCGGGAGGCCAAAAACTTCAAGCCCTTCTTTAGATACGTGAAAGGGAAAAAACCTGCAAAAGAGGCAGTGGGACCCTTGGACGACATGGGAAGAAAAGGGTACATCAAGGAAGATAAACAAATCGCAGGCAAACTAAATTCCTTCTTTGCGTCTGTCTTTACGAAGGAGGACACCTCAACAATACCTGAAGTGGAGAAACTGTTTACAGGAGAAATAAAGGACAGCCTCACCACAGTTGAAGTGAACTTAGATCAGATATACTACCAGATCGACAAACTTAAAAGTGACAAATCCCCTGGACCGGATGAAATTCACCCGAGAGTCTTGAAGGAATTGAAGGTCGAAATCGGAGAGTTACTGCAAAAACTTGCAAACCTGTCAATCAGAACTGGTCAGATACCAGACGACTGGAGGAAAGCGAACGTCACGCCAATTTTCAAAAAAGGATCGAGAGGAGAACCGGGCAACTATAGACCTGTGAGTCTTACATCTGTCCCCGGCAAGATGATTGAATCACTGATCAAGGATAGCATAGTTCAGCACTTGGACACACATGACTTGATGAAACCCAGTCAACATGGATTCAGGAAAGGGAAATCGTGTTTGACGAATTTACTCCAATTCTTTGAGACCGTGAACGAGCAAATTGATAGTGGAAAGCCGGTGGACATAATATACTTGGACTTCCAGAAAGCATTTGACAAAGTTCCACACAAAAGACTTCTTAGGAAACTACAAAGCCATGGCATAGAGGGAGATATACAAAGATGGATAGGCAAATGGCTGGAAAACAGGAAGCAGAGAGTGGGCATAAATGGGAAGTTCTCCGACTGGGAGAAAGTGACTAGTGGTGTACCCCAAGGCTCGGTACTTGGGCCGATCCTTTTTAATATTTATATCAATGACCTGGAAAACGGAACATCCAGTGAGATCATCAAGTTTGCAGACGACACAAAACTCTGCCGGGCAATCAGATCGCAGGAGGACAGTGAGGAACTCCAGAGCGACTTGTGTCGGTTAGAAAAATGGGCGGAGAAATGGCAGATGAAGTTCAACGTGGAGAAATGCAAGGTAATGCATTTAGGCAGTAAAAATAAGGAATACGAGTACAGAATGTCAGGTGCAACTCTGGGAAAAAGTGAACAAGAAAGGGATCTGGGTGTACTGATAGATAGGACCCTGAAGCCGTCGGCACAATGCGCGGCAGCGGCAAATAAGGCAAATAGAATGTTGGGCATGATAAAGAAAGGAATCTCGAGTAGATCGGAGAAAGTTATAATGCCGCTTTATAGGGCAATGGTCAGACCCCACTTGGAATACTGCGTCCAACATTGGTCTCCCTACTTAAAGAAGGATATAAAACTGCTGGAGAGGGTGCAGAGACGAGCAACTAAACTAGTGAAGGGTATGGAGAAACTGGAATATGAGGATCGACTTAAAACACTGGGATTGTTCTCCCTTGAGAAAAGGAGACTGCGTGGGGATATGATCGAAACCTTCAAAATACTGAAAGGAATCGACAAAATAGAGCAGAAAAAACTATTTACATTGTCCAATTTGACACGGACAAGAGGACATGAAATGAAGCTGAGGGGGGGCAAGTTCAGGACTAATATCAGGAAGTTCTGCTTCACACAGAGAGTGGTTGACATCTGGAATACTCTCCCAGGGGAGATTATTGCGGAATCGACAGTCCTAGGCTTCAAAAGCAAACTAGATGCATATCTCCTTGAGAGAGGCATATAAAGATATGGTTGGCTATAAAATAAGCCAGGTGTATACCTAGCAGGGCCTCCGCGTGTGCGGATCGCCGGACTTGATGGACCGAAGGTCTGATCCGGAGATGGCGCTTCTTATGTTCTTATGTTCTTATGTTCTTATGGGAGTAAAATTATGGAATTATCTCCCTGGCATCCTGAGGACCTGTTCTGACCAGTTACAGTTTAGAAAAATATTAAAGACCCAACTGTATGTGGAGGTTTTTCTCTAAAATTTTGTTGTAGAGATATTTAATAAGAAACTTGAATTGTGATTATTGCACTATATTTAGTGAAGATTGACAACATATAATCTCCTCAGGTTTTTGACGCTACCTTTAGTGGGTAAAGCTATGGTGGTACTGTAATTGAAAGTATTTTCCATTTATGCTCTCTTTGAACTATTGTGAATGTCTCACTTGTTAACTGTTTAGTTATAGTCAGTCTAGAAATTTTAGAAATAAATAAATAAATAATAGTCCATGTAGACCAGTTTCCTGTTTCCAACAATGTCCAATCCAGAAACCCAAATAATAGCAATATTGCCATTAGGGTGCAGCAATTAAAAAAAATTACTATGTGAACACTTACCAATGCCCATTTTGTAAATAGTAAGAGCTCACAAAGTATTCCAGCACTGACCAGTTAATGCATCTAGATTAGCACACGCTGTTTAGCACAAGATTGTGCCCTGATAACCCCCCTTTTAAAAAAATGTTTTTGAGCATAGCACATGTACATTTAGTAAATACTACATGATGCCTGAGCATGTCCTGTGGTATGCCATTTTGAGCTGCATTAGGCACATGTTAGCATCTAATGCATCTTAGTAAAAAGGCTTCTATGCACGCTGGCACCAGTCTGAATTTTGGCCAGTGCTCACTTAATTTTCAGGTTAGCAGGCATACCCAGATAGGTGATGCAATTTGCTGCACCTGCCCTAACTTTGAATATCTGGGGTTAAGCCAGCTCAGAGCTGGAATCTGCTTATAAGCTGTTCTTTGGGCATGGAGCTAGCTCATGAACCTGACTAACTCACCTTGCGCTTTGATCTGGAAAATATTGAATAACTGTATCCAAATTCACAAGATCAATTTTTTATAAATTTCAGACAAATGTTGGGCAATGTTCTCTCTAATTCTTTCCCAGGGTATATTCCCTATTGTTGGGAAAATATTTTTTGGACGTGAAGGCATTGGTGGTCGGTGACTCAGCTGGTTGGGGAGATGAAAGTGGTATGAAGCTGGGGTAGGGTGGGATGAATTAAAAGCCATGGAGGGGCATAATCGAAAGGAATGTCTAAGTCCATTTTCGTCTAAGTCGCAAATCGTCCAAAGTAAAAAATCAGATTTTCAAAAAGTACAAAGAAATTTTTTTTTTCAAAAATCGTCTAACTATACGTCCTGCCGATCTGATCATCCAAGTCGCTAAATCGGTCATCTTTATACCATTTTTTCGTCCAACTTTTCATCCAAGTCAAAAACGCCTAGAATAAGCCCTGTTGGATGTGAGAGGGGTCTGCAAAGTGATGGACTGAACACCCAGACATGCCACCTAAATAGGGGGTTACCTTACAGGGCACTGCTGTGAACTTCAAAAAAAGGGTGCCATGTCTTCATCTCACTACAGCTTCCTTATAGGTCATGGTGAGCCCCCCAACCCACCTCCAGAATCCCCTAGACCCACTTATCTACCACCCCAAAAGCCCTTATGGCTACAGGAGCCACTTATATCCAGTACAAAAGGGTTTTGGGGATGTATAGGGGAGTGCACATGTTTCAATATCAATGCATTGATTACAGGGGCTTAAGGCCATGGGTCCTCCTCTCCATGGGTCCCTAACCCACCCTCAAGATGGTTTAAGATGCCTCTGTGCAGCATGACTGGGCTTTCTTATGCCAGGCTGCCAGGTGATGATGTTCTGGAGGCACAATTTTCAAGTTGTGATTAATATTTTTATGAGGGTGTGGGGAGGGGGGGCAGTGATCACTGGGGTAATGTGTGGTTGTCTGTATTATGTGTTTGCACTGCTTATCTGGTCACTTTAGTGTGGGTTTTAAATGGTCTAAGTCACAACGTCCAAGTTCCATCGATCCTGTGCTGTATAACTTTCGGTTATACATGCAGTACGACTAAATCTAAGCCTGCCCATGTCCTGCCCAAATCCCGCCCTCGACACTCCTCCTGATATGCCCCGTTTATTCCATGGTCATCCAACGGTCCCACCGCTTCCTTCGTGGGTCCAACGGTCCCACTGCTTCCTTCACATCTACCACCCTTTCTGTAAAAAATAATTTCCTGAGCCTATGACCTCTTAACTTTATCCTATGCCCTGTCATTTTGGAGTTTTCCTTCATTTGAAAAAGATTTACCTCCTGTACGTTAATGCCATGGAAATATTTAAATGTCACTATCATATCTCCTCTCTCCTGCCTTTCTTCCACAGTGTACATATTGAGGCCTATAAAACTGTTTTCATACACTTTATGACAAAGTCCACCAATCGATTTTATGGACCAACTCCATTCTATTTATATCTTTTTGAAGCTGCATTCTCCAGAATTGCACACAGTATTCCAAATGGGGCCTCAACAAAGACTTATACAAAGGAACTATCGCCTCATTTTTTCTACTGGCCATTCCTCTCCCTATGCTCCCAAGCATCTTCCTGACTTTGGCTATTACCTTTTCTACCTGCTTTGCTGCCTTAAGATCATCAGACACAATCGCCCGCAAGTCCTGCTTTTCTTTCAATCACAGAAGTACTTCGCGGCAGAGTGAAACCCCTGATGGACAAGGCCAAGCAGCCTGTTTAGAGTGCTGCCGGCCTAATGCTGCTTTGGTTGAAGGTAGGGGTCACTTGCAGTTGGCGGGGAGGGAAGGATGGAGGGTCAGCAGGGGTGCGGCTGTGCGGTGGGGGGGGGGAGGGTGAAGAGTTGTCAGCGAATCCTGGGACTAGGGCTTATTTTTGGGGTAGTGCTTATATTAAGACCTGCCCCAAAAATGATGCTAGATCTTATTTTCGGGGTAGGTCTTATTTTCGGGGAAACACAGTATTTATTTTTCAACATAGTTGCCATCAGTTACCACACATTTCTACCAACAATGAACAAGTTTTTGAACGTTGTTGTGAAAGAATGGCACGTCTTGTCTCTTCAACCAATTGCTCACAGTCCTTCCCACCTCTTCGTTCAAGTCACACACATGCCCCCAAAGGTATCCCTTCACTTTGGGAAAAACATGGAAATCGTCTTGACTGTATGACAGATGGGGCTAGAATGTGAGATAAACAGAAACTCTCTTATAATAATTAAAAAAAAAAAAATGGAGAAAAAAGACCTCAGAGGTCAAGCAGGAAACAATTGCTTGACTATGCTGCCACCGAAATCATAAAACCACTCTTCCATGGTTGTGTGACTGCCTTATTTGTTATGCCAGTATTTGATCAAGACACAGTGTAGCTTGGCTGGCATATTGGGTAGACTAAATGTACCGTGTAGGTCTTTACCTGATGTAATACACTAGTTTACTATTTGGCCCTTTTACTAAGCTGTGGAATATACTAACATGGAGCACGCTCAGGTAGGGTTGCCAGATGTCTGGAAAAACCCAAACATGTCCTCTTTTAGAGGACTGTCCAGGTTTTGGAAAGCCCAGATTTTGGAAAGCCCCAACGAGCTCTGACTGCATCTGGAGGGCCTCTGAGCATGTGCAGATGATGTCACATACATCTCTGCATGCTCCAGGCCCTCCAGATATGGCTGGAGCTCATCCAGAAAAAGAGATGAGGCTTCGTGGGGGAAGGGCTGGAGGCGGAACTGGTCAGGGCTGGAGGCGGAACTGGGTGGGACTGAGATAGAACAGGGTGGGGCTGGAGGTGGAACAGGGTGTGGTCATGTGTCCTGGGGTTCCCAGAGAAAAATATGATAACCCTACTTTCAGGTGGCCCATGGTAGTTTTCGGATGGATGCAAACCTCCCATGTGCTAAAAAACAGAATTTATTTTTAGCACTGGGGGCATGTCTGGGGGTGTGGAAGAAGTTTAGGATAGAGTTTGTGCAGTTACATTATTATATGTTTATTGATTAGTGCATGGTTAGTGCATGAGCTCTTGCTTCCTAGAAAATAGGTGTTAAGTGCTCACGTGCTAAAGGCCATGTGCTACTGGGGAAATTAACATGTGGCCATTAATGGGAATAATGGAAAAGGGGGCTGTCTTACCACCATGCTAAAAGCGACCTCAGAACCTGGGAAAGACCCAAGCTAGGGATAGTGCTTTTGAGATATTTAATAGTTTTTCAAAAAATAAAAGTGCAGAAACTTTTTTAAGTTTCTTTGTATTAAGACCCAGAAAAAAAATTCCTCTCTTATAGTTAGATTATCTATTAGTTCTAAAGACTTTGAATGCAACTCATTTTGCCCCTAAACACATGCTCCACATTTCCTTGTCAATTCCGGGTTTGAAGATATCTGTATAATTTATTTATATATATTCTATTAGTGATCCTCATTTAATGAAACCTGAACTCAAGGCCATACCAAGAGCTGTGTAAGTGGTGTGACTACACAGGGTATAAAGGGGTGGGGGCACCAGAATGTAGTGCAGTGGTTAGAGCTACAGCCTCAGCACCCTGAAGTTGTGGGTTCAAACCCAGTGCCACTCCTTGTGACCCTGGGCAAGCCACCAAATCCCCCACCAGTGAGCCCACCAGGACAGATAGGGAAAATGCTTGAATTACCTGTATGTAAAACCATTTTGAGCATGGTTGTAAAACTACAAAAAGGCGGTATACAAGTCCCAGTCCCTTTCCCTCTTTTGGCACTCTGCCCTTTCCAGGGTCCAGAGGGAAACTTATTTTTACCCTGAGATGGCTAGGATTTCCTACGCTATCATATCACATGGTAGGAACCTCTAACTAAAAGGAAGCACTTGCGACTCTGTGGTTAAAGGTCATGGGTTCAAATCCCTAGGATGGTCAGATACCCTAAGCACATCTTCAAATTTCTTTTAGTGACAATCTGCCATCTAGGTGCATATTGATGATGCATCAGACACATCCATTTACTCTGAAGGATAGCTATTCTGTGTATTTCCTTTTATGTTCTTAACCTTTTGGAAATGAGGTTTAGTATGCAATATATACATATTTTTTCATGTGCTTTGCTTCACTAATGCATTATTAAACATCTTTTTCTATTATTATCAAATAGGAGTCCTCTTTAGCCCAAAAATAGAAGTTTAGTATGATATATAAGAGGGAAAGAAATGCAAGAAAGTAACAGGCCGCAAACTCAAGTGTATGTACACAAATGCAAGGAGCCTAAGGAATGAGATGGGGGAATTTTTTACATTTTTTAGAGATGTTTCTAATCGTGCTATGGTTTAATCACCCCTTCCCTCTTTGTTTTGTAACTTTTAATTTTTCCCTCCCGACTCATGTTTGTAATTCATGTAATTATACTGTTAAAATGTTAGTTTCTCTTTATTATGCTTTACTTGGATTTTGTACATCACCTAGCAATTTTAATAGGCGATTCATCAAATGTATTAATAAACTTGAAACTTGGAATTGGAAGCTAAGGCACAAAAAGATAACCTTGACATCATCGGCATCACAGAAACATGGTGGAACGAGGAAAACGTCTGGGACACTGTGCTACCGGGATTCAAGCTATACTGCAGAGACAGAGTGGGTCAAAAAGGTGGGGGTATTGCCCTATACGTCAAAGAGGGAATTGAGTCTACTGGAGAGAACACGCCGGAAAGAAAAAATAAGGTAGATTCTCTATGGGTCAAAATTCCGGGAACAAATGGAACAGAAATGAAGATCGGCATCTACTACCAACTCCCAGGGCAGTCCGAAGAAATTGATGGAGAAATGGCGGAGGAGATTAAACGCAACTGCAAGGGGGAAATGCAGTTATCATGGGTGACTTCATTTATCTGGGGATAGAATGGAACCTAGGCACCTACCCCTACAATAGGGAGACCAAGTTCCTGGATGCTGTAGGCGATTGCTTCCCGGAACAGGAAAATATGAGAGGAAATGCAATTCTGGACTTAATTCTAAATGGACTATGAGTACTGGTGCAAGGTGTAGAAATAGAAGGGACGCTGATAAGCTGTGATCACAATATGATACGCTTCAACCTGGACACAGGGGCAAAACATTGATCCAGAACGACGGCCATGGCACTGAACTTCCGAAAAGGGAATTACGAAGGGATGAGACTCATGGTGAGGAAGAAGATTAAGAAGAGGATAAGCATTGTAAAAACCCTAGAGCAAGCTTGGTTACTTTTTAAGGACACAGTCACCGAGGCGCAAAATCTATATATACCGCGTATCAACAAGGGATCCAAGAGGAAAAAGAACAAGGAACCAGCATGGCACATGGATTCAGGAAGACTGGAAAGTGGTTAATGCTACGCCGATCCGGTACTGGGAAAGATGGTAGAGGCACTGATAAAGGACCGCTTCATTGACCACCTTAACGGACACAATCTGATGAGGACCAGCCAAAACGGCTTCAGCAAAGGAAGATCTTGCTTGACGAACTTGCTGCACTTCTTCGAGGGAGTAAAAAGGCAGATAGATAAGGGTGACCCGGTCGACATTGTATATCTGGATTTTCAGAAGGTGTTCGACAAAGTTCCGCATGAACGACTACTTTGAAAAATTGCGAGCCATGGAATTGAGTGTGAAATACATGGATTAAAAACTGGCTGGCAGATAGGAAACAGAGAGTGGGGTAAAAGGACAATACTCGGACTGGAAAAGTGTCACGAGTGGAGTGCCGCAGGGTTCGGTGTGTGGACCCGTGCTCTTCAACATATTTATAAACGACCTGGAAATTGGTACGACGAGTGAGGTGATTAAATTTGCAGACAATGCAAAGTTATTCAGAGTAGTGAAGACGCAGGAGGATTGCGAAGACCTGCAACGTGACATAAACACATTCGAGAAATGGGCTGCGACATGGCAAATGAGGTTTAATGTGGATAAGTGTAAGGTGATGCATGTTGGTAACAAAAATCTTATACATGAATATAGGATGTCCGGTACAGTACTTGGAGAGACCCTCTGAAAAAGACTTGGGAGTACTGGTCGATCAGTCAATGAAGCCATCCGCGCAATGCACGGCGGCAGCAAAAAGGGCGATCAGAATGCTAGGGACTCCTTTTATTAAGGTGCGGTAGGCGATTAAGGTGCAGAATATCGCGTGTTCAACCGCCTGCCGCGCTAGTCGCTAACGCCTCCATTGACGAGGCGTTAGTTTTTAGGCTTGCCGCGGGGGTTAATGCGTGATGAAATGTCCAATGCGCTAACCCCCATAGCATGCCTTGATATAAGCCCTAGGAATGATTAAGAAGGGGATCACAAACAGATCAGAGAAGGTTATCATGCCGCTGTACCGGGCTATGGGGCACCCTCACCTGGAGTACTGCGTCCAGCATTGGTCACCGTACATGAAGAAGGACATGGTACTATTCGAAAGGGTCCCGAGAAGAGCGACTAAAATGGTTAAAGGGCTGGAGGAGTTGCCATACAGTGAGAGATTAGAGAAACTGGGCCTCTTCTCCCTTGAAAAGAGGAGACTGAGAGGGGACATCAAAGAAACATTCAAGATAATGAAGGGAATAGACTTAGTAGATAAAGACAGGTTGTTCACCCTCTCCAAGGTAGAGAGAACAAGAGGGCACTCTAAAATTAAAAGGGGATTGATTCCATACAAACGTAAGGAAGTTCTTCTTCACCCAGAGAGTGGTAGAACACTGGAACACACTTCCAGAGGCTGGTGTATGGGAAAACTCCCTCCAGGTATTCAAGACAAAGTTAGACAAGTTCCTGCTAAACCAGAATGTACTCAGGTAAGGCTAGTCTCGGAGCACTGGTCTTTGACCTAAGGGCCGTCGCGTGAGCTGCTGGGCACAATGGACCACTGGTCTGACCCAGCCTTGGCATTCTTATGTTCTTTTATTTATATATTAGCAAATATTAATATGCTGTGATTGAGGAACATAGAGACCAAAAGGTTTGAGAGTTTTTCAAAAACAGCAGAGGAACTGGACAAGTTTGAAGGAACATATTTGATATGTATCCTAGAGAAATGACTGCTTGTAAATCAGGAGGATATAAACTTGGCTTTGGAATTAACATGCAGTTTACTATCTGAGTGTGTGTGGTGCAGTGGTTCCTTTACCTAGACAAAAGCACCTGTGGATCTATGGTTAAATGCACTTCTATCTGCCAAAAGTCATGGGTTCAAATCCACACAACCCTCCCTAATACCTTAACAGCTTGGTTTAACACCTGAGTGTGTGGTGCAGTGGTTAGAGCTACAGCCTTAGCACCCTGACGTTGGTTTGAATCCCACTCTGCTCCCTGTGACAGAAGCAAACTAAAAAAAAAAGATAAATAAAATATAATAGTGGTGCTAGCATTTCACTGCATACAATTGTAATGAAAAACAGCATAAAATCACCATTCTCATGATGTCATAATAATGAGACGTGCTAACGTCATAGATGTCTATGTGATGCCTAAAAAGCGATTCTGTAACGGACATCTAACTATTTAGACGTGTCTAGACTTACTGAGCGCGATTCTCTATAGTGCATCTATGCATTATAGAATCACGCTCAGCTGGATGTCTAAACCACACCTAAAGTTAGACATCCTTTATAGAAGTGAGTGAGCATCCACAGGCACAGGTCATTGATAATTACTTCAGGTTCTCTGCATTTTTCTATAGGCATACGACTTCAACGGATTGACTTTGTATGTCTTAAAAGGCAAAATGAGACTGATATACCATATATTCAGTGACTCAGAACCAGACTGATCCCATATACCTCAATATACATATATTCTTGGGCAGCCAGATTACTGCTATTTGGCCTCCCACACAACCTCTGCACCAGCTCTGAATTCCCATTAATTTTATTTGACTGTTCTTCTCAAAGAGCATGACCTTTATTCTAGCCTAAGTTAATAAAACAAACATTTGGAAAGCAGTTCAACTTGGATGTGTTCCCACACCATTGCAGGTTCCAGTAATTGACTACAAGGCATAGCAGCTAGTTATTTCTGTCCCTGTCCAGTTATGGTTGACAGTACAGATAAGCATTTGAAAAATCGCCTGTGCTAGAGTATATTAGTAACTGTAGCTCATTGCTTACATTCAATATATATTAAATTGTAATACAAATACAATAACATTTTTCAAAATGCAAAAATAAAAATGGTAATGTAGCATTAGCATACATACATTACAGGTCAATCTGTTCATCTCGTGTTTATGGAATAGTGGACGAGTGTGGTTATTAATTTAGTACTTCCAGGGTGCAGTGTAAAACAAATACTGCTTAGCAAGACTAGTACCTAATGAGGCATCAGAAAACTGACACAGCCCTTCCACTGAGGGGTGGCGGCATTTATAAGAACATAAGAAGTTGCCTCCGATGGGTCAGACCAGAGGTCCATCGCACCCAGCAGTCCGCACCCGCGGCAGCCCATCAGGTCCATGACCTGTCAGGTTTTCTTGATTTAGCCCTATAGCCCCCTTATTTTTCTATCTATACTCTTTCTATACCCTATCTACCTCTCCCTGTACCCCTCAATCCCCCTATCCTTCAGGAATCTATCCAATCCCTCTTTGAATCCCCGTAGTTTACTCTGCCCGATCACCTCCTCCGGGCGCGCGTTCCATGTGACCACAACCCTCTGAGTGAATAAAAACCTCCTGGCATTGGTTCTAAACCTGTCCCCTTCCAGTTTCTCCGAGTGCCCTCTCGTACTTGTGGTTCCCCGTAGTCTGAAGAATCTATCCTTGTCTACCTTCTCTATGCCCTTCATGATCTTGAAAGTTTCTATCATGTCTCCTCTAAGTCTCCTCTTCTCCAGGGAAAAATTCTTCTTTATTAAATTGCAAATTGCTGCACCCTTGTTAGGGTATAACCAGAGCAAGAGAGAGGGAGAAACCTCTTGGCAGCATTTGTAAAAAGAGGGCCAATTTGGCTTCAGCTTAGATAAATTGTTATAAGCAAATTAATCCAAGCACTCTGCAGGACAATACAAAGCATCTGATGGAAAAATACTGTCATGATTTGATTTATT
Organism: Geotrypetes seraphini; assembly: GCF_902459505.1. Lineage (NCBI taxonomy): Eukaryota > Metazoa > Chordata > Amphibia > Gymnophiona > Dermophiidae > Geotrypetes > Geotrypetes seraphini. The sequence continues at coordinate 84,462,174 of NC_047085.1, read as the reverse complement.
GATTTAATATACTGTCTTTTACCGAATGTGAAGCGCACCTTAGTAAAAGGTCCACTTAGCCCGTAAGCCTTTCAGGGATAGGGAAATACCTAGAATGTAACTGAGCTACCTAAATATAAAATACTGTACCTACTGTACCTGTATGTAATATATAAACCCCTTTGGTTAGAAACATAGAAACATGATGGCAGATAAAGGCCAAATGTCCCATCTAGTCTGCCCATCTGCAGTAACCATTATCTCTTTCTATCTCCGAGAGAGATCCCACATGCCTACTGAAAAAGGTGTGAGCTAAATCAAAATAAATTAATTAAAATGTGGCCAATGGTTAGAAAATGCATGGTCTGACTAGGACGCCTTGAGGAGAAGCTCTGGGAACGGCTCTCTTCAGTCTGCAATTTTCCCTAACTTAACTTCACGGTGTGGCACCCCACGAGTATAGTTTTGTTGCTAAAGGTCAGGGGAATAAAATCACTGTTCCAGCACATCGCCATCATAGCCAGAAGTCATCGTACTGCTCCTCATAAGCCTGCACTCAAGATGGCGGCAGAAAACAGACCCCTCATGGAACTGGCACCCATGTCTCCTAAAGTGCTGCTCAATGAGGCATCGATTGCAGAACTGAAAAAAACATATCACCACGGTTATGGAGGATAAAGTGTCTGGACTTAAGGCGGGCATTCAGGAAGTTAAGGACGACATGAGCGCCTTTAACAACCAGAATTACATGGTGCATGATGTGCACATCAGATATAAAAACAGGCACTGGTGAGTATCATGATGTGGCAATAAGGACGTATTAATGAAAACCGTATACATACCGGATGATATACGGTTTTCATTAATACGTCCTTATTGTCAAATCATGATACTCACCAGTGCCTGTTTTTATATCTGATGTGCACATCATGCACCAAGTAATTCTGGTTTCCAATTCATCAATTCCCGTTGATTGTTCTTGGTACCTCCAAGATTTTCACATCCTTTTTCCTCCCATTGATGTTTTTAGCCATCTTAAACAGCATGGTCACACTTGGCACCCCTTTTTCCATCTTTTGGTCAAGTTTAGTCATTAATTTGCATGCATAAGGTTGGCACCACAGTCACTTATATACCATTCATCATTCATTTTTCATCTTTTATTACATTTTATCATATCTTAATCCCTTCTAGGACCCCTGAAGAAGACATGTTTGCCAAAACACGGACCGTGTAGGGTCCAGCTGGACAATCACATGTATACTATATTTTTAGACCTATATTTGTATTTTTATGATTTTACTGTGAAGAGCGAATAATAAATCATCTTTCAGAACATCTACATTCACAGTTTTTTTGTCTATTATTGGATTGTTCTCACTGTGGAATATCGTGTCTTCTTTTGTTTTTGTTTGTATTGCGCTTATAAATATCAAACATGTACCAATTCCTCTTTTGACCTCTACTGTATGTTCCTCAAAATACATGAAAAAAAGTCAATTTTCATTTTTTACTGCTTTAAAAACAGTAAATGCTGGGTTAATAAAAGACAAATTATTGGTGCATAGGAAGATAGAACAATTGGAGAAGTACAATTGATGCTTAAACCCGAGATTATTGAATTTTCCAAAAACGCCAGAAATTTCATCTGTTGAATTATTTAAAACCTATTTGGTACAAATCCTGGGATTTGCCCCCGATCTCATTCCTCCTTTGAACAAAATTTACTATATACCTCCTGCCATAAAGAAGTCTGAGAGTGAAATACCAGGAGTAAATCAAGGAGTTTTACCCCAATTACCTGAGGTAGGGAATATATCAGAGATTCTGGAAACTTCTATAACAAAAATTGAGGAAAGAGCTACCTTACTCATTTCATTTGTATTCCAACAAGACCTTAATGTGGTATTGAAGCTCTATTTTCGGAAAACCCAGGCTCCGTTCATGGGTCTACGTATTTGGATTTATCCTGATGTTAACAAAGAGACACAAGAGAGGAGAAAGCTGTTTCTCCTAATGAGACAAGAAGCAAAAGATCTTGGAGCCATTTTCCAATTGGCTTATCCCTGTAAATGTCTCAAAATATTTAGGGACAAAATATAATTTTTTTATTCCAGAACATCTCAGGAACTTTCTAGACTTGAAGAAGATCATTAGTAAATAGTAGGTATTGTAATATGGGAGGAGTTATTCCGTAAAGCCATTTTCTTGTTATTTTGATGTATGAGTTAATTATAGAAGTCCTATACTTTTAGACAGCCACTCACTGCTCATTTGATTTTGGGGTCTAAGAAAAAGATGTCTCTTTATTTAACACTTCTCTATGAAATGATATCGTCACTTTATAATTTTCTTCGTGTTTCCTAAACAAGTGTAAATTGCTTGATATTATTTTCAAAATGAAATTTAAAAAAATAAAATATATATATATATATATATATATATATATAGCATACTCATTCTGTATTTGAGGACTCTTTGCAAAAGCAGGTCTACTTTTGAGCGTGAGTTGAGCTAGATAGGCTTGAGTTTGGTGGACGCGACTTAGGTGTCAGTTGAAAGGAAGCTCTGGAATGAGAGGGCATAGGATGAAGTTAAGAGGTGATAGACTCAGGAGTAATCTAAGAAATTACTTTTTTTACAGAAAGTGTATTAGATGCATGGAATAGTTTCCCGGAAGAGGAGGTGGAGACAAAGACTGTGTCTGAATTCAAGAAAGCATGGGATAAGTATAGAAACATAGAAACATAGAAAGATGACGGCAGATAAGGACTACAGCCCATCAAGTCTGCCCATACCATTGACCCCCTTTTAAGTCTACTGGCCCCCTTAACTCTACTGACCTGCTCTATTAAGTCTATATTCTAGCGACCCTATTCATTGGTATGACTCTCGCATTCTTGAAGTCTGGGATACTGCGGGCCTCGATCACCTGTACTGGAAGCTTGTTCCAATGCTCTATCACTTGTTCCGTGAAGAAGTACTTCCTGACGTCTCCACGAAACTTCCCTCCCCTGAGTTTGAGCGGATGTCCTCTTGTGTTTGAGGGTCCTTTGAGAAGAAAGATATCATCTTCCACCTCGACCCATCCCGTGATGTACTTAAATGTCTCAATCATGTCTCCCCTCTCCCTACGCTCCTCGAGAGTTTAGAGCTGCAATTTGTTCAGTCTCTCTTCGTACGAGAGACCCTTTAGCGCCGAGACCATCCTGGTGGCCATCCGCTGAACCGACTCAATTCTGAGCACATCTTTACGGTAATGTGGCCTCCAAAATTGCACACAGTATTCTAGATGAGGTCTCACCATGGCTCTGTATAATGGCATCATGACCTCAGGCTTCTTGTTGACGAAACTTCTCTTGGTACAACCCATCTGCCGTGCCTTAGATGAAGCCTTCTCCACTTGAGTAGCAGTCTTCATGTCTGCACTGATGATCACTCCCAAGTCTCGTTCTGCTGTAGTCTTGGTCAAAGTTTCTCCATTCAAGGTGTAAGTTCTGCATGGATTTCCATTTCCGAGATGCATGACCTTACATTTCTTGGCATTGAAGTCCAGCTGCCAGACAGAGGACCAACTTTCTAAAGTACGGAGGTCCTGTTCCATAGTATTCTGCAGATTGTAGCCATTTATGATATTGCATAGTTTGGCATCATCAGCGAATAAGGTTACCTTACCTTGAAGCCCTTGAGTCAAATCCCTAATGAATATGTTGAAGAGGAGTGGACCCAGGACTGAGCCCTGCGGCACTCCGCTGGTCACTTCCGACGTTTTGGAGAGGGTACCGTTAACCATCACCCTCTGAAGTCTGCCACTTAGCCAGTCTTTAACCCATGCAGTTAGTGTTACTCCTAACCCCATCGACTCCATCTTGTTCAGCAGTCTGCGGTGTGGGACGCTGTCAAAAGCCTTGCTGAAGTCAAGGTATACAACGTCTAAGGACTCTCCCGAGTTCAGCCTTCTTGTTACCCAGTCAAAGAAGCTGATAAGATTGGACTGGCAGGACCTACCCTTGGTGAATCCATGTTGACTGGGGTCCCGGAGATTCCCCTCATTCAAGACCGTATCTAATTTATGCTTAATTAGTGTTTCCATGAGTTTACACGCTATTGAAGTGAGACTCACCGGTCTATAGTTTGCAGCCTCAGCCTTGCAACCCTTTTTATGCAGAGGAATGACGTTGGCTGTTTTCCAGTCCAACGGAACTTTCCCCGTGCTTAGTGAGAGATTGAAGAGCACGGCCAACGGTTCCGCCAGAACATCTCTCAATTCTCTAAGCACTCTTGGATGTAAATTGTCCGGTCCCATGGCCTTGTTCTCCTTGAGCCTTGTCAGCTCGCTGTAGACGTCTTCAGGTGTGAACTCAAAATTCTGAAACGGGTCTTCCGCAATTTGTTTTGCCTTCAACTGTGGTCCGTGTCCCGGTGCCTCACAGGTGAAGACTGAGCAGAAATATTCATTTAGTATTTCGGCTTTTTCAGAATTCGCCACTGCGTAGTTTCCGTCTGGTCTTCTAAGGCGTACTATGCCGTCTGTGTTCCTTTTCCTATCACTAATATACCTGAAGAAAGATTTGTCCCCTTTTTTATTGTTTTTTTGCCAAAGTTTCTTCCACTCGAAGTTTGGCCTCCCTAACTGCTGTTTTGACCGCTGCGGACCTGGTCTTATATTCTACTTTAGTTTCACTTCTCTGCGTACGTTTGTAGGAAAGAAATGCTGTTTTCTTCTTCTTAATGAGGTGCGAGATCTCCTCAGTGAACCATTGGGGGTTATTGTTTCTTTGCTGTTTGTCTACCGATTTTATGTAGCGATTAGTAGCTTCGTGTATGGATGATTTCAGGTACGACCACATAGCTTCCACATTACCGGTCTCTGCTTGGTCCTGCAGCGTCTGATGGACGAAATCTCCCATGCGTGTGAAATCGGTGCCCCGGAAGTTAAGTACCTTTGTTTTTGTGATTGATTTAGGGAATTCTTTCCTAAGGTTGAACCATACCATGTTATGGTCGCTGGAGGCTAGCGTATCTCCTACCAAGACCTCTGAGATGCTTTCCCCATTGGTGAGTACTAGGTCAAAGATCGCCTGGGCCCTAGTGGGCTCCGTTACCATCTGTTTTAGTTGTGCACCATTTATGGAGGCCAAAAGCCTCTTGCTGCTACTGGTGGTTGCTGAATATGTGTTCCAGTCTGCATCAGGCATGTTGAAGTCCCCAAGCAGTACAGTGTCGCCCCGTAGAGTGATATTCTCTATGTCCTCAATTAATTCCGTGTCCATGTCTTCCATTTGTCTTGGGGGTCTGTATACCACACCAAGATACAGGCATTTATTGCCACCTTTTGCCAGGTTAACTCAGAGGGACTCCCCGGTGTATTTGACATCTGTGATCCTGGTGGTTTTGATGTCTTTTTTAATGTATAGTGCTACCCCCCACCTAACCTGCCCTCTCTGTCATGACGAAGTAGATTGTACCTCGGTATAGTCATATCCCACCCATGTGAGTCCGTAAACCATGTTTCGGTTATTGCCACCATGTCTAGGTTGGCATCCCTTATTTCAGTTTCCAGCTCTAGAATTTTATTGCCTAAACTGTGAGCATTAATATACATGGCCCTCCACACATTGTGTTTGCTAGGTCGCTGTAAGGCTTTTTCCACCTGAGTCTGTGTGGCTCCTAGAGAACTGTTTGCTATGTGTGCCCTTACCTTGGAAGCAGAGTGTCGACTCATCCCATCAGGATAGTTCCTTTCCGCACCAGTACATGAGTAGGTACCCTCCCCCAACTTACCTAGTTTAAAGCCCTACGAAGCAGGCGGGCTAGTCGGTGTCCGAAGATGTTCTTACCTCTGCTGGTCAAGTGGAGTCCGTCTGGTCTCCACTTGGAGATCTCTTAGAGAAAGGAAGAGATAATGGTTACTGCAGATGGGCAGACTGGATGGGCCATTTGGGCCTTTATCTGCCATCATATTTCTATGTTTCTATGATTCTACCCGATACTTATAGTACTTTCCTTTAGCTGCACCTATTTTGTGGTTCAGTTTGTCCTGGCTCTGGCAATGCCAATGCCTCACTCATATTACCACAGAGGGCTTAGAATTTAAGGGGCCCTTTTAGGAACCTAAGAAATACCATTCTGAGATAGAGCAAAGGTCCATCAAGCCCAGTATCCTGTTTCCAACAGTGGCCAACACAGGTCCCAAGTACCCAGGAAGTTCCCAAGTAGTAAAACAGGTTTTATGCTGCTTATCCTAGGAATAAGCAGTAGATTTCCCCAAGCCATCTCAATAATGGGCTTATTGACTCCTCTTTTAGGAAATTATCCAAAACTTTTTTTAAAACCCTGCTAAGCCATCTGATTTCACCAAACTAAAGGGGTCTTGTACTAAGGCGCGCTAGCTGATTTAGCATGAACTAACTGATTTAGCACATGCTAAAGATTAGTGCGCTCTAACTGCTAACACGCCCATTATATTCTATGGGCGCATTAGCATTTAACGTGCGCTAATCTTTAGCGCATTCTAAATTGGCTAGCGTGCCTTAGTAATAGACCCCTTAATTAAATTACTATTACAGTGCTAATGAAAGAATATAAATTGTAGGTACACAATCAGTCAAAAGCCTCTAGACTGCTGGGAATAGGGACAACATACTCTACAAGTTTACAAGTTTAATTGAAATTTGATATACTACCTAACTTCTAAGCGGTTTACAAATTTAAAATAATGAATTAGGGTGTCGGACACTAATACAAACAGTAATACTGAAACAATAGGGATAAGGGAAAAGAAATACATGCCAAATAGGAAAGAGAGCCATTTAGGGGTTGTACGAAGGAGAGGGAATCCAATCTGGAAGCAAAAGCTGAGTAAAAAGCAGAAGCTGAGAGAGAGAAAATATGTTAAAGATTAAAAAGCGTCTTTAAATAAAAAAGTCTTTAATTTGCCTTTGAAATGTTCTAATGCAGCTTTTTCCCGGAGTGCAGGGGGCAATGCGTTCCAAAGTGAGGGGGCTGTGACGGAGAAGATTGTTGTTCGTGTTGTGTTGAGGATGCAGATTGATGATATGTTTAGGAGGTTTTGTGAGTGTGATCTGAGTGTTCTAGAAGGAGTGTATGGAATTAAGACATTGCCCAGGAATTCTACATGCCAATATCATAGAATAACCTCTAGAAATTGTACCAGCTACATATACATACAAAACAAACAAAAACACAACAATATAGGTCTGAAATGGCTGTCAAATATTATATTTATTTTATCACACCAGGAAATGAAGAAAACATATCCACAGCCTCCTGGAAAATGATCAACCTTGCTCCAGTGAGAATGCAGTCATGAATGAAATGTGGAAATAAGTTTGGATGAAGAAATAGACTGTGTGTGATAATGAGCCAGAGCATATAAGAAGAAACAATAGAAGATAATTAGCCTCCTGAAATACATGCTAATGAGAAGCTCATTGACACAGAGGGCTCTAAATTAGAACAAAAAGATTTTCTATTTGAATTAAGTGATGGGGAAGCAAAAATATGCCAAGCTAATTAGTAGCTGAATCAGAATATATGATTATCATGGAAAGAAAGACGATCACATTGTGCAAAGTATTTATAATATCAAAAGGGTCATAGCAGACACTGAGTGGGAATTACGATATGATACTTGACAAATTCAAATAGAGCTGTAAAATATAGACCAACACATTCTTTATCTAAACAGAATATGAACTGTTGACAGACAGAAGATTCGCTGAGCAGATATGACTGTTTAGGAAGAAAGCCAGAAGGGAAAACAAGAAAGAGAAGGCCACAATGCCAATATGTAACCTGTGGAAAGGAAGCTTCAGGTTAATCTCTATAAACCAAAATGGCTGCCTAACCAAACTACTATTTATGGAACCAAAGACTGAATTGTACCATAGAGAATCATCATCATCATTACACCCCAAAGTCCCACTCTTTTGTGCACGAAAGTTATTCACCCATTAAACTACTGTTTCCCTGTATTTCTTAACATTATATCTTAGCTCCCAAATTCCAGTCCATTTTTCAAGCTTCGCTAGGTTCTTCTTCGTATTATCCACAAAGAGGCAAATCGTATCAGACAGCCCTTCAGCAATATCGCTTACAAAAATGTGCAAATAATAGGCCCAAGAACCGTGGCATACAACTGGTAACATCCCTTTCCTCAGAGTGATTTCCATTGACCACTATCCTCTGTTGCCTTTCACTCAACCAGTTCCTGAGTCAGTCTGCCACTTTGAGGCCCAAGGTCCTTTCCAGACCTGAGCTATGCATACTGCTTGAAAATAAGGCAACCCAAAAAGACCCTGCTACAATCTTAAACTGTGTCCTGCACCATCCTATTGGTTCCAGCAATAGCTCCAGGGCTTAAATTCCATCTGAATGGGCCAGAATACTGTTCCTGGACTTCTTAACAAATTGGAAGGGACCAGGGACCAATGTCATAAGCATTGGAATGGGAGTAGTCTGATCAACCTTTTTTTTATTGTTAAATGCGCTATATCCCAGCTCTCCCTTTCCAGAATTCATTCAGCTGCTCCTGGCCTGCCTTTCTCCCCTCGGCCATTCTGATTTAGCTGACACTGATAAATCGTGTTATTTTCTGCTAGGTGCTGACTCTTCATACATCTTGTTGCAACCAGGGGTCTCCTTCAGCAACAATGTTTGAACTGCCTGAGATTCTGTAAAGTGTGCCTTGTGGTTCAAAAAATGCTGCCATGGGAGGGTACTTAGCTAAAACAGGAAGTTATGAGTCAGCACCTGACTCTTCATCACTGAGACACTTCATTACTGTGGACATTTAGCCACATAACACGTTATTACATATTCAAGCTAAATACATTCAAAATGTATTCAAATAATAGGTGTGAAAACTTGTGGTAAATGGTGATGGGGTATGTCAGCAAACATACATGCCTGTTCTATTGTGCCTAAATATGAGCCTTGCTAAAACTTCTTACATATATAAAATTTTCAAAATTTAGATGCAGAACAGTTTTCATCACCTGTGCCATTTCATAACAAATTCAAGCTAAATGCATTCAAATTATATAAATTGAAAACTTGCAACAAATGGGGATGGGGGAGCATTCTGATAATCATGGTTTCTTTGTACACATGTCCTAAGGAAATCAGAAATGCTTCATCACTGTTGTACACAAATTTTCCATGCATGTGCATTATGTTGTATGTGCTATGTGCGCAGTGGTTGAAGCTACAGCCTCAGCACCCAGGGGTTGTGGGTTCAAACCCCGCACTGCTCCTTGTGATCCTGGGCAAATCACTTAATCCTCCATAGCCCCAAGTATGTTAGATAGATTGTGAGCCCACTGGGACAGACAGGGAAAATACTTGAGTACCTGATTGTAAAACCGCTTAGATAACCTTGATACATTTGAATACATTTAGCTTGAGTGTGTGATGAACTATTGTATGATGAAATGTCCTTGGTGATGAAGTCTTATGTGATGAAGTGTCTCAGAGATGGATAATGTTGGATAATGAATTGTCATCAGACTGAAATGAGCATGCATTTACCAGGGCTGGTGGGACTCAAGATTGCTGAAGGCCCTGACAGTACTGATCTGACTTTGACTGGCTGAGCAGCATTTGCCTGTTGCCTGCTCAACCAATAAATTTCAGAGCAGTGCCCTCAGGGCCTTTAGGGGGTGGGGCGAATCCCCTGAAGGCCCTGACTGTATGTCACTGCTCCTTCCACAGCAGTGGTGTCAAACTCAAACCCTTTGCAGGGCCACATTTTGGATTTGTAGGTACTCGGAGGGCCGCAGAAAAAATAGTTAATGTCTTATTAAAACAATGACAATTTTGCATGAGGTAAAACTCTTCATAGTTTATAAATCTTTCTTTTTGGCCAAGTCTCCAATAATAATATTGTCATTTATAGCTAAAGAGACATATGATCAAGAAACTGTTTTATTTTACTTTTGTGATTATGATAAACATACCGAGGGCCTCAAAATAGTACCTAGCGGGCCGCATGTGGCCCCCGGGCCGCGAGTTTGAGACCACTGTTCTACAGCTTGCCCTTTAGTATAGAAGGTAGTATTCTAAGACCTGGTCAAGAGGAAGGTTGTTCTCCTCTGAACTAGAGAGGATGTTACAGACCCTGGCTCTCATTTGCTGTCTCTGATGCCACAATCTCCTCCTTTTAGACTATTCCTAACACTTCTACTTTTTCATGCCACTGGTCTCTCTCACCATATCTTTCTCTTCCTTCTCACTTAACCTTCATTTTCTCCCCAACTTCTCCACCTTTCTCTGGCCTCTCTGCTATCTTTAATCACAAGTAATCCAAAGGATCTGTTGTTGGATAAGTTCTCTAGCCAGTGTTTAGTCCATTTAGAGTGAGCGTAGATTTACACTGGTCTATCAGTATTTCTATGGTAATGATAAATGTTAGAGTGGAAAATTTACTTCTAAATTATGCACATCAATCTCAATATATAGGGAAAAATTGCATTTTTACCATACATAGTGGTTTTGGAAGGACATTTGCAGTAGCTTAGCACAGTTACCATAGGCTAATCAGTGGTGATTTCCAGTAGGTTGTTATACTGGAACCTTGTTGAAATTGTCTTTTACCTATCACAGATGGAGTGGAAGATGGAACGCACCCTGGACATAACCTGATACCCTTTCAAAAATAATTAGTATTGGGTTTAATACATCAGCCATTTAGGACTTTTTTTCTAAAAGGACTCTTAGTAGTATGAAAAAAAAATCTTTATTGAATAATACCTTTACTGGGATTTTGTAAACTTTCTTGGAAAATTCATTCAGTTCATGAATATTTGCAAATATATGAAACTACTCAAATGCATCATATTTGCATTATCATATTCCATGATCTGCTGACCTAGAAGAAAATATTCTGAATGCCAAATGAATATGTAAGATATTGCTGTTATTGGAAAAGATTGGGCGTATGTGTGCCTTTTTATCATCAAATTGTATTTTGTTTTCTGCTGTTAGTCAAGCCTCCTTAACGGACAAAATTTTAATAGGCACATTTCTACAAATAACATTAACAAAGTAACTTAAGCATTATCTACTGATAATGGCCATATTACGAGGGGTGCTGAAAAGTTCTCAGCCCAACCAAAAAGAGAATGATGTAGATATGGTTCAATCAATGATCAGAAACAATGTCAAAACATGAGTATCTGCAAATTGGCACTTAACAGAATAAGATAATACTCTTTTCAGCCTCAGTGGCAAAATAACGCTCAGAATTTAGGAAGTTAGTTGGCTGGACTGAGAACTTTTCAGCACCCCCTCGTACCTGAGGAAGGCTTCCTATGACATCAGTATTATGGTACAGATTAGAATAAATATATATAAGAATTCAATGAAAAACAGAAATAATTTGTTCTTTAAAAACCATGTTATATATAAATATGTATGAAAAATAATGAATTAAATTTTATGAGTGCTCAGTTTAAAACACCATCTAAATGCAGCAGTAGTCAGTGGCTTACCTAGCATATGTGGCACCCGGGGCCCATCATTTTTTGACACCCCCCCACATCTGTATGAAAAACATGATTTTTAGTAACAATCCACACGTCACACAAGAGTGTACCTAGGAAAAGGCAGCATCTTACATACTGCAGTGAGCAGTACATCAATAAACCCATTATAAAACTAAACAAGCCAGACTAGTACTGATCAATCCTACACAGTCAATCCTAACAAAAAACCATGTCTTTTCGAACACACAGAACACAGAAAAATACCTTCGCCTCGTATGTAATCACAAACTAACCCCTCCCCCTTTTACAAAACTGTAGTGTGGTTTTTAGTCGTGGTGGTAACAGCTCAGATGCCAATGCTAAAAAATCGCTCTACAGTTTTGTAAATGGGGAGATAGAATAAAAATACGTAGACAAAGATTAAACTGAAGCACCAAGAAGCTGGACTCTGCATACAATGCAACACCACAGAAGCAGCAATGCATCTCCCCTAAAGCAAAAAAAAAAAATAAAAAATAATAATAAATAGAATTTTTTTCTACCATGTCTTCTCTGGTTTCTGCTTTCCTCATCTTCTTCTCACTCTCTTCCTTTCATCCACTGTCTACCCTCTCTCTGCCCTTTCTATATGGCATCTTCTCTCCTTCTATTCACCTTCCAGAAACTTTATGCCTCCACCTTCCATCTCTCCCACACCCTCATGGTCTGGCATTTCACTCTCTCCTCTCCCTTCCCCCCACTTCCATCAGAATTTGCCCCCTTTCTCACCCTTCACCACGCTTCCGTACCACCCTGACCCCCTTTCTCACCCTCCATACCCTTCCATACCACCCTGACCCCCTTTCTCAGCTTTCACCACACTTCCATACCACCCTGACCCCCTTTCTCACCCTTCACCATGCTTCCATACCACCCTGACCTCCTTTATCTCCTTCCACCACCTTACTATGCTGCTTTCTTTCTCCATCGAAATCAGCAAGGTCCCGCGATGACGTCTACTGCTGCCTCTGCTCCGGAAGAGGTAAGTGACATCGGAGGGGGGCTGGGCCAGCAGACGCAGGGAGTTGCGGCAAGGTCCTGTGATGACTGCGGCTTCCGGTCCACTCCCATCCGACGTCACTTATCTCTTCCGAAGCAGCGGCAGCAGTAGTTATCATCGCGGGACCTTCGTGCACTTCAGCGCAGCTGCCATATTTATGCTCTGGAATAAATACGGCAGCCACGCTGAGGTGCCGTTTTCAGCAGCGAGTTTCCAGACCCGGCCGGCTGTGCACCCCCTTGGAGTGTGCACCCGGGGCGGACCGCCCCCTGCCTCCCCCTTGGTACGCCACTGGAAGTAGTGTTAACTAATGATGTTAAATCAAGACATCATTGCACCCACCTGCCTACCTTAAACATTGCTGTAGTTATTATAAATCTGTTAAGTAAGTTTGTAAGATCATATATTACATAGAAGTTGCACTTAACTCTGATGGAAATGCTCCGTGATCAACTTCTGGTCAGGAGTACGAGAGTCTTAATGATTAAAGTCTATACTGCTGGTTAGTTTCCAAGTGCTCTCACTCCAATTGTGCTCCAAAAATGTGATATATAAGTGAAAGTCCCTTGAACACAAAAATCCACTACTTTCTCTTCCTCTACACCAATCGTGTTTTACACATCCTGCTTCATCAAGGAGGAAGATTGATAAGTTAACCTCAGATCTCCAACTGGGAGGAATTGGAATCAAAAGTTTCCTGCTGCTTGTTTGCTTCTTCAGGGGTTCCTACTGGTAGTACACAGAGTATCAGAAAACCAGAATGGATAAGGTAAACAAAATCAGTAGGCAACAGGCATAAAACTCTCCTGTACAACGCCTACCGATTTTGTCTACCCTATCCATTCTGGTTTTTGATACTCTGTGTACTACCAGTAGGGACCCCTGAGGAAGGAATATTCGGACCAGTCATTTTGGATATATTTTTGATGTAGTATATGCACTTTGTTTTTAGATTTTTGCTTTTGTGATTTTAATAAATCCCTGTACCATGTACATTCTCTTGCAGTATTGTTTTTATTTGCTTTTGCTGTCTTTTTACTGCAAGTCCCATTGGCTTTTGTTTGTTCTGATATAATTATTCTAAATACTTACAAATGTAATCAGTGAGTAAATGTTAATGCTTATTTTATAGAATCTTCACCTATACAGACAATTTGTACAGTTAATTTAGGCATGTTGTAAAGCAGGCATAAACTAAACAGATAGCAATGGTGGCTAAGAGCAGTGAATAGTTATATTCAGTGTCACTGACTAAACATACAGCAGTGCTGAAGAAATGTATTAATTTAAATGCTACTGCTGGCATTTAAATAAAATGTGCTGACTTCTGCTACTAAATATTGAACCTAAATATACCAACTGTTGTTTTGAAAAGTTCATAGTAAATGAAATGTTGGTATCACAGCTATTAAGCCAAATAGCAAACCGGTGTAGATCTTCTTCAGTGCCCTTCCATAATACCAGAATGTCATCTATGTAACGAAACCAGCTATGTATAAAGGATTCAAACGGAGAGAATTTGACCTAATTCATTTCAAACGCTGCCATAGAGAGGTTAGCTATAGAGGGAGCAAACACAGCCCCCATGGCTACCCCTTTAAGTTGTTTGTAAAACTTATTGTCATAGATAAAGAAATTTTCTTTCATGGCAATTTTTGCCAGCTGGAGTAAAAACGACGTGGGAACAGTGTGAGGTCTTTCTCTAATGTCAAATATATTTTGAATGGTAGATAAAGCATTGTCTTGGGGGATGGAAGTGTATAAGGAAGTGACATCAAATGTAGTCAAGATGTATGGAAAACTATCCTTTGTAATATTTGTTAATTTCAATATGATATCTCTAGAATCTTGTACATATGACTCAATTTTTATTACTTCATCCAATTCTGACATTGGAGAGAAGTTACGGGCCAGCCATTGGGATTGGGATTGGCAGTTCCCTTCCTCTTAATTTCATCCTATGCCCTCTCATTCCAGAGCTTCCTTTCAATTGAAAGAGATTTGACTCATTTGCATTTATCCCACATAGGTACCTAAACGTCTCTATCATATCTCCCCTTTCACACCTTTCTTGTAAAGTATACATATTGAGATTTTTAAGTCTGTTTCTGTATGCCTTATGACGAACACCACGCACCATTTTAGTAGTGTTCCTCTGGACCGACTCCATCCTTTTTATATCTTTTTGAAAGTGCTGTCTCCAGAATTGTACACAATATTCTAAATAAGGTCTCACCTGAATCTTATAAAGGGGCATCAATACCTCTTTTTTCCTGCTGGTCATACCACTCCCTATGCACCCTAACATCCTTCTAGCTTTTGCTGTCAACTTTTCAACCTGTTTGGCCACCTTAAGATTATTACATACAATCACACCCAAGTCCCGCTCTTTTGTCATGCACATAAGTTCTTCACCACATAAACTGTACAGTTCCCTTGGGTTTTTGCAGCCCAAATGTATGACCTTGCATTTCTTAGCATTAAATTTTAGCCAAATTTCAGAAACTTCACCATTCTCTGTTTTAAACGTGTTTCCATTAATTTGCTTAACCACAGAAGTCAGATTTACTAGCCAGAAATTTCCTACTTCTTCCTTACTTCCACTTTTGTAAAGAGGGACCACATCTGCTGCATCCAGGCCTCTGGTTCTACTCCTGACTCTAGAGAAGCATTGAAAGTGTCAGTCAGCGAAGCCAGAAAAACTTCCCTAAGTAACTTCAGCACCATATAGTTCCATTGCTTTGCCTATCTTTAATTTAGCTAGCTGCTCATGAACACAACCCTCTGAAAATCAATCAGGATCTACTACTCAATCCCTATTCTGTGGTCCTGCTCCTGGCACTTCAGCTGTGAACACAGAACAGAAATATTTCTTAATCAATTCAGCCTTTTCTTTATCAGCTTCTACATATTTCTCCTCTTCACCTTTGAGTCTCACAATGCTACTTCAGAAATTTTTCTCATCACTGATATATTTAAAAAATATCTTGTCTCCCCGTTTTACCGTGTCAACTATTTTTTCTTCCATTTGCATCTTTGCTTTCCTGACTACTCGACCAGCTTCTCTTAACTTTTCTAGATATTTTTGCCTGTCTTCCTCTTTCTGCAATCTTTTGTAGTTTATGAAAGCTAACCTCTTATTCCTTACCTTCTCAGCTATTAATTTTGAGAACCAAAGCGGCCTTTTTTTCCTCTTACTTTTACTTACTTGTCTCACAAAAAGATGTGTCAGCCTTACATTAACTCCTTTAAGTTTTGCCCACTGTATTTCCACTCCTTCCATACGTTCCCATCCAGACAATAATTCCTTGACGCAAACCCCCATCTGAACAAAGTTAGTTTTTTTAAAAGTCTAGAACCTTTGCTTTTGAATGATCCCTCTCTATACCCATCTTAATATTAAACCATACCATGCAGTGATCATTGGATGCCAGATGATCACCCACTGTAACATCAGAAAAACTTTTCCTGTTTGTAAGCACTAAGTCCAGTTTGACTCCATCCTGCATGGGTTCCATGACCAACTGCTGGACCAGTTCTACTTGTAGAGAATCCAGGATCTCCCTACTTCTAGAAGACCCCGCAAATAGGGATACCACAATCAACATCCCGCATGTTAAAATCACCTATTAGTAAAACTTACCTTTTTTTTTTTTTAAGATATACTGTATTCTGAATGTCTACTATTAAATCTTGGTCTTCTTCTTTTGTTTGTGGAGGAGGCCTGTATATTACACCAATGTAAATATATTTACCATTCCCTCCTTCCAAATTGATCCACAGTGCCTCTTCCTTGTCTGCAGTTCTGGCAATTGTGTGGCTTTAATATGATCTTTAACATATAACACTATTCGCCCTCCTTTTCTTCCTATCCTGTCTTTCCTGAACAGATTATAGCCCGGCATAACTACATTCCAGTCAAGGGTCTCTGTGAACCACAACTCTGTGATCGCCACTATATCTTCATCTTCTTCCATCACAGCTTCTAGATCCAGAATCTTGTTTCCCATACTTTGAGCATTAGTATATACTGCTTTCCAGACATTGCCCCCTTTTCCCATCCGTGCAGATGTATTTAATGATTAACTTACCTGAGGGCTTATACTCACCAGGGGGCTTTGATCACCCTGCCTCATCACTTCTAGTTTAAAGCTCTCTTCAGTAGATTAGCCAGCCTGCTGCTGAAGACATTTCTTCCCTTCTTTGATAGATGCATACCATCCCTGCTCAGCAGTCCTTGGAAAATCATCCCATGGTCCAGGAAGCCAAAATGCTCTTGACGACACCATCCACGTAGCCATGCATTCATCTCCAGGATGCGTGCTTCTCTGACCTGGCACTTACCCTCCAGAGGGAGAATGGACAGGAATATCACCTGCTTCACCTTCTCTCCCAGAGCCACAAAGTCACTTTTGATATGTTTGCAGGGGTACCTGACAGTATCATTAATGCCAACGTGGATGAGCAGCATTGGATAATAGTCATCAGGCTTGATGAGTCTTGGCAATCTCTCCATAACATCTTGGATTTTGGCACCAGGCAGACAGCATACCTCCCAGGACATCACATCTGGTCTGCAGATGGATGCTTTTATACCGCTCGGAAGGGAATCGCCAACCATATCTACATTATGCCTCCTAGTGGTCATGGATCCAGCAATTTTGGGGATTTCAAGCTTTGGTCCTGTCTCTCCATGGGATATTCTAATCTCCTCCACTTCCAGGGCAACATACCGGTTCTTCATTTCAAGGTCGGGTAGAGTCACAGTACCAATCTTGCAGGGTCTGTAATCTGAGTTCAGCTGTCTTCCCTCAGTACAGCCTCTTCTTCCCCACTGCTGGAAATCTTTGACGCCTCATAAACCATTTCATTGATGAACCTCTCATTCTCATGGATGCTTCTCAGTCTTGCAAAACTCCTCTCTCAGTTCATTTAGTAACATAGTAACATAGTAGATGACGGCAGATAAAGACCCGAATGGTCCATCCAGTCTGCCCAACCTGATTCAATTTAAATTTTTCTTCTTAGCTATTTCTGGGCAAGAATCCAAAGCTTTACCCGGTACTGTGCTTGAGTTCCAACTGCCGAAATCTCTGTTAAGACTTACTCCAGCCCATCTACACCCTCCCAGCCATTGAAGCCCTCCCCAGCCCATCCTCCACCAAACAGCCATATACAGACACAGACGGTGCAAGTCTGCCCAGTACTGGCCTTAGTTCAATATTTAATATTATTTTCTGATTCTAAATACTCTGTGTTCATCCCATGCTTCTTTGAACTCAGTCACAGTTTTACTCTCCACCACCTCTCTCGGGAGCGCATTCCAGGCATCCACTACCCTCTCCATAAAGTAAAATTTCCTAACATTGCCCCTGAATCTACCACCCCTCAACCTCTAATTATATCCTCTGGTTTTACCATTTTCCTTTCTCTGGAAAATATTTTGTTCTACGTTAATACCCTTCAAGTATTTGAACTTCTGAATCATATCTCCCCTGTCTCTCCTTTCCTCTAGGGTATACATATTCAGGACTTCCAGTCTCTCCTCAGACGTCTTCTGGCGCAAGCCTCCTATCATTTCGTCACCCTCCTCTGGACCGCCTCAAGTCTTCTTACGTCCTTCGCCAGATACGGTCTCCAAAACTGAACACAATACTCCAAGTGGGGCCTTACCAATGATCTGTACAGGGGCATCAACACCTTCTTCCTTCTACTGACTACGCCTCTCTTTATACAGCCCAGCATCCTTCTGGCAGCAGCCACTGCCTTGTCACACTGTTTTTTCACCTTTAGATCTTTGGACACTATTACCTCAAGGTTCTTCTTCCCATCCGTGCATATCAGCTTCTCTCCTCCCAGCATATACGAGGCTGCCTGGTGGTATAAATTAATATCTGAAATCTTGAATAAAAACCCAAAATATAGTCTTAGAGACATTTGGAGCATCGAGAATTTGGACTTGGAGGATGAGATGTACAGCATCAGCAACAGCATCTATGAGACAAACCTGGTTTTTCTTATTACATAGATCTTTTTGGACCCCTGTTAGGTTACACAAGTTAG
Source organism: Geotrypetes seraphini (assembly GCF_902459505.1). Classification (NCBI taxonomy): domain Eukaryota; kingdom Metazoa; phylum Chordata; class Amphibia; order Gymnophiona; family Dermophiidae; genus Geotrypetes; species Geotrypetes seraphini. Next base: position 84,443,586 of record NC_047085.1, on the reverse strand, counting down.
ACAGTTCTAAATTTAATAGATGCTGGCACTGTTATCTGGACATAGGGACGCTGGATCATCTGTTGTTCTATTGTCCTTTGATACTCAACTTCTGGAAGTCAATATGGGGACAGATTAATCTCATACTGGAATCAACAATTCCTTTGACATATGAGGTAGTTATATGTGGTACATTATTACATATTAACACCCTCCCTGGACAGATATAAATGCCGGCTTTTCTTAATTATGACTGGGATAGCTATGCAGATGGTAACTCGAAACTGGAAAAATAATGAGCGTCTAAATTTTCCTTTTTGGTGGGCCAATCTATGCACCTGCTATAGATATGAAAAAATGAATGCTGACATATTGGGGCATAGTAATTTGTTTAAACTAGTTTGGGGTCCGTTGACGTCTTTTGTTGCTTCACTGTAGTTATCTTTGATTTTTGTTTGTTTTCACACACATCGAGGGAGAGGGGGATACTTCTATCTTAATTGGGTCCTTTGAGAATATACATCCAGGGTGGGTGGGAGGAGGGTGGGATTAAATTACTAAATATTTGAATCATTGAGAGGATGGGTGGGGGGAAAATGGTTGTTCAAGTATATTTGTAAGACAAATGTGCTTTTATTGATATATTATATGTTGTTATATTTGTATTTTGTACTGTTAATATGTGGAAAATAAATAAAGAATTAAAAAAAAAAGACTGCCTTTTCTGTTGTATAAAATTACTCCCAAATGACCTTTTACAATTATATAAAAACTCTTTAGGACTGAAAGACATATTCTTTCTTGAATCATCTTAATTTTTAATTTAATATCAGTGCATATATTCCAGTCTTTCAATCTCAGATATTACAGAGCGGAGTACAACAAGGTGAGTTTTACATTCAGGTGCAGTAGATATTTCCCTGTTCCCTGAGGGCTTACAATCTAATTTATTTTAGATCTGGTGTTTGTGCAGTACCTGTGTAAGTAAAAAGATATCTGTGATGTGGCTGGGTGAGCTTAATTGAGTCTGGCATGGAAATTGTTATCTGTCTGGATAGATATGTCAATCTGTATGCTTTTGGGACTCAAGATACAGAATAGACTTCGATGTTTTGCAATTTCACTTTCGTATGGATGTTGGTTTTTGATAGAAATTATAAACATGCAACATGACAGCATATAAGAAACTTCAGGCACAGTCTGAACCCCTGGTGCAAAGCAATATGCATCTGTTGTTCTGTTATTTTTCCTTCTTTTCTCTGCAGCTAGAGATTCTCTGTTCTTATACCATACATCTCTGTTGTCCTGTGACTTAGAGCAGAGGCTACAGATAGGTGGTTGTGGTGGTGAGGGGAAGATGAAAGCAGAAAGAAGAGGTGAGAGCGGGAAGTTTCCTGAATGGTGTGAATGCTTGGAGAAGTGGGGCAAGGAGAGAAAAAGGCACCATTCACATTTTTTCAATGGGGAACCCCTCAGATTGACCTCTTCAAACTGCCTCAGTTCTGCTTCAGGATATACTCTCCTCACCGCCTCGAGGCAGAAGCTTTTCTTCTGAAATGGACGAATCTCTTCCTCTACGCATTCCCTCCATTCCCTCTCATTCTCAAGACTCTAGTCAAGTTGAAGAACGATCATGCCACCATGATTCTAATTGCTCCTCGGTGGCCACGACAACCTTGGTACTTCCTTCTACTTCAAATCAGCACCAGGGAGCCATACCTTCTACCAGTTTTTCCTTCTCTGCTTACACAGAGTCAAGGATCTCTACTTCATCCCAACCTGCAGTCTCTACACCTGACAGCTTGGTACCTTACAACGTAACTCCTCTTCAGTTTTCTCAATCTGTAAGAGATGTCTTTGAAGCTTCTAGGAAGCCTACCACTAGATAATGCTATCACCAAAAGTGGACTAGATTTTCTACGTGGTGTTTTTCTCATCATACGGAGCCTCAGCATTCCTCCTTATCTTCTGTTTTGGACTACTTGTTACACTTATCCAATTCTGGTCTCAAGTCTGCATCTATCCGAGTCTATCTCAGTGCAATTGCAGCTTTCCATCAGCCTATTGAAGGGAACCCCCCCCCCCCCCCCGCTCTTCCAGTGGTTTCCAAATTAATGAAAGGACTCTTCAATGTTAAACCTCCTCTCAAACTGCCTCCTGTGGTTTGGGACCTCAATGTTATCCTTACTCAACTCATGAAGCCTCCATTTGAACCAATTGATAAGGCTCATCTGAAGTATCTCACTTGGAAAGTGGTGTTTCTCATAGCCCTCACTTCTGCTCGAAGAGTCAGTGAACTGCAAGCTTTAGTTACTGACCCACCATTCACTGTGTTCCATCATGACAAGGTGGTTTTTCGTACTCATCCTAAATTCCTACCTAAAGTGGTCTCGGAATTTCATCTCAACCAATCCATCATACTTCCAGTGTTTTTTCCAAAGCTTCATTCTCATCCTGGAGAATCAGCTCTTCATACTCTGGACTGTAAACGTGCTTTGGCCTTCTACTTGGAACGCACCAAACCACACAGAACTGCTCCTCAACTTTTTGTTTCCTTCGATCCAAATAAGTTGGGCCATCCTATTTCTAAGCGTACCATCTCCAACTGGATGGCGGCTTGTATCTCTTTCTGCTATGCCCAGGCTGGATTACCCCTTCACAGTAAAGTCACAGCCCATAAAGTCAGAGCAATAATAATAATAACTTTATTTTTCTATACCGCCACAATCTTGCGACTTCTAGGCGGTTTACATTCAAGAGAGCTGGACATTCAGCGAGTTACAATATGCAGATAGTTAGAGGAAATACAGAGTACATCAACTTTAAGAATGCAAAAATGTAAAAAAGTACAGTACGCTAATACATTTCCGAGAGGACCTGTTAGGAAAAGGTCGCGAATTACAAAAAATACATCGAAAATTACAATGTACAGTTTAAGAATTTTCAGGAGGGACATATTAGAAGACATGTTCCGAATTGTACAATACGGTTTGATTAGAATTTCAGAGGGGGGAGGGGTATATTGGGAACGAGAAAAGAAATAAGTGTTTGGTGAAAATTCTGTTTAGGTGATATATTTGTCGAATAGGGCAGTTTTTATGAGTTTTCTAAAAGCGTTGTAGGTCAGTCTAGCTTTATTAATGTATTTGTCTAGCCAGTGTTGTTGTTTGTTTGCTTGGTATGCGAAAGTTCTATCCAGAAAGATTTTGTACTTACAATTGGTAATGCTTGGATGTGCAAAGAGATAGCGGTTTCTGGTTTGTCTTATAGGGCTGTAGAATATGAAGTGAGATAGAAAGTATGTAGGAGTTAGTCCACAGACTAGTTTGAAACATATGCAGGAGAACTTGAAAATTATTCGTGCCTCGACTGGCAGCCAGTGAAGTAATTTGTAGTAGGGGGTGACTTTTTTTAAATCCAAATATCAAGCGGACCGCCGTGTTCTGAATAATTCTGAGTTTTCTCACTGTTTTTTGGGGTATACCCATATAAACGATATTGCAATAGTCCAGCGTAGAGAGCACTAGTGATTGCACTAGCAATCTGAACGATAATGGGTCAAAATATTTTTTGATGGTCTTTAGTTTCCATAATATCAGGAAACATTTTTTTTACCACTATATTCGTGTGTCACGACCATTGTTGTGTGTCTAATATGACTCTCAATATTTTTATTGTGTTAGTGATCGGGTAATCGTGGTCTTTTATACGTAACGTTGTGTTGGTAATTTTATCCGTTGGGCTTGCAAGGAAGATTTTTGTTTTTTCTGTGTTAAGTTTCAGTTTGAAGTTGATTGTCCAACGTTCTATTTCGGTCATAATATGAGAAATGTATTTTGATGTTTCGTTTGTAATGCTGTTCACTGGGATTAAAATGGAAATATCATCTGCATATATGTAGTAGTTCAAGTTTAGTCTTTGCAATAAGTTTCCTAGGGATGATATGTAAATGTTGAACAGTGTGAGTGAAAGTGGTGAGCCCTGTGGCACTCCCGAGGGGTTTCTCCAGGAGTTTGAGTATATCCAACCACTAACCACTCAGTATGATCTCTTTGTTAGGAAGCCATGTATCCAGTTCCTTGCTTTTCCCATGATTCCTATTGCATCTAGGCAGTGTATCATTATTTCGTGATCAACTAGGTCGAAAGCACTGCTGAAGTCTAGTTGCAGAATAAGGGCACTTGTTCCTTTGCTGAATAGGCCGTATAGGTGATTCAGGATCGAGGCTAGGACTGTCTCAGTGCTAAAATCTTTCCTGAATCCTGATTGGTGTTCGTTTAGTATGTTGAATTTGTCTAGATATTTCACTAGCTCAACGTTGACCAGTCCTTCAAGTATATTGGTGAATACGGGGATGCTTGCTATGGGTCTATAATTGTTTTTCAAAGCGAGATTTTTGATCTTTTGGGATGGGTATGATTAATATATGTCCCATTTCCTCGTGGAATGTTCCTTCCATGAGTGTGGTTGTTATCCAGTTGAATAGGTCCTTTTTAAAATCTAGTGTGGCTGTTTTCAGGGTCTTGGAGGGACATACGTCTAGGAGGCAGTTCGATTTAGTATATTTATTGAAAAGGGTAAGAAATTGGTGCAAATCAGGAGATTCAAAATGGTTCCAGATCATGTCTACTCTGGGTTCTTTTTCGAGGGGTCTGATTTGGAGTTTGAAGTTGGGAGCGGGTGAGGGTATGGTCGCTCTTACCTCTAATATTTTGTTATTGAAAAAGGTGGCCAGGGTTTCTGCTGAGGGTATACACTCATTTTCCTGTAGTAAGATTTGGGTAGTGTCAGTTAGATTGTTTACCAGTTTGAAAAGATTTTTGCTATTTGTTTTGGGTGTCCCTATCTCTTGTGCGTAATGTTTTGTTCGTTTTTCTCTAATCAGAATTTTGTAGTTTTTCATATTTTGTTTCCAGTGTACTTTGTCTTCTTTTTTGTTTGTTTTTTGCCAGGTTCTTTCTAGTTTTCTCAGTTCCTGTTTTAGAGCTAGTAGTTCAGAGTCGAACCATTTATTTAGTTTCCTTTCTTTCTTTTTATATGTTTGGAATGGTGCTATTTGGTCTAACACTTCTTTGCTAAACTCTGCCCATTTAGTAGGGAAGTCCTGTATTTCCTCGATTTTGGGATGTAGTTCGTTGGGCCCAGAATTCTGTTGGATTTATATTTGCTCTTCTGGTGATTGTGGTTGGTTTTGAGATTTTTCTTTTGTATTTTTGTTGGGGTGATTTTTTTTTGCCAATGTATATCAAAATTATATATGTAGTGGTCTGACCAGATGCATTTGTCCTAGGTTCTTGTGTTATAATGGATCTTTGGGTTGGGGATTTCTTTTTGTGAAAAAGTAGCTATGTCTAGTTGGTGGCCTTTTTCGTGTGTTTTCTCTGGTTTTGGTAGTATAAAACCGAAGGTTTTTAAGAAGATGTTTCTATTAGTTCAGGTTTTTCCACTTGCTCCAGGTGGACGTTTACGTCTCCCAGTAGTAGATTGTACGTTCCTTTTATGGTGCTAGTGGTGAGGTATTCGTAGAACTCTTCTCTGGCATTTGTCCACTGTTTGGGGGGAATGTAAAATATTGTCACGGTTAATGCCTCTTCCAGTTGGGTGTTTGTGACCTTGCAAGTTAATATTTCTAGGTCTTTAGTGGTTTTTGAGTCTATTTTGCTATAATCAAAGGTTTCTTTTAGGATTATTGCTATGCCACCCCCTTTTTTCCAGTTTCTAGATAGAGGTATTATTTTGTAACCCTGGGGAAGCATTTCTTTCATAATCGTGTCAGTGTCTGATACCATCCATGTTTCAGTCAGAAATAGGAAGTCAGGTTTTGTTTGCGCCAGCCAATCTTGTATTATTTGCGCTTTGTTTCTTATAGAACGGGTATTCAAGTAGTATCCCTTGAGATTATCGTACTTTGTTGTGGCTGGTGTTTTAATGCATTCTATTTTTTTCAGTTTACTTTCCTTGGTTTTGTTTCTATGGGTTTTGAAAGGGTTGCGAGTTCTATTTAACACTGGTATTTGTGATGGGCCTTGCTTTGTATATTCATATAGAAGTTGATGTGGGCCATTTGGTTTGTTTGTCTTGGTTGGTCTTGGCCAGGAAAAATGAATAGGGATTGGTTTGGGATTTTTTACATCATTACACCAGCTTTTATGATAATTTAGGTAAAGTATCATTAGTATCAGGAGATAGTTATTGAAAGTCGCCATTTTTGGTTAATGAGTAGTGAGTAGCACTGCTTGGGAGTAGTGTATTTGGAAGAAATAGGTGCAATCAGTTATAGGCGAGGATTTATAATACTATCAATGTTGTGCAAGAATATCAGCAGTGTCGGGTGCAATACAGTAATATCGGCTATAGAAGGTTATTCAAATTTATCAGGATATTTTGGAGTTAAATCAATGCTATATAGCAGTGTTTTTCAACCTTTTTTGGGCAAAGGCACACTTGTTTCATGAAAAAAATCACGAGGCACACCACCATTAGAAAATGTTAAAAAATTTAACTCTGTGCCTATATTGACTATATATAAAGTAATTCTCTTGAATAGGAATCAAATAAACACAAAGAAAGTATTTTATAATGCTGCCACCGCCAACAACAATTCTCCTTTCTTCTATTCCCCGTGTACACAACCATCTCTTTCCCTCCCTTCCTCTCTCCAAAGTCCATGCCTTCTGTGTCCAAAAACCCATTCCCTCCCCCACCTCAGCATCTCTTTCCCTCCCTTCCTCTCTCCCTCCCTTCCTCTCTCCCAAGTCCATTTCTTCTGTGTCCAAAAACCCATTCCCTCCCCCACCTCAGCATCTCTTTCCCTCCCTTCCTCTCTCCCAAGTCCATTTCTTCTGTGTCCAAAAACGCATTCCCTCCCCCACCTCAGCATCTCTTTCCCTCCCTTCCTCTCTCCCAAGTCCATTTCTTCTGTGTCCAAAAACGCATTCCCTCCCCCACCTCAGCATCTCTTTCCCTCCCTTCCTCTCTCCCAAGTTCATGCCTTGTGTCCAAAACGCACTCCCTCCCCCCTTTTGTGTTCCGTGTTTGCCTCCCAGCCCATCTTTGCAACTTTCTCAGCAAAACGAAGCTCAAGCCGCGAGGCTTGTCTTCTGCTTCCTGCCTGCCCTGCCACGCACAAATAGCCGACCGGAAGTATTCTCCGACGTCAGCGCTGACGTCGGAGGGCAGGCTTTGCTTAAGCCCTCCCTCCGACGTCAGCGCTGACATCGGGGAACGCTTGCGATCGGCTATATGTTAGCTGCAGGGCAGGCAGGAACAGAAGACGAGCCTCGCGGCTCGAGTTGTATTGAACTCCGCGGGTCCCCCGTCCAGCTCTCTCCTGTCCACGTGGGGCGGACCGCCCCTCTCCCTAGACTGGTGGTACTGCCCTGATGGCGGCCCTGACCGTACGGCACACCAGGCAACATCTCGCGGCACACTAGTGTGCCGCGGAACAGCGGTTGAAAAACACTGCTATATAGGAATATGCAGAACCATCAATGGAACACAGGAGTATCAGCTATAACAGGTTGTGTATGCTTATCAGGCTATTTTGGAGTCAAAACAATACTATCAATACTATACAGGTGTATGCAGAAACTATCAATGGAATGCAAGAGTATCAGCTATAACTGGTTGTATATGCTTATCAGGCTATTTTGAAGTCGAACAATACTATTAATGCTATACAGGAATAAGCAGAAACTATCAGTGATATACTGGAAATTAGCTAATGTCGTTCCTCTGCATAAAAAGGGTTGAAGGGCAGAGGCTGCGAATTATAGACTGGTGAGTCTCACATCAATAGTGTGCAAACTCATGGAAACACTAATTAAAAGCAAATTGGACACGATTTTGAATGAAGGGAATCTTCGGGATCCCAGTCAGCATGGATTCACCAAGGGTAGGTCCTGCCAATCCAATCTCATCAGCTTCTTTGACTGGGTAAGAAGAAAGTTGGACTTGGGAGAGTCTTTGGACGTCGTGTACCTGGACTTCAGTAAAGCTTTTGACAGTGTCCCACACCGCAGGCTGCTAAACAAGATGGAATCGATGGGGTTAGGAGAGACACTAACTGCATGGGTCAATGATTGGCTGAGTGGCAGACTTCAGAGGGTGGTGGTTAATGGTACCCTCTCTAAAACATCGGAGGTGACCAGTGGAGTGCCGCAGGGCTCGGTCCTGGGTCCACTCCTTTTCAACATATTCATAGGGGATCTGACTCAAGGGCTTCAAGGTAAAATAACACTATTCGCCGATGACGCCAAACTATGTAATATAGTAAGTGAATGCAGTTTACAGAATTATATGGCGCAGGACCTGCTTACATTGGAAAGTTGGTCCTCAACCTGGCAGCTAGGCTTCAATGCTAAGAAATGTAAGGTCATGCACCTCGGAAGCGGAAATCCATGCAGGACGTACTTCTTGAACGGAGAAACTTTAACTAGGACTTCAGCAGAACGAGATTTAGGAGTAATCATCAGTGCAGACATGAAAACTGCCAATCAAGTGGAGAAGGCTTCATCTAAGGCAAGGCAGATATTGGGTTGTATCAATAGAAGTTTCGTCAGCCGAAAGCCTGAAGTCATAATGCCGTTGTACAGGGCCATGGTGAGACCTCATCTGGAGTACTGTGTGCAATTCTGGAGGCCACATTACAGTAAAGATATGTGCAGAATTGAATTGGTTCAACGGACGGCCACCAGGATGATCTCGGGGCTCAAGGGTCTCTCGTACGAAGAGTGGAATCTAGTGGGATATTTTCCTTGGTAAGTTACATACTGAGAATGATATTATAGATAGACTCTCACTCCACTGTGGTGCTATCAGTTGGACAGCTCATCACTCTTATCCTTATGATTTGGCCGGTGTCAGGTCAAAAGCGCGCCGGGACAAAGGCGCGCCCAGACAATTGAGCGCAGCGTGCGCCGCAGACAATTGAGCGCAGCATGCGCCGCCGCGCTGCTCTAAATTACTGTTTTAGCGCTCCGACGGGGGGGCATTGGGGGGAACCCCCCCACTTTACTTAATAGACATTGCGCCGCGTTGTGGGGGGTGTGGAGGGTTGTAACCCCCCACATTTTACTGAAAACTTCAATTTTTCCCTGTTTTTAGAGAAAAAGTTCAGTTTACAGTAAAATGTGGAGGGTTACAACCCACCAAACCCCCCATAACGCCGGCGCGATGTCTATTAAGTAAACTGGGGGGGTTCCCCCCCACACCCCCTCGTCGGAGCGCTAAAAACAGTAATTTAGAGCGGCGCGGCGGTGCGCGCTGCGCTCAATTGTTGGCGCGCGCTTTTGTCTTTCGCGCCATTGTCTATGAACCGTTTTGGCCTAGCATACTAGGTTAAGAGAGAGGTTTTTTTTCACCAGATCCAGAAGATAACATTGCACAGCTATTATGTGGCACCAACTTGGGAGTAGGAGTGAACCTATATCCCACAGCTGCAAACAAGAGCTGGTCTCTGGGGGCAGGGCAGGTGACACGTGATTAAAGGCATGTGAATTGCATTGCAAGCCTATTAAAACTGGAGCAAAGACAGACCCTTACTAAAAATGCCAACGATGACTGCATACCGGATGACTGCAATAACCAATGGTGGATGTTTAGCAACCTCAATGTAAGCCATGAGTAGTAGCACAAACATAATAAAAATAGTTATTAATTTCATGATTCCTGGTAGGTGACATTTACCAGGTTACAATGTCCACATTGAATTCTTTTTCCAATTCCAAAACACAGTTTTCCTCAATATATCCTTATGTATATAGCATAGTCCAATATTTTTGAGGTTTCTTTGAATTTTGCTATATCTTCTAGTGTGATTTATTATGTTAGTGTTAAGATTGTCACTTTTCCACCATATACAGTTTTTATACTTGTGCTTCTTTGTTCCAATATTAATTTAAATATTGTCTCTAAGAATCAAGAGAGGGAAACATGTAGCATGAACTGATTGATTTTGACTTGATTTAACAATTATAAAATATACAATTATTGCCTGAATCAAGATATGATTGATCTTTGCTGAATTTAGAATGCTAAAATGTTGCTTGCAGAGAGACTAAGCCATCATTGCCTTCAGCCTGGAACTCTGAGACACTAGCTGGCCATCTGCCTTCAAAAAGTGTTAAGTACCTCCTTCAGTGAACACAAAAGGATGACACGCAGCTCCTGATTGGTAAGGCCCTACTTTAGTGCAGAAAGAGGTGGTTGGAGCATATCGCGAGTGATTTCCTTCACTCACCGGCGCTCCGGCTGCTCTCTCCTGCCACTCCCGCTGCTCTCTCCAGTCTCCCCCACTTTATACTTTATACCGTCTCTCTGCAAAATATGCACCATAAAGGTTCAGTATCAGTATTAAAGTGAATCATATTCCCTAAGCCCGCTGCCCTCTCCAGTCTCCCCCACGAAAAACCGTATTCGCGGTTTTTCACGATTCGTGGGGATTCCTGGAACGGAACCCCCGCGAATATCGGGGGAGTACTTTACCTACTCAGACCTTCTCTCTGCAAAATATGCACCTTAAAGGTTCAGTATCAGTATTAAACTGAATCATATTCCCCAAAGGCTGCAATAAAACAAAGCACACAGAACTTAAGCCATTCAAACCTGAGATAAGACAAAGAGACCTGAAACTCTCTAGACAATGACACTTAAAATTCAATCAGGCCCTGTCCAGCCAAAAAGCAAATCAGATGACCTTACGCTTCTAGAAACAAAAAAAAGTTTGAACTGAAATTCCTGAGCTGTGATTGGACACTATGCCAGATTCAGGGATTGGTTACTTATATTGCCCATTTTTTTCTATATTGTCATTATCAAAATGTCCCACAGATATAAAACAGTATCAATTATGCATTTACAGAATTTATAATCAAACACTTTAATATCAATTTTAGCAAAGTATTCAGAATGTGCCTTCTACCAGCTAATAATTTCTATGGCTAGGTTTAAGGGATTGGGCTTTGGTCTTGGATTACTGCCTATCAGACTTTAGTGCCACAGAGTCCATAAAAAAGGGAAATTTATCTATGCTATCTCTCTCTTTGGATTGTCGCTGGACATTCTGCATCACATCTTGCTGCTATGTCTCCTCTGCAATCAAGATGCCATGTGCTCACCCTGCCATGTGCTCCTGAAGAATTGTTCTACCAGCAAGGCCTGTGTCAGTAAGTTACTTTTAATCCAGTTTAAATTAATCATTCTGCTTCTATAACAATATTTTATCTTGTGGCACATTTCCTTTGTTCAAAGATTCCTAAATTATAACTACCGTAAAATGTATTGCATTGCTTGACTAACCTTATACAGTAAAACCTCGATTTACGAGTGCACCGGTTTGTGAGTGTTTTGCAAGACGAGCAAAACATTCACAAAATCGGCGCCTTGTAAACCAAGCTTGACTCAATTTACGAGCGCCCCCCCCACCCCCGCGATCCAGCATCCCCCTACGATCCAACCTCCCCTCCCTGCTCATGTCGCCCCCCCCTCCCCCACGATCCTACATCCCCCCGTCGAGCACCCAAATAACATCCCTTACCCTGATTTGGTACTGGCACCAGCACCAACGTGCAAGATATGCCGGTGCCTGAAGATCCTCCCTGTGGGCTGGGCTGGGCTGGGCTGGACTGAGCATCAGAGATCCTCCCTCTTGGCTGGGCTGGACTGGGCCTTGAGCATTTGTGCATGCACAAGGCCTTCTGGTCTTGCTCTCTCCGAAATTCTCTGAGAATCTCGGAGAGAGTGAGACCAGAAGGCCTTGAGCATGCTCAAATGCTCAAGGCCCAGTCCAGCCCAGCCCAGCCAAGAGGGAGGATCTCCGATGCTCAGTCTAGCCCAGCCCAGCCCAGAGGGAGGATCTTCGGGCACCGGCATGTCCTGTGCATTGGTGCTGGTGCTGGTGCCAAATCGGGGTAAGGGATGTTATTTGGGTGTTCGGTGGGGGATGTAGGATCATAGGGGGGGCGATGCGAGCGGGGGGCGAGGTGCCGGATCACAGGGGGGATGCTGGATCGCGAGGGGGGGGGGTATGGAGCAGCGCTTGTGGCCTCGAGGGGGGAAACAGAGCAGCGCTGGTGGCCTCGGGGGGGGGGGGGGGGACATATCAAGTGAGTTTACATTCATTCCTATGGGGAAACTCGCTTTGATATGCAAGTAATTTGGTTTACAAGCATACTTCTGGAACGAATTATGCTCGTAAACCAAGGTTTCACTATATATAAATTGTGCTCTATAAAAATACATCTAGTTTGTCTTTAAATGCTCTAAGTTTCTTTTCTTTAATATCATACAGAGCTAAGCTTTAAACAGGCAGGGCCGTATTCTGTATAGGACGCCTGATCTCAAAAGCCGCCTAAGTAGCTGTTGAGAATTGCACACGGCCGTCCTATATAGAATTGCTTCTGTCTTCACGGACAGACACCTAAGCCCACCTAACACCACAATTCTCTAACCAGAGTCCATGTCACAGGCACCGTTTAGAGAATTGGGTTGCCGCTGAACTGATTTCGGCAAGGGAATCTCCCTGCCACGAATAGTAGCGGTCATGGCAGGGACCAGTTTGTCTGTCTTGATTAGATTTATGCTTTTTTGAGCAGGGACTGACTCTTCTCTGTTTTTAGAGAATGACACAGTGACAAAATTCATCACCGTTCCCATCCCCAAGGATAACAGTGGGAAGCCATATCCTTATCATTCTTTAGGAGAGAGGGAAGAATCAGAGTATGAATGGGCACAACCATTGACCCTCAAGCCTTTCATTCAAGACTGCTGGTATAGAAGGACTGACGTTGAGCTAGACGCTAAAGAATGACACGGGATGGTTTCCCATGGGACGGGAACGGTGATGAATTTTCTTGCTGTGTCATTCTCTGTTTTGATGTACAGCGCTGCATATATATAGTAGCGCTATAGAAATGATAAGTGGTAATAGTAAATTAAGTCAATATTTGGTTATAAGCATCCAACCAATAATTGGTGGTTAACAGCTTGTTAGCCAATTAAGTTGCGCACGCATCTCAGCAGTGCACTCAAACTTGGGCGCCCAAATCAGGGTGCCTTATATAAGAACATAAGAGTAGCCTTACTGGGTCAGACCAATGGTCCATCAAGCCCAGTAGCCCATTATCACGGTGGCCAATCCAGGTCACTAGTATCTGGCCAAAATCCAAGGTGTAGCAATATTCCTTGCTACCAATACAGGGCAAGTAGTGGCTTCCCCCAGGTCTTTCTTAATAACAGACTATGGACTTTTCCTCCAGGAACTTGTCCAAACCTTTCATAAAACCAGCTATGCTATCTGCTCTTACCACATCCTCTAGCAATGTGTTCCAGAGCTTAACTATTCTCTGAGTGAAAAAAAATTTCCTCCTATTGGTTTTAAGAGTGTTTCTCTGTAACTTCATCGAGTGTCCCCTAGTCTTTGTAATTTTTGACAGAGTGAAAAATCGATCCACTTGTACCCATTTTACTCCACTCAGGATTTTGTAGACTTCAATCATATCTCCTCTCAGCAGTCTCTTTTCCAAGCTGAAGAGCCCTAACCGTTTTAGTCTTTCCTCATACGAGAGGTTTGTGTAAATAGGATTGATAAGAAAGTTGTATTACAACTCTGTATTATAATATAGACATAAATGAATACTGTGTGCTCCTTTTAGGTAAGGCACTTTCTTTTAACTCCATTTTCATGCAGCAATGAAGATAATCACTACTATTGAATTTTTAGAGATAAATGTATCCTATGGCTATTGTTAGACACATCCTGGCACTTTTCATATCTACAAAAAGTACTGTATTTGGATTTGCAGGTGGGCACCAAATTCCTGCTATGTTCTGTGAATCTGTATAATTATTATCACATTTACAATGAATTCTTAGTAAAGATATTTACTGTAACATTTAAATGTGAATAAAATAGGCAAAAATATGATCTCAATATATCTTTAACCTTTTGAACTGTAATTACGAGTGAATCTGATCCTCTGTTTGAATTAGATACATTTCTAGAGCTAGAACTTTATTATATTTATAGCTGTCCAACACATACTTATGTGTTTTATTGCATGTTTACTTATTTACCTAAAATCTTATTGAATGCCAGTAATTTCTTTTCATCGCATGTCTATTACTCTGGAAGAAAAGCATACAGTTTGGTTAAAATAATGTTACCAGCCATATGAAAAGCAAGGCTGAAGCAAGGCTGTCTTTGCTATGAGTCTCCCCCATATTACACAAAATAAAATAAGCCTTTTATGGTGCATGTTTGCCTCCTTTTAAAATCCTGTGCATTAGAAAGATTGCAAAGACCAGCATAGTAGCAGTTGCATAATGGAGGAATTTTCTTATGGTTAGACCAGCGGACTGAGTCACAGAAATACCAGGGTTTAAATCCACTACTGTTTCTAGGGATCATGGTAAGTCACTAAAGGGTGGGCCAAAAGTAGATATACAGTATTTATTTATTTATTTTTGTTGTACAGGTATTGGATAGGTATAATATATAGAAACATAAAAATATGATGGCAGATAAAGGCCAAATAGCCCATCCAGTCTGCCCATCCACAACATACACTATCTCCTCCTCTCCCTATGAGATCCCACATGCCTGTCCTATGTTTTTTGAATTTAGACACAGGGGTCCTTTTATTAAGGCACGCTAACCAATTTAGTGTGCACTAATCGCTAAGGGCGCCTTAGTATTTAGCACATGCTAAATTGGTTAGAGTAAAAGGACCCCATTGTCTTTGTCTCCAATACCTCTACTGGGAGCCTATTCCATGCATCTACCACCCTTTCTGTAAAAAAAAAGTATTTCCTTAGATTAACATAACATACATTTTTATTTATTTATCATAAAATCCTTTCGGTTCTATGCGATTTACAGAAAGAGATAAAACTAACCAGTCAGTGAGTTACAACATATCTAGGTAAAATGGGTGACAACAGTAGGATGTACAAGGGGGAACAGTGTATATTTACAAGGAGGTAGAGCTAATCAAAGTCATCAAGTTAATATTTTAGACTATTGTAACATCATCTATTTAGGAGCACCCAAAAAAATTCTAAGAAAATTAAGGATAATTCAGAATACAGCTGTTTGATTGATTTTTGGTTTATAAAAGAACGACCATATTAGTTCATATTATTGTTTATTTCATTGGCTGCCTTTGGAGGCAAGAGTATTATTCAAATTTTCCTGTATCTGCTTTAAGCTGATATCGGGATTGTCTCCAGCTTACCTTTTTTCTCATTTGGTGTTGCTTAGACCATCAAGAAAAACTAGAAACTTCTACTTATTTGCTTATCCAAAAATTAATGAGTGTAGATATAAGACCTTCTTAGATAGGACCCTAGCATTTCAAGCTGGTAGGCAACAATCTTGGTTAGGTAAATGTATTCAGCAAGCTATATTATCCTATTGCTGTTTTTTGAAATTAATTAAGACCACTTTGTTCGATAAGTTTATTACTTAATGAGAGTTTCATTATTGAAATTCTATTTTACAAATATTTGTATTTTTTACTATATTATTGTATTTCGCTGATTGTCCAGCTCTTTTTAGTGTAAACCGCCTAGAACTTTTGGTTATGGCGGTATAAAAGAATAAAGTTATTATTATTATGGTATGGCTGAGCAGATAGCAATAAAAATTACAAGGTTGGCAGTTGGGTAGATGGAAGAAGTACAACTAAGCAGAGTCTGCAGGTTGCAGTGTAGCATTGGAGCAGCGTTCACAAGTGTCTTAAGAAGGATTGCCAAATTTAGAGAAAAAGTGAGTTTTTAAGAGCATTCTAAAGTGCATGTAGGTGGTTGATACTCTGACCAGTCGGTCTCTGGACGCAGCTTGATATGACAGGAGTTTGTTGATGAATCTTTTCTGAGTCCCGAACCTATCACCTTTTAACTTTATCCTATGCCCTCTCATTCCAGAGCATCCTTTCAAATGAAAGAGATTCACCTTATGCGCATTTATGTCATATAGTTATTTATAAGACTGTATCATATCTCCCCTCTCCTGCCTTTCCTCCAAAGTATACATATTGAGAACTTTAAGTCTATCCCCATACACCTTATGATGAATACCAACAACTATTTAATTCTTCTGGACTGACTCCATCCCGTTTATATCTTTTTGAAGGTGTGGTCTCCAGAATTGTACACAATGTTCTAAATGAGGTCTCACCAGAGCAGCATCAAAACCTCCTTTTTCCTATAGGCCATACCTCTCCCTTTGCACCCTAGTATCCTTCTAGTTTTCGCTGTCAACTTTTTGACATGTTTGGCCACCTTAAGATCATCACATACCATCACTGCCACGTCCCGCTCCTCTTTCATGCACAAAAATTCTTCACCCCCTAAACTGTACCGTTCCAACGGGGTTTTGCCGCCCAAATGCATAACCTTATATTACTTAGCATTAAATCTTAACTGTGAAATTTCAGACCATGTATATGGATGCTACTATATGATAATCAAATAAAAGCGAAATGATGTAACTGATACATAAGCTTCACACAAATGTTATTCGTGACACAAAATGAAAAAGAAGTAGGCACAGATTTTCTAAATAGCGCCGTTGTAGGTGGCTGCCTTAAAAGTGGCCACTGATCGTGTGTCAATCATGTGATGGCGTAATTTAGAGAATCATGCCTCTAGCAATGGTAGGCGCCAGAAATGTAGTCAAAGCACAGCTTATCTGCCAACTGTAACGCTCGTGTAGGTTGGTAAAACTGCAACAGAGAAGCAGGTGGCCCATCGCATTTAAACATCTTGAAAATCAAGCAAAGCATTTTAAATTCAATATGTGAGCTAATGGTCAACCAAAGCACATCACTTAGACTCAGGGTCACATACTCGAATCTTAACACCACATAATAGTTCATGCGGCAGCATTCTGAGCAACCTATATTGCCTGAGCAACATATTTTGGCAAGCTGAGCTACAATGCATTACAATATTCAAATACCGGAGTCAACATAGCACTAATAACAGTCTTGAAATTATGCACAGACAGATAATCTCTCAATCTTACTCAGAAGACAAAGTTTAAAAATGCCTGGGAGACTACTGACTTAACTTGAGGTTTACTACCCCTGGATACTTATATTAATGTGATACAGGTATCACAGCATCATCTAGCTGCGAAGGAAACATTGCCAGCTGCTGCTCACGACCTAAACACAAAACCTCTGTCTTAACCACATTCAGTTTCATCTGATTCAACGGCATCCAACTTTTAATCAATTGAAAATAGTCATTAAGAACATTCAAAGCATCATCAATTGATTTATTTACGGGAATAAAAAACTGGATGTCCTCAGCATACACTCGAAAGCTAATCCCAAACTCTCGCAGCTCCTTTCAAAGGGACAGCAAATAGATGTTAAAACAGAACAGCCAACAGAGCCAAGCCTTGTTGTACACTACAAGTTACTGTGGACCAATCAGATTTTTCCTGTCCTACCTCTACACAAAACATCCTATTATCCAAGAATGATTGAAACCAAACCAGCACCATTCCACCAATACCTATATTTTGCAATCTAGATAACAAGATTCGATTATTTACAGCAGCCTTGTACAACATTCGTCTTGCAGGCCACATATGACCCAAAACGGCTTGTCACAAGCCCAGCACTGCAGCTAGCCTTCTTCATAGAAACATAGAAGATGGCGGCAGAAAAGGGCTACAGCCCATCAAGTCTGCCCACTCTGCTTACCCACCCCCTGTCTATGCCCTAATGACCCAATTTCCTTATCTTGACCCTCGTAGGGATCCCACATGGGTATCCCATTTATTCTTAAAGTCTGGCACACTGTCTGCCTCGATCACCTGCACTGGAAGCTTGTTCCAATGATCAACCACTCTCTCTGTGAAGAAATACTTTCTGGTGTCGCCATGAAATTTTCCACCCCTGAAAACAGAGAAACTTAGCCCTGAAGCTTAACAGAGCTGATCAGTGCAGCAGCTCTCCAACTGGCATGGAGCAGGACTTTGTTTCTAGAGAGATTTCCCAACAACAGGAGCCTGGGGAGGAGTGGGAGCAGTATGAGGACAATCACTCCTTTAAACCTAGCATAGCTTCCAGGAAGACTCAACCTAAGAGGCAAGATCTAAGCCCTTTAGGCACACACCTGTTGAGGCTGATTGAAGGGCAGGAGAGAGCTCAAGGAAAGCTGAAGCCTGCCCAGCCCCCACACAGGTGTGGGCATGGCTGTCTCAGAGCAAGGCAGGTAGAGCAGAACAAGCCCAGGAGAGTTAGTGCTGAGCTCATAGAGGAAGCAGACATATGGCTGGGTGCTCCAGAGTTCAAGCAAGGGAATGAAATTGAAATGCAGGATTTGGAAGATTCCTCATTGCTGGACCAGCCAAATTGCCTGCAGCCAGATGAAGCCATGGACTTTTGCTCTGAACCGTTGGAAGAACGAATGCAGGAAAGTTAAGTTTTCTTTTTTCTTTGAACTACAGTGTGTTGTTGAATGAAGGAACTTGTGCTGGCTGTGGGAGAATTTAGAGTCTCATTGCAGAGAAAATCTACCCTGTTTGTATGGACTTTACACTGTGTTTTTTGTGCTGTTTTTGAAAGCTCAGCCACTGAGTGTTATAGTGGAAATTGTGGGGTGAATCCACGTAAGATTCACAGGGTTGGGACTGCGGGGCCAATTTGGCTGTTTTTTGATAGTGGATTCAACAATTCACCAACCCCACCAAGTTACTAGAGTTGGGAGGGGCAGCCTGATTAAATCCAGACAGGCAAAGTGTGCTTTGCTAAGACAAATTGACAAGACTGTGAAAGACTCACCAATTATTGTTTTCCTTTTTGCTCAGAAGAAGCTGGTGAGGGACTAACAATACTTACCCTGAGGGAAGGGTGTGAACAGCCATGTGCTGACTTAGCAGTCAGAAGGACTGTAGGGCTTATAGCCAGGACAAATGTGCTGTTTGCCTTTGTTTGCTGCTGTTTTTTTGGATCATTTTGAACGCCAGGACAAATGCTGTGTTTGCTTTTGTTTGCTGCTGTTTTTTTGAACATTTTGAACATTGGCTACTTTGCTAAATAAAGCTTTCTTATTTGTACCATTGGAAGAAAGAGAGCCTTATTGTATTGGGAGAACTGTGCTATTCTGACTACTATTTTCTCCTTATTACTATTATCCCAGCAGGGCTTTCAACCTTTAAAGGCATGCCAGAGTTTGTATTTTGTGCACTGCCCGGTAGCCTCCCGGTATCGGGAGTGCGACAGGCTGTAACTTTGGCCCGCACCCGATTCGGCTCTTACTACGCACTCCTTGGGGGTGTATAGAGGGAAGAGAGAGAAAGAGACTGCAGAGAGGTGGAGAGATTCTGGAGCAAGGAAGAAGGAAAGAGAGAGAGAAGCAGAAAAAGACCCCCCTTATTGAGGACCAACAAGCTAATTACGGCAGCCTGCAGAGCGAACCTAGTGGGCTGCCGTCAGTCTCCGCACATGTTCCCTGTACCGCAGTCCCACCCCTGATGACAGAGGAGGGGTGGGACCGCGGCAGAGGAACGTGTGCGGAGACTGACGGCAGCCTGCTAGGTTCGCTCTGCAGGCTGCCGTAATAAGCTTGTTGGTCCTCGATAAGTGGTGGTGGTGCTTTTAAAGGTGAGACTAGGGGGGGCTGGAGGACAGAGTGAGAGCCGTATCGAATGCGGCAGTGGGAGCGGTCACAGTGTGGAAGATGACCTTGCTGGATATGGGAAGCAGCGGAGGTAAGGCCCTGCCTGTCGCGAGGGTCCCGGCAAGATAGGGATTGCCAGAGATGCTGGATCTGGACACCGGGTGTGGGGGCAGAAAAGGACCTTGAGGAGGGTGGGAAAGCAGATTTAAACCAAAAGGTAGGGGGAAGGCAAGGCAGATGCTGTGCTAGAGGGGGTAGATAAGAGAAACACCCTGAATTGAGGAGAGAAAGATGCCAGGCCCTGGGGAGGGGGAAGGCAGAGAGTGAGAGAGGCAGAAAGACCTGGATCAAAGGTGGGAGGACTCAAAATGTTAGCAGAGGGAAGATAGAGAGAGAGGGAGAAACCTGAAACAAAGAGGAGGCAGAAGAGAGGGGGGCAGATGTTGGACTTGGGGGTGTATAGAGGGAAGAGAGAGAAAGAGACTGCAGAGAAGTGGAGAGATTCTGAAGCAAGGAAGAAGGAAAGAGAGAGAGAAGCAGAGAAAGACCTGGAAGAAAGGAGAACAAATGCAGGGGTGGGGGTGTGGCAGTTTGTAAGCAGAAGAGACAGAAAGAGAGAGAGAGAGGCCTGGCCAAAGGGGAAAGACAGGAGGCAGATGCTGGACTATGGGAGATGCAGATAGAGGAGACAGGGGGGAGAGACCCTGAGGAAGAACAGAAAGATGGAAGATCAAAACAGGCGGGAGAGAGAGGGAGACCTGGAACAAAGGTGGTGGTAGGCATAGGTGCTGGAATGGGGCGACACAGGAGCCATGGCCTCCCCCAAAATTGCCACTTTTATCCCTGGTGGTTCAGCAGTACAGTGGGCAGGAGCGAGCTGTTCTCGCTCCTGCCCCACTGCTAACCCAGTCTTCGCGGCTGGTTTCTTCTTCTGGATCAGGTATTTAGGGGCCAACTTCTGTAAGCACATGAAAACATTTACCAAGAGCTTATAAGGTATCTTGTCCCTTACTTTCAACCAATACAACCTTATAAAATATTCCATTACATGCACATGAATTCTGGGCCACCTGAAGCACACCCAAAACTGATTCAGGTACTCCCAAGAACACCAGACTGCAATAGTTGAAAATGGACAAAACCATCAACTGCAGCACCATCCTAAACAATGTGGCCTCCAAATAAAGTCTAAGACCATTGACTAACCGAAGATGAAAATTTACCTTCCGAACTACTGCAAGCACCTGCCCTCTCATAGTGAGTCCTGAATCCAAAAGCACACCGAGATACTTCACTTTGGCCTCACCAATACTCTCGCCCCCTAAAATTTCCTTCTATAAAGGGCTATTGCACCTACCCACCTTGGCCCTTTTTTATTGGTGCGATTTTTTTGTATTATCTCCTCCTGAGGAAGCCCTGTTGGGTGAAACTTAGGACTACGTAGAGGAGCAGTCAACTTATTCACTTTTCGAGCACGAACCACATTGAAGCACAAGAAAAAAACGAATAAGCAATATCCTGCTGGGCCGCTAAAGAGATATATTGCTGTTAACTGATTAGCTGCCTCAAACCAGAAAGATAAGTGCCACTACATTATAAGGGAGTAGCGTTATATATTGAAACATCTAAATACAGCAATAACTGAGATGGGACTGAAAAGTGGCATGATGGTCCCAACATTGTTTTCCTAGCGGCACCATACTTGCAGGAGACAAAGGGCACTGAGCACTTTTCACTATTTATTTAATTAACTTATTTATTTATAATTTATTTAATGAGATGATATTTTGAATTTATATGCTCAGATTGTGATTGATTTATAGTGGCAAGCATATAAAATATATTTTTCTGTACTTCTATTGGTATTTTGTAACACTTTTTTTATAAACTGGAATTTAAGATTGAAATATTATAATATCCAAAAGAGATAAGGCATCACATATGCAGTCCTTAATGATCCAGTATATTGTGGATTTTGATGTTTGAAATGGGAATACACAAACGCAGTGGAATAAGCCAATAGTTCTAGTTCAATGCAAGAGCAACTACGAACCACCACACCACATAGGAGACATCTGTAAAGAAAAGAAAGCAATTTTTTAAATGAAAGAACATATGCATTTAGATTTCCTTCTCTCAGATTATTGTTTCACCTTCAGCATAGTCTGCATTTCCTAAATAAAGAGAAATCAGAAACTAATATAGCATTTTATATTGCTAAGCAGTGTGATCATACTACCGTATTTTCGCGGATATAACGCGCACCTGTGTAAAACGCGCACAGGGGTATAGCGCGCAGAAATCACGATGATATGTACCAAAACTTTTCTATACCGCGCTCAGGCATATAACGCGCATGATGCCCGACGCTCCTTTCGCCCGCCCTGACTTTCCGTGCGCTGTCCCGACTCTCCGTTCACCCCCCTGACTTCCGTGCACTGCCCTGACTTTCCGTGCGCTGTCCCGACTCTCCGTTCACCCCCCCTGACTTTCCGTGCACTGTCCCCCCTTGAAGTCCTGTCCCCCTTGAAGGTCTGTCCCCATTCTGAAAGCCTGATGCCCCCCCCCCGACGTCCGATACATCCCCCCCCCCCCGGCAGGACCACTCGCACCCTCACCCCGAAGGACCGCCGACTCCCCAACAATATCGGGCCAGGAGGGAGCCCAAACCCTCCTGGCCACGGCGACCCCCTAACCCCACCCCGCACTACATTACGGGCAGGAGGGATCCCAGGCCCTCCTGCCCTCGACGCAAACCCCCTCCCCCCAACGACCGCCCCCCCCCAAGAACCTCCGCCCGTCCCCCAGCCGACCCGCGACCCCCCTGGCCGACCCCCACGACCCCCCCCACCCCCCTTCCCCGTACCTTTGGAAGTTGGCCGGACAGACGGGAGCCAAACCCGCCTGTCCGGCAGGCAGCCAACGAAGAAATGAGGCCGGATTGGCCCATCCGTCCTAAAGCTCCGCCTACTGGTGGGGCCTAAGGCGCGTGGGCCAATCAGAATAGGCCCTGGAGCCTTAGGTCCCACCTGGGGGCGCGGCCTGAGGCACATGGGCCAAACCCGACCATGTGTCTCAGGCCGCGCCCCCAGGTGGGACCTAAGGCTCCAGGGCCTATTCTGATTGGCCCACGCGCCTTAGGCCCCACCAGTAGGCGGAGCTTTAGGACGGATGGGCCAATCCGGCCACATTTCTTCGTTGGCTGCCTGCCGGACAGGCGGGTTTGGCTCCCGTCTGTCCGGCCAACTTCCAAAGGTACGGGGAAGGGGGGTGGGGGGGTCGTGGGGGTCGGCCAGGGGGGTCGCGGGTCGGCTGGGGGGGCGGTCGGAGGTTCTTGGGGGCGGGCGGTCGTTGGAGGGAGGGGGGTTTGCGTCGAGGGCAGGAGGGCCTGGGATCCCTCCTGCCCGTAATGTAGTGCGGGGTGGGGTTAGGGGGTCGTCGTGGCCAGGAGGGTTTGGGCTCCCTTCTGGCCCAACTACACAAAGGTACGGGGAAGGCGGGGGGGGGTGTCGTGGGGGTCGGCCAGGGGGGTCGCGGGTCGGCTGGGGGACGGGCGGAGGTTCTTGGGGGGGGGCGGTCGTTGGGGGGAGGGGGTTTGCGTCGAGGGCAGGAGGGCCTGGGATCCCTCCTGCCCGTAATGTAGTGCGGGGTGGGGGTAGGGGGTCGCCGTGGCCAGGAGGGTTTGGGCTCCCTCCTGGCCCGATATTGTCGGGAAGTCGGCGGTCCTTCGGGGTGGGGGTGCGAGTGGTCCTGCCGGGGGGGGGGATGTATCGGACGTCGGGGAGTCGGCCGGGCAAGAGGGCTTGGGCTCCCTCTTGCTCCGATCGTGGATGCGGGTGCGGGTGGGAGCGCGTGCGAGCGGTCGTTCGGGGTGGGGGTGCGAGCGGTCCTGCTGGGGGGGTGAATCGGGCGTCGGGCGGGGTGGGAACTATGTTTAAAAACTTTTCTATACCGCGCTCAGGCATATAACGCGCGAGGGGTATGCGCGGTACGTAAAATCACGTATAACGCGCGCGTTATATCCGCGAAAATACGGTACTTCATGATTACTTAAAATATTAAAACTAATGTGATGTGCTGGACAGCTTATCACTGGTTATACAGCAGCTCATAGCCGGAGGGAGCTCAAGAGAACATATGAAAAACCTGAAAGGAAGTCATTTCATGATAATTCTGGGAGATGTAGATCTTGAGTTTTGAACTGACAAGAACTGAGCTCATATTGACAAAGTGTGGTCTATGAGATATGGCAAGCAAATATTTAGCTGGATCTCAGAATACAGATGAAGGCTGTTAGGCACTTTAAGTCAATCTGGAAAGTTGCTGAAAGCCAGACTGTGGGCAAAACAGGAGGGACAGTAGAACGAACAGGAGGAAAAGAAGTGAATGCAGGTGGGCTCAGTGGGCTGAAATAAGGTGGGAGCATGAGGGAAAGGATATTGCTTTGGATTTTGTTAAAGAATTAAGAATTGTCAATGTTTGGGAAGCTGACATGAGGCCAAAGTGTTTGCAGTAAAAGGTCCAAATTAGAAGCCATAGAGAAGTGTCCACCTAGTTCTTTAAAATCCTCAGAAGGAAGTTTGAACTGGGAACAGATAGACAACCTGGAAGAGGTAACCTCATTACAACAAAACAGGGGAAACAAATCCACAAAATACACAGGAACAAATGAAAAGCAAATTGGAAAACGAAGTCACAAAATACAGGGCATAAAAAGAGGAGATGCGCTGAAACGTGATGACATCAAAAAACGAATGTGAGGGCTGAAACGCAACAAATCGGAAATCACCATGTAATCAAAATATAATCAAAAATTAAAAATGCAAAAGATATACAGATCACAAACCGAAAAAAGCAAAAAATAAAAGATTAAAAGAGAGGATAAAAACCTAAAAACGAACGTGCTATGTGCAAAACAATACAAATATAAAAAAAGGAGAAAAATGCTCCACATTTATAAGGCTACTTCAACATATCGAAATGTAATATTAAGCTGCATGTTTTTTTGAAAAGAATATTAGGCCGCGGGTTGACGGCGTTTTGGTAAGTTTTCTATTTTTTCTGTAGCTGCGTGGTGCTTTTTCTTATATATTTTTTGTAGTTTTACTGTAGGGTCATGAAATGGTTAACTGTTGTTTAAAATATTGCTCTGGTCTACATAGCTGAAAACAGTGTATAATCTATTGACTTCATCTGCCTAAAATGTATGTCCCTACCTTACCACATTGTAAGCTGAATAGATAAGAGTTTGAGCCATGATGTACCCTGCCCTTCTGTACATTTAACTGTAAGAGTTAGATAAGTGTCCTGCTAGTGTGAGCTTAGAACCAATGAGTGTTAAGAAAAGTAACACGTGAAAAGCTTTTTCTAGAATTCAGTTGTATAGCCAGAAAAATGAATAAATATATCTGTAACTTCCTGGTTTCGGCACTTCTGAGCCAGCTTGGAGCTCAGGAGTCCAGAATGCATGCTGTGAATAAACTCTTGTACTTTCTTCACGCCTCTGACTTTGTGTTTCCAAGTGACCTTTCATTTGGCGCCCGAACAGGGACTTGAAGGTCTCTTGACCACTGGTTACTCGATTGGTCACTTGTTTCTGGTCCTACGGCTGATGTGTCTGCTTAGCCGGCTGCCTTCCTTTTGGGGGGTTGGCAGACCTCAGGATGTTGGACCGCTTCAACTGACTTATCTAGTCTCAGTTTAAAGTACAAGAATCTGTATCAGTTTAATTCTGTCCTGGAGTGGCCACCATCTGGTAAGTGGGGATTGATCATCCCTATCCTGTCTCTCGTCTTCTGCCTAGTAAGCCACGTGATCTGTCGCTGAAGTCGTGGGGGAAGGATTCTAGGAAACTGTTATTTTCTGGTTGAGTAACTGAACTGAAATCTGTTGTGTTTTGTGTGTTTGAGAATGTCTGAGACGTCCTTGAGGACGAAGCGAGTGTGGACCTGTTAGTACTGCGTTTCCCTAGTCCAGAGACTGGCGGGGCCAGGAATTCAGGGAAGTGTTTTTGTCCTCCATTGCACAATGGGGGGATGTCTGTCTACCTGTGGGGATCCCTTGATATGTTAGCTAATTTTAAAAAAGGAATTTGTCTTTGATTATACTTAACAAATCAACCCTTATTTGTCTGTGCCAGTTAGAATGGCCGATATTTGGTGTGGGCTGGCCCCCTCTGGCTCCCAGGACATAACCCGTCAGGTTTTTATGCATTCGTTTGCTGTCAGTTCCTCTTCCAGTCAGCCAATTTTTGCATTCCAATGGGAAGACCCTTCCACTGGACAAACCTTCCAAGTAACCTGGACTCGTCTATCCCAGGGCTTTAAAATTAGCCCCACTCTATTCAGCACCGCCCTTTCTTCAGACCTTGCCAAATTCTTCCCTTCATCTGATTCCCAAGTCCTGCAGTATCCCGGGTTTTTTATGAGTTCTGTCTGTCCAAATGTATTAGTGAAGTTTAAACTGTCAGTTGTTTAAAGCAGGAGAGGGGAGTACCCCTCCTCCTCCTTTTGTGATAAGGGCCATGAAGTGTGTAGCACTTCCAATGTGGTTTCTCCTGAAACAGATAAGTGGTTTTGCATTTGAAGTTTTTGGCTATGTTATAAAATGTTTATCTATATCATGCTATGAAACACTGGGATAATATAATAACCATTCCACTTTCTGACATTGACTGGGAACTCTTTTGGTCTTCAACAAATCACCCACTTTTATCTTCTAGAGTTTCACAGTCAATGCTCTTTGTAATGTGGAATGCAATATGGACCCCATTTCGTATGTGGAAAGCCAAATTAAAACAAGATTCTATCTGCTGGAACTGTTTGAAAGAGGAAGGAACTCTTGATCATATGTTCTTCCATTGTACTCTGGTCCGTTCTTTTTGGTCCAAAATCTGGAATACCATACAATCTATCACCAACTGCTCAGAAGAGATTTCTATGGACATTATAATCCTTCGATCTCAACACCCCTGTTTCGCGCAATCAAATTGTCCTCCTAAACTTATTGATACCATGTTTGTGACTGCTCTCATGCATATTCTGAAAAATTGGAAATCATCTTCGTTATTAGATTATACTTTTTGGTGGAACTCTCTATGTATGTACCACAGATTTGAATCATATGCATATGAAAATAAAATTTCACTCCATAAATCCATGAATTGGAAAAACAAAAAATCACCCTGGTCATTTTTAGATTCATATGTACATTCTACTATGTAGACACTCCTGTCTTCTCCTCTCTTTAAAAATTATATATATATATATATTTTTTTCTTTCTCTCTTCTTTTTTCCTCTCTCTTTCAATTTTTACTTTGTCCTATTTCACTTTCTATTGTCATACATCACCACAAACAAATCCAAAAACAACTCTGAGCTTTTCTTAATAATATGGGCCTTTATAATTAACTGTATATTAATGCAAAATGTTATACTACTTTTATGTATTTGAATTGCTCCTTGTATTTTTTAAAATACTGAATAAAATTTATTGAACTAAAAAAAAAAAAAAAAAAAAAAAAAAAAAAAAAATGTATATAAACGAAAAATATGATTTCTGGAATTTATATTACATACTAAAAAGAAGTTCTTTGTCCAAATTTAGTAGTTATTTGTCTAAATTTAAAAGTTCTGAAAAGGACTACATCTGTAATTTGATCTCTTTGATCTTTAAGCAACTATCTCTCCTTTGTGAAATTCTGTAGGAAGGGGGAGTAAGTCTCTACTGAGACCCATGTTGACTGTAAAAAAAAAAAAAAAAAATGAACAATGTTTAAACTTGTGAGTACAGTAAAACTTTGGTTTGGGAGCATAATTTGTTCCAGAAGCATGCTTGTAGTCCAGGGCACTCGTGTACAAAAATATACATACTTGTATTGCAAGCCCTTGCTCGTTTGGAATAGTCACTGCATTCCTGCAGCGTCATATAGAGAGGTACCATTGGCTCAATTGTGAAAATGTGATGCTTCTATACTGTATGTATGTGTATTGTAAGATGTTGCTGGTATAGTAAGTTAAAATTTAATCATTGCTTGTCTTATAGAACACTTGCAAACCAAGTTATTTGCAATCCAAAGTTTTACTGTATATTCCAATCTTTGTTTTGTATTTCTGTTTATAAATCATGTAAGTTTAGGTAAGAATGTAATTTTTAGGAATGCTTTTATATGGAAGTAAATATTTTTGCCAGTCAGCTGATAGTGAAGGGACTGCTGCTTTAGAGAGCGCTTGTGTCAGACTACCCTGCTTAGTGGGTGGATCTAGAACTGCATTTTACTTAATTTTTACAAGTCAGCTCTTTGGGGTAGGAACCTGATATAGAATAGGGATTGAGAACAATTCTTATGTGTTAGTAGACATCTTAAGTTCAATTATTTTGTACCTTCTCTAATCTTTTGTAAACCGCATAGCACTTCACGGTATTGCGGTATATAAACTGTTATTATTATTATTTATCTGAGTCTTTCAGATAGTGGGTCTGCCTTTTAAATTTTCCTGTGACCATATTTACATTGATTTCAAGTATGCCTTCCTCGTGTCACCTACCTTGGGTTTCATATTTCCCAGGGTTCCAGGTCCCTTCCCACACCCAGGTCCAGGCTGTCTGTAGTCTCCCTGTCCCTGATAACTGCAAGGCTCTGAGCACCTTTCTCAGTATTGCAGGATACTGTCCCATCTGGATCCCTGATTTCTCTACTATTGCTCGTCCTCTGTATGATTCCACCAAAGGCACTGACTCAGCCCCTTTTGTCTGGACCCAACTTCAGGAGCGGTCTTTTCGCTGCCTCCAAAAACTTCTGACTCAGGCCCCTGCCCTCTGGCACTTCTGCCCAAGAAGCTGAGCTGTATGCCCTCACTTCTGCCCTGCGCCACTCTGCTTCTCAGTCTTATATATATACTGACTCCAAATATGCTTTCCTTAACTTGCATTCCCATAGGGCCATCTGGAAATATCGAGGTTTCATTACAGCCTCCGGCCGCCTGATCCATCATGCTCCCCTCATTCTTGACCTTCTTGAGGCCGTACAACTACCCTCACGTGTTTCTGTTATGCACTGCCATGCTTACAGACGTGTGACGGACCTTGTCTCTTGTGGCAATGCCCTTGCCGACCGCACAGCCCGAGCTGCCAGTCTCTGCCCCCTCTTTCGGCTCCTCTGTATACAATCATTCCTTTTCTGGACACCCTTACACCCCAGTACACTTCTCAGGAACAGACTTGGGCATGCATTATTTTGGGCCAGTCTGTCCTGAAAGGGGGGTGGATGCAAAATGCGCCAATTCAAGTGCCAATCCAGACCCACACACTGATACTTCAAACGCAAGCACAGCGGGTACCCTCATAGTTATTCCTCAACACCTGGCCCTCACGATTGTCCATGATTTGGCACACTCTGGAGAACCTGCTATGAAAATTGACTCTCAAGAGACATTTCTTTATCAATCACCTTGATCAGCTAGTCCGGAATATGGTCCGACAGTGTATTGTCGGTTCTAGAATAAAATTCCCAATCAGATGACTGCCACCTCTTGGATACCAACCTATTGGAACATATCCGATGCAGGTTCTGTCTGTAGATTTTACCCACATGCCCATTTCCCGTTCCCTCAGTCACTTCCTAGTCTTCACAGACGCCCTGACTAGATGGGTCAAAGCCTTCCTTACTTGCACTGAATGCACCAGAGACGTAACCAAACACTTCCTGAATAATTCCATGCTTTGGTCTCCTTGTTTCTATAGGCAGTGACAATGGCCCTGCTTTCATTACCGATGTTGTCCAACAAATTGCTCAGGCCCTCCAAATTGAATAGAAATTATATGCTGCTTACCATCCTGAGAGCTCTGGTCGGGTCGAAAGAATGAACAGAACCCTTAAGACCCTTCTCATGAAATGAATTGAAGAAACTAATCTGTCCTGGCCTGTCCTGCTGCCTTCTGTTCTTTTTCAGATTAGATGCATCCCATCTAAGCCCCATTTGAGCTCATGTTCCGCCGGCAACCATCCATTGTGAACCCAGATCCTTTGCTACTCTGGGATCAGATATCCTCCAGAGTCAGGTCCAATCTTTAGCTAAGGCCCTTCAAGAGCTCCACAAATGGGTCCTGGAAAGGGCCCCATTACCGATAGCTACACAAGTCCATAGGTATGTCCCTGGAAATACAATATGGCTAAAACTTGGAAGTCAGACCCCCTGAAACCTAGGTGGATAGGTCCTTTTACTGTCCTAATTTCTTCTCTTACAGTTGTCAAGGTGTCCGGACATGAAACTTGGTTCCACTACAACACAGATCTTCAGCTGAAGCTTTCTAAGACCTCAAAAGTTCTGAATATTTACCATTGTACTTAGCAGGTGTTCTGAATATAATTCTTTATAAGTGTTTGAGTTTAATTGACTGCCTGTGGTTCACCACTGCCTTTAGCAAGTGTCTTGAGTATAACTGTTTGAAGTTTTCTAAGTTGTGCCTTAAAGAAAAATGAGCTTCCTATGTTAGTATATATATATCTGATATTTGTGTTGCCCTTACTTATGCTTCTTTCTTCTGTATTTCTTTCCTATTGTACTTAACAAGTGCAGCCCCCTTTGCCTGATGTTTGTTTGCATGAAGGAGTTAAGTACAGAAAGTGTCAAACATTTGAGGGTATTTTCTGTTTCCAACCTACTGGTGATGAAGTTTAAAAGTGGGCGGAAATCTGCATTGATAATGTTGAGGGTCCACTTATCAACTAGACTCTTATTGTAGACCCCACTCGCCCGGTGTCTTTGTATTGTGATACATGTGTGTTATTTGATGTTTCTCAAGGTCATGGTACTACCCCTAATACAGTTTTGTGTGGCTCCCTAGATTGACAGCGTTATTATACCAAATGTGCTAAGTATATATGTCTGTATAACCTGATGCCTTTAAGAACTGCCCCTATGAGGAAACCTTCACTAATGGTGGAGCCTGTCCTTTATGAGAAAGTGTCTTGTGGGCCACCTACAATAACCCACACAAATATCCCCCTAATACCCCCTCTGCCTCCCTTACTATAGGTCTTAACTCTGGCCCCTTGTGTACTACAGGCTACTGTAATCCCATGGTTTTCACTCTCACTGACCCATATAACTGGAATGCCAATGTCCAAGTCCAGAAGGCCAGAGACCGCATGGCATTGTATATTGATGGTAAAAGGTGAGACCCAGGTACTGATGTATATGTCCGTATTGTATCCGGCTCATGTGCTTCTGTCCATCACTCTGTGGTGTTTCCCCAGTTTTATGAAATTATGAAAGTAGATACTAATATCCTGTAATCACTAGAAATCTGTTTATACAGTTTGTTGAAACTATAGGTCAGACTCTTAATGTTAGCAATTGTTTTGTATAAGGAGGGACTGGTATGGGAGAACAGTGGCTATGGGAGGCAATGCAGCTGGACATGTTAAACCTGACTTCACAGACCCTCACTTTTACGTCAGGTCCACGACCTTCACGATGGGCCTTGCGAACCTCCATTGTTGCTTCCCACTGTCTTCAGTGCCCTTCAGACACTGCTTAATGAAACTTCCTATGAATGATGGTCAGCTCCTGATAGTTGATACTGGCTCTATGATCTGTTTGCCTACTCTTGGTTGCCTGCTAACTAGACTGGTACATGTGTACTTTGCATGATTCATCCCAGCTTCTTCCTGTTACCGCTAGCCGATGGTGAACATCTGGGAGCCCCTGTATTCAACACCAGGGGTCGCCAAAAGCGGTCTATTTCCACCAATTCCCTTAAAATAGGTGAATGGGGTAATGACTGTCCTGCAAAATGGATCATTGCTGCTTATGAACCTGCCACATGGACCGAGGATGACATCTGGGGCTATCGGACCCCAATCTATATGCTGAACTGCATTATTTGTCTACAAGCTATTTTCGAACTGATAACCAATGAGACCTCCCGAGCTTTGAGTACCATTGGCAGAGCGAATGCTAAAATGCGCACTGCTATTTATCAGAATCGTCTAGCTTTGGACTATTTACTAGCTGCTGTGCCTGTGGTAAATTCAACCTCTTCAACTGCTGCCTTGAACTTGAGTAAAATGATTGAGGACGATGTGGATCGTATCACCAAACTGGCTCATGTTCCTGATCAGACCTGACGTGACCTTACTGCAGACTGGATCTCTGGTACCTTCGGCTCCTGGTTGCCCTCTGGTTCAGCACTGAATATCATCTTGCTGGTTGCCGTCCTGTCTTCTCTGCTCCTTTGCTGCCTACCCTGTGTGGTCCGCATAGCCATAAAGCTGCTCCACTGAACTATGGACTCTGCTGTCAACTGTTCCACTGCTGCATTGGCCCTTGCCCTCTCCCAGTATCGTCCCTTACCCACTGGGATCCCCGACTTTCCTGACCCCTAACTTTATTTTGTCAGGCTTGGCTCCTTAGGTACGCCAGCCTGAAAGGGGGGAATGTAGGGTCATGAAATGGTTAACTGTTGTTTAAAATATTGCTCTGGTCTACATAGCTGAAAACAGTATATAATCTATTGACTTCATCTGCCTAAAATGTATGTCCCTACCTTACCACATTGTAAGCTGAATTGATAAGAGTTTGAGCCATGATGTACCCTGCCCTTCTGTACATTTAACTGTAAGAGTTAGATAAGTGTCCTGCTAGTGACCTGCTAGTATGAGCTTAGAACCAATGAGTGTTAAGAAAAGTAACACGTGAAAAGCTTTTTCTAGAATTCAGTTGTATAGCCAGAAAAATGAATAAATATCTCTGTAACTTCCTGGTTTCGGCACTTCTGAGCCAGCTTGGAGCTCAGGGGTCCAGCATGCATGCTATGAATAAACTCTTGTACTTTCTTCACGCCTCTGACTTTGTGTGTCCAAGTGACCTTTCATTACCATTATTTTTCACGGTGGGTTTCCGTTCCTTTTGGTTCTTTTTCTGAGTTTTTATAGCTTTTCATGGTGTGTTTTCTCCCCTTTTTTCTTTCCCTGCTTGCTTAGGTATTCTTGCTAAGTTTTTTTTACTTTTCGCTACTTATTTTTTGTTGCACATTTGATTTATTTTTCTTTTTTATGCCTCTATGTTTTATTTAGATCGAAACAGCACTTCAAGTGGTTTACATAAGTTTTTACACCTTTTTATACACCCAAAGACTTCCAAGGTATTACACTTGTCCTTTCTTGTTCTACTTCACTATATGTGTCTTGATATATCACATGTTTTTAGTTTATATCTATTTATGTTGTCATTTCATTAATTGTAGTTATTAATATTGTCCTTTGGACACTATACACTGATTGCTAAGATGATTTTATGTATTAAGCATATTTGGATTTATTTTATTAGGTGTTCTTATGAACTTATTATTATATTTTTACATTTATACATTAACTGTGGTTGTTTTTATATGTTTTGATTGTATATTTTTTAGGATCAATTTAGAAATGTTATTTATTCTCATCATTGCTTATTGCGATCTACATAAGTTATATAGTTGGCACTTTTTTATGGATTTTATTGATATTTTTATAATTGCTCATTGAATGATTACTGCGTTTACTGGTTATTTATTATTTGGAACTTATTAGGTAATATGAGCCTTTGTATTTATGTATTTCTAAGCTCTTGGTTCATTATTGGAGAGTATTCTTGATTGATGCTTCTTTATAGGAAAGTGAGATAAGCCTATATGTTTTTAATTGAGCAGGTTTATTGCTTTCAGCAATGATTGATATTTTATGTGTATTATAGAAATATTTTTTATGCTTTATCTTTCAATATATAAGTAACCTCTCTATATATGGTTACTTTTAACATATTGTTTTATATTCTTGTTCTTTGCTGTTTTTATAATTTTTACTATTGTTTTTGAGATTTGATTTTAATATTGTCATGTTTTCATGCAGGACTGTATGTTTATTGTTCTATTTACATCTCTATATATATGACTTATAGACTCCTGATGCAGGCCGGGAGGCCGAAACATGTACATATCGGGTCATTGAGTTACTTTGGATGAATAAAGATTCTGGATCAATCAGATGAGTTGAAAGACACTTTTTTGTGCACCTTTCTGATTGGACATTTCCACTTTGATTTGTTTCAGAGGTAACCTCATTGCCATTAGAGATTCAACCTAGATAAAAATTGTTAAACATTTCTGGAAATATTTTCACATTTTATTCTAAAAAAGAAAACTGCTAGCAAATATAACACCACATGATATTATCACACGTGGAGGGACATTTTTGTCCCTTTGGATGTTTCTTGCAAGATGTCCAAAAGTCGGGGCAAGGAAGCATCCATTTTTTAAACTGCTAGATGTCCAAATTTTTTTTGAAAATGACCTATTTGGATGTCTTGACTATCAGGATGTCCAACCATAGGAAACCTAATTTTGTTTGCCATTTTTGACCACAAAAATGTCCACGTTCAAAATGTACAAATCCAGAGCATTTGGATATGGGAGGGGCCAGCATTGTAATGGATCTAGCAACACAGACAAATCAACAAAATAGTACGGCACTTTAGAGGCATGCTGTGAACTTCACATAAAGAGTGTCAGATGTACATCTCACCATAACTCCTTATAATTTCTGGTGAGCCCTCCAAACCTCCCCCACAACTTACTATACCTACCTGTCTACCACCCCAATAGCCATTATGGCTGCATGTGGCACCTATATGGTAATATTTTATTTAGTTAGTTTTATAACTCTTCCTCCCCAGGAGCTCAGAATGGGTTATAAGGATACATACACACAGTAGTTTTCAGGATCAATAACGAGCTATAGAAAATTGAGATGGTTTTTGATAGCATACATGTTATGGGGAAACTAAGAACACACATGCTATAGTGAATCTACATGCTACAGGTGGCCTCACACTTTTCACCATAAATGTAATGCTTAGAGTGGCTTATGGGCCTGGGTCTTCCCAGTGGCGTACCAAGAGGGGGGTGGTGGTCCGCCCCGGGTGCACGCCTTAGGGGGATGCACAGCCGGCCAGGTCCGGGTCGTACTGCCCTACTGTGGAACAGGACCTGCACCTCTGCGCAGCTGCCGATGGACTTCCTCTGACTTACGTGCTCTGGAGAAGAGTCAGCAGCTGCGCTGAGGTACAGGAAGGTCCCCCGATGACTCGTCTGCCGGCTTTGCTCTGGAAGAAGTAAGTTACATCGGAGGGGGTGGACCCGGCAGACGCAGTCATTGCGGGACCTTGCCACAACTCTCTGCATCTGCCTCCGTCGTAACTTACTTGTTCCGGAGCAAAGCTGGCAGACAAGTCATCACGGGACCTTCCAGCACGCGGCCACTGACTCTGCTCCAGAGCAAGTACCTCGGAGTGGGGTGGACCGGCAGCCGGCAGCTACAGTCATCGCGGGAAAGGAGAAGGACTGCTTGGATGGAAGAGTGGTGGAGGGAGAGAAAGGGGGCAGGATGGTATGGAAGGGTGGTGCTGATGGAATTGATGTACATGGAAAGGGAAGAGAGACATAAGGGGGAAGGATACTGGATGGAATTGGATTGGAGGGAAAGAGAGGGGGCAGATGCTGATTGAAGAGGGGTGGATGGAGAGAGAAAGGACAGACATTGGATGGTAGTGGGGAGGGTAGAGGGGGAGCCTATGCTGGATGGAAGTGTGGATGGGAGAGCTAAGGGAGCAAATGCAGGAAGGAAATGGGAGGAGAGAAAGAGGGGAGCAGACAATGGAAGTAGACAGAGAGAGGAGAAGGTACTAGTTGGAAGGGGTAGAGAAAGATGGCACATGATGAAGGAGGGGATAAATAAAAGGAGGGCACATGATGAGGGAAAGGATTGAGTTAGGAAAATACTGGAGGGGGTGAGGGAAAGAGGTGGTAGACAGTAAAAAAGGAAATTGATGAGAGGGTAGTAAGAACGTAATCTAGACGGATGCAGAAAATAAATTGAAAAGGAAAAGAGGGAAAGGGATTGCAGAGGGGAGGTGTGGGAGAAGGAAGGAGAGGAGAGAGAGATGCCAGACCAATGGGGGGTGAAAGGAGAGATGGAAGGGGGAGGCATACAGTTTCTGGAAGGGGCATAGAAGGAGAGAAGATGCCATATAGGGGCAGAGAGATGGCAGACAGTGGATGGAAGGAAGAGAGTAACAAGAAGATGAGGAAACAGAAACCAGAGAAGACAATGGTAGAACAAAAATTTTCTATCTATTTATTGCTATAGGAGACATGTATCACTGTTACTGTGGTGTTGCATTGTATGCAGAGTCCAGCTTCTTGCTGGTTCAATATAACCTTTGTCTATGTATTTCTATTTCATCCCCCCTTTTACAAAACTGTGGAGCATTTTTTAGTGCCAGCTGTGGTGGTAGCAGCTCTGATGCTCAGAATTCTATGAGTGTCAGAGCCGTTATCACCGTGGCTAAAATCCACACTACAGTTTTGTAAAAGAGGGAGGGGTTAGTTTGTGATTACATATTCCATACTAGGCAAAGGTATTTTCTGTGTTCTGTGTATTCGAAAGACATGGTTTTTTGATAGGATTGGCTGCAGGATTGATCTGTACTAGTCTGGCTTATTTAGTTTTACAATGGGTGTATTGATGTTGTACTGCTCACTGCAGTATGTAAGATGCTGCCTTTTCCTAGGTACTCATGTGTGACGTGTGGATTGTTACTAAAAATCATGTTTTTCATACAGATGGGGGGGGGGGAGGGGCTCAAAAAATGATGGGCCCCGAGTGTCACATATACTAGGTACGCCACTGAGTCTTCCTCTCTATGGTTCACTAGCCCACCTGCCAAGCTACCTGTGTGCTGCTCTTCTAGGCTTTCTCATACTAGGTGTTGCTGTCTAGAGACAGGTATGTACTGTTTCATTCAGATCTTTGTGTGATGGGTGGGGGGTCAGTGACAACTGGAGGAGTGTGTTGGTCATTATTTTACTCTCCAGTGGTCATCTGGACAGTTTGAGTACCTTTTTGGCACTTGGACGCTTTTAAAACAGATTTAGCTCTGGACATCTTAGTACCATCCTGGATGGCTTGGGAAATATTCTATTATCACTACAAGAGTTCAAATGCCTGCCCAAAGCCCACCCATAATATGCTTCTAACATGTCCCCTCAAACTTTGGATGTACAGTGGCTAAGAAGCCTAGCATGATGACCAGAAATTTGATTTTGAATATCAGCACTTTGACGTTTTGGTGAGAAAAATGTCCAAGTGTCACTTTATGCTACTTTTTGGACTTCTTTCATTTTTGATAATAAGCCCCATACGATTGGCATTTTTTTTTCCCCCCAAAACTGGGCAGTCATTTGTTTTAAACTAGAAAACTCAAAATTATGGAGCTTATAAATGATTTTAAACACCAGAGAGGCAAGCACAATTTATTTATTTTATTTATTATACCTCAGGTATCAAGCTCATGGCCCGCAGGCTGAATCCGGCCCACCTGGCCATTTTTGTTATCTTCTGGCCTGCTCCCTCCTCCTCACTGCCACAGTGTGCACAAAGCCGTGAGCGGCGGTGGCTCTTCGTGCCTCATCCGGCAGCATTCCCTCTGACTTTGCAACTTTGTGCACACTGCAGCAGTGAAGAGGAGGGAGCCAGCCAGAAGATAACACCGGGAGCATTGCACCGTGGGTCGCATAAAACAGCCAGGCGGGAGCTGGCCAAAAAGTAAGACACCCACCAGAGGGAGGCACCTAGTTGAGGCACAGCATGAAGGGAGGGAGACAACAAAGGTAGGGGGAATGATTTTATTTTGAATTTAGCGATTGAATGGTGTCAATTTTGAGAATTTACATCTGCTGTCTGTATTTTGCACAGTTCAGGAAGAAATGCATTTGTTTCTTTTTCTCTGGGGTTGTACTGCATGCAGAGACTTGAAACTTAGGGTTTCGTTTATATATATTTTAGTACTTTTAATTTCTGGTCCTTATGATAGTTATCTGCTTTCTGGTAGGAATGAATGTTGAGCTTTATGTAGTTTAATTTTGTGGTTAACCATTATGTGTTGTTAATAAGATTATGGGCTCCTTTTACAAAGGTGCGTTAGGGCCTTAATGTGCGGAATAGCGCGTGCTAGCCGCTACCGGCTCCTTTTAAGCAGGCAGTAATTTTTTAGCTAGCATGCTAATCCGGGGCGTGCGCTATAAACACTAGCGCACTTTTGTAAAAAGAGCCCTATATTATGTGTGTATATATGAAAAATGAATGGAAAAATTGTGTTACAATTAGTACTATTATGGGGCAGGTTCTGAAGCGGAGGTCGAGTGGCGATTGGGCGGGGTCTGGCCCATGACTTAGTCTGTATTTTGGATTTCGGCCCCTTAATGTGATTGAGTTTGACACCCCAGTATTATACAGTTTATATACCACACTTTTTAGAGTACTTGGCAGTTCACCTGCTTAATCAAATAAACGCAATATTCATAAAGGAGAATGGACACTTTGTTCCACCAAAATAATTTTATAATATAGGTGTCGATATGCCAGTGTCTGATAAACTAACAAATGAATATTAAATTCAACAAGTTTAACAAATCTGTCCTCAGAATCCAACAGGATGTTACTCTGGTATGAGCAGCAGCTCAAATTATAGTCCTTACTCATATCATTGGCCTCTTTGCGGGAAAAAAGACAGAAAGTAAAACACTCCTCAAAGCTACACATGGGGAGAAAAACCTTTATAGCCCCAAAACCGCAGGTTAATTCACTGTCCAAAAAATAGTATACTAGGCACATAGTATAGTTCAAAAAGGAAGGTTGACATACTAATTACAGTTTCTTAGCTGGCAAGTAGTCCTTCTACGCTTGAAACATCATAGAGCTGAGGTATCAAATGATGAAAGTCTTCAACTCAATTGAAGATTGTAATCCACAATGAAACAAGCTAAGCCTTATAGTAAAGAAATCTCAACAAAAGATCCTGCAGGGCCTTGTTTCACAGGTTGCCGCGTCAGGAGACAACCCTCTCACCACTTATGAAAACGGCAGCCGCGCCAGACCCTGCTAAAAAAGAAAACTGTGATTTGGAAAGGTGACTGCGAAGGTGAGGGGAAGGGTGTGTTTGTGTGTGTGAGCCAACAAGAGGAAGAGGTTGTGTGGCACTTGAGCTTTATTATGTGCCATCAGGAGCGTGTGGGAAAGCAGCAGCAGTAGCGGTGGGAAGGTAAGAAGGCAAGTTATTGAATAGAATTGAAGTGGAGGGAGGGGGCAGGATACTTGATGGAATTGGGGTAAAGGGAGAGAAAGAGAGAAGGGGCAGGATACTCAATGGAATTGAGATGGAGGGAGAGAGAGGGGGCAGATGGTGGAAGTGACGTAAAAGAAAAGAGGGCAGACATTGGATGTCAGAGGAGAGAGAGGAGGGAGGAGATGCTGAATGGAAGTGGAGAAAGAGGGCACATACTGGATGGAAGGAGAAGATAAAGAAAAAAGGGCACATGCTGGATAGGGGGAAGAGGATAGAGTTAGTGAAATACTGGAGGGGGTGAAAAAAAGGAACTTACTGGGATGGGATGGGAAAATGAGTTCCCGTGGGGATGGGGAAAAATTTGTCCCCATGTCATTCTCATTTTCCACTTTGGTCTGCAGTGGACAAGCAGCAGGCAGAAAACAACAAACAAACTGTGCAGGATTCGCTTGACCATATTCGTTCAAAATTGGCATTTGTTTAATATCTTTTATGCGGTTTGTCTTATACCTTAACCACCATGGACCCCTGAGGAAGGCGTATTATCCGAAACACGGACCGTGTCGGGTCCCTTGGTTGGCTATAAGGTTGTATATGTTACTGCATTTTTTTCTACTAATAAACAACGCCTGCATCTTGTACATTATTCTCCACTATCCCAGGCCCAGGTCTGCCAAAAATAGCCAAGTGATGTAGCTAATTTTTGGTAGACCTGGACCTGGGATCCTTGTGTATTCAGTATAGAAAGATGTGCATATCTGTTTTTATTTCTCCAATGTTGTAATACTTGCTGTTTAATTTCTTGGGGTTCTCAGTTCAATTTCTATTTGTGATCACTTGTTCTGTATTTGGTAAAGGTCTGTCTGTGTTTTGTGTGTGAAGAAGTCATTTAAAGTTTTATGTGTGGTAGTAATGGGAGAGGGATATCGGGAGGGGAAGGGGGTTATGTGTGGTAATAATGGGAGGTAAGAATATCAGGGGGAGGTGCAGAGAGGAGAGGGTATCAGGGGCCCCCTTATTAATTTCTGCCCTGGGCCCTAGAATGTCTAAAACCTGCCCTGCCCACACCAGCCCAACACAGAGAGTGATGTCAGCTTTCTTTAGCACTGAACCAATAAGTAGAATGCAGCTGGGGGGAGGGGGCTCTAGTGTAGTGTAGCATAATACAGCAGCACCGGTCATTAAGGGTGTGTGTGTAGGAGAGCAGTGCAGGTTATCAGGGGAGAGCATGCAGGAAAGCAGCGATGGTGATCGAGGAAGGGCATGCAGGAGAACAGTGCCCCTAATCAGGTGTGGTGGGAGTGCAGGAAAGCGCCGGCTCTCTGGTGAACTCAAATATAAACCGAGACCCATTTTTTGGGCCATTTTGTTGGCCCAAAAATCTTGGTTTATTTTTGAGTATACAGTATATAGTAATTTTCAGGCTTGCACAAGCTATGCCCACAACATTCCCCCTTCAAAACTGTTCATGCTGCAGATCTGCACTTAGAACATAAGAACATAAGAGTTGCCATACTGGGACAGACTGAAGGTCCATCAAGCCTAGTATCCTGTTTCAAGCAGTGGCTAATCCAGGTCACAAGGTACCTGGCAAGATCCCAAAATAGTAAAATGATTTTATGCTGCTTATCATAGAAATACATAGTGGATTTCCCCAAGTCCATCTTAATAATGGCTTATGAACTTTGCTTTTAGGAAATTAGTCAAACTTCTTTTAAACCCTGCTAAACTAATTACAAGTAACGACTTTCTGAAAAACATTGTTTACATATAAATGATGCTATGATGAAGCTGTGATGAAGTAACCAGATAAAAATTGTAAATAAGAATATGTTTAAAAGTATCCTAATCAGAACTGGAGCTTGGGGTAGAGACAAATAAATCCTACACTTCACTATATAATCATGTAGTAATAATAATAATAATAATAATAATAATAATTTTATTCTTATATACCGCCAAAGCCATAATAGTTCAAGGCGGTTTACAATAAGAAGAGCTGGACAATCAGCGAAAATCGGCACAATGTAAAGTCATCGAATACATATAAGCAGAATACAGAGATAAGGCTTAAGAATTCTTTGGTTACAAGTTGGTTAGAGTATACGGTGTCAGGTCAAAACCGCGGAAGACAAAGGCGCGTGGGGACAACTGAGCGCAGCGTGGATGCACACGCCGAACTAACTGTTTTTAGGGGCTCCGACGGGGGTATGTGTGTGGGGAATCCCCCCACTTTACTTTATACAGATCGCGCCACGTTGTGGGGGCGTTGTGGGGGGTTTGGGGGTTGTAACCCCCCACATTTTACTGAAAACTTCACTTTTTCCCTAAAAACAGGGAAAAAGTTAAGTTTACAGTTTAATGAGGGGGGTTACAACCCCCCAAACCACCCACAACGCTGCCGCGATCTGTATTAAGTAAAGTGGGGGGGCTCCCCAACAAAATCCCCGTCAGAGCCCCTATAAACTGTCATTTTCTTTGGTGCGCGCCTCCGTCTTGCGCTCAGTTATCGGCGCGCGCCTTTGTCTTCCGCGGTTTTGTCTAGAGATAGGGCTTTAAGAGTTAATGTAATATAATATAATGTAATCATATAAACCTCAGATCGGAAAAAAATCATGCAAAATTCAAATTGTCAGTTTATAGAATCTCTTATAATGCAGTTATTCCAGATCCCCATCTTGGGAATCATCAGTGTAATCATCTGTCAAACCCCACCTCTAAGTAATAAATGAATGACTTAAACATAATTCTCTTAATGAATCAGTTTCTTCAAATCTGTAAGTTCAAAAATATTCAAAAATATTTCAAATATCCCAAAAATATTGAACAAACCAACATAGATAATTTTGCAATGACAGCCCTTGCTTAGCAGGGCATCTTCATTCTAGTGCTGGCACAAACTAAAATCTTGGATCCCCACTGCACAATAGAAGTCCCACTTTTCACAGCAACAAAGGGAAGAAGTGGAGCCCCACTGCCTATGCCTAAATCACATATGTGCAATTCCTAGAAACCTAAAGAAACTACCTTCAGGTAGACCATGTTAATCTTGGAACCTTAAGAAAATAAGAATATAAGAATAGCCTTACTGGGTCAGAACAATAGTCCATCAAGCCCAGTATCCTGTTCTCACGGTGGCCAAAACCCAAAGAATAGCAATATTCCATGCTACTAATCCAGGGCAAGCAGTGGCTTTCCCCCAGTTTGTGTCAATAACAGACTATGGATTTTTCCTCCAGGAAATTGTCCAACCATTCTTAAAACCAGCAGAACTTTGGATGGGAACCTGGCCAGAGATTGACTAGGGGATGCTCTCTTATGTGAGACTGAATGTATCTCTGGGCCTAGGCCTGAGATAAGCTGAAGTGTTTATTTTGGGAGATACAATAGTGCACACCATGATCTTACCAAAGCAGGCTACAAGAGGACAATTTAT
The DNA here is from genome assembly GCF_902459505.1 of Geotrypetes seraphini. Lineage (NCBI taxonomy): Eukaryota > Metazoa > Chordata > Amphibia > Gymnophiona > Dermophiidae > Geotrypetes > Geotrypetes seraphini. The sequence continues at coordinate 84,401,372 of NC_047085.1, read as the reverse complement.
GAGTCTAGGACAAACATGGGCATCTCCAGTTCTCGAGGGTTGGAATCCAATCGCATTTTCAGGATTTCTCCAATGAATATGCATTAAAAGTAGTGCATGCAAATAGATCTCATGCATATTAATTGGGGAAATCCTGAAAACCCAATTGGATTCTAGCCCTCAAGGACCGGAGTTGCTCATGTCTGGTCTAGGAACTGGGTACTGGGCAAAAGTTTAATTTTCTCATACCTGTGAAGAGAACAGGATTCTTGCAATCCTCTTTAACCCATTGTGTGACTCCGTTTATCAGGGCTTTGGGCTTCCATTGTATGCATTCCTACAGAGCCTAATAGCTAAGCTCTAATCCAGCTTCAACACAAAAGATAGGCTTATTTCTTAACTTCCAAAACATTTATTAAACATAACACTAGATAAAGATATCAAAGATGTTTAATAAATCACCAAAACAAACATATAAATGTTTAAAAATAAGTCTCATAGAACATCTGCAGCTATAATATATTCTTCTTGAATATTTCCAATGAATTAGTATAAAAGGTAATGCCTGCTTTGGCTTTGGAAGACACACAGAGCTGACTGGTGCAATAATCTTGTATTAGAACTTTTGTCAGAAAAGGAGAATTCTTTCCCACAGAAAAACAATAATGTTATGAGGTCTCGTGAGGCAATCAATTGGTGTAAAAATGAGATCCTACTGATTGTTTTGTTATGCATGTACCCATTTGAGGCTTTTATGTGGTGGATAATCAAATTTAACAAATAAGGCAGCTCTCATTACCTATGGGCTTAAAGGTTATATATAAGGCTTAAATGTTACATGAGTTAATAAAAATAACCACTGGGTGTCAGTATACACCAAAATATACGATCTGTGTATTAGTTTGACATGGAAAACATGAACATTTTTCACATTGTTTCATGCCATTTTCAGGTTAAAATGGAAAATTCCCACACTATTTAGGATATAACCCCCCGAACCGCCAAATCAACCTGCTCTACTCGTTTTTTCCCCCAAAAAGGACCAGAAATCTTTTTGTTTAACTCTTTCGTAATCCGCCTTGAACTGCAAGGTAGTGGCAGAATAGAAATCCCTAATGTAATGTAATGTAATATAATATTCTTGCCAAAGTGAAAAAAAATAAAAAACAAAAACAATTCCCATAAACCACAAAGGAATCTAAACAAAATGAAAATGCTTTGACTGTGCACCCTGACAAAATATAAGCTACCCTGACTCATGCTCTATCGCATGCAAATTTGCACATTTTGTGATTTTGCACATGTAGGTTATAGAATACTAGCAGTTATGTCTGTAGGTGATGCTTTTAATTAGCCAATAATTGCCACTAAGCCATACTAAAAAGTGGATTTCTAAGGGAATTTGCCAGTATTCTTTGATGATATCAAGGGACAGTGGTTCCCAACCCTGTCCTGGAGGATCACCAGCCAGTCGGGTTTTCAGGATTTCCCCAATGAATATGCATCAGATCTATTTGCATGCACTGCTTTCATTTTATGCTAATGAATATTCATGAGAGAGATTTGCATGTAATGGAAATGGCATACATGCAAATCTGCTCCATGCATATTCATTAAGGCTATCCTGAAAACCTGACTGGCTGGTGATCCTCCAGGACAGGGTTGAGAATCACTGGTCTAGGGCGCACAAAATTTGGGATCTCCCTAAATGCTCTACTAGGTAATCCACTCAGGGCATGGGGTAATTGAGAAATGTTATTGACCTCTCCAAAGTCCATTCAAAATTGGGTAGATCTGGCTGGTTTTGACACCAAAATAATAGGACTAGCCCATTCACTACTGGATTCCTCAATCACCCCTAATTTCAGCATATCTTCTAGTTCTCACTCTACTTCTTTTTTTCTTGGCTTCTGGTAAATGTTAGGTTGTTTTGTCTGATAATTTTCCCAGTGATCATTTCTTTATGATGGGTTCCCATTGGGTAGGGGTGTCAAAGTCCCTCCTTGAGGGCCGCAATCCAGTTGGGTTTTCAGGATTTCCCCAATGAATATGCATCAGATCTATTTGCATGCACTGCTTTCATTTTATGCTAATAGATCTCATGCATATTCATTGGGGAAATCCTGAAAACACAACTGGATTGTGGCCCTTGAGGAGGGACTTTGACACCCCTGCCATAGGGGAAAGACCCAGTAGTGTGGAGAGTACATCACAGAATTGTCATATCAGTAAATATAATTGGAATTTTTTGCTGAGCCTCTAGGGTTTTCCCAATCTTATTGGAGAGCTCATCTTCCATGGTACTAAGATCCAGGCCTAAATATCCCTCTTCATCTTCTAGAGTTTCTCCAACTAGCCTTCTCTTTCTATCCAGGCCTTCAAAAGATTCACATGATACAAACGGCAGAGGAAAGGCCCTGCCAGGGCTGGCCAGAAGCTGCCTGTTTACCGGCTGCTGCTACAGCATCGGGTGAGTGATTGAATGAGGAAGGGAGTGGGGGAAGAGGGGAGAGAGAAAGTGACCAAAAAAGAAGGGAAGAAGATGCTGGACCTACAAGTGAGGGTGAGGGATGATAAAGTGAGGTGGGGAGACACAACTATTTTTACATTACCTCTCAATTAACCAGAAACTACAGTTATCTGGCATCCACCAATCTCCATGGGTGCCAGCTGAGATTCTACTTTATATGGCTACAGATGTAGTTCAGACTATTTGTGCGTTCAAATAAATATTACTTAATTTCTACATATTTCAATTGTATTGTAGTTTTGTATACCGCCTAGAAGGTTTGAGTCAGCGGTTTAATAAATTTTAAATAAACTTGAAACTTGATTTGACGTAGGTAAGACTCACTTTAAGCAGTTTCTGAAGACAGATTTAGATTCAGCATGTAATACTGAAATGTTGAAATGTCATTTCAGCAGTTAATTTAATGTTATTTAACAAAATCTAGCAAAGAGGCAAATCAGAAAATTCTTCAACAGAAAACAGTTTCAATTCTTGATACAATCCCTAATCCTACGTCTAATAGACTACTGCAACATATTATATCTCCAATGCACAGCAACCATGATAAAACAATTACAAACAATACAAAACACAGCCCTAAGACTGGTCTACTCACTGAAGAAATATGACCACGTCACAGAGGCATACCATGACTCACATTGGTTCCCAATACAAGCGAGAATACACTTCAGATTTTACTGCCTACTATTTAAAGCAATAAACGGAGACAACCCAACCTATTGAAACAATCGACTAGTTCAATCCACCTCAACCAGACATAGGAGAACCCACGCACCATTCACACACCCTCCAACCAAAAATATCAAAAGAAAAAAAAACTGTACGGCAACCTCCTAGCCACTCAAGCTGCAAAACTTGACCCACAAATCTACAACCCATTGACCATGAACACAGACTACAAGACCTTTAAAAAAGAAATAAAAACCCTTCTATTTATAAAACACATAAAACTGAACTAACATCTGTATCACCTGCAACTACTACTTATGAACTTCTAATATCATGTCAACTCAGATGTAATCCGTAACAACTCTAAGAAATGTACAAACTACTCCCTAAATACTTCTAGTCTTTGGACAAACCATTTGTAATCAGCCTTGAACTGCAAGGTAATGGTAGAATAGAAATCCCTAATGTAATGTAATTTTGTTTGCTTCTATTTTGGCTCATGAACTCCCTGCTGACCATCTGACTCCTTATATATTGTTCTCTTCTCTCCTGATTGCACACATGACCAGCAACCTCAGTTGTAATTTTTATATACATTTTATGGACTGGGTATTTGATGGCCAGTCTGGAACCACTATGCCTTGATTTCTGCTGTTTTCATAGAACAGGTAAGGAGATTCAGAGATTCAACAGTCAAGTAATTGGGTTAATGTAGTTGTTTCAGTGTTAATGAATGGTATTTTCCTGGGTCTCACCCTGTTGTCACCTCTGATCTTTAATATCTTCTCCACTGCATCTCTTCTCTCCTGTTCCTCTTCACTACACAACATAACATAGAAACATAGAGTATGACGGCAGAAAAGGGCCATCGGCCCAACAAGTCTGCCCACTCGAATAACCCTCCCCCTAAACACTCCCTCGAAGTGACCCCACATGTTTGTCTGATTTTTTCTTAAAATCGAGCACGCTGTTGGCCTCAACTACCTGAAGTGGTAGATCATTCCAACGATCAACCACCTTTTCGGTGAAGAAATACTTCCTGATGCCACCATGAAATCTCCCACCCTTGATTTTTAAAGGATGCCCTCTTGTAGTCGTAGGTCCTGTGAGGAAAAAGAACAGACTCGCTGCAACCATACCAAGCTGACCGTTACACTGTAGGCATGGCTATCTATCTTACCTTTCAACAGTTGGAGCTGGAAGAGGAGATGCCTGGGACCCAGTGTCCAATTGCTATTTATTTTTATATTGAACCAGTGTATCATGTAAATCCTAAACATAGAACTCTAAAATCATTTTTAAATTTTTCAGATTGTTCCTTTATATTATGCTTGGAAATCCATATTCTCATGAACTTTAGAGCTGTTGTAAGCCATTTGCTATACGACACAAGTCATATTTACAACAGAGCCCAGATCCTTTGATAAAACATCTGTTCTAATGGTAGTTAAAATTCTATAATATAGCCATAGCTTTGATCTGTGCTTAAGTCTTTAGGCGATTTATCAAATACATTAAACTTGATCTCTGAGCTGAGGAAGATGGGCTGTTTTGGCCGTTCTGCCCTCACTTTGGGCTCCTTTTACTAAGCTGCGATAGTGTTTTTGGCACACGCAGCATTTTAGCACACATAAACCTGCGCTACATGGCTAGAACTAACGCCAGATCAATGCTGGCATTAGCGCCTGGCGTGTGGGGCATTTTAGCGCTGCCCTAAAGCAGTTTAGTAAAAGGAGCCCTTTATGTGGGCATTTGCTCAATTTCTTGTATAAGAACAAGTTTGTGTTTATGCTAAGTGTATAAATAAATTATGCTCTGTGGACTTAAATCACCAGAGGACTTTGCTTCTCCTAGAGAGCTAGGTTGCAACCACAAAGCTTAAGCCAGTTCAGTTTGAGAGAGAACAGCTGCCATATTTGTAAGACTGCATGTCTGTATGAGAACCTAAGTCTAGCACTATTCTCCCATTAGGTTTTCACCCTTTATTTGTAACAATCTAACACAGCTTAAATTGCAATATTTAAGTCTGGAGCACAGTGTTATTTTACACAAAGTGTGGGCACACTCCTAGCTTCCCCTTGAATAGGATGGGCTGGTAGAGTGAGAAAATTCTATGAAAATTGAACTGCCTTGAAGTCATCAATTGTAAATGTTTATTCTTTACTTAATGTTATTAAAGAAAGTTGTTCAAGAACTACAGAGTCTGGCTGATAGCACTAAGATTACAGAAGTAAGGGTTAATTCAATAGGAGCCTCATACAATTGCCAATATAACTCAGAGTGAGCTCAATAGTGCTTGGCCATTCAAAGGAGTTCTTGTTTTTCTGTACAAAGCCTGAGGAGATTTCAGTGAAGAAATCTATGGTGAACTGTTCAATACAAGCTGTAGACAACACAATGGCCCTCACTCGACTGTGTCAACAGATTTGGAAGGAAAAAACATGGCCAACCGATTGCAGAAAATCACTTTTCATACCTACAGCGAAGAAAGGTGACGCCAAGGACTGTAACAACTACAGAACAATTGAATTAATTCCACTTGCCAGTAAAATATTGCTGTGAATAATACAACGAAGGCTACAATCATACATTGAGCAAGAACTACCCAAAGAACAGGTTGGTGTCAGAAAAGGACGTGGAACAAGAGACATTATTGCCAATGTTAGATGGATATTGGAGAAGAGCAAATAATATCAAAAGCCCCTATACTTTTGCTTCATCGACTACAGCAAAGCTTTTGACTGTGTGGATCACGATATACTATGGAGAACTCTAGCATAAATGGGAACACCCAAACACATAACTCAGTTGATATAGAGCCTCTATGAAAATCAAAAAGCTGTAGTGAGAACCGACTTTGACAACACTGATTAGTTTCCAATAAAACATGGTGTCAGGCAAGAATGCATCTTGTCACCTTACGTGTTCGACCTTTATGGTGAAGCCATCTTCAGAAATGCAATTTGGAAAAAAGAGTGTTGGTTTCAAAGTTGGTGACTGAAATATAAACAAACCTGTGCTGTGCGGATGATACAGTGCTCATTACAAGCAGCAAATAAGACATGCTGTATCTACTGAGAAAAGTCAAAATTTAAAGTCATAACATGGAATAATTTTAAAGTGGCCAAACAGGTAGAAAAGGTGACGGCAAAAGTTAGAAGGATGCTTGGGTACATGGGGAGAAGAATGGCTTGTAGGAAAAAGGAGGTAATGATACCCCTATGTAAGACTCTGGGGAGACCTCATTTAGAATATTGTGTATATATTTCCTTGTAAATGTATAGTGTTAGAGAGACCAGTTGGGTCAGGTGGGAAGTACTGTGGAGAATTCCAGTTTTTAAGATATAGCTCCAAATAAGTGTAATGGAGAACCAGACTTTTTCCAATAGGTTTAAAGATTTCTTCATTTTCCTTGTTGTATCTCCTAATTTCTTTTTCTTAGATCCCCTCTTTTCTTTATTTCAGTGCAGAAAGGAATTGTTTACTGTAAGTTGTATTATTTTTCCTTTTTAGTGCTTACTTATTTTTCCTTCGCTATTCAAATTGTTTGTGATTTGATGTAATTTTGAAAAATCAATTACATAAATAAATAAAAAAAGAATATTTTGAATAGCTCTGGAGACCACACCCTCAAAAAGATATAAACTGGATGGAGTTGGTCCAGAGGAAGGCTACTAAAATGGTCAGTGGTCTTCATCATAAGGAATACGGGAATAGAATTAACGATCTCAATATATTACCTACTCAAGTTCTTTGAGGGAAAAGCAGGGGAGGGGAGATATGATAGAGACATTTAAATATCTATGTGGCATAAATATGTATGATGCAAGTCTCAATTGAAAGGAAGCTCTGAAATGAGGGGGCATAGGATGAAAGTGAAAAGGAATAGATTTAGAAGTAACCTTAGAAAATACTTTTTCACAGAAGTGTGGTGAAAGCATGGAACGGCCTACCAGCGGAGGTGGTGAAGATGAAAAATGTATCTGAATTCAAGAAAGCTTGGGACAAGTACATTAGATTTATAAGAGAAAGAATAGAATAGTAGATGGAATGGATAGGTAGACTAGATAGGCCATATGGTTTTTATCTACCTTCATTTTTCTATGTTTATTTTGTAATTTTTATTTATCTAATTTACCCACTCCTTTAAAAAGCCATGCTAGCGTTTTTAGTGCCAGGCCCGGTGGTAACAGCTCAGACACTCATAAGAATTCTATGATCGGCAGAGCTGTTACAGCAGCAACTGGTGCTAAAAATGCTAGAGCGGCTTTGTAAAGGAGTGGGTTATTTTTTTTAAGACCAAGCAAGATTACTTGTACAAAAAAGTGATATAAAGGATAAACAGTATAAATTCTACTACAACAAGGAAATATCACTCAAGTCCACTATATATGAGATCCAAGACTTTGAATAGGAATCAAAAAGAAACATAATCTATAACATAGACCATTGTTTCTCAAACTGTATGCCATGGCACAGTGGTATGCCCCAAAGATATTTCAGTTGTACCACAAGAGATTCCAGAATTTTACTTTATTTTTTTAAAATTCCCTTCATAAGTATGCATCTATGTATGTGTAAGAATACAACTGCACGGACAAGCATCATTCTTTGACATGATTGGCCCTTGAAAACTACCGGCAAGTAATTGTATTTTTATTTTTTAAACAGTAGTTATCCTAACTTGAGCAACAAAGCAATCAAGGCTTTATTACTATTTGGATCTTCTTATCTTTACGAACTTAGATTTTCAGCTCTAACAGAAATTAAATTAATAAAAAAAAGAGAACGACTGCAGATGGTGGATGATGAAATGCGTGTTTGCTTGTTGACTATTGAACCACGTTTTGAGTTAATTTGCACTAAAAAAACAAGCACATCCATCACATTAATTAGCAATTCTATTCCATCTACTTTAGTTTCACCGTTGTTACAATTACCCATACATAGTTTAAAGAACTTTTTTTTTTAACATGAAATTTTATTGAAAAATTTTCAAATATATAAAGAAAGTTAAGGCATATACGTAACATCCATACAAGTGGAGTAGTGTGGTATAACATAATTGTAATATAATAGAAGAACATTGTAAACTACTCAGTAAGAACATATTATATAAGCCATAAAGGTAATATAAAGAAAGAAAGAAGGGAGGGGAAAACAAAGAAAGGGAAAAAGGAAAAAGCAAGAAGTCCCTCAGAGGCTAAAGAGAGAGAAGAGAAAGGTAGAGAAGGAGGAGAACAACATGACACTCAAGAGAACTGGTAGATAAGTTATAATGTGCTGTTTAATGAACTTTAAATAAATAACTCTCAAATTTAATTTTTTGTTGGTTTTGCAATTTTATAATTTCAAATATAAAGTGCCAAGAAAAACATTTGTTTTGTTTAGTGTGCCAGATCTAAAAAGATTTGAGAGACACTGACAGACAAAACACCTGATTCATGCGGAGGGTTACAAGAAGTCATTCAAGAAGAGCTAACAATAGGACATAAGAACATATGAGTTGCCATACTGGGACACACCAAAGATCCATCAAACACAGGGGTCCTTTTACTAAAGCGCGCACTAAAGATTAGCGCACACTAAATGTTAAGGCGCCCATTATATTCTATGGGCACCTTAGAATTTAGCATGTGCTAATCTTTAGTACGCACTAAATCGATTAGAGCACACTACATTGGTTAGCGTGCACTAACTCGGTTAATGCGCCTTAGTAAAAGGACCCCACAGTATCCTGTTTCCAACTGTGGCCAACCCAGGTCATAAGTACCTGACAAGATTCCAAAAGAGTACAACAGATTTTATGCTGCTTATCCTAGGAATAAGCAGTGGATTTTTCCAAGTCCTTCGTAATAATAGCTTATGGACTTTTATTTTAGGAAATTATGCAAACCTTTTAAAATTCTGCTAAGCTAACTGCTTTCACCACATTCTCTGGCAATGAATTGAAGAGTTTACTTACATGTTGAGTGAAGAAATATTTTCTCCATTTTGTTTTAAATGTACTACTTGGTTTCATTGCATGTCCCCTAGTTTTAGCATTTTTGGAAAAAGTAGACATGCAATTCCCCAAATCTCCCTAAATTAGAGTTTAAGCATATCCTTAAGGGAAATTCCAGGGAAGTTCAGGAATCGAAGATCATTTTTACAAATACAATTCTTAAACAGCTCAGACTTTTCCTTAAAGATGACAGATATTTTATAATTCTAGTTTATATGCTCTGATATTCAAGCATATCTGTTTCCAGTTTCTCTACCTGAGTTACCAGAATATTTTATTTAAATTCTCTTCCATCCCAGATACTCTATTCCAGTAGTTGGACCCAGGAACATATTGCCACAATCAAGTCAACAACTAAGTTCCATAAACTGTTCAAAGTAACCTCAGCTGGTTTAGCCATAGAAAAAGTAGGAAATTATGACATTGATCTATTGGAGGGTTCCATAGCTCCAACCTGACTCTCCCAGGAAAATTCTAACTCCCTTGTGTTTGATGTTGTTGTTGCTGCTACGGCCACTTTTGACTCAGGTAGGTAGGTGTCCTGGTTGAAATTCTGCCAGTTGGCTGTTCTTGAGCCCCCTTGCAAGGCTTTTGCTGCAACACATCCTGGTTACTATACAGACAGTTCTAACAACAGCAAACTTCTGCTACGTGACTGCAGAGGAGAAGCTCTGTAGTCAGGGCTTAGTATGACATCTAACCCTAGAGATGCCCCTGGATCTTCTCTCATCTCACATGTCTCAAGTAGGCCCTCCGACATAGCTGTGAACCTGGACCTCTGTATACACTCATCCATTGGACTGATAACAAAAGTCTGAGGCTGCTGGGAGGCTCTAGCAACAGTCTTATCCTGATGTTTTAGCATAATCAGAAGCAAAATACATCAAGAAATATGGAGGCACACAATACATGAGAGGTAACTGTGACCATCTTGGGTCAAGTTTTTTTTCTCTGTTTTTATGATCGTGAAATCTTACTGACCAGACAAAGAGATATTGGGATTGTTGAAACAATTTGATACTGATTTTATTCATATCTAAATCAGTTCTATAGAGTTCATAAAAATGATCCACCTGATATTCAAAGTGATTTAACTGGGCAAGGGATTCTCCTGCCTAGTTAAAATCGCATTTAGCCACCTAACCACTGATATTTAAGGGCACTTAACTGGACAGCGCTGCTGAATATAACCACAAAGCTCCACAACACTTTCTGGTTAGTGTTGAGGAGGTTCATAGGTGGAGCTTGGATGGAGCCTGGATGAGATGGTTAGCAGCGATATTCAGACCACTAATTGATTAACTAAGCATCTAAAGTTAGGACAGCAAAAAGGCTGTCCTATCTTTAGCCACTGAGCTAACTAGATACCATTCTGAGTATTGACTATGCCCAGTTAACTTCCAAAGTACTGTGAGGCTGCCGCTAGAGATCATAGTAGCCAATTTGAAGATGCAGCCATGCTGGGCAGGAATGAATGAGCATCTCTCCTTCTACCCATTAGACTACCAGAGAGTTGCTAGGTAGTCCTGGAGGGGCCTGTGGAGGTAGAAGGCTCAGGTATGGCCTTGATTATCTTCAGGGTATAGGAGAAGGGACTGGAAGAGGGTTATATTTTTCTGGGGATGTGGGTGTGGGCTGCTGTGAGTACAACACATGTTTTTCGTGAGATGACACAGCATCCAAACTGCTGGATATCAAGTTTCAAGTTTTTTAAAAATTAGATAAAACGCTAATGTTAAATTCTAAGAGGGGCATAATCAAAAAAACCGTCTAAGTCCCCTTTTGGCCTAAGGCCTTAAACGTTGAAAGTAGAAGCAGGGAAAAAGTCCATTATAAAAAAAAAAACATCCAAAAGGAGGTTTTTTAAAAAATAATGGTCTGCCTCTATGTTCAGCTGTTTAAACGCTCAGACCACCACTATGTCTAAACTTACACCATATAATCAACCCCAAAAAGCCTAATTCCCAAACGCCCAAAACAAGGGCTTTTAGACGAAGGAGGAGCCAGTCCTTCGCCTAAAAGCTAAATTCTGTAACCGGTATCTGTCCAAAACAACACCGGTTACAGAATCCACCCCCTCCCTCCACCACTACAACGATCGGGCCAGGAGAAAGCCCAAGCCCTCCTGGCCCCGCTGAGTATGATCGCGGCAAGAGGGAGCCCAAGCCCTCTTGACCCGTGCACCCCGACCTTCCCCGAATCAATGGGACAAGAGGGAGCCCAAGCCCTCTTGTCTCGCGGCACCCCGACCTACCCCAATTCGATGGGGCAAGAGGGAGCCCGGCGATCCTAGAACCCTCCCCCCCGCCGATAATGATCGGGCCAGGAGGAAGCCCAAGCCCTCCTGGCCACGTGACCCCCCCATAAAATCGGACAGGATGGATCCCAACCCCTCCTGCCCAAGTGAACCACTTACCCCCCACCACCACTAAAATATGGGCAGGAGGGATCCCAGGCCCTCCTGCCCTCGACACGCCCACACAGACCCCCCTGCAGACCCCTTGACCCCCCCCAATCCCCCCTACCTTAACATCGTTGGCTGGACAGACAGGTGCAAAGCCCATCCATCTAGCAGACCAGCCATCGCAGGAATGGCTGGCCTTAGGGCCTGATTGGCCCAGGTGGCTCAGAACCTGCCCATAGGTGGGGCCTGAGGTGCCTGGACCAACTGGAATAGGCCCAGTAGCCTTGGCCCCACCTGTGGGTAGGGTTTGAACCGCCTGGGCCAATCAGGCCCTAAGGCCAGCCATTCCTGCAATGGCTGACCTACTGGATGGACGGGCTTGGCACCCGTCCATCCAGCCAACGATGTTAAGGTGGTGGGGGGATTGGGGGTAGGGGATGGAGGGGTCAGCAGCGGCGTCTCGCGAGTCAGTAGGGGGGACAATCAGGGGTTCGGGGGGCCAGTATGGGTGCATCGAGGGCAGGAGGGGTTGGGCTCCCTCCTGCCCGATCTTGTAAGGGGGGGGTCATGTGGCCAGGAGGGCTTGGGCTCCCTCCTGGCCCAATCGTTATCGGCGGGGGGGGGGGAGGGGGGAGGTTTCCAGGATCACCAGGGCAAGAGGGCTTGGGTTCCCTCTTACTCCGATCATAGTCGGGGGCTCGTGGGGCAAGAGGGCTTGGGCTCCCTCCTGCCCTGATTGTTGTCGGACAGAGGTGGATCGCTGCAGGAGAGATGGCTCATCTCTCCTGCCGTGATAGCGATAGCCAAGTGCCGCATTTGGTTGCACTTGATGATATTACTATCGCGGCAGGGGAGATGAGCCATCTCTCCTGCCGCGATCATTGCTGTAGGGGGTAGGCAGGTTGCTGTAGGGGGTAGGCAGATTGCAGCAGCCGCGATCAGCTCAGCAGTCCCTTTTCGGCACTTATACCTGTTTTGACTTGGTCTAACTCAAAACGTATAAGTGCTGACTAGGCAACCTGCCTAAAGTTTTGGTTATACCTGCTGCACACCTAGGTCTAGGTTGGTCCACCTCCCGCCCACCGCCCTCCCTTTCCCCTCCTCTAAAAACACTCTTTTCGCTCTATGCGTTTAGAGACATGGGAAAGGCCTAAGCTGGTTTTAGATACGTCTAAAACCAGCATTGATTATGGATCCTTAGACGATCAGGCTTTTTGATTGTCCAAGTACCCATTTAGGCTACTTTTTAGATGTTTGTGCTATTTTGATTATGAGCCCCTAAGCATTTTACAATATAAAATTTAAAAAGGGGTCCAGTTAACAAACTTTTAATGACATAACATTACTTACATATATAAGGCTATGATCTTTCCCTGGCTATTTTGTAAATGCTTTTGATCAGTCTGCAAGGTTGTAAGGCGCAGAGTTGCTAAAACACAACTGTGTCGAGTCACATCAACATATGGACTTTATATTTATTCAGTAAATATTTTATATCATCACATCTGGTCCTCTGGTGCCTCACATTTGCATGGTTTGTTTTTTTAAAGTATGGCAGGAACATTACAAATAGTTGAACTTCCATGGTATTGCGGTATACAAGAATAAAGTTATTATTATTATTATTATTAATAATCTTATTTTTCATTTTTCTTACAGCTGCCATATCAGTGCAAAAAAACTGAGCAGGGTTTTATTTTAATCTGACATATTGAGCAACCAGAGCTAATGCTCCATGTTGTAAAGCTTATTGGAATTGGTGCTTTTCATTGTAGCTACTGTTGCTAACCTGTCACATCTAAGAACTTCCAAGCTAGGCACAGATAACACTTCAAAGTCCAGTGCAATAGAAATTTGAAATCAAAGGAATGTAAGAATTTTTACTATGATGAATGGTCAGATATATAAAGCCACCTTTTCTACAAACTTATTAACTAATTTCTTTCTGTTTTGGTCAGATAATACTTTCATTATGTTTGATTGGCAGAATTTTTTTGTAGTCTATGATATGGAAGGACAAGTTATTTTGAAGACACAATCAGCAATGCAGGGATGATTAAATATAAAAGGGATGATTACATCCAATATTTGTTCAGCTGAAGACATTATTAAGTGGTGGAAAATACTTGGATTGGAAGAGTGTCACCAGCGGGGTGCCGCAGGGCTCGGTGCTTGGACAAGTGTAAAGTGATGCATGTTGGTAACAAAAATCTCATGCACAAATACAGGATGTCTGGGGCCATACTTGGACATATGCATTGTAGACCAGGTCACTGCCCTACAGGCAAAATTTCCCAAGCTTTTGCCCACAGAGAAGTCACACTTCTTGTTGAATGCACTTTTAAGGAGACCGGCGACTGCTTGCCATGGGCAATATATGCGGATGAGATGGCCATGTGTATCCTTGAAATGGTAGCCTTGGATATTGGTCTACCACATCTAGCTTGACTGGTGAGCACAAACAGCTGATCAAACAATCGGAACTCATTAGTAACATCTAGATAACCTATAAGGACTCTCCTCATAACCAGCTTTCTCAGAATCTGGTCCTTTTTCTTTGACCCCGCTGGTAATCTTTCTTCCTAATTGACATGGAATGCCAAAACAACCGTCAGCAAAAAGGAGCAAGGAAATTCCCACTTCTGTGATCTTGGATCTTGAGGAAAGGCTCCCTGCACAACAGTGCCTGCAGCTTCAAGACTCTTTTCGGTGACATAATGGTCACAAGAAAAGTGGTTTTGATGGTAAGATCCGTCAAGGATGCCTCTTGAATAGGCTCCTAAGGAGTCTGACTGAGGCCGTGCAAGACCACATTAAGGTTGCACAATGGAAACAATTGTTTTACTGGAGGTCTGAGTCTTAGCACCCCTTTCAGGAATCTGGCTACATCTGGATGAGAAGCCAGGGGAGCCTTGCATTCTCAGGCTCTGAAACACAAGAAGCCTGCCACCTGGACCCTGAGTGAAGCCACTGAGATGAACCTTTATCCTAATCTTTTTTTGCCATATTTTAAATATTTCTATGGTCACTCTGTAATAACTACATACATGAAACATTACTTTAACTAGTCAGTGAGACAACAACGATGTAGGGAGTCATAAAGGAGTCAAAAACTAGCAATCTGAAAGTTTCATTTATACGACTAACTTCAGTCAGTAGATAGCACCTTAGAGGTTTATGAATGCCTCACAAATTCAGAAGATATGACCCAAACGCAGGTTCAACATTCTGATTTAAGCAGCTGAAGCTAGATGTCGGTGTGCATATCATTCTTTCAAAATGGATATGGGCTTCATAGTTTAAATTTCTGACACGTTAATGTACCCACATGTGAGATGAATGACTGAGAACCAAATGGCTTCTTCTAAGATAAAATGAGTTTCCATATGGGGCACTGGAAAACATGGGAATTACAATACTCCCACATTTAGGCAAAGTGAGACATACTCAGTGTTCCAGAAACTAAGAAATACAGGAAATTAGTACTTGTACTTGGGAGACCCTCTCCCTCTGACTGTTGGATTATACTAAAATTGAACTGATTATAGAGGTTATTTTAGAAACTATATTTACAATTTCCACAAGGAAATCCTAACATGTACACATGGAAAGGACAACATCCATCGTAAGCCCTGTTAGTTAAATCTATGATCCAGTTTGCATAAAACTGAACAGTAGCATTGTTCTTCTGCGGTTTAGACAATCAAAAGTTTTTTATGCCTTTGATGTACTTTGAGTAGAGCCAGATTACAATAGGCACACTGTAACTGAAGCTTTTTCTTTTGATTTCTTAAATGCTGGTGATGGTTTTGTGATTTGTTTAAAGTGTAGAGCAGGGATGCCCACACTTTTTGGGCTTGCGAGCTACTTTTAAAATGTCAAAATGATCTACCAACAATAAAATTTTAAAAAAACACAAAGCACACTGTACGCATAGAAAATGTTAATTATCATTCCTATTCCAGGGTTTTTCAAAGAGGTCAAAGCAGATGACTCTATGCACTATCACCTCAATAACAACCATACAAAAATAGACAAATATACCCCCCTCCCTTTTTGCTAAACCACGATAGCAGTTTTTAGCGCAGGGAGCTGAATGCCCAGCGCTGCTCTCGACGCTCATAGGCTCCCTGCGCTAAAAACCTCTATTGCGGTTTAGTAAAAGGGGACCTTAGTATAAAATATAGACAGCAGATATAAATTCAGACACATTTTGATCACTAAATTTAAAATAAAATCATTTTTCCTACCTTGTCTGGTGATTTCATGAGTCTCTGGTTGCATTTTCTTCTTCTGACTGTGCATCCAATCTTTCTTCCCTTCTTTTAGCCTGTATGCTTCCTCTCCTCCAGATCTCATTCCCTCCCCCAACTTTTCCTTCCTCTCTCCTTGCCCTTTCTTTCTCTCTGCCACCCTTTCTTTTTTTTCTGTTTCTCTTCTTTCCTTCTGTCTCCCTGCCCTCCCCCAAGCCACTGCCACTGCCATCGGGGACCAGGACCCAAACTGCCATCGGTGACCAGGACCCAAACCGCCACCAATAACAGGCCCGAAAGCTGCCACCGCCCCAAGCTCTCCCTGCTTTGGCCGACCAGCATCGCGATCAACCTATTGGGGGAAATGCTGCCGGGTCCTGCCTTTGCGGAAACAGAAAGTAGGCAGAACCCAGCAGCAAGAAGAGGAAATGCTTCACTAATCTGTCTCCCGCCTTAGTCCGTAGCGAACGCTTGCTTTAGGGCTCTCAACATGTGCATGCCGGCTTCCCTTCTCCCCCCCCCCCCCCCGGACATAACTTCCGGTTTCGGAGGGAAGAGAAGAAAAGCCGGCACGCACACATTAAAGGCCGGAGCATAAGTTCGCTACGGGCTGAAATCTCCAAGCCGGGTTCTTTTTTAATGTTCAGCAGCGGCGGCAGCAACAGATGACAGCTGGGCAGACTGCCCAGCTAAAAGGCCCTAGGGAGAACACAGAAGGAAGGCTGATCTGCCCGGTAGATGAGGACGGCAAGACGAGTCTAACACGGATCGACGTATTGGGGCACCCCTGGTGTAGAGTATATAGTAGTAGTAGTAGTAGTTGATTTTCCTCTACTCCTCCGTTGTCATTTCTAATCTCTGCATTCTTTGTATACAAGTATCATAAAGAGACATTCTGAGGAATTTATATAAAACATAATATACAATTTTATTTATCTACTGCTATACACCTGGTAGTTCGATGCGGTTAACAGAATTATCTAAAGTGTGAACAAAAGCATCACACAGTACAAGAACAGCGACCTAAAGGCTGGGCAGAATTGGAGAAGTATACGGATACATAGATCAATGTTCTATCAAGAACTTATTGTACAAATGGGTTTTTAGGTTACATCTGAAGTCAATATATATACAATCTATGAGGTGTATGCAGTAATTACTGCTTCTCAGCTCTATTGCAGAAGAAGTCTTATGGGCTTTTTTACAAAGTTACGCTAAACTGGCAAGATCCCAAAGAGTAAACAGATTTTATATATTATGAGGAATCTTCAAAAGGTTTCTGCACTTTTATTTTTTGCACACTATTTATTAAATATCTCAAAAGCAAATTGTATCACTTTTCCACATAATCACCCTGTTTTGTGATACACTTTTCCTGGCGTTCTACTAACACGTCCTCTTACCACTTCTCCTGGCTCAACCATTTCCCGTGAAAATATGAAAGTGCAGAAACTTTTTGAAGAACCCTCGTATATTATTATGAGCCCTCTAAGAGATTGTCTTCTTTGTGACTCTGTACAGCGCTGTGTATGTCTGGTAGTGCAATAGAAATAATCTATTAATTAGTGCGTTCCCTTTATACCTGTTCCCACTACTACTATTATTATTATTAGTAGGAACAGATATAAAGGTACCCCACTACAATAGCCATCACATTTGCAAGTGTCTTATATATTCAGGTACCCTTGCCCCCTCTTTTACTAAACTGCGCTAACTTTTTTTAGTGCAGAGAGCTGCACTGAATGGCCCTCGCTGCTCCCGACGCTCAAGTTCCTATGAGTGTTGGGAGCAGCGCAGGCCATTCAGCTCAGCTCCCCGTGCTAGAACCTGCTAGCATGGTTTCATAGAAGAGGGGGTTGGTATTTTCATTTCTAGGAAGTTTCACATATTTGTACAGAAATAGAAGTATTTAAGTGGGAGTTATATTTGGGTCCCATTGTTCACAGCTCACAGCACTGATCAGTATACTATTCCTTACATTTGCTTGTGGTCCATTAAGTCCATATAGCCACATTTGCTTGTGGCTATATGGTAGTTTCAGGTATTATTCCACTAAGGTCTCCACTTATCCACCTCATCATTCCCCTTCTAATTTCCTACCTAAGCATCATATATAGATCACCCTTTGTCCTGTGTGTCTGTCATAATTAGATTGTAAGCTCTATCAGGCAGGGACTGTCCTTGCATGTTTAATATACAGTGCTACGTGCATCTGGTAGCACTAAAAAAAGAATAAATTGTTGTTGTATTACCTGAAGCTATTTTATAGCCTGGTATCCACTTTCACTTCTTAGGGGGCGTGTGAGGGGTTCTATAACTACTGGGAGATGAGGGGATGGGTTATACCTTCATTTCTCCAGTGGTCAGCTGCTCATTCAGTTCATCATTTTGTACCCTGAACATGTTAGAAACAGGTCTAGATAAAAAAACATCCCTTTTTTATGTTGAACATTTCTTTTTGTTCCATTATCACTGTACAGCATCATAATTTTAGGCCTGCCTAGTCCTGTCCTACACATACTTCACAACAAACTCCAAAAAAAGATTGCCACAGAAAGTTGCAAAAAGACCAACAATAAGGCAAAAATGGTCAAAGGTTCCAAGAGTGGTAGAGGAACAGCACACACCACAAAAACTAAATAAACAACTAGCGTTAAATAAATAAATAAAATGCTTAAATATAAGTAAATTTAAGGAATTTGTGAAATTTAGGTACCCTCAATGTGAGGGGTCAGCGACGGGAGCAATGCTCCAATGCTTCACGCAACAAGGTGGCACCTAGAAGACCACCACCTACATACCATCATAGGGTACCTAAGTGTGTTTTAAGTCAAAATAACACTACCACCATCAAAAACAGTGCAAAATAGACACAGGTGAGATCGGTTACAACAACCACTCTGGGAACCTCCCAGCCAGTTCCCAAAAAAGTAAAAACAGCACAACTTAGCTTCAATGAATCTTCATCCAATGTCCAGGGGAAATAGGACAGAGCAGATGGAATGCCACAGAACCAGGTTTAACCAAGCCTGGTTTCGGGAGCACGAGGTGGTGTGTGCTGTTGTGGTGTGTACTGTTCCTCTACCACTCTTGGAACCCTTGACCATTTTTGCCTACACATACTTCAAACATGCCCCCTTGCTATTTGGATGTCCAAATTTTGCCTTTAAAAAATTATGATTTCGATGTTTTCGGCAGACGGATTTTATGGGCCATTTTGAGATGTCCGTCTGCTTTGAAAATGAATGCCACAGTGGTTTAAAATAAACAAAAAAATGAACATGTGCAGCATATATGATTATAGGAAAGAATTGTCTCTGTATGGAGCTCCACTGAGTGGAGAGTGGCCTAATTGTTAGAGCAGTGGATTGAGAGCCAGGGGAACTCAATTCAAATCACACTGCAGCTTGTTGGGCCCCTTTTACAAAGCCATGGTACTGAGTTCCGGCGTGGCAACTACAACGCAACCCATAGGAACTGAATGGGCTACATCTCATTTGCTACACGGGAATTGAAAATGCTTGAAGTATCTGTAGGTGAACCGCTTTGAGTGTGGTTGTAAAACTACAAAAAGGCAGTATACAAGTCCCAATCCCTTTCATTTTTTCCTTGACTTCAGCTTTGTAAAAGTGGCAGGTTGTGATCTCAGGCAAGTCTCTTACTCTCTATTACCTCAGGTACAAAATTAGATTGTAAACACTGAAGATGTGGGGAATACCTTGGATACCTGAATATAACTCACCTTGAGCTACTACTGGACAAGGTGTGAGCTAAATCCAAATAATAAATACGAGTATCATCTTTTAGTGCCTTATTAATTAATGGATATCTTTTCCTCACAGGCACAGAATGGACAGAAGTCCTTTTTAAAGAAGGCTTTAGAAAGGTTTACACTTTCAAACTAATCATCTAGGCTGTACAAAATGCCTTGTGCAGAATTCAAAGGTTAGACACAGCAGTTTCTTTGGCAATCCTCTTAATCGCTCAATCGCAGCAGACTGGGAATCCTTTAATCTTCTTTGCTTAACTGTCAGAGGGAAAACATTGCTCTGTACAAAGTACAAAAAAACCTGGGCCCAAGCACCAGAATGAAATGCAGGCCAGATTTCATTTTAATTACTAATTTTACACAGAACTGAAGCACGAGAAAGTCAAAAGCACCGTACATAGTACCAATTATCTTTCCTTTCTTCTTTTCTCGCTTTAATGTCGCTGTGCATAGATATTTGATTGCTTTGGGTTTTTACTTTTTGATGTCCTAATGCTTCTTTTGTCAAAAATTCTTCAATATTTTTTAAAAATAAATTAACCAGGAACATGACAGGATTTTCTCATTTATATATTCAAACTTGATTTTCTGCTTTTATCGCAGATAACAATCAAAATACTACTACTACTACTACTATTTATCATTTCTATAACAATACTAGATGTATACAGCACATGCAGATATATCTTATTCATATTCATGAAGGGATATTCATTAGGGATATCTTGAAAACCTGATTGTAATCCTCCAGGCTGCAGTTTGACCCCCCTAGATCTATCAAGACAGACAAGAAGAACAAAATGAGAGATTAGAGAGATTTATTTATTATGTGAAATGGTTAAAAGCAACATGGTTATGAATAGGAGAATAAGATTTAAAAACAACCTCAAAAAGGTTGGCTTTAGGATGGATTAGAATAAGGCTAGAGAGAAGACATGATGTAACAACTCTTGAAATTTATGTGGAGAAGTGCACAAATAAGAGTGACTCATAGGCAGCAGAACGTGTTTTTGTTGGGGGGGGGGGGGGGGCTGGGGTAAAAGCTCTGCATTAGCCCTAGCAGGATCCTGTGACAAGACCTCTCTCTCTAGCTCCCGACTCCCCCATCTACCTTCCCTGGTTGCTGTAATTTTAAATCTTTGGGCAACCGCCGTGCAGCGTCAACAAGTGGTGGCTACCCGAAGATTTAACATTACAGCGGCCGGGAGGAGGTAGGTGGGGGAAGTAAAGCCATAACTGACTCTTCTGCCTTCCAATTTCTGTGGAGGGCATGACCCCTGTGACCTCCCCCATTCCGACGCCTATGGAGTGACTTATTTATGTAGTGGAGTTCCTGAGGAGTGTTAGATGGAGAGATAAGGGTGCAGAGGTAAGGAGGAGCTGCAGAATGAATGCACTTACAGTTGACTAAAGAAAGTTTGAACTGTATGCATAAATTGATAGGAGTCAATAAAGTGACTTGAAAAGAGGGGTTAAATGAATCTAGTGATATTGTTGGTGGAATTCTGAACAAACTAGAGAGCGAAAGAGTTCAGTAGGAGGCCTATGAGGAGCAGGCTGAAGTGGTCTAAACAGCAGTTGATGACCGTGTCGATAAGGGTTTTGATAGTGTATTCACAAGGTAATGGATGAATTTGGGTGATGTTATAGAAAAAGAAATGACAGGAAAATAAACTATAAACTCTACAGCAGGGGTGTCCAACATGCGGCCCCATGAAGTATTTTGTGCGGCCCCGGTCAAGGGTGATGCAGTGTTTTCCTCTGCTTCCCTCAGGTGTTTACCTTCTTGCTGGCCCCCTCCTCTGTCTTGATGCAGCGTTTGCGCGGCCCCAGAAACATTTTTTTCAACCAATGCTGCCCAGGGAAGCCAAAAGGTTGGACACCCCTGCTCTACAGTATAACAAAATCTAATAGTATAATCTATAAATAGCCTCTCCTCATAGCATAATCCAGAACAATTAGGGGCTCATTTTCAAAAGAGATGCCCAAAAGACGGTGCATCTAACTTTTAGGAACAGTCATGATCTGGCCATGCCCCCCTTTTCAGATTCAAATACAAGTTGTGCATGTAACTTCTAATTACTTCCAATTAACGTCAATTATGAGTTAATTGCCAATTATTACCAATTAGGCCTGTTAAACAATTAAGTTGTGCGTGAAATCGACTGCATGCAGCAATTTACATGTACAACTTAAGGTGCCATATACAGTATTTGGGGGGTAAATGTACCAGGGTATCTTAAACCAGCTGCAGTTGGCAGAGACTCTTATGACAGCCCTACATAGATCAGGTTGCAGTTATCAAATCTGGATAGTATCAGAGCCTGGGTCACTGTTGCCAAATCTATGTCAAGGTTGGAAGCTAAATACTTGTAGCTATATTAGTAAAAATACCTTGGACAAGAGGTATCATTGTTTAGATCAGTGGCAGAGAATAACCCAACTCTGTGATATCAATTTATTGCGTTTTGAAAAGGAATTTCTCATCAAGCTTGCTATTGCCAAGAATTTAGACCTACACAAAACTGTCACATGCTGTGATGCCCAACAATATAGACGTCGCTGCTGAATTTATATATTCTACTAAGAAGTTATGCTTTATCATACTAGCGGAGTACCACAGGGTTCAGTCCTGGGCCCTCTCCTCTTCAACATATTCATTGGGGATCTGACTCAAGGGCTTCAAGGCAAGGTAACCTTATTCGCTGATGACGCCAAACTATGCAATATAGTAAACGACTATAATCTAAAGGATGCTATGGAGCAAGACCTGCGTACTCTAGAAAGTTGGTCCTCGATCTGGCAGCTGGGCTTCAACGCCAAGAAATGTAAGGTCATGCATCTCGGTAACAGAAATCCTTGCAGAACTTACACCCTGAATGGAAAAACTTTAACCAGAACTACGGCAGAACGAGACTTAGGAGTAATTATCAGTGCTGATATGAAAGCTGCCACTCAAGTGGAGAAGGCTTCATCTAAAGCACGGCAGATGATAGGTTGTATCAGGAGAAGCTTCATCAACAGGAAGCCTGAAGTCATGATGCCATTGTACAGAGCCATGGTGAGACCTCATCTGGAATACTGTGTGCAATTTTGGAGGCCACATTACCGTAAAGATGTGCTCAGAGTTGAATCAGTTCAGCGGACGGCCACCAGGATGGTCTCGGGGCTAAAGGGTCTCCCGTACGAGGAAAGACTGAGCAAATTGCAGCTCTACTCTCTCGAGGAGCGTAGGGAAAGGGGAGACATGATTGAGACATTTAAGTACATCACGGGACGGGTTGAGGTGGAAGATGATATCTTTCTCCTGAAGGGACCCTCGACCACAAGAGGTCATCCGCTCAAACTCAGGGGAGGGAAGTTTCGTGGAGACACCAGGAAACACTTCTTCACGGAGAGAGTGATTGAGCACTGGAACAAGCTTCCAATGCAGGTGATCGAGGCACGCAGCATCCCAGACTTCAAGAATAAATGGGATACCTATGTGGGATCCCTACGAGGGTCAGCCAAAGGATAGGATCACTAGGGTATAGACTTGAAAGAGCGGGTCAGTAGAATGGCAGTATTACAATTAGACTTAAAAGGGAGGGTCGATGGTGTGGGCAGACTTGATGGGCTGTAGCCCTTATCTGCCGTCATCTTTCTATGTTTCTATGTTTCTATCGGGGCTTCATTTGGGGGAGCAGAAATGCAAAATGGGGAGAAAATGCTTGGCGAGGACCAGCATGGTCATATTTGACTTCATATGTTGTGCTGTAATAGCTTGTCTTTACAAAGGAGAAAACATATCCTTTCCTAAATATGGCTTTGCAGGGCTTTTATTGCGATAAAGCCTTTATGAATTTGTGGCCTTTACTGCAATTTACCTTAATTACATCTCCTTGAGGAGCAGTTCAGTTTTATGGAAAAAAAAAATCATTGATTTGTGTGAGTTTTCTCATATAAATTTTGCTTCTGTAAAATTGCTTATGAGCTCATTTACATGATTCTTCAGCTCATTAGCTATTTTGCATAGTTTTAGCAAATGGGTTCACAAACTTCAAAATCATGCATGGAGACACAACAAATAGCCCACATAAAATGCAATTATGTGCACCATTAGCCATTTTCTACACATATATCAGCCTCTTTATCAACATCACATTCTATGTATCTATTTTTATGTAACGTGATAGGATTATGACAGGTGCAGATTCTGATTTAGGGAAGGGAGGAGGAAAAATTGCCAAAGATAAAATGAATCCTCTGTACTGGATCATTACCACTTTAGGGCCTTGAAGTTTAAAGTTAAGTAGGGCAGCAAAGGAAGGATGTCAAGTCAGCAGAAGACAAAGATTAGCGTGTTGGTAATAGAAGGAATACAGACATACTGTAAATTTAAATAACTTGAGATTTAGTAAGTATAGAATTCATCTTTACAAAAGATAGCTACAGAAGAAAGAACGCAACCCAAATACAAGAAATGACGTGGTACTAATCTGGAGGCTGATAATATTACAAAACAGAGCAAATAGGTAGTAGATGATTCATCCATGAAAAGCAGATTATTAATGAACAACTTAACTTAAAATGATTTTAGCACAGTAGCCTGCCATGACATGAAACAGTTTAAAAATGTTAGTACATCCATTGGTAAAAAAAAAATGTACAATTCAGAAAATAATCCCTTATGTAGAACATCAATTGAAAGTGATATATCAATGCGAAGAAGTGCAGAGTGGGGATATTTGGGGGGTAGAAATCTGAGGGAACCATATGTGCTGGGAGGTGAGAGGCTGATAAGCACAGATGGAGAGAGCGACCTGGGGGTGATTGTGTCTGAGGATCTAAAGGCATCTAAACAGTGTGATAAGGCGATGGCTGTTGCCAGAAGGATGCTAGGCTGTATAGAAAAAGGAGCGACCAGCAGAAGAACGGAGGCCACATTTGGAGTATTGTGTTCAGTTTTGGAGGCCGTATCTGGAGAAGGATATAAAAAGACTTGAAGGCGATGAAAAGGATAAGAGGTTTGAATCAAACAAAGTATGAGAAGAGACTGGAAGACCTAAATATGTATACTCTGGAGGAGAGGAGGGACAGGAGAGATATGATACAGATGTTTAAATATTTGAAAGGCATTAATATAGAACTAAATCTTTCCCAGAGAAAAGAAAATGGTAAAACTAGAGGGCATAATTTGAGTTTACGTGGAGGAAGATTTAGGAGCAATGTTAGGAAATTCTTCTTCAGGGAGAGGGTGGTAGATGCCTGGAATGCCCTCCCGAGGGAAGTGGGGGAGAGGAAAACGGTGGTGGAATTCAAAAAAGCATGGGATAAAAATAGAGGATCTCTAATTAGAAAACGAAGGATGTAAAAATTAAAGATCTAATGCCGGTATTGGAAAGACCTGCACGGTCTGTGTCCCATATATGGTGATTCGGTGTAGGATGGGCTGGGGTGGGCATCAATGTGAACTCCACTGATATGGAACATGAGGATGTTGCTGGCCAGACTTTACGGTAGATATCCTGCAAACAACGGGATGGTTGGATAGGCTGAAATGAGCTTGGACGGCAATTTCAGCATTTGGAACCTAGGACAATACCAGATTTTATAGTCTATGGCCCAGAAATATCAAAGAAGAGACAAGTTAATCAAATCATGTATATTTTAAATGAGTATCACTAATGGTCAGACTGGATGGACTGTTCAGGTCTTTATCTGCCGTCATTTACTATGTTACTATGTTAATTGTATTATAACCACTTAGAATGTCAAATGGTACATTGTAACCTTTTGGGCAACTTGACTCAGCCTCAAAAAGTATAATCTGACTTTGAACTGAATTGGTAAAAGCGGAATAGAAGACTTGATTAACATAACATATATACTGTACATTACCTCATGTCCAAGAATATGTATTTAGGGGGGGGGGGGGGAAGTAGCAGCTGAGTCATGCCCCACACTGCACCGGACCCCATCTCCGGTGGGAAGCTCTGCCACTGCCATTGCAGGAAAGTACCTCTACATTTCTTTGGCCCTTTAAAGGGCCGCCAAGCAGGTGGGCTTCTCCCACCTGTGGGCCCCGCTGAAAAGCCATGCCAAAGGGCCCTTTGAATGAACCAAGCAGGACTAAGTGAAAAACTATGCCCGAACCTGTCTATAATTATGGTAAACATTTTCTATTAAAAAATTAAAAAAAAAGACACAGGAAATGACCATAGCCTTCAGCATGACTATAACTTGTCCCCTCTTTTACTAAAGTGTGTTAACCAATTAGCACACGCTAATCGATTTAGCATGCGTTAAACGCTAACGTGTCCATAGGCTAACATGCATGTGTTAGCGTTTAGCACGTGTTAAATCAATTAACGCACGCTAATCTGTTAGCGCACCTTAGTAAAAGAGGGCCTATGTATTTAAAGTGCTTGCCATGCTGATTTAAAATACTATAGAAAAATAAACAAATATAGTACAAATTATAGACAGCAGATATAAATTCTAAAAACAGACGCATTTTGATCATTAAATAATAAAATCATTTTCCCTACCTTTTGTCTGGTGATTTCATGAGTCTCTGGTTGCACTTTCTTCTGACTATGTATCCAATATTTTTTTCTTTCTTTCTGCCTCCTGCATGCTTCCTCTCCTGCAAACCTCATTCCATTCCCCAACCAACATCTCTCTCTGGCCCTCCATGAGTCCAACAGTATTGTTATAGGTATACTTTGAAGTGTTTTAAGCATGTTTTAAGCATGCTTTTAAGCATGTTTTAAGCATGTTTTAAGCATGAAGTGTTTTAAGCATGAAGTGTTAAGAAGCATGATGACTTAAAGAACTTTGACCCTAACTGAGCATATTGTTAAAGAATTAAACCTGAATCAGGTTTTAGAAGAAGTTTACTGTTTAAAACAGTGTTTCTCAACCTTTTCAAACCAAGTACCCCCTAAGCCTAACAAATACCAACTGAGTACTCCCGCCCAAGCCCCGTCCAGACCCATCCAAACTCTGCCCCTGACTCTACCCCCATAATAATAGTACTAATTGTAATGCGATTTCTTCCATCCATTTTTCATATACACACAATATAATCTTATTAATATATAATGGTAACCACAACAAAATACAAAGCACACTGTACGCAGAGAAAATGTTAATTATCATTTTTATTTGGGGGTTTTTCAAAGAAGTCAAGGCAGATGACTAAAATATGCAATGTCACCTCAGTAACAACTGTAGAAAAATAGACAAATATAGTACAAAATATAGCCAGCAGATATAAAGTCTCAAAACAGACACATTTTGATCACTAAATCATAAAATCATTTTTCCTACCTTTTGTCTGGTGATTTCATGAGTCTCTCGTTGCACTTTCTTCTGACCTCATTCCATTCCCCAACCATCATCGCTCTCTGTCCCTCCATGAGTCCAACTTTTCTTACTCTCTCCTCCACCCCTATTGGCAACAAGTCTTATTTATTTATTTCAATTTATATCCCGTTCTCCTAGGAACTCAGAACAGGCTACAGATTGACATTCACAATCAGTCTTCCTCTCTCTCTCATTGTCCATCAGTCTTGAGAGATCAAGGCATCTCTCCCACCCCTCTCTACTACCACATCCGACATTTCGCTCTCTCTCATCTCCCAGATCATGTGCAGCACTTTTCACCACTGTCCACCAGCCTCATGCCCATTTCTCCTTCTATCATCTTTTCCTTTTGGTAATAAAGCACAATTGTCAGAATGACTTCAGTTTCCAAGCTTTTTGATCACAGCACTACTCTGCTGCTGACCCAGCAAGTGCCAAAACATACATAAGAACATAAGAATTGCCACTGCTGAGTCAGACCAGTGGTCCATCATGCCTAGCAGTCCGCTCACGCGGCGGCCCTCTGGTCTAAGACCAGCACCCTAACTGAGACTAGCCCTACCAGCACACGTTCTTGTTCAACAGAAACTTGTCTAACTTTTTCTTGAATCCTTGGAGGGTGTTTGCCCCTATAACAGCCTCTGGAAGGGCGTTCCAGCTTTCTACCACTCTCTGGGTGAAGAAGAACTTCCTTACGTTTGTACGGAATCTATCCCCTTTCAACTTTAGAGAGTGCCCTCTTGTTCTCCCTACCTTGGAGAGGGTGAACAACCTGTTCTTATCTACTAAGTCTATCCCCTTCAGTACCTTGAATGTTTCGATCATGTCCCCTCTCAATCTCCTCTGTTCAAGAGAGAAGAGGCCCAGTTTCTCTAATCTTTCGCTGTACGGCAGCTCCTCCAGCCCCTTAACCATCTTAGTCACTCTTCTCTGGACCCTTTTGAGTAGTACCATGTCCTTCTTCAGGTATGGCGACCAGTGCTGGACGCAGTACTCCAGGTGAGGGCGTACCATGGCCCGGTACAGCGGCATGATAACCTTCTCTGATCTGTTCATGATCCCCTTCTTTATCATTCCTAGCATTCTGTTTGCCTTTTTTGCTGCCGCCGCACATTGTGTGGACGGCTTCATCGACTTATTGATCAGAACTCCTAAGTCCCTTTCCTGGGAGGTCTCTCCAAGTACCGCCCCAGACATCCTGTATTCGTGCATGAGATTTTTGTTACCGACATGCATCACTTTACACTTATCCACGTTGAACCTCATCTGCCATGTCAATGCCCATTCTTCGAGCTTGATTATGTCACATTGCAGATCTTCGCAATCCCCCTGCATCTTTACTACTCTGAATAACTTCGTATCATCCGCAAATTTAATCACCTCGCTCGTCGTACCTATGTCCAGATCATTTATAAAGATGTTAAAGAGCACAGGTCCAAGCACCGATCCCTGTGGCACCCCACTGGTGACGCTCTTCCAGTCCGAGTATTTTCTATTTACCCCCACTCTCTGTTTCCTATGCTCCAGCCAGTTTTTAATCCACGTGAGTATTTCACCCTCAATTCCATGGCTTGCAATTTTCCGAAGTAGTCGTTCATGCGGAACCTTGTCGAACGCCTTCTGAAAATCCAAATATACAATGTCGACTGCATCGCCCTTATCTATCTGTCTGTTTACTCCCTCAAAGAAGTGCAGCAAGTTCGTCAAACACGATCTGCCTTTGCTAAAACCGTGCTGACTGGTCATCAGCCCATTTCTGTCAAGGTGATCAATGATGCTGTCCTTTATCAGTGACTCTACCATCTTTCCCGGTACAGAGGTCAAACTCACCGGTCTGTAGTTCCCCGGATCTCCTCTCGAACCTTTCTTGAAGATAGGTGTAACATTCGCTACCTTCCTGTCTTCCGGAATCTTTCCCGATTTGATCGACAGATTGGCTATTAGTTGAAGCAGTTCAGCTATGGTCCCTTTCAGTTCCTTGATGACCCTCAGATGGATTCCATCCGGTCCCGGGGATTTATCACTCTTAAGCCTATCAATCTGCCTACATACCTCCTCTAGACTGACCATCAATCCTGTCAGCTTTGCGTCTTCGTTTCCATCATATAGCCTGATGGGTTCTGGTATGCTGTGTATATCTTCTTTGGTAAATACAGATGCAAAAAATATGTTCAGTTTGTCAGCGATTGCTTTGTCCTCCTTTAGTGCTCCCTTTATTCCATGGTCATCCAATGGTCCCACCACTTCCTTTTGAGGAGTAGTGGCTCGTGGCCAGCAGGGGGTGATGTTTATGGGACGGTAATGGAATGGATGTCAGAACATAAGTGCAGTATTTTTTGTGGAGTTTTTCTACAAAAGCGCCTATTTTTCGTATGATTCTGGGTAATTCTAGTTAGATACAAGCATATGTGTCAGTTAGGGCCACGCCCAAATAGAAGCGTATGAAAAACGGGTGAATAAAAATCTGAATAATATGTAACTAAAGCCAGAAAAACACACTATAGATTAATATAAGGGAAAGAATGGTGTTTTCTTATGTATTTTGCTGTTGGGTCAGATCAGAAAGGAAACCAAAGGAATCCATTTTGAGTTCTCTGTCTTTGCTATATCTGCTCATTTTGAGGAATCCATTTTGTGTGTCCAGGTCTTTGTTCTCAGCATCGTGGTGTTAATTAATACCACATGTGCTTGCTTTAGACTGGTAAAGAAAGATAACGTGTCCCAAACTGAATTAAATATAGTTTTGAATGAATGAATATATGGAAAGCTTGGCCAAGCAAAGTATAAATGAACAAATATGACTGGAGTGGATGTGTGACTGTGTTGAACAAAAGCATAGGGTTTGAAAAAACATATTTATATATCTTTGCAACCTAAAGAAATCCTAAAGCAACATCTGGGAGTAATTAAGTCAGAGACTCCTGCTCTTCGTGTGTGAGACTGTCAGCTTAGGAGGAGAGGGAGACCAGCCCCTCCTCCTCCTCCTCCAAACTAAGGCTTCTGTGTAATAGCTATGTAATGTGAACCTGTCAATTTAGGGAGAGTTTGAGAACTTTTCAGCACCCTGTTAATAATTGTAGATTCTCTTGAATATGTTATAATGTTATAAGAAATCAAAAGTAATTTTCTAAAACTGTCTAACTGTGAAACGTGGAGGAATTTTTCTTTGTCCAACTTTTAAGACCACCTCTTTTGTGGATTGTTATTGGTTGACAACCTGATGATGTCACAATAAGCCAAAAGTATATAATAGAATGACCGGAGATAGTAAGATGAGCTCGTTATGAGAAAGCCAGCATTTGGCAACTATAACGATCTCCCATTAGCGCAACTGTTAAGCAATTATGCTTGATTCTTTTGATCTCATAATGGAAAAATAATTCAATAAATCTTGGTTATAATTTTTGAAACCTTGCGCTGGTGTCATTTTGCATGTTTATTATTTTTCAAACCTGGAGCTTTCATGAGGGCGTCAGAATTCTTATGCTCACTTTGCGGGTCGTTTCCCCTTAATATATCGAAAGAACGGCTTGAAGTTCTTCGCCTCCTTGGCTATTTTTTCCTCTTAGTCTCTTTTGGCCCCTTTTACCGCCTTATGGCACCTGTGTTGATGTTTGTGCTTGTTCCAGTTTTCATCCGTTTTTGACCTTTTCCATTCCTTAAATGAAGTTTTCTTGTCTCTGATCGCTTCCTTCACCTCTACAGTGAGCCACGCCGGTTCTTTGTTCTTTTTCCTCTTGGATCCCTTGTTGATATGCGGTATATATAGATTTTGTGCCTCGGTGACTGTGTACTTTAAAAGGGACCAAGCTTGCTCTAGCGTTTTTACAGTGCTTATCCTCTTCTTAATCTTCTTCCCTACCATGAGTCTCATCCCTTCGTAATTCCCTTTTCGGAAGTTCAGTGCCGTGGCTGTCATTTTGGACCGATGTTTCTCCCCTGCGTCCAGATCAAAGCGGATCATATTGTGATCACTGCTTCCCACCGTCCCTTCTACTTCTACATCTTGTGCTGGTCCTCGCAGGCCATTTAGAATTAAGTCCAGAATTGTATTTCCTCTAGTATTTTCCTTGGCAAGTTGTTCCAGGAAGCAATCGCCTACAGCATCCAAGAACTTGGTCTCTCTAATGCAACCGGAGATGCCTAGGTTCCAGTCTATTCTCGGATAGTTGAAGTCACCCATGATAACTGTGTTGCCTCCCTTGCAGTTGCGTTTAATCTCGTCTGTCATTTCTCCATCAATTTCTTTGGACTGCCCTGGGGGTCGCTAGTAGATGCCAATCTTCGTTTCCAGGCCATTTGTTCCTGGAATTTTGACCCATAGAGACTCTAACTTATCCGTCAGTTGTGGCGTGTTCTCTCCAGCAGATTCAATTTCCTCTTTGACATATATGGCAACGCCCCCACCTTTTTGAGTCACTCTGTCTCTGCGGTATAGTTTGTATCCCGGTAGCACAGTGTCCCAGACGTTTTCCTCAGTCCACCATGTTTCCGTGATGCCTATGATGTCAACGTTATCTTTTTGTGCTATGGCTTCTAACTCACCCATCTTATTTGTAAGGCTCCTTGCTTTTGTGTACATACACTTGAGTTTGCAGCTTTTTTCTTTCTTGCATTTCCTTCCCTCTTGTGTCCTTTTCGATCTCTCTTGCCTGTAATCTGGTAAGTCTTTCCCTCTATCTTCTTGCACGGTATTCTCTGGGTATACCGTTTCCCGAACCATCGACTCTCTCTCTCTGTTGACTGTCAGCTTTCCCCTTCTTCCTAGTTTAAAAACTTGTCCACTTCTCTCTTGATGTTGCTTGCAAGTAGCCTCATTCCATCTCTGCTGAGGTGGAGTCCATCCTTCCTGTAGAGCTTGCTCTTCCCCCAGAATGTTATCCAATTGCGCACAAAGTGGAATCCTTCTTCCTCACACCAGCGCCGCATCCATGCATTGACTCCTTGCAGCTCCATCTGCTTCTTCTCATCTGCCCTGGGTACCAACAGGATCTCCGAGAATGCTATCCTCTGCGTTCTGGTCTTCAGCTTCCTTCCCAGCATCCGGAACTGGTCCTTCAGTACTTCCCTGTTGTAGTTCCTATTGCTCACGTTGTTCGTCCCCACATGGATCACCACCGCCGTATCTTCTTCTTCCACACTGTTGAGGATCCTGTCGATGCAGCTCACTATGTCTTCTACCTTGGCTCCCGGTAGGCAGGTCACCAGCCGATCAAGTCTTCCTCCTGCTATGTGGCTGTCAACTTGTCTGATGATGGAATCGCCCATGATGATTGCTGTCCTCTCTATCTTCTCCTGATTCTCCAGCCTCAGGTTCGTGTCCCTGGTGTATGTCCATCTCTCCTGCCGCAGGTCCGTATCCTTCATTCTTGCTACTGTATCACCCATTTCTTCCTGGTGGTTGCCTGTCGGGTGGTCCACACTCTCTGTAGGTGTCTTTTGGAAGTTCCACTGTTGCTGGTGATTTTCCACAGCCTCCCTGTATGCCTCCTCTATGAACTTCTCCAGCTCTCGGACTTCTTCCTCTATGGTGTCTTCTGTCTTGTTCTCTGCTTCCTCTGTCTGGACGTTTTCTGCATCTCTGTCTCCCTCCTCCCCTGCTTGAAGTGCCTCCAGTTCCAATATTCTGCCCTCCAGGAGTCTGACTTGTCTCTTCAGGCTCTCCAGTTCTCCGCATCGGGCGCATACGTAAGACCGCCTCCCAGAGGGGAGGTAATCATACATATGGCAGACGATGCAGAAAACTGGGTAGCTCAACATCTTGCTTCCATCTGCTGCTTCCATTGCTGTCTGCTTGCCGGTTTGCTGCGGATGCCTTCTGGGTCTGCTGTGGTTGCGCCTGCTCTTATCTGCTTTTTTCCCCCTTTTGTTCTCTCTGCAGCTGCTTTTCTCCTGCTCTCCTGCTCAGATCAACTCTGCTCCGTTGGCCCCTCTCCTTTTTAAGGCGGAGCTTCGGTGGTAGACGTCGGAGGGGTGGGTGGAGCTAACTCTCACCGATTCTTGGTCTCCTGCCTCTGCTTCTCTCTCCTGCTGTTTTATCTGCTTTTTCCCCTTTGGCTTCTCTCTCCCTCTGCCTCTCTATGTAGTTGCTTTTCTTCTGCTCTCTCCTTCAGGGAAACAGTATAAAGGAAAAATTAAACTCTCAAACTAAAACATATTATATTGTTTTCTGTTCAAAAAAATTTCTTAAAAAAGAGTTTTAGGGTTTCAAATGGCTTCTTACAGGCATTCACTGATTCAGCAGGTTGTTTACCACACCCCAGCCTGTCCATTAGCCACAGCTCCATAATATGATAAATGTTCAGTTCAGTTCTTTCCCAGCTTAGCAAAAGAAATATAGCACCCGATACTCTACCACTCTGCCGTTGCAGAGTAGCTCCTGGTCACAGCTGCTTGCAAGCGTTTTTAATTAGCTACTGCAGCCTGCCTGAGCTCCAGCTAGCAAACTTCTCTCACTGGAGAAAAACTGAGTTCACAAACTCTGCACAGCTTAGAGTCTCTCAAAATAATGCCCAAACTTTCTTTAGAGCAAAACTTCAAGAAAGAAAACCAAAAAGGCAAAACAGTCCTTTTCCAGGGTTTTATGTCACCCAGGTTTGTAGCTCTAAACCCCGTTCTAACCACAGTAATTATTCACAATAAACTCACATTTGCACCAGTTAATGTCCATTGCCTCTTCACCCCCACTGGAGCTAAATCCTGCTTCCTGGAAGCCCATGTACACTCAATCAGTTCAGGTTGAAAAGTGTCTACCTCCATCTCACAGACATCCTGGTTCCGCTCCTGCAGCTCTGGAGAGAGCGTCTCTCAGCAGCAGGCCCGCTTTTAGCATGCTCCATACCCCACCCTCTCAGCTGGGCATGGGGGGTGGGAGGGAGGGTGCTAGCTCTCTGGCTGATTGTCTGAGCTTAGCAACAGGGAGCTTTTTCTGACCCTTTCCTAAGGGAGCAGGGAGGTAATTATGCTTTACATTCCTATCAGAATTAGATTCCCTTTTACACGGAGACAAACTCCTGTATTTCTTCCCCAGCATTATGCTGGTTCATCCAGCAGTAGTCATCACACTCAGACTCTATAACCCTGACCTGGTCAGCTCTACAGCACTGGGGCTGTCTGTATTTCCTAATTCACACTGGAACAAAGCCCCCCCCCCCCCCCCGTAACTACCTTGATGCTCTCTTTTGTGTTCTAGGGGGCATTATCCTAGGACAAGCAGGCAGCTTATTCTCACATATGGGTGACGTCATCCACGGAGTCCAGTATAAACAGTCTGACAAGTGAACTGTCACTTTAAGTTTGAAAAACTTCATGACTGCCTGCTGCGCGCATGCGTGGATGCCTTCCCGCCCACCGAGGCGTGAGGATCCCCCAGTTCCGTAAGCAAGCTAGAAAGCCAACCATGGGAGGTGAGAATATCTGCTTGCTGTCCCCGGATAACACCTGTTACGGTAGTAACTGTGCTTACTGGGAATAGTGATGCCCACTTGTTCATGCCCATCATTAGTTAGGTCTCAAAATGACCACTGTGACCCCTAGTGGCAGTCTTGCTGTATATGAGGAGTGGGGGCATGAGCTGGGACTAACCTTTGGGGGAAGGGGGGGGAGGATCAGGACAGGGGCACTCGAAAGTCCCCTCTCGCTAATATTCATACTTGTGCCTGGTCACCTTCATAGCTAAAGTTAGGACAGCCTTCTTGCTGTCCTAACATTAGGCACTTATTTAACTGGTTAGTTCTGTGAATATCATGTGATATGCAAGGTATGCCTGCTAGGGCTGTGCATAGTAGAAATCCCACTGTTAGAGCAGATATCCCTGTGCCTACTATTACTCCTGTGTCCAGCAGAGGGAGTGCAGGGGTCAGAAGGCAGATTTCCCTTCCCCCACCTAGTCAGGGAAAGGAAGGGAGGATATCCGGCACACCTGAGAGTTTGGGGCGTGGTCCCAAGTTCCTAAACCTCAAGGCTGCCTGGCTGGAAGGGGAGAGGGAAGCAGGCAGTGAAGGCAAACAGTCACCAAGCTCAGGGCTGAGGGCTCTGCAAGGCTGTTATGTTCCAGAGCAGATGGAACTGGTAGAGGCCGGGGCAGAGCCATCTGAAGAGCCTTTCTCAGAGTTCCAGGAAATGGAACTAGACTTTGTACCGGAGTCCTGCACAGAGGTACCTGCCATCCCACAGCCCATGGAAGTTTGCTAACCAAAGGCAAGTGGTCACTGTGGATTACAAATGTAACAGTTTTCAGTATGGACTATTCTTGAGCAAGTCTGACAGTGTTTGTTGAAAGGTGGTGGGGGGATTAGCCCCACGTTAATTGTGGAGGGATAGAGGGCCATATCTTGGCAATATTCCAGCACGTGGAGCACACCACCTTCTCCAGCACTACTGCGGCTGGAGGAATCAGTGCGGGAGCACTGGTTCAAGCTTAAGTCTGTTGTTTGTTTGAAGAAAATAAAGACTTAGGCCAGGACTTTATTTTGGATGTGCAGCAATCCTTTACTAGGGAAAAAAGGAAGAAGAAATTTGTTGTTTTTTTCTTTTTGAGTTTTAAAACCTCTTCGCTGTTTGGAGAAATACTGGTTTGCAATAAGACTCTTAATGGTACTTAAACTGGAAGTTCAAGGACTTACCGATGAGCGGCTATGACCTGACAAAGTTTAATGTGCTTGATTACTTTATTTGTGAAGACTGATATCAAGTTGTTTTGTAAAGTAACCATTTTGTGTGGGGAATCGCTCCATTAAATCCAGTCCAGTTTTTTGTTTGTTTCCAGACTTACCAGTTTGCAGTGTGTTTTTTTTGGTTGTGTTGAATCCTGACATTAATTATCCCTGTGTTGCTAGCCACAGCACACAGGAGCCAAAACTTCTGTGTCCCAGCGGCACCGGACGCATTGCCTTAACCCCGCTGGTGACATAACGTGGTATCATTCATGGGATTGAATATACATTGCCACATGGGAGACTGATAAAAAAAAAAAAAAAATTTTTGGACAGAATTAAAGTTTTGTTTTTTTGAAAAGTCAAAGTTTGTTGGAGGAGACTTCATCCGTTGGAGTGGACCGGGACCGGGACTGCAGCGGAGGAAGAAAAGCAGCTGTGGGAGTGTGACCAGACCTGTGAAGTCGTGGGAGAGTGACTGAGGAACCAGACCGGAGTGAGCCCAGCAGTATTCCTGGAAGCAAAGTCAAGATATACAAACCCAAAGGCTGAGACTCATCAGTCTGTCGGGTAAGAGTACCCTGGGGACGGCTGATAGAGGATTTGGGTTTGGTATAAGGCTTTGGGATAGCTGTGGTTGGGTAGCTTGCGGGAGTGGGCCAGAAAAAAAAAAGGCCGCACTTGGGTTTCCTTTCTCTTGTTTTTCTTTCAGGCTTCAGGATGGATGTACAGCAGCTGTTTACTCTTCTGGCCTCTGAAAGGCAGAAGCAGACAGAGGACCTTAAGGCGGTGCTACAAAGCAACCAGGACCTTTGGCGTGCCAGTCAGGCAGAAACTGGACGCAGGCATGCGGAATTGGTACAAGCAATGGGGGACCAGACGCGGACACTAGCCCAGCTATTCCAGGGGACTGGTGGGACCGGCACTGTGTCAACATCACCCATGGGAGCTCTGGTAGGACCATCTTTGATCAGTAATATGCAGGTGTGTAAGATGGGTCCCAATGATGCTCCAGATGACTTTCTTGTTGCTTTTGAGAGAATGGCGGTGGCAGCCGGTTGGCCAGAGCAACAGTGGGCGACGAGACTGATCCCGTGCCTCGCAGGAACAGCGCTCACGGCGTATCAGACTCTCAGTCCTGAGCTTGCCAACAACTATAGGGCCATAAAAAACCACATTCTCGACTACCTAGGCTTCACTAGAGAGCATTGTAGGCAAGAGTTTAGGGGTGCCCATATGGGGGACAAAGAAAGACCTAAAGCACTCTTGCATCGACTCAGGAAGTTGGCCGAAAGATGGCTACAACCCTGTCTTGGGGATGCCCAGGCTTTGCTCGCTGAGATTTTACATGAGCAGTTTTTGGAGGCTGTGCCCAAAAATCTAAAGTCCTGGATCCAAAGACAGGGTAGTCGCTCATTAGCCCAGGTAATAGACCTGGCTGAAGCCTATTTAGACTCCCAGACCACTACTCTACCTGTAGGAGACAGACAGGGGAATGGGTGGCACAATAGGGGCCAAGCGACTCCGACAAGACCATATAACAGGCTCCAGGACAGTATTCCTCAAACCTTGAAGAAGGTTCACGATCCTGCTACCCCGGAGAAAAAAACCTTTACTTGTTTTAGGTGTGGTAAACCCGGGCACCTGCAAAAGCAATGTAGAGTAAAATTGACACTTACAACCTCTGGGAATAAGGCAGGAAAGTATTCTGGCCCATATGAAATACAGGTCCACATAAATGGCCTGAAGGTTAAAGCTCTACTGGACACCGGCGCTGAACAATCTGTCATGTCCAGGGCTTGCTGGGATCTAGGGAGGAAAAGAGGTCCCTTTAGCAAAATGCCAAACAAGGTGACAGTGGTTTGTGTCCATGGGGGGAAAAAGGCCTACCCCAAATATCTTATCCCGGTACAGTATCGGGGGAAGGTACAAACTTTGGGAGTAGCCGTTATTCCCGAGGCTCCTGCTGCGCTGATCCTGGGCCGTGATTGGGCGGATCTAGAGGAAAACATCGAGCAGGGGAAAAGCTCTGCAGCCCAGAAGGGAAAGGAGAGAGCCAAGTGTACCCTTATGGTTAGAGAGGGTCCTAAGGAAAGGCCCTGGAGGAAGGGGTCCCGTAAATGGTATCCTCCGCAGGGAGAGAGGGCCCGTCCTCAATGGTGTCCCACAATTAGGTGGGCACCCTTGTCTGAGCATGCTCAAACACCTACGTATGCGTATGATAAAGCTGCGGGGTGTGATGTGTACGCAGCACAGGACGCGGTGGTAGATGCTAAAAGTAGGGTATTGATTCCAACGGATATTCAGGCATCCCCACCGCCAGGGTCCTATTTAAGAGTAGCCCCAAGGTCAGGTCTAGCTTCCCGTCATGCTATTGATGTAGGGGCGGGAGTAATTGACCCAGACTATCGGGGGAATATAAATGTTCTCCTCATAAATAATGCGGATGAGGAGTTTCAGGTAAAAAGAGGGGATTGCATTGCTCAAGTGATTTGCGAGCGGATTTGGCGCCCTAAACTGGAGCAATGGAAACAATTGTTACCTACACGCAGAGGGTCCAAGGGGTTTGGCTCTTCTGAGGCTCCTTTGGAAAGGAACATCATCTCACCCGGCCCAGTAGTTCCCCAGCCTGACCATGACTCATTGGCAGTCATAAAGAAGGCTGTCGAACAGCAATTTAGTGAGCTACAACAGAAATTAGCACACGGTCAGGAGGGCCAAAAACAGCAATGGCAACATGCTGTTCAGGAGGTGGAGGATAATCTGGGGGATAAAGTACGGGAGGCTCTTTTACTCCAGGACCAATTGTTAAGATCCACCCTAGAGGAAAGCTTCCAACAGTGCCAGGAAGATCTACAGGCTCTGTTGGAAAAAAGTCAGGGTTTAAAAGAGCAGATGGGGCATATTGTATGCCGAGTAGGAGAGCAACCGGATCCAACCCCAGCTGTAAAAGACATTGCCTGTGCTGTAGGACAGGTTCGTGAAGAAGTAGGGAAAGTACAACTGCAAGTAAAGCAAATGGGGGAGGGGGAACTTAAAAAAATGAGGGAGCTTCTCTCCGGTTTTGGAGCTCGCGTGCGGGCAGTGGAGGAAGGGTTAATCCTTCTAAGTGATCCCGAGACCATTGCTGAAGTTTATGAGTTGCAGCAGAGAGAGGTCTGTACCCCTGATCCTAGCCCTTCTGGGGGAAAGAAGGGCCATCGTGGTAGAAATTGTTAATCTGCCAGATTGATTGTTGCCACAGAAGTTTAAAAGAAAAAAAAAGAAGAGAAAGATCCACCTAAGCATAGGCCCACCCCTAGCAGCCATTTAAGTGGGGGGGTATGTGATATGCAAGGTATGCCTGCTAGGGCTGTGCATAGTAGAAATCCCACTGTTAGAGCAGATATCCCTGTGCCTACTATTACTCCTGTGTCCAGCAGAGGGAGTGCAGGGGTCAGAAGGCAGATTTCCCTTCCCCCACCTAGTCAGGGAAAGGAAGGGAGGATATCCGGCACACCTGAGAGTTTGGGGCGTGGTCCCAAGTTCCTAAACCTCAAGGCTGCCTGGCTGGAAGGGGAGAGGGAAGCAGGCAGTGAAGGCAAACAGTCACCAAGCTCAGGGCTGAGGGCTCTGCAAGGCTGTTATGTTCCAGAGCAGATGGAACTGGTAGAGGCCGGGGCAGAGCCATCTGAAGAGCCTTTCTCAGAGTTCCAGGAAATGGAACTAGACTTTGTACCGGAGTCCTGCACAGAGGTACCTGCCATCCCACAGCCCATGGAAGTTTGCTAACCAAAGGCAAGTGGTCACTGTGGATTACAAATGTAACAGTTTTCAGTATGGACTATTCTTGAGCAAGTCTGACAGTGTTTGTTGAAAGGTGGTGGGGGGATTAGCCCCACGTTAATTGTGGAGGGATAGAGGGCCATATCTTGGCAATATTCCAGCACGTGGAGCACACCACCTTCTCCAGCACTACTGCGGCTGGAGGAATCAGTGCGGGTGCACTGGTTCAAGCTTAAGTCTGTTGTTTGTTTGAAGAAAATAAAGACTTAGGCCAGGACTTTATTTTGGATGTGCAGCAATCCTTTACTAGGGAAAAAAGGAAGAAGAAATTTGTTGTTTTTTTCTTTTTGAGTTTTAAAACCTCTTCGCTGTTTGGAGAAATACTGGTTTGCAATAAGACTCTTAATGGTACTTAAACTGGAAGTTCAAGGACTTACCGATGAGCGGCTATGACCTGACAAAGTTTAATGTGCTTGATTACTTTATTTGTGAAGACTGATATCAAGTTGTTTTGTAAAGTAACCATTTTGTGTGGGGAATCGCTCCATTAAATCCAGTCCAGTTTTTGTTTGTTTCCAGACTTACCAGTTTGCAGTGTGTTTTTTTTGGTTGTGTTGAATCCTGACATTAATTATCCCTGTGTTGCTAGCCACAGCACACAGGAACCAAAACTTCTGTGTCCCAGCGGCACCGGACGCATTGCCTTAACCCCGCTGGTGACAATCACTACTAACCAGTTAAGTACCAGCTCCTCTCAGGCTTTGCCCAAGCTTTACCCACCGACTGCCCCGGCACTAACTAGATAGAACAGGGATGGTTTGTGGTGATATTCAGCAGCATTGTGCAATTAAGTGCCACTGAATATCGGGGCTCAGATGGACAAGTGATTTAACTGGACACAAGTCTCTTCTGCTTGGTTAAATTATTTTAAATATCAGGTGGAGAATAAACAAGCAGTAAATAAAAGATTTCTTCCTCCAAAAGGATTGAAGGGGCAGCTAACACACTGAAAAAAATGTTCAAGGTTGTGAAAGGGGTTTTTTTTTTTGGGGGGGGGCGGGGTAGAAAAAGTTTATAAACAGGAGTAACTGGGAATTCTGACTGCAGAGTGATTGGTAGACCTTTTCATGACTAAAGTGAGTTTTTTTTTTTTTTTTTTTTTTTTTTTTAATAAGCACTGTTGCCCTTAATAAGACCTTAATATTAAGGGAAATAGAAGTTTAGAGGAAGATTAGGATGGTGGAATAAATGGAGAAGATAAAACAGCTTATTGGAGCTCTGAATGCTAATTATGCAATGGCTCCAGTCCTTGCAAGTGTTATGAAGAACTGCACTAAAACAGAACTGGATATAATAATAATAATAATAACTTTATTTTTCTATACCGCCATAGTCAGGCGACTTCTAGGCGGTTTACAAAGTAAGAAGGCTGGACATTCAGCGAATAACAAAGGTCTTAATACAATACAATACAGTGAGTCTAAGTACAATAACATAATAAGTCTAAATACAATACCATACAATGAGTCTAGATGCAATACAATAGTCTAAATGGGAAATTTACGTATTAATTGGTGATCTATGGATAAAGAGTATCTGAAAGATTTAGAACTTCCATGAGTTGGAGTTCTAAGGGTAGAGGAGATCTGAATACATGAGGGGCTTCTTGTGAGAGAGAAAAGGCGGGAAAAAAGCGTTTACTGGGAGAGGAGTCCTAGTGAGGGGGGGGACCGTTTTAGTCAATGAATTTTGCGAATAGGGCGGTTTTGATCGATTTGCGGAATGAATTATAAGTCAGATTGGGTTCATTTATGTGGTTTTTCAGCCAAACTTGCTGTTTGTTCGCTTGGAACTTAAAGGTTCTGTCCAAGAAGGATTTGTATCTGCAGCCTGTAATCTTTGGGTAGGCAAAGATGTTTTTGTTTCTGGTTGCTCGTGTGGGGTTGTGTAGGATGAAGTGAGTTTGCAGGTATGAAGGTGCTAGTCCCCAGGCTTGTCTGAAACAGGTGCAAGCAAATTTGAATAGGATTTGCGCTTCTATTGGAAGCCAATGCAGCTTTTTATAGTAGGGGCTGATGTGGTCGTTTTTTCTTAGTCCGAAAATTAGGCGAACGGCGGTGTTTTGTATTAATCTCAGTTTTTTTATTGTTTTTTGTGGGATGCCCAGGTAGATGATGTTGCAGTAGTCAAGAATGGATAAGATCAGTGCCTGAACAAGCAACCTGAATGATGTAGGGTCAAAGTATTTTTTTATGGTTCTTAGTTTCCATAGCGTGTAAAAACATTTTTTCACTAGTGAGTTTGTGTGGTCAGTCATAGTTAGGTGTATTTCTAGAGTGATACCAAGTATTTTTATGTTTTTGGAAATTGGGTATTCGTGATCGTTTATTTTTATCGATGTTCTCGTAATTTTGTCATTAGGACTAGCCAGAAAGACTTTTGTTTTCTCTGTATTTAGTTTTAGTTTGAAATTAGTGGTCCATTTATCGATTTCGGTCATTGTGTTTGAGAGGTTATCTATAATTTCTTTTGTGATGTCGTTTAAGGGTATAAGGATGGATATGTCGTCCGCGTAAATGTAGTGTATTAAGTTTAGTTTTTGTAGGAGGTGACCTAGGGAGGCGATATAGATATTGAAAAGAGTAGGCGATAGGGGGGAACCTTGAGGCACGCCTGACGGGTTTTTCCATGGTTTGGAGTAGTTTCCATTGCTGATTACTCGGTAGGACCTGTTTGTTAGGAATTCTTGGAACCATTTCTTTGCCTTTCCAGAAATTCCCATTGCTTCAAGGCACAGTAGCATGATTTCATGGTCTACCAGGTCGAACGCACTGCTGAGATCTAATTGTAGAATAAGTGCGCTTTTGCCTTTGCTAAAGAGATCATAAAGGTGGTTCAGCAAGGAGGCTAAGACAGTTTCTGTGTTGTATCCTTTCCTGAATCCTGATTGGTGTTCGCTAAGGAGGTTAAATTTGTCCAGGTAGTTGGCTAGTTGAAGGTTGACCAATCCTTCCTGTATCTTTGTGAAAAGGGGAATGCTTGCTATGGGTCTGAAATTGGATGTCAGAGATGAAGAGGCTTTCTGATCTTTGGGGATTGGAGTGATTAGTATGTGTCCCATTTTTTTGTTTAATGTTCCGCTTGCAAGGGCGGATGTTATCCATGCAAATAGTTCCTTTTTAAATTCTGGGGGGGCAACTGTCATGATTTTAGGGGGACATGCATCAAGTAGGCAGTTAGATTTGGTGTACTTGTTGAATAAATTTAGGAACTGCTGCCAGTTTGGGTATTCGAGGTGGTCCCATATCATGTCTACTCTGGTGTCTTGGTCATGGGGTTCTAGGAATTGAAGAGCATTTGATGTGGATGTGGGTAGAGTTGCTCTTAACTCGGCAATTTTATTTTGAAAGAAGTTGTCTAGAGTTTGTGCAGATGGAGTGGGCTCAGTGTCCTTTTTCAGTATTTGTGTTGTATCGGTTATAGTTTTTACTAGTTTGAACAATTCTTTGCTGTTTATTTTTGAAGTACCAATTTTTTTTTGCGTAATGCTTAGTGTGTTTTTCTTTGATCTGATTTTTGTATATTTTCATTTTTTGTTTCCAGTTTGTCTTGTCTGACTCATTGTTTGTTTTTTGCCAGATTCTCTCCAATTTTCTTAGTTCCTGTTTGGTGGTTAGTAGTTCACAGTCAAACCATTCGTTTGGTGGTCTATTTTTCTTTTTGTATGTTTTATATGGTGCTATTTGGTCTAAGAGTTCTTTGCTGTAAGTTTCCCATCTTGTGGGGAAGTCCTGAATTTCGTTGATTATGGGCTGTAACTCGTAGTGGGTCCAGAATTTGGTTGGGTTAATAATGCCACGGCTGGTTATTGTGTTCGTATTGACGTTTTTGTGTTTTTGTTGTGTATTCTGTTTTAGCCAGTGCAGATTGAACTTGCCAATGTAGTGGTCTGACCAGATACATTTTTCCCAGGGTCCTGAGTAATATTGTATTTTGGGGTCTATTGTTTCTTTGTGGGAGAAGGTGATTAAATCTAGTTTGTGTCCTTTTTCGTGGGTTATTTCTGCGTCTGGGTTTGGAAAGTCCAGTGACATATTGAGGGAACATATTGGGGAACATATTGAGGATAAGAAGGGGGGGCATATTGAATCCATTTTTTATGTAGGGTGTTTTCCTGTCAGTGTTGAGGCTGAAGTAACTCGTATTTAAAAAAAAAGAAAAAAAGTGACAGCATATGTCCATTGGTAATTTCCCATTTTTAGCAAAATTGATTGAAAAGGAAGTGACTTTTCAAACTGACAATTTTCTGGAGGAGGGCCATTCAGGTTTCTGTGAGAGTAGGGGAACCAAGTCTCTTCTAAATATGGTTCTGGATTATATTTATAGATCACTAGATAATAATAAATGTGTTTTATTGCTTACTTTGGATTTAGGTTCTGTTTGATTTGATAGATTTTGATATTTTATAACGGAGATATAAGCAGCTGGGTTTAACTGGTGATGCTTTGCTGTTAGAGGAATCATTTTTACAGTTAAATGTGGTGTGAATTGTCTTCCATAAAAATATGTATTGAAATGGAGAGGGGTCTCTCTCAGGACTGTTCCCCATCACTCTTGGTTTTTAATATTTTCTTTCATCCTTTGACAGATAGGGTTTCAACCTATTTTCCACTTCTATCTGCAAGGAGTCCACTGGCACCAGTGCCTCTGATGTCAGTCTCTCTTGCTACTGGAAACCCTCT
This sequence comes from Geotrypetes seraphini, assembly GCF_902459505.1. Taxonomy (NCBI): domain Eukaryota; kingdom Metazoa; phylum Chordata; class Amphibia; order Gymnophiona; family Dermophiidae; genus Geotrypetes; species Geotrypetes seraphini. The sequence goes on along the minus strand of NC_047085.1, from coordinate 84,357,253 downwards.
AATTATGCCTCCAGAATATGCAGGATCAGGATGACAAAGCCCTTTGGGCACTCATTTCCTCCATGGCATCCTTGAACAGCTTCAGGCCTTTTATGACCCGAGTTTTTGTATCCAGTCGTGACATCCATTGGGCTCATAATACCAATATCAGTAGCCAGTGACATCTGATGAAGGGATACTTAGTGCTCCATTATCCTATCCAGCATCAGAGAGGCAGAATTCTATCTGGTGCCTACATTTTGAATGAAGCCATCCACAGGTGCTGCTGCTTCCTGCATCTTATGCAGCTCACATTCATCCTTCACAGTCTGATGGAAATACACTGGTATTTTTAGGAACCAGGTGCAGGAAATTTGCAAATCATTGGATACCATAAAAACCCTCTTCTTCATTACCTTAACTATATGCTTTCTGCCACAGGGAAGCCAGAGTCAAATCTCACTTTTCCTTATGATCTTGTGGTGAGTCATTTACCCCCCAGTTCTATATACAGTCATGTGAAAAAATTAGGACACCCCATGAAATATTCAGTTCTTTCTTAAGAAATGTTCATATATCAATGTCAAATCATATTTTATTTATCTCTGGAAAAGAAAGTGATGTAATTGCAGGTAAACAACAAAATTTTTCTTTGATTTACTCATGAAACAAAAGATAGCCACAAAAATGTATATTCTAACTGAGGAATAAATTAGGACACCCCCAAATATCCTCCCACTTAAAGTGGCTCAAATCACACACAAGTGTATAACATCAGGTGCACATGATTAGAACATTGTTACTCAGCATTTTACATTACATTACATTACGGATTTCTATTCTGCCTATACCTTGCAGTTCAAGGCGGATTACAAAAGATTTGACTGGACATTTTTCAGTGAAGATACAATTTTTTTATTTATTTTTATTATAACAGCTTACAAGTTGGATAGTAAATTGACATTGCAGGACTGTGTGATATAGACAGATAGATTACAGTTAGAGTAGGTAAGGTTACAAAACATTTCAGGGATCTGTTTATTTAGTTGGTGTTTTGGGGAGGATTTTTTAGGGGAGAATTATCTGGAGGTAAGGTGAAGGGGGGTTAAGATGTTTGGATGAATTTTTTGAAGAGCAGGGTTATGATTTCTTTTCGAAATGTTTTGAAGTTGTCCGTTGTCGTCAGTAGGTTGGAGATGATATGGTTGAGTTTTGCTGCTTGTGTTGCCAGAAGGTTGTCAAACATTTTCTTGTGCTGTGTGCCTTTGAGTGGGGAGAAGGCAAAAGGGTTCGGGGTTCTTCTGTGTCTTGAGGTGAAGATCTGGTTTAAGCGGTTATTTAGGTAGGAGGGGGAAGAGCCGTTTAACGCTTTGAATAGGCAGTAGAATTTGAATTGAATTCGTGCTTGTATGGGTAGCCAGTGAGAGTCTAAAAAGGCAGTTGTAATGTGATCATGTTTTCTCAGGGAGTAAATCAGTCTGAGGGTGGTGTTTTGTATGGTCTGAAGTTGTTTTATCATAAAGGCTGGACAAGGTAGATAGAGGGAGTTGCAATAGTCCAGCAAACCTAAGACTAGGGATTGGACAATTAGTCTGAATTGTGCTGGGTTGAAAAATTTTCTGATTTTACGTAGATTTCTCATGGTTAGAAACGCTTTCTGGGTTGTCTTGTTGATTTGGGACTGCATTGTGCAACATCTGTCTATCGTTACTCCTAGGATTTTGAGTTCGGGTTGTATCGGGTATTTGGTATTTTTGATTTTCAGTTCTGTGATGGTAGGAGTTTTTGCCTTTTCTAGCAAAAGGAATTTTGTTTTTTCTGAGTTTAGTTTCAGTTTGTGGTCCATCATCCATTTTTCTACTGTATCTAGGGTTGTTTCCAGCTTTGCTGTGGTGGTGGTTTCTGATGGGTCGAAGGGGAGGAGTATGGTGATGTCGTCTGCGTAGCTGAAGGATGTGACATTAAGGTTGTCTAAAGTGGCTCCTAGGGAGGAAATAAAGAGGTTGAAGAGCATAGGTGAGAGAGGTGATCCTTGTGGAACTCCGTAGGGATTGGACCATGGTTCTGATTTGGTATCATTGGACTTTACCCTATAGGTTCTTGATTTGAGGAATCCTTGAAACCAATTGTAGACCTTGCCTGAGATCCCTATGGCGTCAAGTATCTGTAGTACTAAGGAGTGGTCAACTAGGTCAAATGCTGCGGAGAGGTCAAGTTGTATTAACATCATCTTTTTTCCTTAACTGATGTGTTATCGGGCTGTATCTAGTAGTGATACAAGTAATGTTTCTGTACTGTGGTTGGTTCGAAAACCTGATTGTGAGGGGTGAAGTAGGTTATGGTTTTCCAGGTAGTTGGTGAGGTATTGTGCAACTAGGCCTTCTATTATTTTAACGTATATTGGTATTGAAGCGATAGGTCTGTAGTTGGAGGGGCTATCTATTGGGCCTTTGTGATCTTTCATGATTGTGGTGATTAAGATCTCTCCTTGGTCCTGTGGAAATTGGCCGTCTGTCAATGTGGTTTGAATCCATAGCATGAAGTTGGTTTTGAATGTGGTGGAGGCGTTTGATAAGAGGTAGGTGGGGCAATTATTTAGGTCGCTGGTTTCATGGCTGTATTTATTGTAGAGTCGGTTCAAATCCGACCAAAGTATGATTGGGAAGTTGGACCAGCTTCTGTCTGCTACGATGGCTTCACCTGTTGAGGGGTTTGTTGTTATCTTTTCGAGATGGGTGTGTGTGTTGATGAATGCAGTTCTGATATTGGTGATCTTGTTTTTGAAATGGTCTGCTAGTTGGATGGCTGTCGGTGAGTGGTTTCATTGCATAGCTAGGTAAGGTTTGGTGTCAGTGAGGTTCATTACTAGGTTGAATAGCTTTTTTGTGTCTGGGATTTTTGTGCCTATCATTTTGGAGTAGTAGGCTTTCCGTTTTTCCTTGAGTTTGGTCTTGTATTGGTTAATTTGATTTCTCCATGCTGTTTTGGTGTGTTCTAAGCTCTTATTTTTTTTCCATTCTCTTTCTAGTTGTCTGCAGAGCTATTTTGATTGGAGAAGTTCGGAGTCGAACCATTTATCTGATGGTCTGCAGATTTTAAATTTTGATTTTTCTGGGACTAGCTCATTCAGGATGGTTTCGCTTATGGTTCGCCATTGGGATATGAATTCGTTAGGGGCTATAGTGGCGATAGCGGGGTCTGCTTTGTCCCAGAATGTGGAGGGTTTGATTTTTTGGCATGCTTTGAAGGAGGTTTTGGGTGGAGGTTGCTTTTTATTGCGTTGAGGTCAGTTGATGTTAAAGGTGTATTTATAGTGATCCAACCAGAGGGAGGGGTGCCAGGTCCCATTTGAGATATGGATTTCGGGTTTGTAAGGGTGTTGGGTCATGTAAGCAGCGACATCTAGTTGTTGGCCTTTTTCGTGTGTGGGTTGAGGGTTGAGGATCTGGTAGTTCAGTGCTTTGAGGTATGATAGATACTTGTTTAGAGGTGTGATCTTCTAGATGGAGGTTTATGTCTCCTAGGAGTAGGTTATGAGGTGATGTTAGGGAGTTCTGGTAAATGAATTCTTCAAGAGCTTGTTTGTTATCATTTCATTTTCCTGGTGTTGAGTAACAGAGGATGCATGTTAGTGTTCCTATGAGAGAATTGTCGGATAGTTGACAGGTTAGGAGATCTAGGTGGGGGGTGGAGTGTTTGTCTAGGGTCTTTATATTGATGTTGTTTTTGAGTATGATGGCTAGACCTCCACCACGTTTTCTTTCTCTGCAGACCAGTTCTATTTTGTAACCCATTGGGCAGAATTCTGTGATGGTGGGATCGGAGTTCGAGGTTAGCCAGGTTTCGGATAGGAATAAGCAGCTTAGTTGTTTTTTAACTATCCAGTCCTTAATAAGGTCTGCTTTTGTGCTTATTGATCTGATGTTCATATATGCACAGGATAATGAGGTGTTGAATGTTTGGGGGGAGGGTGTGCAGTTTGGGTGGAGGAGATTTTCTTTGGTTTGTGGATGATAGTTGTGGTCTGATGATCTTGGTTTTGGGGGTGGTCTTTTTCCCCAGCTGGTAAGTATGCTGATATGATTGAGTGAGGAGCAATCTATCAAGTTTTTGGGAGAGTATAGTTTTCTGGTTGGTGGAGGGAACCTGTAAGATTCTGTTAAGGTTGGGATGGAGGATGTATGATACCCTTCTGTTTTTCTGTTGGTTAGGAGTAGGAAAAGCAGTAGATGGACGAGTACGCTTGTAGTGAAACCGGGAGACATAGTGATGTTTCGTGTAGAGAGCGGGAGATTCTGCGGTTTGGTACTTTGTGTGTTGGGCGAGAGTCTGGGAGTTGTAGGGAGTGGGAGATTCTGCAGTTTGGTACTTGGTGTGTGGTGTGAGAGTCTGGGAAGTGTAGGGAGGTTGGGGGAGGGGGGAGCGTCTTTCTTCCTCTCTGTCCTGTTGTGTCTGTTACCCTCACTAGTGAGATCAGAGCTGGGTACTTTTCCCTTCCAACTAGTTGAAAGAAGTGGAGCTTTTCTTTAAATTGGGAGGGCCCCTGCTAATTTGGGGGAGTGTTATCAATGCTATAGGAATAAGTTGAACTAACAATGGGATATAAGAGTATCAGCTATAAAAGGCTTTGTCTATGCTTGTCAGGGTATTTTGGAGTCCAGCAGTAGAATTATCAACCTTATCAGGCAATTTTGGAGTCAGACAGTGTTATCAATGCTATACAAGAATAGGCGGAACTATCAGTGGAATATAAGAGTCTCAGCTATATCAGTTGTCTATGCTTGTCAGGTTATTTTGGAGACACGCAGTACTATCAAACTTTTCAAACTTATACAAGAATAAGCAGAACTATCAGTGGAATATAAGAGTCTCAGCTATATCAGTTTGTCTATTCTTGTCAGGTTATTTTGGAGGCAAACAGTACTATCAAACTTTTCAAACTTATTTTGGAGACAAACAGTACTTTCAACTTATCAGGCTATTTTGGAAGACAGACTATCAAACTTCTCAAGCTTGTTTTGGAGACAAACAATACTGTCAACTTAGGCTATTTTGGAAGACAGACAGTGCTATACAGGAACATGCAGAAACTATCAAAGTTATTCAGGAGTATCAGCATTGATAGGTGCAGTAAATTGATGCCGGTTTTGGTGGATTGATATACTTAACAGGACGTTTTGTCGCTTCACAAAGGCGCGCACTAAGGCGCACGCGCCTTTGCCGTGCGCCTTCGCTGGCACGCCATACAGCTGAGCGCCGTTGGCACTGCTGTCTTTTAAGGTAGAGCCCCCGCTGGTTTTGGGGGAGGGGCGGAAACGGCTCAACGCCCCTGCAGGATCAGGCTCCTGCCCTCAATTCCTGCCTGCCCGCTGGTCCGGTGAGGAGAGAAACAAGCAGCTTCCACGCTGCTCTCTTTTAAGGTAGAGCCACCGCTGGTTTTGGGGGAGGGGTGGAAACGGCTCAACGCCCCTACAGGATCAGGCTCCTGCCTTTGATTCCTGCCTGCCCGCTGGTCCGGTGAGGGGAGAAACAAGCAGCTTCCACGCTGCTCTCTTTTAAGGTAGAGCCACCGCTGGTTTTGGGGGAGGGGCGGAAACGGCTCAACGCCCCTGCAGGATCAGGCTCCTGCCTTTGATTCCTGCCTGCCCGCTGGTCCGGTGAGGAGAGAAACAAGCAGCTTCCACGCTGCTCTCTTTTAAGGTCATTTTGAAGGAGGTTTGCACTACTTAAAACACAGACATTTAGTTTGGTGTGCTCATGACTGCTCGGTGAGAGTGAATACCTTGGTGAAATTACATCACTTTCTTTTCCAGAGATTAAAAAAAAAAGATTTGACATTGATATGTGAACATTTCTTGGGTGAGCTTTTAAAATATAAGAACAATCATACTTTACCTTTATTAGTTCTAGGGCAATATGTGGGTGGTGCATATATTGTAGTCATGCACTCTGCATTGAACAGTTTGTGATACCCTACGCTAAGAAGGTTTAGTATCTTCAGGGCAATACTGATTGTAATTTCATTCAGATAATTTTTGGCATTGTATGTCCATATCACAAAGTATATATAGGCCAAACCAAGCGTGCTATTAAATTAAGAGGAGCAGAACATCTAAGCTGCATACATACTGGAAAAATGAAAGCACTCTTGGTGGCTCATTGGCAGGAGATGAAACAATTGATTTTGGATGTCACAGTTTTTGTGATTCGATAGTTTCATTTTCCTCAGAGGATGGGGGTGGAGGGTGGGAGGCGGTTGATGTTTCCAGAGTTTTGACCTCTCATGAACAGCGCCTAATTTGGTTATGGCACACTGTCAGCCCAGAAGGTTTAAATAAAGACAATGAGTAGATCACAGTATAATTCATCAGCTGTTTTCAATAGATTCTGAGTGATGTGGACACACGATGTCAGGGGATAAAATGGTTTTGGGCCGCTTTAACAACAGCCTCCTTTTACCAAGCTGCATTAGGGTTTTTTTTATTGCCAATTGCTGCAGCAAAAGCTCTGATGCTCATAGGAATTGTATGAGCTTAGGAGCTTTTACTCCAATGGCCAGCAATAAAAAACCCTAATGTGGCTTGATAAAAGGGAGCCTAAAACAATTAACTTAGGCGCTAGTAGAACACTTACTGGCGCCTTCCTAACAGCTCTGCTTTTAAAATCCAGGCCATAATTTTTAGCTCTTTTTACAGAATGTGGGGGTAAATGTTCCTTCAGAATGGAGAACTTTTTTCAATTTCTGCTATAAGGTAGTTTTTCCTCCCAAGCTTCAGCAAAGCTATGTGTGTTGATGTCACAGATGCTGCCCATAAGCAATTACATAAAATAAAACATGGCTACTCTCTTTAGTGGCGCAAAAGCTTGTAGGAACAGAGGAAATACAGTAACTCACACACAAAAAGAATATTGAACTAAAGCAATATTGAAAAAGGTATGAAAGCAATAAAATATACATCAGAATATGTGAGATATAAACTATGCTGATGTATATGTAGTGACTTTTATATGAACAGTTAATCAATTGCTGTAACAATATGAAGGCACATTATAAATAAAAGATGTATATAAAACACACTCTATATCATCCAGGGGGAAAAAAAATTGGAAACTCATAAAAAATACATTTAAAAGAATAATTCTATGAGAAACAATGCACCATAAAATATGAGAAATCTCATAATATGGACCAACCATTTACAACTACTACTACTAATCATTTCTATCATGCTATGAGATGTACACAGTGCTGTATACAATCAGGCAAGAAACAGTGCTTGCTTGGCAACATTTTTTTTTAATTTTTAGAGTAGAGGGAGCATATTTGGGGGGAGGGAGCGGGATGGGGGAGAGCAAGGAGGTTCAGGGGAATTTAAAAAAATATATATTTAAAAACAAAACTATGCGACCTGCCTGATATTCAGCTGATATTCTCAAGTGACATGGTCCGGCACTTGAATTACATTACATTACATTACAGATTTCTATTCCGCCATTACCTTTCGGTTCAAAGCGGATTACAAAAAGAGTTATGGAAGAAGGGTTACAATGTTAGATCAGAGAAGGTTTCCAAGAGAGGGAAAAGTAGGATCTGGGGTTAGGGAGGGGATGGTAAGAGGGGGGTTAAGCTTTATCATGGTATTAAGCTTTATTAAGGGATTTCTTGAAGAGTATAGTTTTTATTTCCTTTCTGAACATCTTGTTGTCAACAGGTTGGAGACTTGGTTGTCTATCTTCGCTGCCTGAGTGGCCAGTAGTCCGTTGTATAGTTTTTTTCCGTTTTACTTCTTTGATTGGGGGGGTAAGTGAATGGGGTGTGTGTTTTTCTATGCCTGGTAGAGGTGGTTTGGATGAGGCGGTCGTTTAGGTAGGTTGGGCTGTCTCCATTTATAGTTTTAAATAGTATATAGTAGAATTTAAATTGTATTCTTTCCTGGATTGGAAGCCAATGAGAATTGATGAATGCCTCAGTAATGTGATCATGTTTTTTCAATGAATAGACGAGTCTCAGAGCTGTATTCTGAATTATCTGAATATCACGAAATAATTTAGCCAATGGCGATCAACATTCAAAAATATGCTAATTACCACTGGCTGAATACTGAAAGGATAGTTACTATAACAATAAAAAACTAAAATTGCCCTCCATTATACAAAAGCGCTACAGAGGTTTTAGCGCTGGTCAGCACGCTGAATGCTCTGTGCTGTTCTGACAGTCATAGAGTTCCTATGTGTCAGAGCAGTACGGAGCATTCAGTGCGACGGCTGGTGTTAAAAACCTCTTCCGCACTTTTGTAAAATGTGTGTGTGTGTGTGTGTGTGGGGGGGGGGGGGTAAATATAAACCTTCTTCCGATCTAAAAACAAAAAAGTGAAAAACCTACATATACCTTTAGCCCCTGCCCCTAACAAGAAAACACAAAGCCTCCCATTTCCAGCAAAATAAGAGAAAAAATATCCACAATAAACCCCCCCAAACTTCCTCCTGCATATATAATTAAAGTTCAAATAAGCCTGCTCTAATGAAACTCAAATTGGAATAATAACTCATATGACATCTGCATATAGGCAATAATTCAGGCCTAAAGATCTTAAGTGTTCCCCTAAAGATTGCAAAGAAGTATTAAACAAAATGTGTTATAATGGGGAACCCTGAGGGGCTCCACATTCCATGTACTAGCTAGGCGAAGTACTGTTACTTTGTTTTATGATGCATTGAAAAAAACTTTTACTCATACAAGAGGCTATATCCCACTAAATGCGAGAAATACAGGCAAAAATTATTATTAATCCAGGAAAAGGCCTCAGAATTGGAGCCTACGCAAAGTCCTATCATGGACTAGACTGTCAGTGTAGTATTACCACTCCATGCTCCAATCATAGGACAGAAAAACCTGGAACTTGTAGAACAGTCTAGTCCATGATAGGACTTTGCGTAGGCTCCAATTCTGAGTTCTACAAGTTCCAGGTTTTTCTGGCCTATGATTGGAGCATGGAGTGGTAATACTACGCTGACAGTCTAGTCCATGATAGGACTTTGCGTAGGCTCCAATTCTGAGTTCTACAAGTTCCAGGTTTTTCTGGCCTATGATTGGAGCATGGAGTGGTAATACTACGCTGACAGTCTAGTCCATGATAGGACTTTGCGTAGGCTCCAATTCTGAGTTCTACAAGTTCCAGGTTTTTCTGGCCTATGATTGGAGCATGGAGTGGTAATACTACGCTGACAGTCTAGTCCATGATAGGACTTTGCGTAGGCTCCAATTCTGAGGCCTTTTCCTGGATTAATAAATAATTTTTGCTTGTATTTCTCGCATTTAGTGGGATATAGCCTCTTGTATGAGTAATTGTTATTCAGACCACTTAGGTTGTTTGTATTTAGCATTGAAAAAAACACCAGGAAAGTGCTAGATGTTATAGGTATATTTCAGCATTGTTTTTATAATGTTATACGGGATTTATTTTGGTTAACTATGAATGTTATTCTGTAACTCACACAGAAGTAGAGGATGGCATGAGTAATACATTTTTAAATAAATATGGTGTTATGTATATTTCAGGAATACTAGAACAATAGAAGTGATTTTTTTTCCCCATTTATTTGTAGCATGAACAAGGGGAGTAGGTATCAGGGTCATTATGGCCCCAATGTATGTTATTTGCTCCTTAACATGTTAAAGGGCAATAAGATACATTATACTACTATAATGCATGTAATATGAAGTACTGCAGGTTACAGAGAAATCCATACAAAACAGCTCATTACTATGTGAATTGAACAATGAATTGAACTTGATAAACACAAGTTGTGTTATTCCTGGAAATATGCAAAAACTATGACAAGCCAAGCATCAATAATGAGAAATACAACTATAGTGAAACAACCATGAGGAAAAAGACCTCATGTACCCAGATGTGAACAAAATCCACTCTTTTGCTGGGGTACTGAATATTATGATTGGTCATTTAAAAAAAAAAAACCTGTGGTGTTGCTTTTATATAGAGTGCTTTGACAAGCATTACATTCCTGGCATATTCAAATCAAAGGGAATGTTTTAAATGCCACTGAATCAACAAAAGAAAAGGAACACTTATTTTGCACCCAATGGAGGCCAGTACTATTTCACTGCAAAGACAACTGGCTACCATGTAACCTAGACAACCTGCCTCTCTTTTGGCATTTCACTGCTCTCCAAGCCTCTCTCTGATGCTTAGTGTTCCAAGCCTGGTATTGAATCTCCCTGCCTGACTTACATGCTTTCCAAGCCTCTGTTTGACTTGCACAGGTGTCTTTATTAGGACTAAATGTTGGAAGGCTCTGGTTCTTTCACTTCAACATTTGGAAATAGTTTTTGCATCCTGCTGCTCTGATGAATTGATCTGGCAAGTTCATGATTCTTTCTTCATATCTGTGATTGGTATTTTGCTATTCTTATCATCTTATTAGTGTAACTTATATTGTTCCTTTTTTTAGTGTGTAGATTACTGCCTACAGTTTTTCATTCTCAAGCATTTGAGAGGACTCATAATTAGGGTTACCAGATGTCTAGATTTCCCCGGCATGTCCTCCATTTCAAGGACATGTCCAGGGGTCCAGACAGCTTTTCAAAACCCAGCACTTTATCCAGGTTTTGAAAAGTTTCCAGCTAGCAGTAATGTCAGGACGGCATCTGTGCATGTGTGAATCCAACGTGGTGACATCATTGTGTCAACCAGTGTACGCGCAGATGCCCTCCCAGCAAGTGAGGGAGCGGGGCTAGGGGCAGAACGGGGCATTTTTTGGGCAGCAAGGGGCAGGGCCAGGTGGAACTGGGCCATGAGCCCAGATTTTCATTCCAGAAAATCTGGTAACTCTACTCATAATGGTAGAATCTCCCTGTTTTATCACCATTCTTGCTCTTCCTTTTTCAGTTTATTTTTAAGCTGTCTATATTGAAAGCCTTCTGAGAAATGCTTGCTTTAGACCACGTGTGTCAAAGTCCCTCCTCGAGGACCGCAATCCAGTCAGGTTTTCAGGATTTTCCCAATGAATATGCATGAGATCTATTAGCATACCATGAAAGCAGTGCATGCAAATAGATCTCATGAATATTCATTGGGGAAATCCTGAAAACCTGACTGGATTGCGGCCCTCGAGGAGGGACTTTGACACCCTTACTTTAGGCCATAGAATTTGTATGCATTTTTTGTCCTTGGCTAGAAATATGGCTTTTTACATTGCATGTTGTTAGATAGCCTATTCATGATTTCGGTTATGGCATGCATAGTTTCATATAGATATTAGTTTTACAAATACAGTAAAATCTTGGATTGCGAGTAACTTGGTGTGCGAGTGTATGTTTATATTTAAGAGATTTTTACATATCTATATATGTTGATAATATATGGATTTTATTTTTTAATAATGTATTAAATTTTAATTTATAGATTCCTGATGAAGACACATTATTTATGTGTCGAAACACTAGCCGTGTTGAACTGAGCTGTAATCCATCTTATGTGATTCTCCAATAAAGTTTGTGTGTTCCTAAGGAAGGACTATCCTTTCATCCTCACCTTTTTTCTGCATGGGTACGACTTTCCTGTTTCTTTTTGGATACTGAATATTCATATCATTGAAGGTTTTGAACATTTTGCAATTGTCTTTGTCAGGATGTTACTGTAAATTTAGAACATTAATACATTTTATATACCTGACCCAAATATTTCTTCTTATCTAACAAATAGAGCATTACTAACAGAGTGCTCATAAATCTTATTGCTAACCTTGCTCAGCAGAGCTGAAGGGTATAATAAATTGTGCTGGTCACAGTGTTTTTCTGTCAAGCCCTCAGATTCTATTAGAATTTGGCATTACTGTAGTTCAATACCATTAATGTCCATTAGATAATTTGTACAAGCAAGCACCGGTCTAAGAAATGTTGAGAAGTCACAAATATTAAGGGAATGCAGAAGCCAAAAATTCTGTTTGCTTTTGGGAAAATTTTGTTTTTATTTCAATTATTTTCATTAATTGATTATAGTTTGCATTTCATATTTGAGTTAATAAAAATATTTAACCCTGAATAAAAACTTTTAATGTGTATAAATACATTAATTGATAAGCTGATATGCATTAAGTCGATTTTGCATGCACTAGAACTTTTAAAGTGCCTCATTGAACCACTTGTGGGCTAACAAATGCACATCACTACCCATTAGTAACTAAATACCTCTGTCTAAAATCATAGATAATTCACAGTATTTAATATGTATGCTGCTTTTTATAATAGGTACTCACTTATTTCTGTCTTCATCCATTCTATTAGATAGATTCTTCCTTCTTAGACAAGAGTCTTGCTAGTCTCTGATTACCATAACTGGGCTTCTCCATCTGATTTGGATGGTTGCTTTGGACGTATGGATGCTAATGATTTTTGCTCAATAACTGAATTTGTATCACAGGAAGGAGAAGTGCTGAAGCCTGCAAAGAGATAAATATTCATTCTGACACATCATATTTGGTATATCTTGCAAAACAGACACATTACAGAGAAGAGAAAATAGAGGTTGCTTTGGGCACTATATTTACAATGGGTTAACTCTGGGCAGGAGAGATTCCATGATACTATCTGGTTAGTGCCAGAGCAGCAGAGTCTACATAGGTGAATCCAGGATTTACCAGGTTAGTAGTGATTTTCAGCCCACTAACTAAGTGCCCAGATAAAGGCCCCCTTTTATCAAGCTGCATCAGCCGCTGTGATAAAAACTCCGATACTCATTGGAACTCTATGAGCATCTGAGCTTTTTCGCAGTGGGCAGCAATAAAAACCCTAACGCGGCTTGATAAAAGGGGGCCAAAGATAGGACAGCAAAACCCTGTTCTAACTTTATCCAGATACTGTAGTTATGAAGATACCTATCTGAATATCAGCTGTCATGTTGTCTTGGATGGACACGTATCACTGGGAGTGCGTTAAGCATGCTGAAGAGTTGGAGTATCGCAAACAACAGACATGGGGCTCCTTTTATGAAGGTGCGCTAGCGTTTTTAGTGCGCGCTAGTCGAAAAACTACCGCCTGCTCAAGAGGAGGTGGTAGTGGCTAGCGCCCGCTATTCCGCACATTAAGGTCCTAATGCACCTTCGTAAAAGGAGCCCATAGTAAACAGCAAGCTGCTGAAAGATATGTAAAACCTTGTTTATCTTTCTTAGATGGTACTATCTTTATAAATATTTGGCTATAACACCCTCTTACTGACTATATTGAGAAGAGTTAAAATGAGTACAGATAGGAAGGGTGCTATGATGTCCTGAAGTCCAAGCTGGTGGGGTCTGATGCTCCTATACCTAAAGCTTGTTGGCTTTTTTCACTGAGAACTTCTAATTTATTAACATATTTATTATTTTTTGGGGTTGGTAAAATCAATTCTACATGATAAGAAGTTTGATATATTTGTGAGAATTAAACTGTTTATAGATTATATGCCCATTATTTTGAGTGAGTGTTCAAACTCTGCATGAGCCTTAGATACTGCTGACTGCCACAGGCTCTATATTGGGCCTTTCTCAGGGGACCCTCGGCCACAAGAGGGCACCCGCTCAAACTCAGGGGCGGAAAATTTCATGGTGACACCAGAAAGTATTTCTTCACAGAGAGAGTGGTTGATCATTGGAACAAGCTTCCAGAACAGGTGATCGAGGCAAACAGCGTGCCAGACTTTAAGGATAAATGGGATCCCTATGTGGGATCCCTATGAGAGTCAAGATAAGGAAACTGGATCATTAGGGCTTAGATAGGGGGTGGGTAAGCAGAGTGGGCAGACTTGATGGGCTGAAGCCCTTTTTTGCCGTCATCTTCTATGTTTCTATGTTTGTTTCTAAACAAAAATAAATGTATTCTTCTTGGATCTGTAAGCTAAATTTTATACAAATTATAAGGGACTATGGAGCATTTTACTAAGCTGTGATAAGCAGCTCATCTGGGGCTTTCAGTGCAACAGACAGTTCCATGGGCCCATGCAAAAAATCCTCAGTTAGTTGCCTAATTGGGTGTAGGCAGGATTTCGATCTGACATGAGCAAGCAGAAGCACACAGCTTGGTACTACTACTACTACTACTATTAGTTATTTCTATAGTGCTACCAGACGTTTGCAGCACTGTCCAGAATCACAAAGAAGAAGAAAACAATCCATACAATAACAAGAGCTTACAATTGAAACAGCCAAGACAGACCACCTCAAGAGGTAGTACCTTTAGACGTCTACTATGGTCATCCTCACCATTTTGGATTGGACCCACCCTCTACCAATGTTGTCCCCTGGGTAAGTCCAGGGAAGAAAGGGTCAAAGGTGAGAAATGATTTGGGCTAAAGGGGGAGGGGTTGTTGTTGGGTAGTTCTTAGCTTATTGATTGGGAGTCATCAGGGAGGTTGGGGTATGTTGATTGGGAGTCATTGGGGAGGTTGGGGTATGTTGATGGAGGTGGGGTCGTGTATCATGGGTGGGGTCGTGTATCATTGGTGGTGTGTGGGGATTGGTGTGTTATGTCCTGGAAAGGGAGGTAAAGTGTGAGGTTATAAAATTCGCAGACGATACCAAACTGTGCGGCAGAGTTAGGACCAGGGAGGAGTGTGAGGACCTGCAAAGGGACCTGGACAAGCTGGAAGACTGGGCAAACAAATGGCAAATGCGCTTCAACGTGGACAAATGCAAGGTCATGCATATAGGGAAAAAGAACCCGTTGTTCAGCTACAAATTGGGGGGGGGGTACTGTTGGGAGACAGCAGACTCGAGAGAGACTTGGGTGTGCTGGTGGATGCATCACTGAAGCCATCTGCACAGTGCGCGGCAGCCTCGAAAAAAGCCAACAGGATGCTGGGCATCATAAAGAAGGGCATAACAACCAGAACACAGGAAGTCATCATGCCACTGTATCGAGCGATGGTGCGCCCACATCTGGAATACTGCGTTCAGTATTGGTCGCCGCACCTCAAGAAGGACATGGCGGTACTTGAAAGAGTCCAAAGGAGAGCAACGAGAATGGTAAGAGGGCTGGAACACTGCCCATACGCCGAGAGGCTGGATAGGCTGGGGCTCTTCTCTCTGCAGAAAAGGAGGCTCAGGGGAGATATGATAGAAACCTTCAAGATCATGAGGGGCATAGAGAGGGTGGATAGGGACAGATTCTTCAGACTGAAGGGGACAGCTAATACGAGGGGGCATTCTGAGAAACTGAAGGGAGATAGGTTCAAAACAAACGCAAGGAAGTTTTTTTTCACCCAGAGGGTCGTGGACACTTGGAATGCATTACCGGAGGAAGTGATCAGGCAGAGTACGGTCCAGGGATTCAAACAGGGATTGGACGGATTCCTGAGGGATAAAGGGATCATGGGATACTGAAGGAGGAGCTGGGATGTAACACAAGTATAGAAAGTTAACCAGGTAATGAGTAAAAACCAACCAGGTCGTGCATGTGAAAGACCGGAGGGCTAGGGCTTCGATAGGAAGGCAGGACTTAAATGGGAAGCCAAGGTGGCAAGGGAGCCCCTTCTGATGATTCTGACAGGTCGTGACCTGTTTGGGCCGCCGCGGGAGCGGACTGCTGGGCAGGATGGACCTGTGGTCTGACCCGGCGGAGGCACTGCTTATGTTCTTATGTCATCACATGGGGGGTCGGTATGTTATGATGAAGGGATTTGGAGTAGGGATTGGGTGCTGTCAGGGGGAGGGGGTGTTAGCATGTGTAACTGGGAGATTCAGGTAGGGATACAGAAGAGCCAGGGAGAGAAATCACTGCCAGGCCAGAACTATTTATTTTCAGTTGGCACATGCGCTATCTATCACGTGGTGCGGGAAGCATCTGCCGAGTGTTGGAAATGTAGGACAGGATGCCTGACAACAACTCCGGCATCTGTAATGGATGCAGCGGCACATTCAGCAGCAAACCCAGATATTCTGCTCTGATTTCCATCAACTTTCCCCTTCCAGCAGGCAGGAGAGATTCGGGGCAAGAGCAGGGTGGCGATTTGGGACGGCAGACAGGAGAGATTTGGGGCAGAGCACGAGATTGGGGCTAGCAGGAGACAGCAGCAGATCAGGGCAGAGAGCAGGGCGGCAGAAAGCAGGGAAGTTGAAACGGACCTCAGTGGCTGGTCCTCAGCTGTCGCTTCTTGTGTTGATCAGTCATCCCAGTCAGTTTGCATGATTTCTGTAGTGAATTGCGTCTCTGCCTACTTTGCATGCCATTCCCCTCATTTGCATGCATGGATTGGAGGAGAGCTAAGTGAATCGGGCCGGAGTAAAATCGGGTCGTAAAGTTTGCTTAGTGAATCTAACCCTTAGAGACTTAATTTTACATCAGGACACTTACGATAAGTGAGCAGTAAGTCACCTATTTACGGTAGGTCCTAAAATATTTAAGCACATCCTACAGCAGGTGCATTTAGATGGAGGGTGTGAACCAGAGAATGACATGGGGACAGATTCTGCCCCATCCCGTAGGAACTTAATTTCCCCATCCCATCCCCATGAGTTTTGTCGCTGTCTCTACCCCATTCCTGTAAGCTCTGTCTTAACTGCACAAGCCTCAAACACTTATACTTTTAAAGTGTTTGACGCTTGTGCAAATGAGGACAGAGCTTGCAGGAATGGGGCAGGGACAGGCAAAGAACTCGCGGGGATGGGATGGGAAAACGGGTTCCCACAGGGACGGGGAAAAATTTGTCCCCATGTCATTCTCTAGCGTGAACCTTTTGCTTGCTCAAGAGCGGATATAAATATCCACACATACTTTATGCAACTACATCCTTGCTTTGTGACTCTACCTATGCTTTGTCTTGACAATGCCCTTAGCAACATCAACAGGAAAAGTACTTACATTCATGTCATGGTCCATACTTTTATCTTTGCTGTATTAAATGACTACTACTACTTATCACTTATATAATGCTGAAAGGTGTACGCAGCGCTGTATATTTTGACATTTATAGATGGTCCCTGCTCGGAAGAGCTTACAATCTAACTTGGACAGACAGACATGACATAGAAGGAAGGAGATGCAGAACCCAAGGTGAGAGGAGTTAGGAGTCAAAAGCATTCTCAAAGAGGTGGGCTTTTAAACGGGCCTTGAACACTGCCAGGTATGGTGCAGCAAGGCAGAAGGGGCGGAGTCTGGATTTGGCAGTTGAAGAGAAGGGCAGAGATAGGAGGAACTTACCACCTGAGGGGAGCTCATGGGGGGATCATAGGGAAAGATAAGTGAAAAGAGATAGTGTGGGGCAGCTGAGTGAGTGCATTTGTAGGTCAGTAAGTGTCTGGATATTAACAGTTAACATGCACGTATTTCACATTATGGCTGTATCTTAGAGTAAGTGTACAAGTTTGCAGTATCCCTTCCAGGCAGCTATTTTACAAATACACACAGGTGCATATGTTACCTTTATCATATACAGTAGGTGCAGCATATATGTCTATCCATGTTCATATATTAGGTAGAGAACAATTTTATAGCTTGTGTATACTTGAGCCTCATACATTCACTTGGAAAATTATCACATGAAAACTACTAAAACACTTTTACTCCTACTAATTTGTGCACATTGATTTTTCTGAGACTTATCTGCCAGAAATGTTTTTTTCTAACTGGACAATGACCTTATGCATGCAGAGGCATGATGAGGGTGATTCTATAAAAGGGCGTCTATTTTTAGAAACAGAGGGGCGGATTCTTTTTTTTTTTTATAATTCTTTATTCATTTTCATATTTTACATGAAGTGTACAAAATATTGAGTTACAACTAATGAATATACAATATCACTTTTATATCTATTACATAATATTCTGAACAAATTTTTTTATCCCCTCTCCCACCCCCCACCCTTCAAGTACTTTCCAATCACCTTATACATATTGTATACTATATTATAACATGTTATGTAAAATTATTTTCACTACCCCCTCCATGTGTGCCATAAAGAAGACAAGAAAAAGAAGAAAAGAAGAAGATAAATCCTACTATTCATTCAGTACAATACTTTGTCAATGGCCCCCATATTTTTATAAATTTAGGATATGTCCCTCTTTGTATTGCTATTACCGGTACTCTTTCCATTTTGAATATATGACAAATTGTATTCCACCAAAATGTATAATTAACGCTACTATGATTCTTCCAGTTATTGGTTATATGCTAAATGGCAACCCCTATCATGACTAGTAAAAGCTTGTTATTTTCTGGTGAAATTTGACAGAGGGGCGGATTCTATCTGCCGTCATCTACTATGTTACTATGTTACTATGTTACTATGTGCCTAGAAAAATGGTGTTGGCCATGTGCCAATCGCACTTAAGTGCCATTTACAGAATCTTGGCTAGTGACGCCTATGTAAAAATTTAGGCAACTGAAATGAAGGTGAGGTGAGTAGCGATTCACGTGCGTGTGCTGCGCTCTGTGCCAAGAGGTGCTTAGGAGTAATGTCAATCACATATATATTACCAGTTTAATATTAATTAATTAATTAATTAATGTTAATCTTACATGTCTCAGAAATCATATGTGTGATGGAGTCCCATCAGGTGTTAAATTTACACCTCTCCTGATGGTCTCTCTGAGTCTATACTGGTCCGTTCCTTTTATATTTTTCACAAGCCAGTATGGCATCACACTTGTCAACCAATCCATTAACAGAGGTTGTCCTTAGATTTGGACAAAGGAAATTTCTTTACATGTTTTTCAAACTCAAAACAAAGTTTTTAGTCATATTTTTGTTTACATTAATTTCCAAATATGCCTAAACCCATTATTACAACATAGCCAAAGAAAACTTTAAATCTAAACCTGCTTATCTGTTTCAAGAGAGCCTGAATTCAAAAATGTTGAAAAGTTCTTGTCTCTCCCTGTCAGCACAGAAAAGGAGGAGGAGGGGCTATCCTCCATGCTCTGAGCTTTGCAAAGACTAGTACAGTGCCTTTGGCTCTAACTTAACCATTTCCAGATGTTGCCTCAGGATTTCTCCTTAGAGTTTCTTCAGGTTCAAAATATATCAAATATTAGAAATAAAGTACACACCATTCTTTCACATATCTTTCACACATCATTCATTCAGGGCCCCATTCACACACAACACAATATATTACATTCATACTTAATACATGTTATATCTCAGTTTAGAATATGGAGTCTAATATGCTCTTCCTAACCGGCCTAAGCACATCTGTTATCAATTTGCCCATGAAGCTTAAGGTGGGAAAAACCTGAACAAAGACAGATAGAGAGAAAGAAACATGGATGCACAAAGAAAGATAGAGAGAAAGAAACATGGAGGCAGTTTCATACCTCCATGTATTATATATATCCTGATTTCCTTCATGGTCTGACTTAATAGCGAAGTACATAAAGAGAATATTATTATGCTTTTCCTTAATATTAATCTGTAGTGTGTTTTTCTGGCCTTGGCTACATCCATATTCAGATTTTTATTCACCAACTTTTCGTACGCTTCTATTGGGCGTGGCCTTAACTAACACATATGTTTGTATCTAACTAGAGTTACCCAGAACTATACGAAAAGCAGGCGTTTTGTAGAAAAACTCCACAAAATACTCCACAAAATACTCCACAAACTCCACAAACTCCATTAACGTACCATAGCGCCCCCTAGAGTGCCACCTCAGAGGGTTTTAAAGGCTGACATTTCAGGCGCCTTAAGTTTTTTGGAGAAATGCCCACTTAGGCATTTGGTGCCGGTAAGTGCCATGCGATAGGTTCCTGTCTTTTATAGGATCAGATAGGCTCCTATCACCCAATTAAATGGTTTTAAACCAATTAATGAGGCTATTAAGGGTATAGGGTAGGTGCCCTTTATAGAATCAGCCCCAAAGGGGCTACTACTACTTATCACTTATATAGCGCTGAAAGGGTATGCAGCGCTGTATGTTTTGACATTTATAGATGGTCCCTGCTTGGAAGAGCTTACATAGAAACATGACAGCAGATAAAGGCCAATCTAACTTGGACAGACAGACATGACATAGAAGGTGGGGAATGCAGAACCCAAGGTGAGAGGAGTTAGGAGTCGAAAGTTGTCACCGATGCCAGCGCAAAACCTAGATATTCAATGTCGAGATGTTTCCAATGATCAGCATTGAATATCCAATTTTATTTTTAGCAACTTAATCAGTTATGCTGATATTCAACACTAGCTGGTTAAATGCTTGGTGGCTAAAGACAGGCCTGCTATTTATATGATCTATTTCAGCTGCTAAATATAGCCTGTTAAGCGCTGAATACCACTGCTAATTCTTATCATTTCTATAGCAGTGCCAGACCTATGCAGTGCTGTACATTAAACATGTAAGAGACAATCCTCATCTAGCTGATGCGATAAAGCAAGTTAGTGGGTAGCCACTAATTGCAAATAGCCATTGGAAGATACGAGCCAGCTATTTCCTACTGAAAATCTGTGGTAAGGTGCCAAAATGCTATTTAACTGGCTAGGAGCAGTTCCTGGTTGGTTCAAAAGCTTTGAATATGACCGGGGGGGGGGGGGGGGGGGAGAGGAGGTTGGAGATGAAGGAACCCTATTTGGAGCCTTTTCTATAAAGAAAAGGGAATACTTTCTAAAATAGAATACTAGTGTAACAGGTCAAATAAGCACCTGTATTTTGGTATGGCACTCCCGGATATACCTTGTGGGGTTCTTTAACATGGCTTTTGGATGAGTGGGAGTGAATATGCTCTGACCGCCTTTTTCTTTGACACGCAACTCCTGATTGCTAAGGCCCGACTTTAGTACAGGATTTCCTTCACTCACCGGCGCTCCGGCTGCCCTCTCCTGCCTCCCCTTCGTGGTCGGAAAATACCGCAAATGACTGGGACTGCGAACCGCAGACTGCGAATTCGTGGGGGAGCACTGTACAGCGCTGTGTATGTCTAGCAGTGCTACAGAAATGAGAAGTAGCAGTAGTAGTAGTAACAGTAACATGTGGGTTCCCCATATGCTGAGGCCACTTTTGGCTTGACTCTAACAATTTGGCTGCAATTTTCTTTTTCCTATTAATGGCCACAACCTAATTTCAAAATTATCGCATGGCTATTAGCGTGTCAGTCCTTACTGCCACTTATTTTGTAGGTGTAAGATCTCCTACTCTAACCACGTACTAATTGGTTAGTTTGCAGTGATGTAGCTGTGCTAATCAATTAGTTCAGGGCACAGATCCCAAAACTACCACAGGACGCGCTCAAGCCTTACCACAGCTTAGTAAAAGGACCTCTATATTTTAGCACCTTGATTATGTTGCTTTTTTGTAAGATGAAGGAAGTCACACAAGAATGAAATTTCAAGATATTAGAACAGTAAACATTTTCCTCCCCTTATATGAAGCCGCGTTAGGCTTTTGATCACCGGCTTTTGATCACCGGCTCAAAGAATTCATATGAGCGTCGGAGCTAATACTGCCATGGCCGGTGATAAAAAAGCCTAACATGGCTTCTTAAAAGGGGGCCTTTGTTATTGAAATATAATTAGAGTATTTACCATTAGTTGGGGTTATTTACCACCTTTAAAGATAGTAAAGAATACTTTCAGCCAATTATGGACTATAGTAATTTATCAAGCTAATAAAGCAGAGGGAAGATTTATGTGATAAATGTGCTACTCTACCAATTCAGAAATTACTTTCTAAAAATTAATTTAGTTCATGAGTAAAAAGATTTTAACTTGATTGGATTTTTATTGCAAGGGAACAGCAATACGAGAACATTTACGTATTCTTAGACTAAAGAGAAGCCTAAGATTTATGCTTTAATTTTGGTGACAGAGATCAGGATCTATGAAATTATTTAATGAACTGTTTATTAGGGGCTTAACATATACTTTATACGGGGGTAGTTAGGAAGCTACACTAGAGCTATAACATAGAAACATAGAAACATAGAAACATAGAAACATAGAAAGATGACGGCAGAAAAGGGCTACAGCCCATCAAGTCTGCCCACTCTACTGACCCACCCCATTAAGTCTGAGTGCATATGACTTAGTTCCTTAGCTCGACCTTCGTAGGGATCCCACGTGGATGTCCCATTTATTCTTAAAGTCGAGCACGCTGGTGGCCTTGATCACCTGCACCGGAAGTCTGTTCCATTGATCCACCACCCTTTCTGTGAAGAAGTACTTCCTGGTGTCACTACTAAATTTCCCTCCTCTAAGTTTAAGCGGGTGCCCCCTTGTGACCGAGGGTCCCTTGGGAACGAATATGTCGTCTTCCAGCTCTACATGACCTGTGACGTATTTAAATGTCTCAATCATGTCACCCCTTTCCCTGCGTTCCTCTAGAGTATAGAGCTGTAATTTGCCCAGTCTTTCTTCGTATGAGAGACCCTTGAGTCCGGAGACCATTCTAGTGGCCATCCGCTGGACCGACTCGGCTCGAAGCACATCTTTACGGTAATGTGGCCTCCAGAATTGCACACAGTATTCCAGATGAGGTCTCACCATGGCTCTATACAGTGGCATTATGACTTCAGGTTTGCGGCTGACGAAGCTTCTCTTGATACATCCCATCATTTGCTTTGCCTTGGACGAGGCCTTCTCTACTTGTTTGGCAGCTTTCATGTCTGCACTGATGATTACTCCCAAGTCCCGTTCTTCTGAAGTGCTATTTGCCTCTAAATTTGTGTCTAAGATGTTATATTACATATTAAGCTGGCATCTGTTACGTACAATGAGAAACAAAGCATGTAATGGTCTCTCTATTCCAATCCGTCCTTTTTTTCTTTCCCAGCTATCATTCCCTTGCTTTGTAATAGGCCTGAAATAGGAATAGTTTAGTGAGCCCAGTCCCTTCTCTATTTGGGTCAGGCTCACAGTGTGAAATGGCTAAGACAATGTAGTCCAACACACACAAAATATCTTCCCCATAAGAAAATGAATATAAAAGACAGGCAGGCCTGTCAAAAAAACTACCCCCTCACTAAAATGCACCCCCCACCTCCGACCGGAGAAAAAAGCAGGAGGGATGCCAATTCCCTCCTGCCATCAGCATTTAAAAAAAAAAAGGCTGCATGTGTGCAGCACGGCCCTCGCCCCCTCCCCCCCCCCGACTGACACGACCCTCGCCCTCTCCCCGCCGACCGGCATGGCTCACACCCGGCAGTAAAAAGTTGTGAGCAGGAGGGGTGCTCAGTCCTTCCTGCTCCTAGGCCAACCACTACCAGGTGGTCGGGCCTGGCCCACCCACCCAGTACCTATAAAATAGTTGGGAGCAGGAGAGGTGCCCGGTCCCTCCTGCTCTTTGGGCAAGGCTCCCCAACATCTTCAGGAGCAGGAGGGGTGCCAGGACCCTCCTCCTGTTCCTATGCACAGCCAAAATCTTTGGGAGCAGGAGGAAAGTCCTCCTGCTCCTATTCTTTGGCCGCCCTGCCGCCCAAAAGCGGCCTTAGGCCCCACCCCGGTGCATCATCTGATGCATGGGGAGAGGCCTAAGGCCCTGATTGGCTGAGGCACCTCAGGCTCCTCCCTTTGGAGGGGCCGGGGCATCTCAGCCAATCAGGGACTTTCTTAGGGAGGAATCCTGGCCTTTGAGTTGGAAAGAACTACACCAAACAATTAAATCAGTAGCCTCAAAGCTCCAACAGCACAAAAGCAACAATTGCTAACACAGTGTCACTATACACAGGGGTTCCAATATTATCATAGTCTTCATATTAAAACGTCTGGTTTGTGAGTTTTCTCTGTTCTTGTCTTCCTGTGTTAGCAATTGTTGCTTTCGTGCTGTTGGAGCTTTGAGGCTTCTGATTATTTAATTTAATTTATTTGCTGTGGTTCCTTTCCAACTCAAAGAATTTGTTCAAACAATACCTGTTGAGTTACTATTGTTGAGAAGTGTTTGTGGGGTACAAATGTTCATGTTAAAATCAGCATGTTAATGTATGTTTGTTAATTTTCAGAAAGTAATTCTTTGAATACAACTTCCTAAAATTTTGTAAACCAACCTTGAGCTCTGTGTATAGACAGTATGGGCTAGATTCACTAAGCAAACCGATCATGTACTGATCGGTTTGCGACCTGATTTCCCTCCGACCCGATTCACTAACCTCTGTCCCAATCATCCTCCGATCCGCGCATGCAAATGAAGGGGAAACATTGAAATGATGGCAGGCAGCGATTCACAAACAAAAACCCCGCAACACCGACTCGGCTGGCTGATCGCAAACAAGCGACTGCTGGGGACCAGTCGTTCATAGCTTTCTGACTGCAATCTCCTGCTCTTCCTGCTGTCTTTCCAGGTCTCTACTCTGACTCTCTGCCATGATTTTCTCCTGCCGCCCTGCTCTGCCCTGAATTTGCTCTCCTACTCATTGCCCTGACTCTCTGCCCCGAATCTGCTCTCTTGCTCCTTGCCCCGACTCTCTGCCCCCGAATCTTCTCTCCTGCTTCTTGCCCTGGCTTTCCCCCGCAGTGCGAGCCCGTGGTTTTAACCCGCGGGTTTAAAGCGGGTTAAAACCATGGGCTTGCTGGGCTAGTAAAAAAGTTTTTTAAAATAGTTGCGGCTTTTAGACGCATGCGCAGACCATCTACAGATGGTCTGCGCATGCATCGGGATCGCTACAGAGTGGGGGCATGAGTCCAATTGCCCTCATTTGCATGAGGGCGATTCGTGAATTAGCCCACCCGGACACGGATCAGATCAGATCCCTCACGGATCAGATCCGATCCGTGCCCTTAGTGAATCTAGCCCTATATACAGTAAATGCCCTGTTCTTGTTAACATGGCATCACCCATATACTCTAAAGACCATTGAATCTTAGGAGATTTTTTTGGGGGGGTATTCTGACTTTAGAAGAAATGAATGACAGAGCCATTACCTACCATAAAGCTGTGTCTTAATGTAGTTCTGAAATAAGATCTTTGACAATAATTCTTGTTTTTTTTGTGCTAAATGATGGGGCATACAGTATATCAATATTCATCTTCTTTCATGCACTCCCCGAGAGTCTTCTTGTTCTAGAGAGGTAATTCGCATAGACATTTAGCAGGCTTCCTTCTTAATACCTTGGACTATAATAGCTATATTTCATAACCTCTGTAAATACTGTGCAATGTTTTGATTTGCATCATTAGTCTCAAAACTTGTCCCTATGGTCTTGTTTTATATAGCAGACAAGTCTAGGTGACTTCTGAATCTAATATTCTCCACAGTAAAAATGCACTTGTGAAGAATTATAATAATGATTAATGACTCAGCTGCACATAGATTAATATTCAAACCTATAAAAAACCTCATTCTTTCTATTCCACTTTTTATATGTACCTTGCCTGATTTTCCTATCTCTCTCATATCTTTTAATTGGGAATATATGGTAGCATATATAAAGCCCCCTAAATTATTTGTTATGATGTGAGGCTTTATAAGCTTTGTAAAATATTTTATTTATTGATACATTAATTGTCTCACATTTTATGTCAAGGTTTTGATATGTCCACATGATTTTTTTTTTCTGTTTTTGGTATACAGATTGCTTATGATTCATTCAAACTGTCCCCAAACTAATGATGAAAACAAATTATTCTAGGGACCATATGTTCTAAGAAAAATAATATGCATATACAGTTCATAAATAAATCAAGCCCTTAGGAACAGCATACATTTTTTGTGATAGAGAATAATAAATACATGAAATAAAAAAGAAACTGAACAGGATGTATAAAAGGGTAAGAAAATGTGTATTTCAATGATGCAACTTCCTCTTTCGAAAGAGGAAGTCGCATCATTGTAATGGGCCAGCCTAGCAAAGGCCTCGAGGCTGTTGATGAAAACCGCGTCTAAATTAATCCTCGCGGCAGCTCTGTGGCCAAGTTAAAAGAACACTGAGCTGCCGCTAGACAGGTGAAGTACTGCTTGGCAGGGGAAGAGGGAGGATGAAGGGAGAAGGGGTACTGCTGGACATGGGGAGAGGAAGAGGTGCTTCTGGACAGGGGGCAGGGAAAGGGAAGAGAGAAGTGCTGCTGGACCTAGGAGAAGGGGAGAGAAAGAAAAGATGCTACACACTAGAGGGGAGGGTGAGATGGTGAATTGGGAGCGAGCATATTAGCTGTGAGTGGGGTTGGGGGAAGGAAGGAAGGAAAATTGTTACAGGAGGAGTGAGAGTGATGAGAGAAAGAGAAATGGACATGGGGTGGAAGAGAAGGAGAAATGGTGCATGGGGAGAGAAAATGGGTTGGGGATTGGGAAGGAAGGATGTCACTCGAGGGAAGATGCAAGGAGAGAGAGAAAGTATGAAGGAGGCAGAAAGGGTTGGACTCATGGAGAGAGTGAGACGGATGGAGAGGACAGAAAGGAAGGAAGGAGAAATGTCACACTCGGGGGGAAGGGGGAGAGGGCAGAGAGTGAAAAGTTGGACTCATGGAGGGAGAGAGAGAGAGATCTTGGTTGAGGAAGGGAAGGAGGACCAGAGGAGAAGCATGCAGGAGGAAGAGAGAAAAAAATGTTAGACTAGTGGAAAGGAGGGAGAAATGTTAGACTTGAAGGGGGGGGGGCAGAAAGGAGGGAGGGAAGGGAGATGGACTTCAGGGGGGAGGAAGGGAAAGAGAAATGTTACATGGGGGGAAGGAAAGATGACTAAAGGAAGGGAGAGATATCAGACCAGGGAATGGACGGGAAGGATGGGATTCTGGTAGTGCTATAGAAATAATAATATTAGCAGTAATAGAGAAATGCCAGATTATGGGAAGGAAATGAGAGAGATGCCAGACTGGGGGGGTGGGGAGGAAGGAGAGAGATGCCAGACTTGGAAGGGGGGAAAGGAAGGAGAGACCATGGAAATAAGGAGGGAAGGGAAGATAAGACATGGGAAAGTAGATTTTGAGAAGAAAGCAGACAAATTGAAAAATTGAATGTTAACTTAATGCCAAAGATGGATGCCTTTAAATGTTATATGATGATATTATTTGAGAAACTTGCCCAGTATTGATGAGAGGGGGGTCTTTTGTGTTTTGTTCTATTTTGAAAGATGGATGCATGGCAGAAAGTGAAGATGGAGAAAAAAACAGCCAATGGATAAGAAGGCACTGGAAACATAGTTAAAAGCACAGAAAAACGAAGTCACCAAACAACAAAAGTAGGGAAAATGATTTTATTTTCAATTGAAATGTATCAGTTTTGAGAATTTATATCTGCTGTGTATATTGTGTGTGTATGAATGGAAAAAATTGCATTACGGTTAGTAAAGGGGGCAGGATCTGGGGAAGAGCTTGGGTAGGTCTAGGATGGAGCTTGGGAGGTCTGTGGTTGGGGGTACTCAGTTGATATTTGTTAGACTTCCCTGCTGGCACGCCCTACTGGCATTTCAGGACCTGTCTGGAGGGCCTCTGTGCATGCATGGATGTCAAAGTGATGATGACACGCATGTGTGCATTTCTGGGTGCCTCTAGCTGTGGACACTACCTTTAGTGTGCCCCAGTTCAAGAAAGTTTGAGAGACACTGGCCTAGACAATATAAGGGCAGTTCTGTAAAGGGTGCTCTATAAAGTTAAATAAAGGCAAAGCTAAACGGCAGTGTCAAAAAGTGCACCTGCCTTCTCTAGAGGGAGGGTATGCGGAGGCACTTTTACAGAATAGGTGTGTATATTGTGTGAACAGTCAGGCCCTATGCCTGCCAAAGTCTCTGTGGGTACCGGGAGGAAAGGGGATAGGAAACCCAGAAAGGGGATGCCCAGGGCCTGGCAGTTAAGACCCATATCCTAGATCAGTATTCTTCAACCACCAGTCCATGGACCAGTGCCATTCCACAGAAAGTTCCTGCCGGTCCACAGGGCCAGCATGTTCATCAGGCCCAAAACAGTGTTCTTCAACCGCCGGTCCACGGTGAGATCGATGCGGCGTTATCTTCGAGCCAACTCCCTCTTCCTAACTGATTCAGTGCACAAAGCCAGGGGCAGTGGCTCCTACGCGCATCCTGCGCCTGAATCGGAAGCCTTCTTTCAGACGTTGCAACGTCAGAGGGAAGGCTTCCAGATGAGGCACGGGACGTGCAAGGTGCAATTAGTACTATTATGGGGGCAGGGTCTGGGGTGGAGATTGGGTAGAGATGGGCGGGGTCTGGCCCACGACTTCAACCGCTGGTCCACGGACCAATGCCGGTCCACAGAATAATTCTTTTACTTCTGCCAGTCCAGTCCATAGGTGTAAAAAGGTTGAAAAACACTGTCCTAGATTACCTTGGTTTCACTACAGAACACTATAGACAAAAGTTTAGGGCAACTCAGATGCTGCATTCAGAAAGGCCCAAGGCTTTACTTCACCGTATCACCAAGCTAGCCAAGAAGTGGCTGCAGCCTTTTTTGAATGACGCAAGAGCCCTGTTCACTGAGATAGTGAGAGAGCAGATGCTGGAAGCTGTCCCTAAGAACATTAGATCCTGGATAAAAAGACAGAATTGTAGAATGTTAGGGCAGGTCCTGGAAGTTACGGAGGCCTTCCAAGATGCCCAGGAACATTCAGGGGAAGGCCTAGGTCCAGTGCAGGGACACTCACTTAGGCAGAAACCAGGGGATTCGAGCAAGGGGTGGACTAGGATGTCCACATCAAAGGATTTGCTTGCCCCTTTCCCCAGGCCTAACACCCAGGGAGGTGAAAAGAAGTGTTATAAATGCAAGAAGCCAGGCCATATCAAAAGGTTTTGCAGTACAATAAACTTGTCCAGTAGGGGAACCAGGGTTGATGCTAGGATCACTGATACAAGGATCCCGGGGAGAGGTCTTAAGACTGCATGCACTACTCCAGTCTCAGTGAGAGGACAGGAGACAGTAGCACTGATCGACACGGGGGCCGATCAGTCGATGATGTCTGTGCAGTTCTGGAAAAAGGTGTTCCCTGGGGAGAAGGAATCCTCCAATGCTGGGAGGGTTGTAATTAAATGCATACATGGCGATAGTGTGCATTATTCCCTCAGGCCAACCACTTGCACCAAGATAGGGGTGTCAGGTCAAAAGCGAGCCGGGACAAAGGCGCGAGCAGACAATTGAACGCAGCGCGGAAGTGCGCGCTGAAGAAAATTAGTTTTTTGGGCTCCGATGGGGGTGCGTGGGGGGGAACCCCCCCACTTTACTTAATAGAGATTGTGCCACATTGTGGGGGCGTTGTGGGGGGTTGTAACCCCCCACATTTTACTGAAAACTTCACTTTTTCCCTGTTTTTAGGGAAAAAGTTAAGTTTACAGTAAAATGTGGGGGGTTACAACCCCCCAAACCCCCCACAACGCCGGCGTGATTTGTATTAAGTAAACTGGGGGTGCTCCCCAACAAAACCCCCTGTCAGAGCCCCTAAAAACAGTAATTTTCTTTGGCGCATGCCTCCGTCTTGCGCTCAGTTGTCAGCGCGCGCCTTTGTCTTCCGCGTTGTTGTCTATGAGCCAAGATAGGGTGTACCTATCTGTTGCCTTGGTCCCGGGGGCCCCGTATGACCTGATTCTGGGACAGGATTGGCCTGGGCTGGGAGAGTACCTGGGAGCCAAACAGGGATTTGTTAACACTCGTTCCCAGGGTTTACCTATGGCAGGACCTGAGGCAGAGTTGGAAAGGGTGATGGGGGTGGGGAGCAGAGAAGAGGGCAGGGGAGGGGCGCCACTGCCCCGAGTGCCTCTCTCCCTCCCTATGCCACTGCAGGCAAGCTCTGCAGGACTCCAGGGAACCTGCCTGTCCTGAGCAATTGAAATCACAATATTGAAGCACTCCCTCTCACAGGGAGAAATGCAGTTGGAGAATTCACATTCAGCTTAGAGGGAAAGATGCTAATAAGATACCTTTGTGGAAAAATTTCCCTCCACGTACATATGTACTTAGCATTAGAAGTTTTGTGAAAATAGCTTGTTGTATATGTGTAGCTACTCTGATTTTGCTCTCTTCTCTGCAAAAGATCAGGTCTATTCCAAAGAAAATTGCTGTGCATAAAATCTGTACGCATTTTAGAAACTCTGCTGCTCTATACCATGCAGAAACCTACCACAGCCATAGCGACAGAATATTCAAAAACGAAACAGATGCTTGAAAGAATTCAGCCTTGCAAAAATCACAGTTGTTTCTCCAACAATAAAAACCAGAGAAAAACATTTCCTTGAAGGAGAACCCTTAGGCTGGAGCTGTGTTGCCAGAGCAACACTATTTACATATCAGTTAGAGCTGTCCATGGTGCTACAAGTAAAGAAAAAAAAACCCCAAACAAAAACCTACTGAATGTACTGTATATATGTAGATCTGAAAGAGCATTCTTTTCAGAGCTTTTCCATAATCATACAGCTGGTTACCA
The DNA here is from genome assembly GCF_902459505.1 of Geotrypetes seraphini. NCBI lineage: Eukaryota > Metazoa > Chordata > Amphibia > Gymnophiona > Dermophiidae > Geotrypetes > Geotrypetes seraphini. Next base: position 84,326,993 of record NC_047085.1, on the reverse strand, counting down.
TCAGAAGACCCACCGAATATGGCTAAAAAGGAGTGGGAAAGGGTTAGGAAGATGGAGGGTACATGTGAGGCTTCTTTTGAAAATTCTGCACCTTTTTCCTCCAGATACAATTATGTTTACTTTGAAGCAAGAACAAACGTATATAGGTACACTGGAGCATGGCCAACCAAATTTTGAGAGAGATGCCCCCATATAAAGTTTATTTTTGAAAATGTGGGTGCAATGAAAATCCAGACAGTTGTGGATAAGTGGCGACAACATATCCATGTACATTTGCATCTGCTTTGAAGCAGATTAAATACACTGGTGGAAAGTACATACACAGCACAATTTTTGATAGAATGTAGAAATCAGACTTGATACATCCAGGTCAGGACATGTACAATTCCAGTATTATTTGGATCTGCTTACATAGAGCCTTTTCTAAAATACATGTAATACATGTGTACTGTATATGGTCTTATGTGCATCAGGAGCATTTATTTTCCAAATACAAATGCTGAAAATATCAGACAAAACTTAACAACTTAGACATATTGTAAAATACCAACTTGCACATATGGAAGCACTTACTCATCATGTATGTCTGTCATTTTGCAAACCTGCATATGTGACACAGATGCCATAATCATCATTTACTTACCTCTCCCTCTTTTACAAAACTGCACAAGAGATTTTTTTAGTGCTGGATGGCACTGCTCCGATGCTCATACGGACTCTGACTGTCGGAACAGCGCAGAGCATTCAGCGTGCTGGCTGGCACTAAAATCCTCTGGTGCGGTTTTGTAAAAAGGGTTTTTAAATTTTAATTCAGAGGGAGAAATAAAATATGTGGAATTATGGAGGATAGCTCCCTTCATCTAAATGACCTTTTTTAAAAAAAATGTATAAGTGCATGTGAAAGAGCAGATGGAAATCCCGCTGTGCAATTTTTCCAACAAACACATATTCCTTTTGTGAAATAGGGAATATATGTGTAGATTTTAGTATCATCTAATCCCTGCCCACATCATACTCCAAACTTACCCTCTTGCAACCCACATGGGGTACAGATAGATATGCATAAATACCAATTTTCTAAAACTGAATTTTTCAGATGTATATTATGTACATGCAAATTTTGGTATTTGCATATGAAACACACAAAATAAAGCTTATAAAATAAAGTCCACTGGGTTTTGAAAATGAAACCCCCTTGGAAAATCTTCCCACAAACTTTCCGTCCCTTTTTAAAAAAACTGTAAGAACATAGGGCTCCGTTTATGAAGCCGCGTTAGAGTCTTTAGCGTGTGCAATGTTTAATCACGTCTACCCCCGCACTAGCCAAAAAACTACCGCCTGCTCAAGAGGAGGCGGTAGCGGCTAGCACGTCCGGCAGTTTAGCACACGCTATTACGCGCGTTAAACCGCTAATGCACCTTTGTAAAAAAAAAAAAAAAGTTCCCAAAAGCTGGTAACTGCAACAAAAAGGAAATCTTACTGTAACATTTGGTGAAAGTCACCAAGAACTTTTATAATTGTATCCAGAAGTTTACATTTGCTAGTTGATATGAAGTTGTTTCTTTCAGGTCAAAACTATGTAGAAGGATTTGCTAGCTGTAATTTTTCACAAGGATTATGATAGAGCTGGTAACATCTTGGTCCGATGCTAACCTGACGTGTCAGATAGTCATCAGTGCCTCCCTGGGCCTGTATCCTGTAGTGAGCAGCAAACATAAAGTTGGAGAATCTGGAACATATTCTTGTACTAATACTCTGACATCTTTAATTAACTTAAATTTATATTAATGGAGATTGAGGAAATAGCACAGCAGTAGCAATGAGTGGAAACAGATGTCAAGAAAGGTTCAGGAGTGCACTATAATAATGGGAAGAACAATTAAATAATAAAAAAAGTGTCTATTCAGCTGCAAAATATGGTATAGTGCTGAGACATGTGAATGCACACCGACTCTAATTTAGTACGATGCTGATGTTCACAAGGATAGAGGGAAGACACTCATTTATCAAAGCTGGGACTGAATGATTAGTATAAGTTAATACAAATCTATTATAATAACATTTTTTAAAATTTATGCACCACCTAAATACCTAAGTGGTTCACAAGCAACATACATAATAAAATAAACTTATATAAACAATCAGCCTAACCACACACATTAATCAAAATACATGTCACTGCAATAACCTCAAATCCTGCCCCAGATCTTATAACATACAAGCAGGCAAAATAAATGCCCTTGCAAAAAAGTCGAGTTTTCAACATTCTCTTAAACTTCCATCTGGCACTGCATTTTCATACTAAACCAGGTAAATGATTCCATAACTGCATTCCAGCTATAGTAATTGTAGATGGCTGTGTATTTACATAATGGGCTTCATAATTTTCTCCTGAGATAACAGCATAGCATGTTCTGATCTCAATGTTCTACTAGGACAGTAGACCTTCAACAATTCTTTAAAATACAATGGTGCAGAAGCATACAAGGTTTGATGAATAATAGACAAAACCTTGTAGACAGCATTAAGGAATTCTTCATAGTGCTATTTATCTTGTATCTAATCTAAGTCAGAGCTAAAAGTATAAACATGGAAATCATCAGGCATTCAAGTTGGTAGGTATTGCGTCCCTTTTACCTTTGGCTTACATATATTTTCTATGACCGCAATCCAGTGGTTTAGGTTGCATTCTGACAAGGTTAGAGTAAAGTGAGCTTCTTCACAAAGAAGTGATCCATTTTGCAAAAATTTTATGGTGCCAACAAAAAATTTACCATCTACTTCCAACCAACAATGAAATGCTGAGAACATATCTGATCCCACTAATAGCACAATTGTTCTTATGGTGGGTTTCACCTCTATAGGTGGCTTACCTGAAGCTCTTGGCATGCTCTTGTACAATATGACAGTAATTATTTATTTATTCAATTTTCTATACCATTCTCCCAGGAGAGCTCAGAATGGTTTACATTTTTTTCCCTGTATGTCCCGGTGGGCTCACAATCTATCTAAAGTACCTGGGGTAATGGGGGGGGGGGGGGGGAATTAAGTGACTTGCCCAGGGTCACAAGAAGCAGTGTGGATTTGAACCCACAACCTCAGGGTGCTGAGGGTGTAGCTTTAACTACTGTACCACACTCTCCCTTAATTATGAGGAAAAATGAAGTTTTCAAATAAAATATTAAAAAATTCTAGTGAATTAGTTGTTGAGGAAGGTATCAGGTTGACAATGGTGGAAACTAAATCCTCTATTTATCCACAGGACAGATAAGACAAGAGCAACACCATCAAAATCAATTAGCTTAGTGAAGTTGTAATAAAGATTTGGATAATTTCCTAAAAGAGAAATCCATAGGCCTTTATTGAGATGGCTTGGGAAAATCCACAGCTTATTCCTAGGATAAGCAGCATAAAATCTGTTTTACTATCTGGGATCTAGCTAGGTACTTGGGACCTGGGTTGGCCACTGTTGGAAACAGGATACTGGGCTTGATGGACCTTCGGTCTGTCCCAGTATGGCAATCCTTATGTTCTTAAATCTTTCTCATACTACTTTGTCACTCTGAGTAAACCTTATCTCTGGAACACTAACCCCCTAGAAGTGAAAAAATTAATTCCCCATACCTATACAATTTAGCCTCTTTGCTGAACCTGCTAAAAACAATGGTGGTCTTTCTTAATGGTATAGACCCCTTGCCCACTAAGAACTGAGAAAATGAACTCTATGAGGCATATTTTAAAAAAGAAAGAATCCTCCCCAAAATGGTATAAAGTGACAACTGGACATCTTACTGACCAAAACATCCATTTTTGAAACCAACTTTCTAGACATCTTGCTAGTCTTCTTGTCTACAGTGCATCCAGAGTTCAAGGGGGCATGCTGGAGGCATGTTATATGTGGGCTTAGGATGTGTTTAGCGCTTGGATGTCTTGTGGTGATAATTAAACATTTACCAAGACATCCAGGATGCTATTTAGATGTTTGGAGCTAGACCTGTTTAAAATCAAATAAGGGCCATAAAGGTACCCAAACTGACCAAATGACCACTTGAGGGATTAAAGCATGACCCTGCCACATTCCCTCAGTGGTCACTGACCTCCTCCTATCCCCCAGAGATCTGAATGAAACAATACATACCTCTTGCGGAGAAGAACGGTGTAGGGGAGCAGTAAAGTTTGATAGAACGGAGTCTGTGCCTTTAACTAGGGCTCCACAGAGACAGGAGCTGATATCCCAACCCCCTCTCTTCTCAAGGAACAGATCTTGGGCTACATTCACTAAACAAACCGATTGGTGGTAGAGGTATGAGGCTAGGGCAGGGAGGGGGGCAGGGTGCAGAGCCTGGGAGGGAGGGAGGGTGCAGAGCTTGGGAGGGAGGGAGGGTGCAGAGTCTGACGGGGGAGAGGAAGGGTGCTGGGTGTAGAGTGTAACAGGGGAGGGAGGGAAGGAAGATGGCTTGGTGCAATGCCTGACAGGAAGGGAGCTGGGTGCAGTGCTTGACAGGGGAAGAAAAAAGGGAAGGAAGGGTGCTGGGTGCAATGCCTGACAGGGGAGGGAAGGAAGGGTACTGGGTGCAGTGCCTAGTAGAAAGGGAGCTGGGTGCAGAGCCTAACAGGACAGGACAGGCACTTGAATATTAAGCCTCCCAACTTATATTCGGGTCAACCATTTTTTTCCTCCTTTTTGGGGGGGAAAGTTGGTCTCGACTTATAGTCAGATCAACTTATATTCGAGTATATGCGGTATACAATCTAAACCAAGTGCCATTGCACTTAGGTTCCAATTTGTAGAATAGAATATAACTGGAATATAGGGGCCTGATATTCAGCCACCAGAAGGCAGCCAGGATAACTCACGTGGTTGGTGCTGACTGTGGATATTCAATGCTGGGCCGTTTCCAGTGACCAGCATCAAATATCCAATTTTTTTTGTATGCTAACTCTGGCTCTTACAAAGCTACAGTAGAGGTTTCTACTGCCGGCCGGCAAGGTAAATGCTCCAACTTCCATAAAATTCCTATGAGAAATTGTAAAATTATGTCCTACCTGTTAATTTTCTTTCCTTTAGAAGCAGCAGATGAATCCAGAGACCAGTGGGATATAGCTCACATCGACCAGCAGGTGGAGATAGAGAACTGATTTCCAGTTGGCTTTATAGCCTGGTGATCCTCCTGTTGAATCAGTTATGCATATTGCCCCAGCATCCCAGTAAAGGAGCATGAGCCGTCAAACCAAAGGAAAAAACTTCATTCCAGTGAAAAATCTTGTAATTAGAAATGTAAGAAACTAATAATAATCACCAACAATCTCCCAACCGAACTCAGAATTTCGAAGAACAAGCGAAAGAGTGCGAGAGAGAGAGAGAGAGAGAGAGAGAGAGAGAGAGAGAGAGAGAGAGAGAGAGAGAGAGCCCATCTGGGTGGGGCTCTGGATTCATCTGCTGCTTCTAAAGGAAAGAAAATTAACAGGTAGGACATAATTTTACATTCCTTTGCAAAGCAGCAGATGAATCCAGAGACCAGTGGGATGTAGCAAAGCAAACTCAAACTGGGTGGGAAGCCAAAGTCGCCTCTGCAATCACCGAAGCGCCAAAACTTGCCTCCGCACAGGCTGCCACGTCCAGCCGATAATGCTTAGAAAAGGTGTTCCTTGACGACCAAGTGGCCGCCCGGCAAATTTCCTCCAAAGACATACCACCGGACTCTGCCCACGACGTTGCCAACGCCCGAGTGGAATGTGCACGAAGCTGTTCCGGCACGATCTTCCCTGCCAACAGATAAGCCGACGCAATAGCCTCTTTTACCCAACGAGCTATCGAAGCTTTTGACGCCGCCATACCCTTGTTTGCACCTGCAAAAACCACGAAGAGATGATCCGACCGGCGAAAGTCGTTAGTCACCCCTAAATAATGAAGAATCATACGGCGTACATCCAGTAACCGTAATAACGCGAAACGCGCCCCCCAATCCTCCTTCCGAAAGGCCGGGAGGAATAAACTCTGGTTCACATGAAACGAAGAAACCACTTTAGGAAGAAAGGACGGTACCGTCCGCACCGACACCCCAGCATCCGAAATGCGCAAAAAAGGCTCCCTGCAAGACAGCGCCTGCAGCTCCGACACACGTCTTGCAGACGCCATAGCTACCAAAAATACAGTCTTTAATGTAATATCCTTTAGCGTCGCCGCCGACAGCGGCTCAAACGGCGCCGCCTGCATCCTAGTGAGTACCAGCTTCAAACTCCAAGCTGGACAGGTGCGCCGTACCGGCGGACGGATATGGTGAACCCCCTTAAGGAATCGCACCACATCCGGATGAGATGCTACTGACGAGCGCGACACCCGGCCTCTATAACATGCAATGGCCGCCACCTGAACCTTAATCGAGTTATAGGCTAACCCTTTAGAAACGCCTTCCTGTAGAAAAGACAGAATAGCCGCCAGAGACGCCTGGAAGGGCGCAATACTCTGCTTCCCGCACCAAGTCTCAAAAACTTTCCAAACTCTAGCATAAGAGGTAGAAGTAGACATCTTCTTCGCTCGAAGAAGAGTGGCAATAACCTGATCCGAATAGCCCTTTTTAGTCAACCGCGACCGTTCAATAGCCAGGCCGTAAGACCAAAGTGGGCCGGATTGTCCATGGAGATTGGACCCTGGGTCAGCAAGTCCGGAGTCACCTGGAATTTCAACCGATCGCCCGACGCGAGTTGCATCAGATCCGCGTACCAAGACCGACGTGGCCAATCTGGAGCCACCAGGATCACTCTGCCCTGAAAGAGAGCGATGCGTTGTAAGACTCGACCGATCATCGGCCAAGGGGGGAATACATACAGAAGGGAATTCGGAGGCCACGGGAGAGCTAAAGCGTCCACCCCCTCCGAGCCCTTCTCTTTCCGTCTGCTGAAGAACCGAGGCCGCTTTGTGTTGCGGGATGAGGCCATGAGATCCATGTCTGGCAGCCCCCACCGAAGGACCAGCAGCTCGAACGCCCTTGGAGACAACTCCCATTCGCCGGGATCGAGACGATTCCTGCTGAGGAAGTCCGCTTGAATGTTTTCGCGACCCGCAATGTGTGCTGCTGAAAGAAGCGGAACATGCCTTTCCGCCCACTGAAACAGCAGCATCGCCTCTTCGGCTAATTGAGGACTCCGAGTTCCCCCTTGCCGATTGATATATGACACCGCCGTGACACTGTCCGAAAAGATCCTGATCGGCTGGTCCCGAATCATGGCCTGAAACTCTCGTAGCGCAAGCCTTATCGCCCTCAGTTCCAACAGATTGATGGAACAGTGTGCCTCTCCCGAGGACCACACTCCCTGCACGGAAGCTTGCCGGCACTGAGCCCCCCATCCTCGGAGACTGGCATCTGTCGTAATCACGACCCAATCCGGCGTCGCTAGCGGCATGCCCCGGAACAGATGGACCTCGGTCAGCCACCAGTGCATGCCGCGAGCCACCCGCGGACTCCAACGGAGCCGGCGACAATAGTCCAGGGAAGCCGGGGACCACCGAGAAAGAAGCGACATCTGCAGGGGCCTCATATGGAACCGAGCCCAGGGAACCACTTCCAGAGTCGCCACCATCGAGCCTAGAACCTGAACATAATCCCAAACCCGAGGATTGGGCGACCCGAGAAGCCCTCGAATTTGAGACTGTAATTTCTCTCCCCGTTCCCGGGGAAGAAACACCATTCCTAGGCCAGTTTCGAATCTGACCCCCAGGTGCACCAAAGACTGAGAAGGGGACAGAGAACTCTTGGGAAAGTTGACGATCCACCCTAGCGACTGAAGGAGCGAGATTACCCGTTGAGTTACCTCCACACTCTCTTGCCTGGACGACGCGCGGATTAACCAGTCGTCTAAGTACGGGTGAACCCGAATCCCTTCTTTGCGTAAAAAGGCAGCCACCACCACCATCACCTTCGAAAAGGTGCGGGGAGCCGTTGCCAGGCCAAAGGGCATAGCCCGAAATTGATAATGCTGGCCGAGGATCGCAAACCTCAGAAACTTCTGATGCGGAGGCCAGATTGGAATATGGAGGTACGCCTCTTTGAGATCGAGGGACGTGAGAAACTCTCCCGGCCGTACGGCCGCAATCACCGAGCGAACCGTTTCCATCCTGAAATGGCGAACACTGAGAAATTTGTTGACTGCTTTTAGATCCAACACTAACCTGAAGGAACCCCCCTTTTTTGGAACAACAAAATAAAGGGAATAAATACCGCGGCCTACCTCCTCCGGCGGTACCGGTACTACCGCCCCTAGATCCAGGAGAATTTGAAGAGTTAAGCGGACCGACTCTCCCTTGGCCGCTCCATTGCACGGGGATACCAAGAAAGAATCGGCGACGGGAGCGGCGAATTCTAACTTGTACCCTTCTTGAATAATATCTAACACCCAACGATCCGACGTGATCTTGGCCCACTCCGCCCAAAACGCCGACAGGCGTCCCCCTAGTGGAAAAGCAGAGGGGGCCAAGACCCCGTCATTGCGGAGCACGACTTGCCGGGGTACGAGCTGGCTGACCGGAAGCGGGTTTCGTCGTACGAAAGGAACCTCTCTGTCGCCCCTTAGGTCTAGCCGAAGAAAAGGCACCATACGCGGAACCAAAGAACGGTTTCCCAGACCTATACCTCCTCACCTCCCTAAAACGAGATCTAGATGACGAGGACTTCAAAGGGGGCCTAGGCCTATCTTCCGGTAACCGCTGGGTTTTGGTATCTCCAAAATCCTTTACCAATCTCTCTAAATCTTCCCCAAACAATAAACCCCCTTTAAAAGGGAGTTTCACAAGACGAAGCTTAGACGCCGCATCTGCCGCCCAATGTCGCAGCCATAAAGACCTGCGAGAGACAACTGAAAGCGACATTTGTTTCGCCGAAGCGCGAATAATATCATACAAGGAATCCGCTAAATAAGCTAAACCTGATTCCAAATCAACCAGTTCCAAAGGAACCGCACCTCCGGACTCCATCAAATTATCCGCCATTCCTTGAGACCACTGCAGACAGGCTCTTGCCGCATAAGAGCTGCAGATTGCGGCCTGCAAAGTCACTGCAGCCACCTCAAAAGATAACTTCAGCGAAGATTCAACCTTCCTATCCTGGGCATCCTTTAATGTAACCCCCCCCTCTACAGGCAAGGTCGTCCGTTTGGTAACCGCGGCTACCAGTGCATCCACCTTAGGCAATTTAAATTTCTCAAGTTCGTCCGGGTCTACCGGATACAAAAGCCGCATGGCCTTTGCTACCCGTAACCCGGCATCCGGCGTATCCCATTGAGCCGAAATCAGCTCCTGCATGGCTTCATGCACCGGAAAAGCCTTCGGTGGCCTATGGGTACCTGCCATAAGAGGGTTACCTGAAACTTTCGAATCCACCTGAGAAATGTTTAAACTCAGTAAAGCCTTAGAAATTAAGGAGGAAAGTTCTTCCCGATGGAAAAGCCGGAGCGCGGAAGGGTCATCCACTTCCCTATACTGGGGATCCTCCTCTTCCCACTCTTCTACCTCACCTTCCTCCAACAACTCTGGAAGGGAAAAAGGGGAAACAACCATAGGCTCGTCTGCGGACGCAAGCCTGCGCTTTTTAAATATCGGCGATTTCACAGGAGAACCATCCCCCTTCGCCGTCTCCCCAGCATCCACTTTCAGGGGACCAGGCGGGGGCACAGAAAGCACCGGCAAGTTCCCTGAGACCGGAGGAGCAGGCTGACTGCACTGCAGCATGAAAGCCTTATGCATCAACATAATAAACTCCGGGGTGAATGAGCCCAGGCCAACCGCTGAAGCTCCCCCCTGTTCGGCGCCGGAGAGCGGAGCCCCCGCGCCCTCCCGCACTTCCGACTCCCCCCCCCTGCCGACCCCCCTTCGGCCGTGGCAATACCACGCCGTGAGGCCGAGCCGACCGCGAGGGGCGGGGACGCCGAGCGCGCTTCACGGACGCGGGAACTGGCCCCTTCGCCTGCCTGCAAAAAATAATCCTCAGCTGGTGCGTCTAAGCACCCCGCTGAGCACAAGCCCGCCGGTGTTCGACGCTTCCCACAGCGTGAACACCGCTGACGAGCCTCTTCCTCCATCACCACGCCCCCCTCCCAACCGGACCGGCACTCGAGGCAACACTAAAACAAAATAAATGTAACCGAAGTTCAGTACTCACCACGCTCTCAGCCCGCCTCCCTCAATCAGGATAAAGCTGGTAATTAATCCAAGCTACCTTACCGGGGCACAGCTCAGCACAGGCAGAAACGTTTTGTTTTTTTTAACTGGAATGAAGAAACTAACGCTGAGAGCAGGCAAACCCTCAATCACTCGGAGGGGAGGGTGGAGCAGGGACCTGGGAGGGCCCAGGTGTAACTCCTAAAGCCGGCACCAATCAGCCAGGCACCCCTATCCAACTGAAGAGCCAAAGGCTCAACAGAGGAGACTATAAGATCACCAATCCACCAGGCACCTTTAGATTCTAGGAGCTAGAGAAATAGCTCCACCACCGCTGGGAGATAGAGCAAAACTGATTCAACAGGAGGATCACCAGGCTATAAAGCCAACTGGAAATCAGTTCTCTATCTCCACCTGCTGGTCGATGTGAGCTATATCCCACTGGTCTCTGGATTCATCTGCTGCTTTGCAAAGGAAGGAGCATTTACCTCACTAGCCCGCAATACAAACCTCTACCACGGCTTTGTAAAAGGAGTCCTAAGTTAATATTCAGTGCTGACTGATTAAGTTTATAGCAGCCAAAGATAGGATTGCTATTTATGCAGTCTGATTTGGTTGCTAAACTTAGCCACTCAGCACTGAAAATTGCTGGTTATTGCATGATTTACAGGCTCATTTTCAAAGCACTTAGACACACAAAGTACCCAGGTTTCTAATGCTGGTTTCTAATGCTGGGCTCCTTTTACGAAGGCGCGTTAGCGGTTTAACGCATGTAATAGCGTGCCCTAAACTGCCGGACACACTAACCGCTACTGCCTACTCTTGAGCAGGCGGTAGTTTTTTGGCTAGTGCGGGAGTAGAGCGTGATTAAACATTGCACGCGCTAAAGCCTCTAACGCGGCGTCATAAAAGGAGCCTTATGTTCTTACAGTTTTTAAAAAAGGGACAGAAAGATTGTGGGAAGGAGATTTTCCAAGGGGGTTTCATTTTCAAAACCCAGTGGACTTTATTTTATAAGGTTTATTTTTGGGCTCATTTTCAAAAAACATAGATATCCAAAAGATGGCATAAACTGGCACTTAGACATCCAAGTGGGTATTTTCAAAACAGATTTTTTAGACATCTTTCTGGTCATTTTACATAGAAATAAAGAAACATGAAGGCAGATGAAAGCCAAATGACAGGTCCATTCTACCCACCCACAGCATCCACTATCTCATCCTCTCTCTAAGAGATCCCATGTACCTGTCCCATGCTTTCTTGAACTCAAACACAGCCTTTGTCTCCACCATCTCTAAAGGGAGATTATTCTATACATCTACCACTCTTTCTGTTAAAAGCTATTTCCTTAGACTACTCCTGAGCCTATCACCTCTTAACTTCATCCTATGCCCTCTCATTCAGGAGCTTCCTTTCATATGAAAGATATTTGCCTTATGTACATTTATGCCACTTAGGTATTTAAATGTCTCATATCTCTCCTCTCCTGCCTTTCCTCCAAAGTATACATACACCTTATGACAAAGACCACCAACCATTTTAATAGCCTTCCTCTGGACTGATTCCATCCTGTTTATATCTTTTTCAAGTTACAGTCTCCAGAATTGTACGCAATATTCTAAATGAGGTCATATCAGTCTTATACAGGGGCATCATTGCCTCCTTTTTCATACTGACCATACCTCTTCCTATTCACCCTAGCATCTTCCTAGTTTTCACCATCAGCTTTTCAACCTGTTTGCTACCTTTAGATCATCACATACTATCACAGCCAAGTCCCATTTCTCTTTTGTGTACAAAAGCTATTGGATTTTTGCAGCCCAAATGCATGCTCTAAACTTAAATCTTAGCTGCCAAATTTCAGATCATTCTTCAAGCTTTGCTAACTCCTTCCTCATGCTAGTCACACCATCAGTAATGTCTCTATTGCAGATTTTGATACCATCCACAAAGTGGCAAATCTTATGTGACAGTCCTTTAGCAATATCTCTTTCAAAATTGTTAAAAAGAACAAGCCCAAGAACTGAACCTTGAAGGATACCACTGGTAACAACCCTTTCCTCAGAGAGATCTCCATTGACCACTACGCTTTGTTATCTTCCACTCAACCAGTTCCTGATCTAGTCCATCACTTTGGGACCCATACCAAGGAAGCTCAGTTTATTTATTAGACGGCTGTGTGGAATACTCTCAAAGGCTTTGCTGAAATCTAATTGCACCACATCTAGTGCACTCCCTCTACCCAATTCTCTGGTCACTCAGTCAAAGAAATTGAATAGATTTGTCTGACAAGACCTGCCTGTAGTGAATCCATGTTGCCTTGGGTCCTGTAATCCACAGGATTTTAGAAACTTCACTATTATCTGTTTTAAAAGTGTTTCCATTAATTTACTTACCATAAAAGTCAGACTTACTGGCCTGTAGTTCCCTACTTCTTCCTTACTTCCATTTTTGTGGAGAGGGACCACATCTGCCCTTCTCTAATTCTCCGGTACCATTTTCTATTCTAGAAAAGCATTGAAAAAGTCAGCCAGCGGAGCTACCAGAACTTTCCTAAGTTCCTTCAGTACCCTCAGATTACACCATCCGACCTCATCACTTTATCCACCTTTAGTTTAGCTAGCTCCTCGTGAACACAATGCTCTGAAAATCAATCAGGGTCTACCTCACCTCCATCCTTACTTGCATATGTTCTGCTGTCCCACTCCTAATGCTTCAGCTATGAATACAGAACATAAATATTTGTTATGCAATTCGGCCTTATCTTTATGTTTCTACACATTTCTCCCCTTCACCTTTGAGTCTCACAATGCCACTTTTGCACTTCTTCCTATCTCTCTCATATCCTCACGCATAGAAGCCAATTAGATGTCTAAGAAGGTTTAGTGGTGACTAATTCTACGATTCTCCTCTCTGAAAAAACAAAAGTATTCTAGGAACAGCATTCTCTCCTATCATTCTGTTCTATTGTTTTAGTGATATCAGTACAAATCACTAAAGCCATAGCTAGCAAGACAAATTTTAGTGACACCTCAAGCAGGGGTACCTATAAGAGCCATTTCCTTACATCAGCGGTGGGATCACATTGGTCAAATTAGTAAATATGAGCATTATCTAGCTTAATGGTGGGGGCGCTCTCTAGATGCCATCAAGTGTACTTTCCTCTGATAAATATTACTGGAATATACTGATTCTTTGTATTTCATAGTAATGGATCATTGTGCTATATTTCTTCTAGTTATAAAGAGCTTTGAAATATTTATATTCATATTACGTTGTTTGTAGGTTGGTAGCATAGGCTATCCCTATTAGCTTTACTTTGCTTTTGTTATTATTACTGTTAGGGCTTGCTGCCATTTCTTGTATTTGTTCCTCTTAAAATATCAATAAAGATTAAAAGAAAAAAAAAAGCGCCATAGCCAATGATTTTTGTATTTCTTTCGGGGGTAGACTCAGCACTTATGATTTAAATGCTTAAAATTAGTACTTAACCACCTAAGTTAATTAGACTAATTGGACCACAGAAAACTGAGTCCTATCTTTATCTGATTTCATTTAAGTGGTTTTAAGTGCTGAATGCTGTACTTAGCAACGAAAGAAGAGGCACAGAAGACATCAAAACTAACCTCCAGTTACATATACTTTATTGGTAGTTTATCCAAGTCCAAAAAACAAATCCTTGACTTGCAATCTAAATGTGGTCCTGAGTAGGATCCAAGTTTCGGTGACTGCATCGCCTTTCTCAGGAGACAAGGAACTTGTAATACTCTGTTGGCGCTTCTTTCCTGTGCAGAGCCGCTGAAGCATTACCGCACAACATTTTCAGAGTATTACAAACGCCTTGTCCCATGAGGAATGCAAAGCAGTCACCGAACCTTGGATCCTAGGCAGGACCACATTTAGATTGCATGTCAAGGACTTGATTTTGAACTTTGGATAAAATACCAATAAAGTATATGTAATTGTAGGTTGGTTTTGACATCTCCTGTGCCTCTTCTTCCATTGCTCTGTTTTACTCCAAGGCTTGGTACTTTCTTTTCTGAATATTATACTTAACAAGATAAGGGATAGCTGGCCACACTTGTATATCCTGTTCTGCTACTCTTGTAATATTTTCAGGCTTTTCAACCAACACATTTAAACTAACCAATGCAGTTGGCCTGAATATAAAAGAAATATTTCCCTATTATTCTTTAATTCTCCACATACTGAAAAGACTAAAGGTACATGAAGCTGCCCCAGGGGAGTATTGAAACAGCCACTGCAATCTCCAATCCACTTGGTTCATCGGTTTTTTAAAATATTACACAAAGGATGTTAAACATTAATTTGCAATTCTGCATTCAGAGCCAAACATTCTGTGAGAAATGCAATTAATGATCCTTTGTAATTAGGAAATGAGAAGGGATATTTTAATTGGACAACAATTTTGGAAGAGAACTAACTACAGATTGGAATATATGACTCCTCCATAAATAATTTCTATTGCTACATTATTCTGCATTTTTTTCTTTGTCTATGAGGCAACCAACCTTGGAAAATATTTCATTATATAATTTCTACTTTCAACTCTGCCTATTAGGAACAGTTTTTTTGCTCATATAGCTTTAGCTTTTTCTCAACCAAAGATGAGAAACACAAGTCAACCAAAACCAAAAATATTCATCATGGCCTGAGAAAAGATATTCTGAAGTTGTACATTCTGCTTCCATCGTTGAGGCCTGTTCTTGGCTTCCAATTCAGTGTCAAAGGAGACAGGAATGGGAATTCTATTTAGGTACTCTTCATTCTGCCTACAAGCATCCATTTAAGCAAATAAATCACATTTAATTAGTTTCATGACCCAATGATAATTGGGTTCATGCTCCAAATTTGGCATTTTTGAAAATTTACTATTTATTTATTTAATTCATTTTCTATCTTGTTTTCTCCAAGGAGCCCAGGTTAATCATATATAATTCACAGTGAACAGGTTACAATATGACAGTTACAATTTTACAGATATGACAGAACAATTTTACGATACAAGGTTGTGTCTTAATTTTAAAAACAAGAAAAAAAACTGCAGAATGGAATGTCCAAGGTGCAGAAATCTTTATTTAAAAATCATACAAAATTGTGATCCTTAAAAAATGGCTCTTATATACATGGAATACGGACCCAACACAGTCCGAGTTTCGGAGAAACACTCCTTCCTCAGGGGTCCGGAAAGGCCAATGTATCACATGTAGAGAGTGAATGTGGAAAACAACGTGGTGTTAAAATCATCACAATTTTTGTATCGGAAGCAAGAAATTCTCCTTCTGAGCAGACGCACAGGGCAAGTACAGCTGGAAAAAGTGCATCTTATGGAGCAAAAAATACGGTATATGAGGTTTATGCATTTACCTTGTTTTATAGTTTTTTTAGATTAGATTATTCTTATGATACTTTACGTGACACTTTTTGAGATAAAACATGTGTTGACCAAGTTAATTTTATTTTCATTTTTCCATAATCCCAGAGTTTAATTCCATGGTTCCACAACTTAGCAGCCAAAAAATTGTGGGCAACAGGGGCAGATATAGGAAGGTAAAAACAGTTGTGTCAGGTGACATTGACATGTGTTTGAATCCTAGCGACATGATGAGCATCGTCAAGTTTTCATGGCAAAATACAGAAGTAGATTGCTGGGCCTTACTTCAGCGCAGTATAAATTTAATGTTGTCACAACAAACACAATCATTCACCTCCAACACTGCCCATCTGCCACTGCCCAGATGGGTGGTTCATCGTTAGTCTGCCATCTCCGCCGAAACCCATCTGCCTTGGGAGGCCCTGCTAGTAGTAAAATTACTGACAGAATGGCTTTCAGCTTCTCAGATGCGCATCTGCCCCAGTGGCACGACAAGCCCATGTTCCATAACTGAAGAAAAATAAAGGTTAGGGGTTTAGTATTAGGCACCTATATTAGACTCCTAGATCTAGTGAAATGAATGGCAGGTCTAAATTTAAGTTGTTTATGTTCATATCTTCTCAAATAAATATCCAAAATGAACACCACACCCATGTACAACGATGTTAGACTATAACAGAGGAAAAAGACCTCAGAAACCCCAATGTCTACAATTTGTGCTGGAGTTTGCAATCATTGGGATTTCTGTTAGGTAGATGCCCACTGGCCAACTCATCCATCTATTCACTTTCAGTTGGTAAATCATTACCAGGCTTTTATTGGTAGGGTGAAGAGGGTGGCAGGTTAAAGATGACTGGGAAAACAATAGCAAACCACCCATTAATAGTCTGCCAAGAAACTGTCTTGCAAGTGGCAGCCCCCATAAGTCATTTACAACTTGGTACCTATATAGAGGGGTTTGATTACCTTTACTTTTCACTTTACTCACAAAATGGTACCAATTTTTAACAGGAATGCTATCATGAACTCACCAATCAGAATAGAAACATATTTAAATAGACATTCCTTCACTTCTTTTATCCATAGAATGCTTGCCATTCAATCATTCTGTTCAATCCAGACAATTCAGTTGTTTTAGCACTAAATATCCATTGCTGCTCTATTCTTCTTAACTTTAACTTAATATCACTCCCTCTTTTAAAGACAGGTTGAACTATTATAATGTAGTGCAAGTCCTCAAATTCATGGTGAAACTGCATACAATGTTGGATCATTGGGGCTTTCTCTTTCTTTGTTGAAATACAATGTCTATGTTCCATCATCTGGGTTTTAAAAGGATAAGAAGTTTGTCCTATATATGCTAATCCGCAGGGACATTTCACCCAATAATTAAACCCCTTAGACCCACATGTAGTACTGCACTTAATCATAAAGTCCTTATCCCCAATTTTCACAGAAGTTCCTTTATCTGTAAAGGGGGAAAAGATTTTTTGCAACTGTGATGGGATTCAAAAAAGTGTGAAATGAACACAGAAGTTCGCTAATTAGAATATGAATGGGCTAACATTCATGGTCTGAATCCCACAAAGGAGATGGTTTGGATAGGCTGGAATGAGCTTCAATGACAACTCCAGTAGTTGAAAACTAAGGTCAGTACTAGGTAGACTTCTAAGGTCTATGACTCAGAAATAACAAAGAAAAAAGACATTTTACTTTAATCATGAAATTGTGATTACTGGGCAGACTGGATGGACCTTACGGCCCTGATTCTACAAAGTGCGTCTCGATTTTAGGCAGCTGTAAGCATCCTACAGCTGTCTAATCAGCCAATTTGGATGCATGTTTTTAAAAAAAAAATGCTCCCTAGGCAGGCCGCCTATATTGAAGGCGCCTCCTGGAGCCTAGGGAGGCCCGCAAGACCGCCTAAACTCGCCTACGGGCCTTAGGCGAACATAGGCGGCCCTACGCATCTCCCTAGTAGAGGAAGAGACGCTTACAATGTAGACGCCGCTATACTTATCGCAGCAATGGATCTCCCTAATGTGATAAGTATAGCAGCCGCCTGTCCCCCTACCCCAATCGCCGGCAGGAGGGTGCCTAATCCCTCCTGCCGGAACACCGCCCACCCGCTACTCCCGATTGCCGTCAGGAGGGTGCCCAACCCCTTCTTCCGGAGGATACTTCCCCCGGACCCCCCGCGCTATCACCTTCCCGCCACGTTAACACTCCCCGATGACCCCCTAACCTTCCCCCCAAAAAATAACCTCTTAATTGTTGGCCAATTGGATGGGTCTTGGTGCCGTCCAGCCGGCAGGCTCATCTGGTCAAAATGAGGCGGGCCCGGCCCATCCCCACTAAGCCTAGGCCTGATTTGCCCAGGGTTCTAGAAGCCTGGACCAATCAGGCCTTAGGCATAGCGGGTCCACCCATCCCCACTATGCCTAAGGCCTGATTGGCCCAGGCGCCTACAAGCCTTAGACAATCAGGCCTTAGGCTTAGCGGGGATGGGCCGGGAAGGGGCGAGCCCACCTCATTTCGATGAGGTGGGCCTGCCGGCTGGACGGCACCAAGACCCGACCAGCCGGCCAACAATTAAGAGGTTAGTTTTTTTTGGGGGGAGGTTAGGTGGGTCATCGGGGAGTGTTAGCGTGATGAGGGAGAGGGGGCGTTAGTGCGGGGGAGTCTGGGGGAAGGTGTCCTCCGGCAGGATGGGTTGGGAACCCTCCTGCCGGCAATCGGGGGTGTCGGATGGGCGGTGTTCCGACAGGAGGGGATATGCACCCTCCTGACGGCGATTGAGGGTGTCAGGTGGGCAGCGTCTACTCTAACCCAATTCTGTAGCCGGCGTCTGTAACATGGATGCCGGTTACAGAATTGGGGTTAGTGTAGTCCCGTTTCCCCTCCTGGGCGTCCTATACAGAATCCGGGCCTTCATGTCTTTATCTGCTGTCATTTACTATTTAATTAAACTATACACCAACAAATGCAGACGATAAGAACATAAGAATAGCCATACTCGGTCAGACCAATGGTGCTCAGTTTCCTATTTCCAACAGTAGCCAATTCAGGTTACAAGTACCTGCCATTACCTTGGCTTTCTTTCCCACTACAAAGAAATTCAAACTGTTTAGTCACCTCTGTCTCCAACTACCACTGAAATGCTTTCATATTTCCCTTATATATACTGATTATACCAACATTTTCTGATCTGAGGAAGAAGGGGTTACCTTTGATAGCTAACCATAAATTACATTATGTTAGTTCAATAAAAAATATGTTATTTTTGTTTTTTTTCTACATACTACCTTGAAGAGTGGACAAACACGGCCACCGCACCATTTCACTGGCAGAAACTGAAATTTTGACAACATTCCACTCTACTGATCCAGGGCAAGCAGTGTCTTCCCTGATGTCTGTCCCATTAGCAGACTATGAGCTTTTCCTCCAGAAACTTGTCCAAATCTTATTTCAAATCCAGCTACACTAACCACAGTTAACACATATGAGTTCCAGAGCTTAACTATTTGTTGAGTGAAAATATATTTCCTCCTATTTGTTTTAAAGGTATTTCCATGCAACTTCATCAAGTTTCCCCTAGTCTTCGTAATTTTCGAAACAGTAAAAAAAATGGATTCACCACTTAGGATTTTGTAGACCTCAGTCATATCCCCCATCAGATGTCCTTTTTCCAAGCTGAAGAACATTAACCTCTGTAGCCTTTCCTCACACGAGAGGAATTCCCCATGGACTATAGCCATTTGTGACTAGCAGGTATTGTATTGTAGAGGGTGTGGTAGTGACTAACAATGAATGCTTATAAAAAGATGTCTGTTATCGTTTCAGAAGGAGCAATTGGGCTATGAGGAAATTTGTTAAACTGTTAAACCAGACCTATCCTTTGGCATTTTCTCTCTCCTTTTTTCAGTCTGTCTGGCTTGCAGGAGTGATTAACCTGCTGCAGTATTTGATTCTTTTTTATGTTCAGTGGCTATTTAGTATTTCTCCTATTGCACACACTAAAAGCACTTCAGTTAATTGAACATCACGAGCTGCTTTAAGTAAGAAGATTAATGGTGCTACAGCAAGCCAGATAGTCTGTTCTACATCCAATTAGTTTCTTAGCTACGCTGACTTTACCCAATATTTACATTTTGCTACCCTTGAGTTAAAACCTAATGGATCTAGGTATTAAGAGAAGACGTGTACACTTTCAGATAAGTTCACATCGCTAAACAGATGCAGAGATTTTTAAAGAATTGATAGATTTACACATGGCTCACCATTTTATATATATCTTTATTCACAATTTGATATACCGCAACAGCTCAGTAGCAGAACTAAGCAGTTCACAGACTAATAAAATCAATCAGTGCAGAGAAAGGAACTCCATTTGTGTGATAGGAAAGAACCAGTGTACAAGAATATTCAGTCAAACCAAACTCACAGAAGGATGGAGAACCCAAGAATCAATTCAGCGACAAGATGAAACAAAAAAAGCGAGTTCAACGAGCCAAGTTTTTAGAATGGATTTAACTTCTAGAGGAATCCTTCAGCATGTAATATGAGAGCATTATATTCCAGAGTCGGAGAGCTATAGAAAAGGACACAGAATCTCAAGTAGACTCTAATTGAGCTGGGCATGGTCTAGGGAGGACCATGCAATGATCATGTAGAGATCTGAAAACACAGGCTGGGGAATTTAGAATAGCCAAGCATGAAAGATATTCTGGATAGAGAATGACATGGGGATAAGTTGGTCCCCGTCCCCGCAGGAACTAAATTTTCTTCTCCTAGCCCATTAATTTTGTCGCTGTCCCTGTCCCATTCCTGTAAGATCCACCTTAATCACACAAGCTTCAAAAACTTTATGATTTGAAAGTGTTTGAAGCTTGATTACCTTGAGGATGAGGATGGAGTTTGCAGGAATGGGGCAGGGACAGGAAAAGAACTTGCAGGGATGGGATGGGGAAATGAGTTCCCACGGGGATGGGGAAAATTTGTCCCCGTGTCATTCCCTAATTCTGGAGAGCCCTTACGGGAAGGATGAGAAAGCCTTGGATGTTAGGAACAGAGTTTTGAATTGAATACAGTATATAATCGGGAGCCAATGATATTATTTTAATGACATTGACATCCTTCATACATTCAACTAATTAAAGAAAGACACAACAATTTCACTAATGGCAAAGCATGGGCCACAGCTTTATTAAACTCATTCATCAATGCATCATATATCTGTGCATTTGCCTTACAGAAATAATTCAGTGTAGCTTCACAACGACAACCTTGGAACTATGTGGTATCAAACTAGCCCATCTAACAAATTTCACCCCGGGTGCTAATCGGTGTCGAATGAGCTCAGCTCACACAATTCCTCCTATTCCACCAATCCCCCACTTCCCCCAGCAAGACTTGCGATGTCGCAGAGTCATGCTGTCACCCATAGCGGTTCTGCACATGAGCAGAATAAGCACATATAACACATAACTTCATAAGCCACACTGTTCAACAATTCACCCCCATATACTACATTCCTGCCCCAAGCTGCGACCAACCCTGCCCCAAACCCACCCAAAGCAAGGCCCAAATAGGGATTATGGGAAGGGAACAAATTCAAAGCCTACCTACCTACCACCTCCCACAATCCCACCCTATCAAAATAATAATTAACCCGCCAATTTTTGCCCTAAGCCAAAACCCCATAACTTCCTTCCCAATCAAAACTTCCTACCCTCGCTAACTACCCAATCCCTTATCCCTAGCACCCCCAGATACCAATCCCAATCCATCTACCACAAGCCTATCACTCCCTACTCTCTGACATTCCAGCCCACCCACCCCCACACACACTGTAATTCCTGATGGGTTGGCTCAGCCCAATGTTATCAGCTTACAGCTAAAATGGTAAGCTCCCTAACGGGGTCACATGATCGGTAATACTGGAGTGTGTTAGTAAGTGGACAGCAGTATTTTGTAATGTCTGAAGTTTCTTAGTGATAGACTATGCCACACCCAGGATTACTATACTGGAGTAGTCAATATGTGTGATAACCAAAGACAAAAATCAGAGACTGAAAGAAAGACGTGTCAAAGAAAGGGCAGACTGAGCAGAGCTTTCATGACATGTAAAAACGGGTTTTGTAGAGAGCAGCAATGTGAGGCGCAAATGACAATTTGGAATCGAGTATGATACCATGGTAGTGAAAAGAATATACGGTAGTGACTGTGGTTCCTAATAAAGAAAGAGGAATATCATGTGAGGAAAGAAGTTCAGTGAGCCAGCAGGTGACAGTTTTATCAGGGTTGAGTACCAGGTAGTGAGCAGATAACCACTGAGCAGCTGAATCTAGGCAAGTCTGTAAAGAGGAAATATCTGGTGATAAAAAATCAGTATGATGAAGAATAAGGATATCATCTGCATATATAGTATATGAAATGACATGTCATATTTCTGGATATTGGTGGCAAGGAGGCTTGGAAAATATTAAAGAGGAGGATTGAGCCATGGGGACACCACAGAAAACAGATTTAGCCTTTAAAGTGGAATGAAAGAAAAGATCTAAACCACACTAATACTGTATGTGACAATCCTATATCCCATGGTCGATTAAATTGAATTCAGCTGACAAATCACATGAGATAGCTAGGGTTATTTGACGTCTTTCGAGAAAAGAGTGGGTTTCACTAAGTACTGAGGCTAGGACAGTTTCTGTAGGTGCATTTAGAAATCCTGACTGACAAGGATGCAAAATGAATTTCTCCTCCACAAATTGAGTAAGTTGAACAAATACCATTTTTTTCAATCACTTTGCTAATGAAACTAAGGTCATAGCCTGAAACTGAGTGACAGCAGGTTCAGGACAAATGCCAGGAAGTTCTGTTTCGCACAGCGCGTGGTGGGTGCTTGGAATGCACTCCCAGAGGAGGTTGTGGAAGAGACTACTGTACTGGGATTCAAGTGCAAGTTGGATGCACACCTTCTTGCATATCATATTGAGGGATACGGTAAAGTCGGGTCTCCAAAAGGAAGTACCTAGATGGGCCGCCGCGTGTGCAGAGCACCGGACTAGATGGACCTCGGTCTGATCCGGTGAAGGCGTTTCTTATGTTCTTAGATACTAGATGGTAATGAGAAAGGAGAGCGTTGTCAAGCAAAGGTGACTTGGGTGTCACATCATATGTATAAAGTAGCATATGATTGAAATATACTTTGATATTATGATTTATCTAATTTTTGGGGCCCTCTTATGAAAGGGTGTTAAGCTCTGAATACACAATTAGTGCACACCGATAGGCTACAGCAGAAATAGCATAGGAATGCCCACCCTGCCAATGACATACTCCTTACCATAAATATTTCTAAAAGAATCAGTAAATCTCAGACTGACACATGCTAACAGGCTGCTACAGAAACATATTAAAGTATATTATGATATTTTGCCTGTTAGTATGTGGTAACCTGCATGTTACTTATTTTTAGAAATATTTTTGGGTGGGATGTATCATGGGTGGTGTGGATATTTCTGTGTAATCCAGCTAAGGTCTGCCTGCAATTTTTAACAGTCTGCATGCATCTTCCTAGACTAGGGGTCCCCAAAGTCCCCCCTTGAGGGCCGAATCTAGTCGGGTTTTCAGGATTTCCCCAATGAATATGCATGAGATCTATGTGCATGCACTGCTTTCAATGCATATTCATTGGGGAAATCCTGAAAACCCGACTGGATTCGGCCCTCAAGGGGGGACTTTGGGGACCCCTGCCCTAGACTATCAGGGACCCAAAAAGATAGAGGATGGGGCTAGAAGGCTGGGGCCTAGAGCCACCTTAGATTTTCTTCAGGGAGTGAAAAATGGAATTGGAAGAGGGGCGCTGCTGGACCTTACTGGTCACTACCCATAGCTTAACTGGGCGCTGATCGGTATTTAAACAGTCGCCTAACTTTATGTTCTAACCAGCTTTTGACATGGTTTCACATAAATGATTGATAAACAAACCGAATGCCTTCAGTTTTGACTGAAAATTCAGTAACTGGGTTAGAAACTGATTAAGTGGAAGAAGACAGATGGTGTTGGTAAATAGAATTCACTTAGGGGAAAAGATGTTACCAGTGATGTACTGCAGGGATTGGTCCTTGACTTGGCTCTTTTTAACATCTTTCTGAGTGAAATTTTAAATCCTGATGCTGGCACATAGGGCATTATTTGAGTTACAACCATTATATCTCTCTTATCTAGTGTTATTTTACACACCTAGTCGCTTGTTGAGATCTTTAAATGACAGTAGAGTAGCTGTTCCCCATATCTCAAAGGCTCACCTTGCCTCAACCAGAAATGGTGCACTTTTCTACTTGGTTCCAATATTGTGGAACAATTTAGAGTTAAGGAAGGAAGAATCATTTCAAAATTTTAAGAGACATCGAAAAGCACATTTTTTACAAATGGCTCTCCCAAATTGAATAATGAAATGGGGACCGCAATTTACCTTTATTTGTATTAATTTGCCCTGATTCGTGTTGATTTGTGTTTATTTATTTCATATAACAGTTTTAGTGGACATGTTTTAGAAATGTTAATTTCTTTGATGCTCTCAAGCTCTGCCAGTGACGGATTTGTGAAGTGTGCTATGCCGGGAGTTCTATTATGACCTGCACTAAAATATGACTGTTTGCTATCAGGACGCTTCAGAGACTTTTCTATCTCTTAAATTTGTTTTATTTTTTTATTTTTTTAATCTTCTTTCATTTTCTCTATTTCCTTTTTCTTTGATTTATGATCTTGGAAATGTATTATATGTTGTTATTACTTATTTTTAGTTTATCAGGTACTTTAGCTATATTGTGAGCCTTTGGGACAGATAGGGTAGTTTTTCTCAAGTGCCTAATTTCATTTTAGTTTGATACATTGTAAACCGCTTAGGTCATTAAAATGCAGGAGCGGTATATCAAATCTTAAATAAACATAACATTAGCATTCGCATTCCCGTCACCTGCAACTGAAAGCTAATCACCATCAATTAATAATCACACAACTCAGTTTTATTGGAATAAATATTTGGCCGCAGCTTTATTATCTATCTGAATATTATCTTCACTTACAATACAATCTGTGTCCAAAAACCAACAAACCCCCAATGCATATTTCACACATCCCCAGGGAGCTATTCGGTGTCGAAACTAGCTCCTGTTAAGTCTTTAAATTTATAACATTCCCCCAAATATGGCCCACGGTGACGCAAGGCCATGCTTCCCCTCCCCTCCCCCCAAATATGACCCACGGTGAAGCCAGGTCATGCTTCCCCTCCCCCCAAACATGCTTCCCCTCCCCCCAAACATGCTTTATAAATTTAAAGACTTAACGGGAGCTAGTTTCGACACCGAATAGCTCCCTGGGGATGTGTGAAATATGCATTGGGGGTTTGTTGGTTTTTGGACACAGGTCATGCTTCCCCTCCCCCCAAACATGACCCACGGTGACGCAAGGTCATGCTTCCCCTCCCCACAAACATGATCCACGGTGACGCAAGGCCATGCTTCCCCTCGCAGCGGTATCGCATACGAATGTTACATTTATTTATTTATTAACTGCTCATCTCCCAGATCCAACTGGGCCAAACCCCATTTTCCGCCACAAGCGGTGACAGCCTCGAGCTTGTCACCGCTCCCCCACCTCATAAGCTGCGGCCAACATCTTTAAAACAAGTCTCCAACAAATCCTAAAGAGTACCCCAATAAAATTGGCCAAACCTATGCCTGAAAAGTAGACAGCATCAGGACAATAATGTTTAGGGAAAACAGCTGCAACAAACTCATGAGAAAACCACTCTAAACCCCCAAAAGCTATCCATAACTCCAAAAGCTTAGTATTAAACCCATTTATGCAACCACTCAATAGCAACCATGTCCCAGTCCTCCTTACACACGCAATAGAGGACCAAACAAAACAAAAGGGGTGGGGGCATTAGGGAAAACACAGACAACAGACAACAGATCCTGACTCAGGGGCAGTATGAAATCCTCTCCTTTTGCTGAACAAATGTCACAACCCATCAAAAGAATCAGAAGTGAAACAGAATAGGAGATTAGGAAATTGTATTTGCTGGAAAAGGATTAGCAAGAGTCATTCCCAACAAATGCTCCATACACCTAACCATAAAATCTATAGTCCATGCCCCACTGGACTCAGAAACAGCTAAGACAATCCTCCCCAGCCCACTAGAATGGTACACAAGGTACTGCACATTCCCGTTACTCCACACACACGTACAAAAGAATCCAAATTCCTGATCCTTCTAAGCAGGTGACCAGGGAATAGGCAATTGCATTTAACCTGCAGTCAACCCAACATCTTCAAACAGCTACCCCTTGAACACAATAGCAAGTTGAGAAGGTGCCAGCTCACCCACTCGATAAGCTGATAAGTGTCACAAAAAGGCTAATTGCCAGTGCACCACTACAAATCATGAAGTGCACACATCAGGCAATACTGCAAACAAATGTCACCAAACCCTCATACAAAAAACAAACAAACAAGTAAACCCTGCACATAGACACTGGATCACACACACCCACAACCAATTTCAGTACCAATTTCATAACTTCCATAAAATTCCCACACCAGCAAATGTCCAGTGAACCATCTTCCAAAATCATTCTACAAACAAACCATACAGAACTAATAGAACATTCGGCTGCTACATATGAGAAAAGAGCAACGCACCTCTGGCACCCAAAAATTGCTGAAAATGAGTCAAACAAAGCAGTTTGGCTCCCAGCACCTAGCCAACGCCTTGCAGTTCCTCGTAACCCAGTCTGAGGACATAAGCAAAGCCACCTAGAAAAAAACATAAGGACAGATAAAGACCAAAAGGTCCAGCCAGTATACCCCTCCACAGCAACAATTAACTTCTCCTCTCTCCCAGAGAGTCCATGTGCCTATCCAATGCCTTACCCAATTCAGAAACTATTTCATGCATCTTCCTCACCTTCTGTAACAACATAGTGCCATACAGTACTGCAGAGCCCAGCACTGCTGCACTGCATCCCTTGCCCTCTTACTCTGGATTTGCTGTCTAATAAAAGGGGAGTTATCTCATGTATAGTTAGGCCACATAGGTATTTAAACATCACTATTATCTCCCTTCTCATGCCCTTCCTCAAAGTATACAGATGGAGATCATGAACTCAGTTCCCATATGCCTATAGGACATAGACCATCAACCCTTGTAGTAGCTTTCCTTTGGGCTACAGAAATCGGAGGGAGCAGTATCATGTTGGAGCAGAAGGACTTCTGTGCTCAAAAGAAGAACAAGACTTGGGGGGGGGGGGGGGGGGGGCGGATTGGGTGTGATCATTTCTGATGATCTTAAGGAAGCCAAACAGGTAGAAAGCGCAACATCCAAAGCCAGAAAAATGCTTGGATACATAGTGAGAGGAATTGCTAGCAGGAAAAAGGAGATGATAATTCTACTCTATAAATCTGTGCAGTTCTGGAGACCACACCTTAGAACAGGGATCTCAAAGTCCCTCCTTGAGGGCCGCAATCCAGTCGGGTTTTCAGGATTTCCCCAATGAATATGCATTGAAAGCAGTGCATGCACATAGATCTCATGCATATTCATTGGGGAAATTCTGAAAACCCGACTGGATTGCGGCCCTCAAGGAGGAACTTTGAGACCCCTGACTTAGAACGATATAACCAGAATGGTCCAGAAGGCGGCTACTAAAATGGTCAGTAGTCTTCATTATAAAATATAGAGAGACTGACTCCATAACCCTCAATATCATAATAACATAGTAGTAATAATATATGTATACTTTAGAAAAAAGATGTGAGAGGGGAGATATGATTGAGGCATTTAAATATCTCTGCTTCATAAATGCACAAGAGGCGGGCCTCTTTCAATTGAAATGAAACTCTGGATTGAGAGGGCATAAGATGAAGTTAAAGGGGGATCAATTCAGAAGAAATCTAAGGAAATACTTCTTATTCTCTCTTGGAAAGGGTGGTGGAACAACCTCCCAATGGAGGTAGTTGAGACAAGGATTGTATATGAATTCATGAATGCATGGGACAGCCACGTGAGATCTCTTAGGGGAAGGAGAAGATGCAGTAGCAGATGATGTGGATGGGCAGACTGGCTAGGCCATATGGCCTTTATCTGCCATCATGGCCCATCAATGATGGCAGATAATCTTTCAATATTTGTACATTGCAGCTGTGCCCAAACTCTGCACCTTGTCTACTCCTAACCTCGCTGGTTAAGGAATAGCCTTTTAGCAGGGATATTCAAAAGCAGTCTAGTTAAGTGCCATTGAATATCTCTACTAAGATCTGACCAAGCAATTTAAAAGGCCATATTTTGTTAAAATCACTTTGAATATCTACCCTATAAAATGCCCAAAGAATACAGTAAATGTAAAAACATTTTATTTGAAATTCACTGCTAGGAATATGTCAATTATGGGACTGTGTAATCTAACTTTGAAGATTGACAGCATGGAAAGAGAAAATATTTCTGTTTGTCTATCTCTGGTGTTGTACTGCATGCAGAGCCTAGCTTCTTGAGCTTTGTGATTCCTTATTTATTTGGTAGAGCTTTCAACTGGCTCTAGATTTTCAGGATGAGCTTATCCAGCCTTGGGTTTATCCCACTGCATGCAGGAACTTGCAGGGATATTATTGTTTTTTTTTAAGTAATGCAATAGGGGAAAAAAGAATTACAAGTCCCTGCATTCAATGGGATAAAATCCAGACATGTTGTGATTGTAAGTTATGATCTTAAGGTGTTCAAACAGGTAGAAAAGGTGACAGCAAAAGCTAAAAGGATGCTTGGGAGTATAGGGAGAGGAATGGCCAGTAGGGAAAAAGAGGTATTGATGCCCCTGTATAAGACTCTGATGAGACCTCATTTAGAATATTGTGTACAATTCATGAGACTCCACCTTCAAAAAGATATAAACAGGATAGAGTTGGTTCATAGGAAAGCTACTAAAATGGTTTGTGGTGTTCATCATAAAATGTATGAAGAGAGCCTTAAAGATTTCAATATGTATACTTTGGAGGAAAGGTGGGAGAGGGGCATTATGATAGAGACATTTAAATACCTACATGGCATAAATGCACATGGAGAGTTTCAGTTGAAAGGAAGCTCTGAAATGAGGGGGCATAGGATGAAGGTGAAACCTCAGAAAATACTTTTTCACAGAAAGGGTAGTGAATGTGTGGAATGGCCTTCAGGTAGAGGTGGTGGAGATGAAAAATGTTTCTGAATTCAAGAAGCTTAGGATATGTACATTGGATCCTTAAAGGAGAGGAAGGGATAGCAGATGGCATGGATAAGAAGAATAGATAGGCCATATGGTCTTTATCAGCTGTCATTTTTCTTTGTTTCTATGTCAAATTTATCTATTTAAGAATCATGTTTCTGCTGAACCTTTCCAAAGCATAGAAAGATTACTTTTCTCTATTGTTGCCAAAATGCTGGACATTAAACCACATGCTAAAATCTACACTAGCCTTGTCTGAATGCAAACATTTTTAGTTTCACTGTATTATCTTCATCTCCATCCTGCCAGCCTTTTGGAACCTGCCCGATCAGGTGCTACAGTGGCCCTACAGTTCTATGAGTCTCCACTCACTGGTAACAGATTTCTTCCCCCCTGTTTTATTCTTTTACTATTTTACCTCTTCTATATGCATGTACTGTACCTTGAACTACAACTTTACATGAAAGTTGGGATTTCCTCTCTGGGGTTGTGAAAAATCTCCCATGTAATCCCCAACTCAGTCCATACTCATAAGCAATAACCAGATCATGAATTAAACTCAGGTCGCCGAAGACTCTACTCCTTTGCTTATCTACTGGATTACATCCAGTAGCCTTTTGATATCTTGTTTTATCAACATAATCACAGCTTCAAATTGTACTCATATGGGTTTGGGTCTAGAAAGCCATATACAGGAACCACAAGCATTATCATAATATGCTGAACATAAAAGTGTGCTGTGATTACTTCTTACTAGTAATAAATGTTACCTGTCATGATGCCCATAAACTCGTATTAAGACAAAATTCTCTATATGTTTGTTGTCAAGATTTCCTAAGCAAATCATTAGGTTACTTTTGCAATAGGCTGCTCTGTTTTCAAATGAAACGAGTTCAAGACCTCAATGCAATACCTGTAATATTTCATTTTTATTCTGTTCTGTTTGCCATTCAAATCTATGGGCCATTAAAGTCTATAGAAAACAGAAAAAAAGCATTTTCACTTATCAATTTAGACAGCCTGGAGTCAGCAGGGATGGGGTAAGGAGTAGGTGTCTAACCAGTTAAACCCAGTTTGTATCAAAGTTAAACTACAACAGAAGCAATAGTGAGGAAACAAAATAGGGACCACATGATCTCTGCTCTCTACCGCTTGCAGGCACATTTTGGTGCCTAACTTTTGGTGCATTATAGAGAATTAAAGGCTATCTTCTAGATTCTATAAATTGTGTGCAAATTTATATACTGTATACAAAACTGCCCGCTATTCTGAGATGCATGTGCAATTAAATTGATAATGAACCAATCAGTATCAACTTTGGGTACTAAAACAATCAATTATTGGGGGAGCTACTGAAGAATAGGATAATTAGAGCAGGCACCAGCTGAGATGCCTAGAGCCTTCAGTGACATCAGAAGAGGTCCTAATCAGGGATTACATCTTCCTGCTGGCTCTGCGGGATGCTGCCACAGGCATGTACCCAAAGGGGTGTGACCAAAGGGACACACCCGTTAGGAGCTCCTTTAGGGTTCATAGACAACCCCGCGAAAGACAAAGGTGCGTGCCGACAACTGAGCGCAAGATGGAGGCGCGCGCTGAAGAAAATTACAGTTTTAGGGGATCTGATGGGGGGTTTTGTTGGGGAGCCCTCCCAGTTTACTTAATAGAGATCGCGCCGGCATTATGGAGGGTTTGGGGGGTTGTAACCGTCCACATTTTACTGTAAACTTAACTTTTTCCCTAAAAACAGGGAAAAAGTGAAGTTTTCAGTAAAATGTGGGGGGTTACAACCCCCTAAACCCCCCACAATGCCCCTACAACGCGGCGCAATCTCTATTAAGTAAAGTGGGGAGGTTCCCCCCCCACACCCCCCTGTCGGAGCCCTAAAAACAGTAATTTTCATCGGCGCGCACCCCCGCGCTGCGCTCAATTGTCTGGGCGCATATTGTCCCGGCGCGCTTTTGACCTGACACCCTCCTTTAGAGCCTAAGAGTAGCATGGAGCATGGGACTCTGCTCCGCTCAGATGGGGAAAAAGAAAGGGGGATTGAAGAGTATGATTGCTCCAGTAGTGGTGAGAGGACTTCTTCCTCTTGGGTCTCTATTCTCAAACCTCTAGGCAAGCAATAAACATAAGAATTGTCGCTGCTGGGAATCAAACCTTCTTCTCTTCCTGATGCTTTTCTTTCATCAGGGGGTCTACCCATCCCCCTAAACCTGAAGAGCTTCGCATCCACAAAGAAGGAAGTGTGAAGATCCTGTAGAAGGTAGCTTGACCAGGGACCTTCTCCTGTTCAATTGATGGGAACTCCAAACAGCGGGCCGCTAAAGGTACTGTAACCTATTAAGTTTATTTTTCCATTGTTGAATGAGACTTCTTTTATTCCTCAAGGTGTTTATATGGCTATAAATAAAATGGAACAACCTCTGTAGAATAATTTGAAATTTTATATTAAATTTACAGAAGTGCTTCTACTAAATTTAGTGAACATGAGGCGAAGATTGTCTCTATTGAACAGACTTTAATTAAAAGTAAATCTCAGATAAAGACTTACCAATCAGTGGCAGCTTCATCTGTTAAAGATAATCAGGATACATGCTCAAATTGAGACTCTGGAGAATAATTTAGGAGCAGCCAATTTGAGACGACTCAGTTTTCCAGTTACTCACTACCTCTCCCCTAGGGAATTCTTTGAGGCTTTTGTTAAAGATATCCTACAATCAGTGTTAGATGGTAAGAATATTGCAAAAGTTTATTATTTGCCTATAGGTTTGAGAATATAGATCCAAGAGGAAAAATTGGACAATTTTAGTACTCCAGATAGTTTAGCCAGGGGTGGGGAACGAGGGCCACAATCTAGTCAGGTTTTAAGGATTTCCCCAACAAATATGCATGAGATCTATTTGCATGCACTGCCTCCATTGAATGCAAATAGATCTCATGCATATTCACTGGGGAAATCCTGACTGGATTAAGGACCTCATTCCCCGCCCCTGGTTTAGACTTAACATAATTTTTGGAGACATCACAGGATTTAATATTCAAGAAATCTACTCGGCTTGTATTAATGTCCTCTGTAGAGAGTAAGATGTTAATTATGAAAATGTATATTCAGAAAAAACTACCTTTTTATGGACAATTATGATGTTTCCCAAAGTATCCTGACAAACTCAAGTACGATGGAGAACCTTCCTTTTGCTTAAGCCTATGGTTTTAGCAAAGGATGGTACATTCTTTTTGAAATATCCCTGTCTGGTTACTTTGGGTGCTAATTCATATGTTTTTGTAGACCAAATTCACTTGGAGACATTTAGATAAAGATGAGAATGCCTCTTAATGATTTCTTTACAGATTAAAATAAGGTTAGATAAAAATACTTTGTTTGCTATTCACTTATGTTGAAGTTTATGCTATCTGATTTATGTTTCAGATTTTCTTCTTTGATAGCTCCTCAAGATGTGCTCTGGGAGATAATGATGTGTTCATGTTTTTTTATCTTTTTGTTGATGCTACTTCCCCCCCCCCTTTATATGAAGTCGCGTTAGCGATTTTTATCACTGACTGTGGCAGTAAAAGCTCCAACGATCATAGAGGGGAGAGTGTGGTGCAGTGGTTAAAGCTACAGCCTCAGCACCCTGGGGTTGTGGGTGCAGACCCACTCTATTCCTTGTGACCCTGGGCAAGTCACTTAATCCCCCCATTGCCCCAGGACAGACAGGGAAAAATGCTTGAGTACCTTAATAAATTCATGTAAACCGTTGTGAGCTCTCCTGGGAGAGCGGTATAGAAAAATAAATAAATTCCTATGAGCGTCGGAACTTTTCCACCATGGTTGGTGATAAAAAAAAAAAAATGCTAACGTGGCTTCATAAGAGGGGGGGAGGGGGATACATTTGTAATTATATAAAATGGGAAAAAATAAAACAGTTATAGGTGTTAATCAGAACAATTTGGATTTGTGTGCACATCTTGCTAAGTACTATTCTATAAAGGTCCATGTGCAAATCTGTTAGTGTGCTACTCAAAAAGGGGGCATGAGGAAGTCAGGGGCCTTTGTTATGGAAGCACGCAGTATTACAGAAAACTACTAGCATGTTTCCCCAAACATAAGACAGTGTCTTATATTAATTTTGGGTCCAAAAAATGCACTAGGGCTTACTTTTGGGGATGTCTTATTTTTTTCATGTACAACAATTATCTCTCCCTTCTTCTCCTCCGCCCCAATTCTTCCTCTTTCCTCCCCCCAATGTGCAGCATCTTTCCTCCCCTCTCACCCATCTCCTTGTGCAGCATCTTTCTATCCCTCCCTCCCATCCCCCTGTGCAGCAGAACCCCACTGACCCTCCCACCATGAGACTGATATACCTCCGCTCCGAGGCCTCCTAAAACAGCAGGGGTGGGGGTTGCTGAATTGACGAGTCTAATTTTTTCAGCAAATCAGGCAGGGATGGAGTCAGGGAGTATCGGGTATATTTGGGGGGGGGCTTCGGGGGTCAATCTTAACTAGGGCTTATTTTCGGGATAGGGCTTATTTTCAGGGAAACAGGGTACTGTTACTACTATTTATCATTTCTATAGTGCTGAAAGGTGTATGCAATGCTGAAAACCAGAAATCTGTGACTAATTTACGACAAGTATTACACCAGGTTTCAGTTGATGTAAAACCTTATGCTCAAAGTTTGGCAAAGAAATCAGCTATATATGCTATACCATAAACAATGTGCAACTCAAAGCAACATTTATAGAATAGCACCTGTAAAGATTATTTTCAGGGCCTAAATTTACTGAATTGAGTCCTACATCTATATAATAAAATGCTAAGCGCGCATGTGCACTCTCACCGCATGCTTCCCTGATCCCTGATCTGTCGGGCTGTGGCGACAAGAGTGCGCATGCGCTACAAAGGACTCTAGGACGCCCTCGGTTGTCGGTTTCAGGCCTGGTGGCTGCCAGGAGGAGTCGGTTTCAGGCGCGCTTGTGTGCGCATAGGGTTTGTTCCGTGTAAGGCAGATCATCAAGGTACAGGAGCAGGTACAGGAGCAGGCCCAGGTACAGGTACAGGGTACAGGAGCAGGCCCAGCACGAAGAACTCGAAGAACAGGAGCAGGCCCAACACGCAACCCCATCTGCTGACCGATTTCCCCCTCCACAGCGGAAGAAGCGCAGAGTTATAGTCATTGGGGACTCCATGCTGAGGGGCACCAAGGGACCAATCTGCAGACCGGATGCACACTCAAGAGAGGTTTGCTGTCTGCCTGGAGCCAAAATACGGGACGTCACCTCCAGCCTGGGTAAACTACTTACACCTCATGACCATTTTCCTATGCTTCTTATCCATATAGGTACGAATGACACTGCCAGGAACACCCCGGAGACCATCACCAGAGACTTCGGAGCCTTGGGTGAGAGGCTGAAGCAGACGAGTGCGCAGGTGGTCTTCTCATCAATCCTACCAGTTAGAGGCAAGGGAAGAGCCAGAGATGAATGCATCCGGAGAACGAACGAATGGCTACGAGGATGGTGTCGAGATATGAACTTCGGATTCCTGGATCATAGAGAGGCACTGCAGGGACTACAGGGACCAGACGGACTTCATTTGACCAGCAGAGGTAAGAACATCTTCGGACACCGACTAGCCCGCCTGCTTCACAGGGCTTTAAACTAGGTAAGTTGGGGGAGGGGACCTACTCATATACTGGTGTGGAAAGGAACTATTCTGATGGGACGAATCGACACTCTATTTCCGAGGTAAGGACCCAATTTGCAAACAATTCTCTAGGAGCCACACAGACTCAGTCAGGAATAGCCTTACAGGGACTCAACAAACGCAAAGTGTGGAGGGCCATGTATGTTAATGCACACAGTTTAGGCAATAAAATTCTAGAACTGGAAACTGAAATTAGGGATGCCAACCTGGACATGGTGGCAATATCCGAGACTTGGTTCACGGATGCACATGGGTGGGATATGGCTATACCGGGGTACAATCTACTTCGTCAGGACAGGAAGGGCAGGTTAGGTGGAGGGGTAGCACTATACATTAAAGAGGGCATCAAAACCACCAGGATCACTGATGTCAAGTATACCGGGGAGTCCCTCTGGATAAACCTGGCAAGAGGTGGCAAAAAATGCCTGTATCTTGGTGTCGTATACAGACCTCCTAGACAACCGGAAGACATGGACGCAGAATTAATTGAAGACATAGAGAATATAACTCTACGGGGCGATACTGTACTGCTAGGAGACTTCAACATGCCGGATGCAGACTGGAACACATTTTCAGCAACAACCAGCAGCAGCAGGAGGCTTTTGACCTCCATAAAAGGAGTACATCTCAGACAAATGGTAACGGAGCCCACTAGGGCCCAGGCGATCCTAGACCTGGTACTCACCAACGGGGAAAGCGTCTCAGAGGTCTCGGTAGGAGATACGCTAGCCTCCAGCGACCATAACATGGTATGGTTCAACCTTGGGAAAGGATCCCCTAAATCAATTACAAAAACAAAGGTGCTCAAATTCCGGGACACCGACTTCGCACGCATGGGAGATTTCGTTCATCAGACGCTGCAGGACCAAGCAGAGACCGGCAATGTGGAAACTATGTGGTCGTACCTGAAATCATCTATACACGAAGCAACTAATCGCTACATAAAATCAGTAGATAAAAGACAAAGAAACAACAAACCCCAATGGTTCACTGAAGAGATCTCGCACCTCATTAAGGAGAAGAAAAAAGCATTTCTTTCCTACAAACGTACGCAGAGAAAAGAAACTAAAGTAGAATATAAGACCAGATCTGCAGCGGTCAAAAGAGCAGTTAGGGAGGCCAAACTTCGAGTGGAAGAAACTCTGGCAAAAAACATTAAAAAAGGGGACAAATCCTTCTTTAGGTATATCAGTGACAGGAAAAGGAACACAGACGGTATAGTACGCCTTAGACAATCGGACGGAAACTACGCGATGGCAGATTCAGAAAAAGCAGAACTACTAAATGAATATTTCTGCTCAGTCTTCACCCGTGAAGCACCGGGACACGGACCACAGTTGATGATAAAACAAGACATGGATGACCCGTTTCAGAATTTTGAATTCACACCTGGGGACGTCTACAACGAACTGGCAAAGCTAAAGGTAAACAAGGCCATGGGTCCGGACAATTTACACCCAAGAGTGCTCAGAGAATTGAGAGATGTTCTGGCGGAACCGTTGACAATGCTATTCAATCTCTCACTAAGTACGGGGATAGTTCCGTTGGACTGGAAAACAGCCAATGTCGTTCCTCTACATAAAAAGGGTTGCAAGGCTGAGGCTGCGAACTATAGACCGGTAAGCCTCACCTCAATAGTGTGTAAACTCATGGAAACACTAGTTAAATATAAATTAGATACGATCCTGAACGAGGGAAATCTCCGGGATCCCAGCCAACATGGATTCACCAAGGGTAGGTCATGCCAGTCCAATCTAATCAGCTTCTTTGACTGGGTAACAAGAAGACTGGACTCAGGAGAGTCCTTGGACGTCGTGTACCTGGACTTCAGCAAAGCGTTTGACAGCGTCCCACACCGCAGGCTGCTGAACAAGATGAAATCGATGGGATTAGGAGAGACTCTAACTGCATGGGTTAAAGATTGGCTTAGTGGCAGACTTCAGAGGGTGGTGGTTAACGGTACCTTCTCTAAAATGTCAGAGGTGACTAGCGGAGTGCCACAGGGTTCAGTCCTGGGCCCACTCCTCTTCAACATATTCATTGGGGATCTAACTCAAGAGCTTCAAGGCAAGGTAACCTTATTCGCTGATGACGCCAAACTATGCAATATAGTAAACGGCTATAATCTACAGGATGCTATGGAGCAAGACCTGCGTACTTTAGAAAAATGGTCCTTGATCTGGCAGCTGGGCTTCAACGCCAAGAAATGTAAGGTCATGCATCTCGGTAACGGAAATCCTTGCAGAACCTACACCCTGAATGGAGAAACTTTAACAAGGACTACGGAAGAACGAGACTTGGGAGTAATCATCAGTGCTGACATGAAAGCAGCCACTCAAGTGGAGAAGGCTTCATCTAAAGCACGGCAGATGATAGGTTGTATCAAGAGAAGCTTCGTCAACAGGAAACCTGAAGTCATGATGCCATTGTACAGAGCCATGGTGAGACCTCATCTGGAATACTGTGTGCAATTCTGGAGGCCAAATTACCGTAAGGATGTGCTCAGAATTGAATCGGTTCAGCGGATGGCCACCAGGTTGGTCTCGGGGCTAAAGGGTCTCCCGTACGAAGAAAGATTGAGCAAATTGCAGCTCTACACTCTCGAAGAGCGTAGGGAGAGGGGAGACATGATTGAGACTTTTAAGTACATCACGGGATGGGTCGAGGTGGAAGAGGATATCTTTCTTCTCAAGGGACCCTCGACCACAAGAGGACATCCGCTCAAACTCAAGGGAGGGAAGTTTCGTGGAGACGCCAGGAAGTACTTCTTCATGGAGAGAGTGATTGAGCATTGGAACAAGCTTCCAGTACAGGTGGTCGAGGCACGCAGCATCCCAGACTTCAAGAACAAATGGGATACCTATGTGGGATCCCTACGAGGTCATGCCAAGGGATAGGGTCACTAGGACTTGAATTAGCGGGTCAGTAGAATGACAGTATAATTATTGTACTTTAGGGGTCAGTAGACTTAAGAGGGTGGGTAAATGGTGTGGGCAGACTTGATGGGCTATGGCCCTTATCTGCCGTCATCTTTCTATGTTTCTATCATCGTTGCCCCCTTCCCCCACGGCACACCCGAACCCCCGTTCGACCCTCCCTTCACGCGGTCTGGTCGCTACTCTTAGTCCCTTGCCGCCCCCCTTCTCGCGGTCCCGACAAACCTATAGCCTCTAGCAGAGGCCGCAGCACTCTACACATGCTGCTTCGCGCCCTTCTACTGCCCTGATTTGCTCTGCCGCATCCCTGATGACATCATCAGAGACGCGGCAGAGCAAATCAGGGCAGTACAAGGCCGCAAAGCAGCGTGTTTAGAGTGCTGTGGCTGCTTCTAGAGGCAAGAGGTTTGTCGGGACCGTGGGAAGGGGGGGGCGGCAAGGGACTAAGAGTAGCGACCAGACCGCGTGAAGGGAGGGACTAAACAAATTGCAGCTCTACACTCTAGAGGAACGCAGGGAAAGGGGGGACATGATTGAGACATTTAAATACATCACAGGACGTGTCGAGGTGGAAGACGACATCTTCTTTCCCAAAGGACCCTCGGTCACAAGGGGGCACCCGCTCAAACTCAGAGGAGGGAAATTTAATGGTGACACCAGGAAGTATTTCTTCACAGAAAGGGTAGTAGATCACTGGAACAAGTTTCCAATGCAGGTGATCAAGGCCACCAGCGTGCTTGACTTTAAGAATAAATGGGACATCCACGTGGGATCCCTACGAGGGTAGAGTTAAGGAACTAGGTCATTAGCACTCAGACTTAATGGGGTGGGTCAGAAGAGTGGGCAGACTTGATGGGCTATAGCCCTTTTCTGCCGTCATCTTTCTTTGTTTCTATGTTTCTATGAAGGGGGAGGCGGCAAGGGACTAAGGGACCCGGAAAAATCGGAACAAGTTAGAGTGCAAGGAGGATAGTGATTGTGAGTTACATCCCAGTGCCACAAGGGAACATCAGTACAGAGCTTAATTTGCAAGGATCCTTGAGACCAGATAACTGTGTTAAGGACCAGCTATCCCAGGACACCACCCCAGGACAAACAGCTTCAATATAAGAAATGTAATCCTTATGGTTACTGAGCCATAGCAGATTTTTTTTTTTTGGTGGTGGTGGGGGAGGGGGGGGGGAGTGTCGATGTCTTATATTCAATTTAATGATGCTGAGGGGCAGGAGATGGGCAGAGGAGGGTATTTTCCCTATCTATTCTGGTGGGCTTACAATCTATGAATATATTCATGTAAACCATTCTGAGCTCCCTTGGGAGAAAAGCCTAGAAAATTGAATAAATAAATTTTAAAAAAAACCTAATGTACCTGGGGCAATGGGGGGATTAAGTGACTTACCCAGGGTCACAAGGGGCAGCGTGGGATTTGAACCCATAACCTCAGGGTGCTGAGGCTATAGCTCTAACCACTCACTCGGGCCAGGGGGAGAGGGAAAGGGGGCTGCTTTGGGGGGAGGGGTGTGCTGGGAGCCAGACAGCAAACATGCTTTGCTCTGGGAGGGGGGGAACAGAAGGGGGCCATGGCACAACAGGGGGCCAGGGGGGAGAGGGAAAAGGGCCTGCTTTGGGGGATGGGTGTGCTGGGGGGGTAGGCAACAATCATGCTTTGCTCTGGGAGGGGGGAACAGAAGGGGGCCACAGAGCAGGCAGGCATGGCACAACAAGGGGCCAGGGAGAGAGGGAAAGAGGGCTGTTTTAAGAGAAGGAGTGTGCTAAAAAAAAAAAAAAAAAAGACAGACAGAAAGCGGCCAAGGAGAAAGAGAGAAAGAAAGACAGACACACACATCTATTCTAGCACCCGTTAATGTATCGGGCTTAAAGACTAGTTATTTATATAAAATACATGTAAAGATTGAAACATCATCTATCTGGGGTCCCTCAAAAAAACCATTCAAAGACTCCGAATCATACAAAATTCAGCAGTACGACTGATTTTTGGCATAAAAAAATATGATCACATAACCCCCTACTATCAAAAACTTCGTTGGCTGCCTCTAGAAGCAAGAGTGCTATTAAAATTTGCCTGCCTTTATTTCAAATCTATTCTCGGTATGGCCCCCCTATACCTGGCCTCCCATTTTAAATTGGATTGCACCACCAGGCATTCACGCAGAATTCATTTGTTCAGCCACCCTATAATAAAAATCTGCCGATACAAGATTCCTTGACAGAACACTAGCCTTCCAAGCAAGTCAACAAAACGGCTGCCTAGGCATCATCATCAAGCACTCCTCATCCTATCATAACTTCAGAAAACAAGTTAAAACCAACCTGTTTAACCAATTTGTAACCTAGAACTCTTAAACCTTCTCCTGAACTCTTATTGACATGTACTCGATATCCCTACATTGTGACTTTATGTAACCAAAGGCTTTGTAACTTCTTCAAATTTTTATTGTAACTACTTCGATCTCTTTGTATTGTAACTACTTCGCTGATTGTCCAGCGCCTCTTGTTGTAAACCACCTCAAACTATCATGGCTTTGGCGGTATATAAAAATAAAATAATTATTATTATTATTTTCAAAAAAGATAGACATGCAAAAGACAGAATAAACCAGCACTTGGACGTCTTACTAGTCTAAACATCCAAGTGGACATTCTGAAAACAGACTTTCTAGATGCTTTCTGGGTGTTTTGTCTTCAATGCATTCAAATCTTAAAGGGGTGTGTTAGAGGCATGTTTTGGGAGGGCTTAAGACTTGGATGCTTGGCAGGCATAATCAACTCTTTAACAAAACATCCTGGTTTTTTTGGGGTTTTTTTTAGACATTTCGAGCTAGACCTGTTTTAAAAGCATCTAAATGCTAAAAAGGTGTCCAAACTGACCAGATGACCACTGGAGGGATTTAGATGTAACCTGCCATTACTCTCCCAGTGGTCACCAACCCCCTCCCACCACCCAAAGATATGAAATCACCCCAGTACATTCTAGCCTGTATTGCGAGGACGTGCTGAAAAGTTCTCAGCCCAAGCAACCAACTTCCTAAATTCTGAGCGTTATTTTGCCAATGGAGCTGCAAAGTATTATCTTATTTTGTTAAGTGCCAATTTGCAGAAACAAAATTCCATATTTTGACATTGTTTCAGATCATTGACTGAACCATATTCATATCATTCTCTTCTTGGTTGGACTGAGAACTTTTCAGCACTTCCTCCTACAGCTTCAGATGGTCACACAGAAATCATTCTGAATCCAGAGAGCAGAGGGGCACTCTAAGGGTTACTGCACTGAATTTCACATTAAAAGTCCCAGGTACAGATGTTCCTATAACTTGCTGATATTATATGGTGAGCTCTCCAAAGCCTACTATACCTACATTAAGATAACACCTACTAGCATAAGGGCTATTGTGGTGTACAGGTAGGTACAGTAAGTTTTGGGTGGGTTTTGGAGGGCTCACCATACAATATAAGCAAGTTATAGAGACAGCTGTACCTGGGACTTTTTATGTGGCATTTTTATGTGGTATTTATAGGTTTTTAATCATATCTCCCCTCTACCACCTTTCCTCCAAAGTATACATATTGAGATCTTTAAGTCTGTCCCTGTAAGCCTTGTGTTGTAGAAAATGTTTTGGCTGATTAATTTACTGATAGGGGTGAAAGTAGATATTTTTAATTATTATTATTTGTATGCATGGTGAGAAAGAGGGGGATTATGATACTGCCTAATAATGGCTTTATTGGAAGGCTGAATGCTTTCTAGAAGATGTTAAAGCCTTCAGCCACCCTACTTAACATTAGATAGGATTTGATTAATGCTTTATGCAAGTGGCTTAAAGCTCAGAACTTTTGTCAGAACTTGGTGCTGGAAATAGTAGTTATGTAATCTAATTAGGTTATATTTTTTTATAGCTTCGTAAAACAGTAGAGATGTGTTGAGGCAGATTTTAGAAAGAACATTCAATTCTTATTCTAACCAATATTTCTCATGTATTTTAGAACAGAATCTGCCCACATACAGCCTGTTATACAATATATGAAAAAGGAATGTCCACGTGCTGACTACTTTCAGCATGAACATCATTTTACAAACTATGAACTCAGCAAAACAAGAGACACAAATGTCTTTGTGGCAGCTTAGGAACATCCATATTAGCCATCTTGTTCTGAATCTTTTTAAAACTGGGATAATGATAACTCTGGGGAATTATAGTTGAACTAGTCTTATAGCCCGTTACATTAACGGGTGCTAGAATATGTGTGTGTGTCTGTCTTTATTTCTTTCTCTCTCTCTCCTTAGCCTGTCTTTCTTTCTTTCTATCTTTCTTTTTCCTCGGCTGTCCACCACCACCCCTTGCCTGCTCCCCCTGTCCATTCTCCGTTCCTTTTACCTCCCCTGTGTCCACCACCACCCCTTCACTGCTCCCCTTATCCAGCAGCAGCCCTTCTCCCTTTGTTTTACCTCCCCCCCTGGCCAGCAGCACCTCTTTCCTGCTCCCCCTGTCCAACAGTAGGCCTCCCTTCCTTTTTCTGCCCCCCTGTCCATCAGCACCTCTTCCCCTGTCCAGCAGCAACCCTTACCTCCATTCTTTTTTATCTGCCCTCCACCGACATCCACCTCAAGCTGCCGTGGCCTGCAGGCACCTCAAGCTGCCGCGGCATGCAGGTACCGAAGGCCTCCACGGCCTGCAGGTGCTGACAGCGGGCTCGAAAGCAGAAGTGCCAGCACCGAATAGCTAAAAGAGAGAGAGAAAAGTTTTTGGCGGGTATCGGAGCAGCCGGTTTAGGCGGAGGGATCCCCATCTGCCATTGCCTGGCACGGAGCAGCATGTGGGAGGAGTTAGCCCAGCACTTGCGAGCAGAGTTCCCGGGCGAGGAGGCTCCTGCGATGTAACTGCTCTCCGTGCGGGACATGGAAGTGGAGCTGGAGCGATGCAAGGGCAGCCTGCGGAGTCTGCAGCGAGAGTTGGCTGAGGAGAAGTTAAAAGTCGTCTATGGGAGTCTGTGAAGTGTAAGATACATGGTAAGCACGCATGCACATTCTTACCTGCAACAGCCCGACAGATCAGGGATCAAGGAAGCACGCGGTAAGAGTGCACATGCGCGCTTAGCATTTTATTATTATAGATGTGAATCTTTTGGTTTTCAGAGATTGACATTTCCGATTAAGGATCAGGTGTTAAGTTTAGATATACAGTAGTTCTTGATGCTGACTTAACAATACAGGCTTAGGTTTTGAGGACTATTCAAGCTCATTTTTTCCAATTTAGCGTTCTTAGCAAGATTAAGCTGAAAGAACTACAAGCAGCGTTAAAATCCC
Organism: Geotrypetes seraphini; assembly: GCF_902459505.1. Classification (NCBI taxonomy): domain Eukaryota; kingdom Metazoa; phylum Chordata; class Amphibia; order Gymnophiona; family Dermophiidae; genus Geotrypetes; species Geotrypetes seraphini. The sequence continues at coordinate 84,284,214 of NC_047085.1, read as the reverse complement.
TTAGAGTTGGATCCGCTCCAGGTGGGGATGGGTTCACTGTAGAGTTTTACAAATCATTTCAAATTACCCTATTACCTCATTTATTAAATTTATATCAGGCTCAACTGATTAAAGGTTGTATTACAGGTACTAAGGCAGAATCTTTAACTATAGTTTTACCGAAGCCAAATAAAGATCCTATGTTGGTTTCAAACTACAGGCCTATTTCTTTGATTAATGTAGATGGAAAACTTCTGGCTAAGTTATTGGCTTTACTCTTGGCCAAGGCTCTCCTTTATATTATCGGTATGCACCAAACGGGGTTCATTGCTAAGAGACATTCTTCTAATAACACCAGACTGGCTTTTCACATGTTAAATCTAACAAAAACTATGGAAGATCCGGCTTTCTCTGTATCCTTGGATGCAGAAAAGGCCTTTAAAATGGGTAATAGCCATACAGCAGGGCATTTTAAGAAATTTAGGGATGTTTGGGAGACATTAACAAAATATTGTACAGAATGAATATTATTTTTTCCCCTTTGTTCATACATGTCCAGGGTGGGGAGGGGGGAGGGAATACTTTATGATTTATTATGCTTAAGTATAATTGTTGGGTATAAGGTTGGGGGGAGGGATATTTGATGTAAGTTAAACTTTGATGGTATATTAAGTGATGTTAAAGTATACAATGATTGCATCTTATGTTATACTTGTTGAAAGTTTTAAAAATGAATAAAGATTTAAAAAAAAAAAAAAAAAGATTAAGCTGATGCTGCCCTTAGACAATTTCTGTGTGGTACGAGTACAGAGCTTAGTGTTGTCTAAATTAGATTATTGTAACTATTTGTATGTTGGTATTACTGTGGTATGATGTCAAACTTTACACTTACCTTCTGTTGCTAGGCTAATTGTAGGACAGGGACAATTTGAACTTATTATACTAGTTTTAATATCTTTACATTGGCTGCTGATTTATTTTCAAATTCAGTTTAAGATACTGACTACTGTCTTTATGGCAGGCTTTGGACTGGCTCCAAAGGCAAGCTCTTGAATTTTATCATCCAGTTGCAAGGCATTCTGCTGAGAGGAATATGGATTGTTATCCTCTGACACTAATCTATAGGTTCTATAGCAGTGATGAAGGATGCTGAATTTTCTGCTATTGGTCTTTTTTTATGGAGTCTGCTGCCAGAATGCTTACACCCTTTATCAGTTTTCTCAATTAAAAACAAAACTGCTCAAGACGTATCTTTTTCACAGGCTTTTCAAGGTTGCTGGGTTTATTTTGGACAGTTCAGTATCTTGATTGGTTGGCATGACCATCTCAGTGTTTTAAGGAGAACCTTAGGGGAGTGTGTGGTGCAGTGGTTAAAGCTACAGCACTCTGAAGTTGTGGGTTCAAACCCATGCTGCTGCTTGTGACCCTGGGAAAGTCACCTAATTCCCCCATTGCCCCAGGTAAATTAGTAGATTGTGAGCCCAACGGGACAGAGAAGGAAAATGCTTGAGTACCTGAATAAATTCATGTAAACCATTCTGAGCTCCCTGGGAGAACAGTATCGAAGATTAAATAAATAAATATTCAGTGTTGCAGCCCCCAAAACTCTGGAACCAACTCCCAGTACCTTTGTGTTCTGAGCTTTCTCTATCTACTTTAAAAAACTTGCTTCTGATGTGTGGTTGTGTTGTGTTTTGTTTTCTTGCTAACCTTGGCCTGTTGTGGTGAAGCTGTGAGCTGTAGCAGGGAAACAAGTTGAGCAGACGGTCTTTTTCTCCCCCCCACCCAGGGCCGGATTTAGTTAAAAAGAGGCCCTAGGCTATTCCACTTATGAGGCCCTTTCACCTCCCATTTTTAAGTTTGTAAATTACATGAGAGATAATAAAATACATCATTACTGTGATATATATCAATATGTTAAATGAAACATGTTGTTATTGGTATTAACCTTTATAAAAAATGCGACACGGATAATAAATAAAAAAAAGTCGAGAACACTTATATGGACATTTATTCTCAGCTAAATATAAACTACACAAGTGGTCCAGATCACAATTACTCATAAATAAAGAACCTATATCCCACTTAGTGCGAGAAGTGCATTAGAAATTATCTCATACTACTTTAGGAAAAGGCCTCAGAATTGGAGCCTACGCATAGTCCTATCATGGACTGAACTGTCAGCGTAGTATTACCACTCCATGCTCCAATCATAGGCCAGAAAAACCTGAAACTTATAAAATCTTTTATTTTATTATTATTTTTAATTTTTAATTTATTATTCTCTTATCCTTAAAGTCTATACTAAAATCTTCACTTCAGCTTTATTATAGTTACTTTAGGATTTTTCTCTATTGGATATTTCACTAATAGACCTTAAGGTATGTAATCTACAGTTTCAACTCTACTATAACTAAATAGCGTTTAACATTGCAATATTCTCAAAAATAGAGAAGTTATAGGCAACTAGATTACTTATCTTAAGCAGTTTTCATTATGGCTTGAATGTTTGATAACAGTGTGGTGCCTGTATAATGCCTATGCCGCCAGGTTCAGCTTCCCTTTACACTGTGTGCTCCGGTGACCCATTTTCCCACAGGAGAAACAGCGAAAGGTTCGATCCCTGGAGGTGCTTTGATTATACCTACTCGGGGTGGTGTGACTAGACCCCCGTGCCCGTGAGGTTTCCTCCCAGGGTGTTCGCCTAGAACCTTGGGTTCTAGAGGGGACCTGAGCCTCCAGGAAGGTTTCAGCGATAGCAACAGTTTGACCCAGGGTTGGAGCTCCCTGCCTGGCTAACCAGTCTCGTAAAGAGGCTGGAACTGCTTCCATGAATTGCTCTCTCACCAGCTCTGCTATCACGGCTGGGAGACTTTGAAGAAAAGGGATTAACCATCTCTCACAGAGACGTTTAAGCCTCTGCGCTAGGGCCTTAGGTTTCTCTCCAGGCTCCATTTTTAAGGCCCAGAACTGCATTCTGTACTGTTCTGGGGTATGTCCAAGATACTCTAATAGGACTTCTTTTAAGCACTTATAGTCCGAAGCTTGCTCAGCATTTAAAGTTCGGTAAGCCTCTAGCGCTCGTCCCGCTAAGCAGGGAATAAGCTTTATTGCCCACTGGTCCTGAGGCCAGTGAGATGCCCCAGCCACCCGCTCAAAAGCTAATAAAAAATCTTCAATATCGTCCTCCGGTGCTAACTTATTCAGTCTAATAGGCTCCCCAAAGGAAGCTCCTACCGGGGCGCCGGTGGTTGGTTCAGTCACTTGCCGTTGTGCCAGCTTATGCATAGCCTGCACTTGTTCCCCAAGCATGTGAAGTAGCTCGGCATGGCGGGTTTGTTGGGCGGTCTGATCGGCTTTCCACAAGTCCATCTGTGTCCGTACCGACTCTCGCATCGCCTCTGTAAGCTGTCGCTGCTCGACCTCCCACGCTGTTGTAGGCTTGACCGACTCCATCTGGAAGGAAAGGGAAATGAGAACACAAACCAAGTGTGGCTCCTTAAGCACCTTTCCCCTCTCCCTTCCCGGAAACAGGAAACCTTTTACTTAGAATCCCTCACCAGCACCCTAAGGTACCCTTACCTTAGGCACTGATGAGTCTGCGCCTTTGGGTTTTTTCCTCCCCAGGATTCGATCTCCGTCTCCGCATACACTGTTCCTCCAGTCGCCTCTCCACCAGGATGCAGCTTGGCTCACTCCGGTCTCCGTCCGCCAACCAGGATCTCCGGCCTAGTAGCCACGCACTCCTGCAACACCTCTGTGGGACTCCACCAATACTCCAACCCAAAATTGAGACTTTCTCACTCACTGTCCAAACTCAAAAAAAAAAATTGTAATCCACAGGACATTTAAAGTTACTGTTTTCAGTCTTCCAGTACTTGTGCAGCACTCACAATATGCACCCAGCAGTATTGCAATTCCTCCAAGTTAGGGCAATAATAGTTGCAATATCAACAAGCAATGTGCTTTCCACAGCAATAGTCAGTTCTTTAAACCAAAAATTTGAAAAAGCAAAAAAAAATTCCACTGTTCCAGCAGTAGCCTGTGAGTGGCGCTATATCCCACCACTACCACCATAATTCGCTCTGTGGCGGGGCCAGGGATAAGCCTAGCACTGGCAACCCGGCTCCCGCCCCAGGCGTAGGACGGAGCGCTCCCAGGAGGACTCCCACTGGATAATCAGTAGAATAATTAGTAGACTGCTTTTTGGGTAAAGTTCAGCTTTTATCTTTATTACCCCCAGTTCAAAGCACTGGGGTTCCAGTAGTCCCTCTGGCTGAGTGGACTTAAAACAAATCATACATTCACAAGGCTTCTTCCTTATAATATAGTCCAGCCTGCTGCTCAGGCAAAAAGCCAAAAATAAACCAAAAACGTTTTCTCTTTAATTTTACTACTTTTGTCTGCAGATACTTCAGGAAGCTTTTCTACCTGACCCACCTGAAGTCCAATGCCCCCACTACCCTTATACTCCTGGGTAGGGGCTAGGGAACTTTATATAACCCAACCTTTTATGACTGGTGTAAGTTCCCTCCCAAAAGTTCCCTGCTTCAGGGTTGCGTGATGTCAGGTCTCTGAGTTCCGTTCAAGCTTCTCGGGAAAGTTAATTAGGGTTCTCACCTCCCTCCCTTTATCTACAAGGCCTCTCTCTCAGGCTCTAATTGATTCATTCACACATGCTTACAGTTCTGCCTAAGGGAGAAAGAATGCTACACAAAATACATTCACTTTCATTCCCCTCCCCCATTCATACCTTATTGACTGTGATTCTACAGGAGATCCCAGGCTGCTAGATCGCACTCCATTTCACTGCTTCCAGATAGCTCTCCCTCTAATTCCATTCGGGACTCTCCGCTTTCTGAGACCGGGTAAGAACTTCCTTCAGGGGCAGCTAACGGCCAGCCCTGCCCTGGAAGCCTTCCTCCTCCCTTGAACTTCTGCTTAGGAGCCAGAAGTCTGTTTGCTCGGGAGGGTTGTAAGACAGCCGGTGCTTTAGCTCTGGTCTGAAACAGAGAACTCCTAGCAGGCTCCTTCCTGCTCAGCACGGCACGTCTTGTTCTAGCAGTTCCTGAATTCCCTCCTGAATTCTCTCCTGCATTCCTCCCTGCCTTCTCCCCTGTATTCTCTCGAGTGTTCCCAGCTGTGCTGATTTTATGCTGCAGGCTTGTTCCCACTCTCCCTCTGGGTTCATCCTGCCTGTCAGCCCCACCCCTCTCATTAACCATGCCTGTGCTGGTTTTCTTTACTAGAGGTTTTGTTGGAGAACTGCCCAAGGAGTTATAAAAGGGATTATAGTGCCCTAAACCAGATGTTGTGGTTTCTGCCCTTCTCTCTCTGCCTTGCCCTGCCTGTTAGTTCTTGGTGATAGGAACAAGGTTACTGGGCAGCTTCCTGGGCTTAGGAATAGGGGCAGCCCTTCGCAAGGCAGGGTTTAAACCGGGTTTAAACTGCTGACAGGCGCTTCCCTGTCACAGTATCCAATTGTCCTCTTTTAGCACAACTTCTTCCCCTCTGCTGGAGATCCTTGATACTTCCTGAAGCATTTCATCAATATATTTCACCTTTAGTCAAGATTTTCCTAAGTTCAGAAATCACAGCTCTTAAACAGGTTTTAGCACTAAAATCCCTTCTAAAACTTAGTTATCTCAAATCCACCACCCCCTCAAGTATTTTAGCTATAACAAGATTACTGGCAATTGGCTGTAATTTGAACATAAGTGTATATCTTTCAAGAAGAAATAAAACAATTTCTTATCATCCATGCGAAGGAGAGTAGCAACAACCATCTTAAACTGTGGGTCCAGATAGTTTCTTTCCTATCTGTATTAAGTTAAGACAAGGCTGAAATCCCTTCTAATAATCTCTTAACAATGGTTTTAGACTAGAACATTTCCATTGGCTCTCCATGTATAAGGGGACACATACTTTCATTGGTTATGTCTTAAGTCAGTCAAAGATTTTCTTATGTTTTTGCAATAACTTAAGCTTTGAGCAGTGAGCATGTTTACTAACATACATTAACCCCCTCTTTTACTAAGGCCCGCTAGCCGATTTAACGTACGCTAACTGATTTAGCACGTGCTAATCGATTTAGAATGCGCTAACGATTAGCATGCGCTAAATGCTAATGCACCCATTATATTCTATGGACGTGTTAGCATTTAGCATACGCTAAATCGGATAGCGCACCTTAATAAAAAGGACCCTTAAGAGTTAAAAATTGTAAAAACAGAGTTTGATGTTTATTTTTATTTGAAACCATCATGTGGTTTAAATAATTTATGGTAGTTCACAGGTGTCTGTGAATCCCTGCGAGATGAAATAATTGACAGTTGGCCAAGGGGAAATTTTGTTTGGTGAATTTTAAGCAGTAGCAAAATTAATCTAGACATGTCATACATCAAAACATCCAGGAGGAAAAGTTCTTTGAAGGGATGCAAGAAACAGCAGGATGCTAGTTTATATAGTGCCATAGTTTAATTCATTGATTTAGAGAATCTTCAGGCAGCTGGCAAGGATAACAGTCACCTGCAAATAAAATGTATAGGATGACAATTTTAGTTTTATTTCAATAGATGGTTTCCCGTGTGGTTTGATTAAATAAAAATTTTAGAGTATCGGTTAAGGGAAGAGGTGTTCAGGCAGGGATTTTTAAAGATCTTTATCAATGAGAATGGATTCTCCTGCTATTAGTTCACTATCAGGATTTGCAGAATTTTGGGATACTGGTCAAACGGAAGAAGGTTTTGTATATGCAAACGAAAGGATTTCTTGTGCGTAAATTATGAAGTCTTTTACTTTCTGAAATTGTATTAAAATGGCAGACATTTCTTTGTGGTTCTATGACTGTTTTCTAGAGATGCAAATTATATCGCAATGACAGGGTAGATCAAATTGGAGGGGATTGAGTAATATGTTAAAGAGGGAATTGAATCAAACAAAACAAACATTCTGCATGATATAGATAGCACTGTGGAATCCATATGGAGAGAAATCCCATGTGTGAAGGGACAAAATACACAGATAGGGCTATACTACTGTCTTCCTCAATTAGAATGAGCAGATAGATGAAGAAATGTTTACAGAGATTAGGAAAGCTGGCAAATTTTTCAACAGTATAATAATGGGTGATTCCAGTTACCATAGGAGAGGGCATATTGTACCAAAAGTCACTCTAATGTGTACGTGCCACAATATAATAAAAGAAGCCTACTCAAATGTTATATCTCCTCATACCTCTTCATTACACAAAATCTAGATTTGGATCAAGGTCACTTTAAATGTGGATGATGTATGATGTGCCCCTTAATGTTGGAAACAAAGGTGTATATATATACTGTAGCAGATTAAAAATTTTCTGAAAACTTTTACCTCTTGTTTGTCTGAAGGGATAATTTATTTGATTCATTGTCCCTGTCCACTGGTATATGTAGGACAAACATCAAGCTCAATTAAAACTCAGTTGTTGCAGCATCACTCTTATTTAAGATTAGAAGAACTATTAGTGTCACTTTATTTGGAACATTATCATGATTTTTTTTTCTTTAAAATGTGTGTTTATGGAAAAGCACAAATAGCCTGTGTGAAGAGGGAATTGGCAGAGATTTCTGAGACAGCGGGAATAACAATGGATATTTTTATTGGATACTGTGCAACCTAGAGGGCTGAACCTGTGTATTGAGTGGTCAGCATTTTTTGACACCGATTGGATGAAAGGAAGAAGGAGGTAGAGCTTAGTTCTATTTTAAGGTGTTTATTTTATAAGCATCTGTAAACTTCAGTGCCACTTTGAGAATGAACTGAGAATAAATCTGTCAAAGAAGAAGTAGTGAAATGAACTGCTGATACAGCAAAGAGTGAAACAGGGACTCCTGTTCAGGTTGAATTGGAGGAATCTAAACCCCCAGGACTACCTTGTCTAGAGAACAATGTTGGAGGCCTAGAGAACAATGTTGGAGAAAGTTGGATCATTGGATTGATATTTATATTTAGTTTTAATACAGTCATGTGAAAAAATTAGGACACCCCATGAAATATTCAGTTCTTTCTTATGAAATGTTTACATATCGATGCCAAATCTTTTTTTATTTATCTTTGGAAAATAAAATGATATAATTGCAGGCAAACAACAAAAACTTTCCTTGATTTACTCATGAAACAAAAGATCCATAAAAATGTATATTCTAATTTAGGAATAAATTAGGACACCCTACACCCTAATAACTAGTGTTATCTCATTTGGCTGAAATATCTGCAGTGAGATGCTTCTTGTAGCCATCTTCTAGCCTCTGACAATTCTTTTCAGCGCTGATTTTTTTTAGGTGTCATTTATAGAATATGGCCCTTAGATTATAGAATACTATAATCCAGTGGCTCTTAGTAGAGATTGACACAGGGACAAATTTGTCCCTGTCCCCACAGGAACTCAATTTCCCCTTCCTGTCCCCATCCCTGCCCCATTCCTATAAGCTCTGCCTTAACCGCACAAGCCTCAAACACTTATGATTTTAAAGTGTTTGAGGCTTGTGCAGATGAGGACATAGCTTGCAGGAATGGGGCAGGGGCAGGAAAGGAACTTGCGGGAATGGAATGGGAAAATGAGTTCCCATGGGGACAGGGAAAAATTTGTCCTCGTGTCATTCTCTAGTGCTTAGTTCTGTGCTGGGGGTCCACTAGCCAGTCAAGTTTTCAGGATTATGCAAATCTATCTCATGCATATTCATTAAATATATTCTGAAATCCTAACGAGCTAGTAGTCCCCCATTTATACCATCTCTTCTATAAAAGGGCACCTAAATGTAGAATTGTCCTCAATGTGCTTTAGTGAACATTAATAAATGAGGCCTTTATTTTGTTTAAAAGAAGAGGAAAACAAAGCAATATCTAAGGCAAAACCCAAAGAGTGAATGCAAAGGATTCATATGGAAGGCAATTAGAAGATAGCAAATGACAGCACCCTCTACTAATGAAGCGTGAAATTTGAAAGAGTGTGCAGATGAAGAAAATCACATTTGCAACATTCAACATTCAAATAAAGGGAGAAAGTTGAACCTTATCCAATTTTTAATTACCAAAGGTAAGCAGCAAATTCCTAGCAACCTAACTATAATTAATTAGTTAATTGACATAGCTCGTCTGCTGACACTCATGGGTATCTGCTGCTCCTATACTTGTACTGATTCTGATGCCTACTTATTTGTTGTTAAAACAGGTCTAGCCCCAGACGTCCACTCTGTGCCACGGACGTATTCGTAAATGTTCAATTATGACTGAAAAACATCCAATATTTCCACAAACAGGGGACGCAAACCCTGAACTAGGATCAAAATACAAAATGTTTGATAAAGTTCCCAAGTGGTGTAGAAAAACATGTCTCTGTGGATTTAGAGCAGTTTTGGTGCTGTAAATTGGAGAAGCAATAGTGAATGCTTGAGGCTTCTATTACTTAATGATTAGTGTTTAGTAACTGTCTTCCACTTGGGAACTGTAACAAAACCTTTGTATTCTGATCTTAGAAAAACATCCCAAGTCATAAATCTGACCTAGTCCCACCCACACCATGCCTCTAACACGCCCCCTTGAGATTTAGACAAATGTCAGATGAACAGGATAGATATACATCTAGAAAATAGGTTTTGAAAATGGCAAATTGCCCCTCTATGTCACTTTTGGGATGTTTTTCTTTTTTGAAAATGAGCCTCATAATGTATCTGTATTTTCAGAAAGCTTTCAACAAAGTTCCTGAGAGACTCCTGAGGAAATAGGGATAGGATGCAATGTTTTGTTGTGTATTGGGAATTGGTTAATGGACATAAAAACAGAGAGTAAGGTTAAATGACTAAGGGGGTAATAATCCAAAAAACCCCAAAACAAAACGTCTAAAAAGTGTCCTAAATGGCTACTTGGACGATCAAAAAGCCTGATCGTCCAAGTACCCATAACCAAAGCTGGTTTTTAGATGTATCTAAAAACAGCTTAGGCCTTTCCCCTGCCTCTAAACGCACAGAGAGAAAAGAGGTGTGTTTAGAGGAGGGGAAAGGGCGGGCAGTGGGTGGGAGGTGGGCTGACCTACACCTAGGCGTACAAAACCTATAACCAAAAATGTTTAGTCGGCACTTAGACCTGTTTGACTTAGACGAAAGAAAACCAGGTCTAAGTGCCGAAAAAGGGGCCGCTGAGCTGATGGCCGCTGGCGCCATCAGTTCAGCAGCCCGGCAACCTAACCATCGTGGCAGAAGAGATGCCTCATCTCCCCTACCGCGATGCCATCACTCTTGCCCTGCTGCAACCGCGACCCCCCCCAACTCGATTGGGCCAGGAGGGAGCCCAAGCTCTCCTGGCCCAGGCGACCTCCTACCCCCATCCCCCACTACATTACGGGCAGGAGGGATCCCAGGCCCTCCTGCCCTTGACGAACCCCCCTCCCCCCAACGTCCGCCCCCCCTGGGATCCCTCCTGCCTGTAATGTAGTGGGGGGTGGGGGTAGGGGGTCGCCTGGGCCAGGAGGGCTTGGGCTCCCTCTTGCCCCGATATGTTGGGGGTGCCGCGGTTGGCCGGGGCAAGAGGACTTGAGCTCCCTCTTGCCCCAATGTTGTCGGGAGGGGGGGGTCGCGGTTTGCCATGGTTGGATGGCAGGGGGGGATTCTGTAACCGGTGTTGTTTTTGACAGACACTGGTTACAGAATCCAGCTTTTAGGCGAAGGACTGGCTCGACCTTCGCCTAAAAGCCTTTCTGTTGGACGTTTGTGGCTTAGACGTTGTTTTGTTTCATTATGGCTAAAACCTTTAGACGTAGTGGAGATTGGGCGTTTAGGCAGAGGAAGGCCATAATCAAAACATGGACGTTTGTTTTGGTTATGGACACTTTCCCTGCTTCTGGGTTGAACGTTTAGGGACTTAGACCAAAAGGGGACTTAGACGCTTTTTTTGATTATGCCCCTCCACGTTTCTAAATGGAGTGAAGTACTTCAGGGATCTGTACTGGGGCTGATGGTATTTAACATACCAGTATTTATAAATGATTTGGAAATGGTGATTACATTTGCAGATGACACTAAAGTAAACTAACCCCCCTTTTATGAAGCCGCAGCTCAGCATTTAGCTTAAACTGCTTGGCAGTGCAGCTTTGTGAAAGGAAGGGGGTGGGGTAAATTTGTTAAAACATATGCAAACTATGAATAATTTCAGGAAGATCTTAAGGAATTGGGAAACTGGGCATCAAAATGAAAGATGACATTTACTTCCTCTTTTACTAACGTGCAATAGCCGATTTAGCGTGCGCTAAACGCTAACGCATCCATAGAATATACTCGTAATGGATGCGGTAGCGTTTAGCACGCACTAAATCGGCTAGCGCGCCTTAGTAAAAAGACCCCTTAGTGTGGACAAATGCAAAGTGAAACACATTGGGAAGAATAGTTGAAATCATAGTTACCAGATGCTGGGGACTAACTTAGGGGGTCAGCATCCAAGAAAAGATCTAGGTGTCATCTTCGACAATACACTGAAACCTTCCACCCAAAGTGCATCGGCAGCTAAAAAAGCAAACAGGATGCAAAGAATTATTAGGAAAGGATGGTAAATAAGACCAAGATCATTATAATGATAACAAAGCACAGAGAATGTTAGGAATTATAAGGAAAGGAATGGAAAACAAAGATGACAATGTTATAATGCCCTTGTATCTCTCTATGGTGTGGCCACATCTCTTTGCTGCATCACAAAAAAGATATACGAGCAGAATTAGAAAAGGCGCACAGAAAAGCAAATGAAAATGATAAAAAGGATGGGACGACTTCCCTCTGAGGAAAGGCTAAAGCAGATAGGTTTTTTTTGCCTGGAGGAGAGATGGCTCAGGGGAGATCTAGAAAGTACTGAGTGGAGTGGATAGGATAGATGTGAATTGCTTGTTCAAGTTTTCCAAAAATCTAGGACTAAGGGGTATGCATGAAGCTACTAAGTAGTATGGGGCTCATAATTAAAAAAAAAAAAAAGTCTAAAAAGTGGCCTAAATGGCAATCAAACAGCAATCAAACAGCCTGATCGTCCAAGTACCCATAATCAAAACTGGTTTTAGACGTATCTAAAACCAGCTTAGGCCTCTCCCCTGCCTCTAAACGCACAGAGAGAAAAGAGGCGTTTTTAGAGGAGGGGAAAGGGCGGGCGGTGGGCGGGAGGTGGGCCAACCTAAGCCTAGGCGTGCAGCAGGTATAACCAAAACTTTAGGCAGGTTGCCTAGTCGGCACTTATACGTTTTGACTTATACCAAGTCAAAATAGGTATAAGTGCCAAAAAGGGGCCGCTGAGCTGATCGTGGCTGCTGCGATCAGCTCAGCGGCCCCAGCAACCTGCCTACCCCCCTACAGCAATGATCGCGGCAGGAGAGATGGCTCATCTCCCCTGCCGTGATCCACACTTCCCCCCCAACGATCAAGGCAGGAGGGAGGCAAGCCCTACTGCCCAATGATCCCCAAACCCCCCCCGGGGCCGAATCCGTTGGGGCCAGGAGGGAGCCCAAGCCCTCCTGGCCCGGCGATCTCCCCCCCACACGATCTGGCCAGGAGGGAGCCCAAGCCCTCTTGAGTATTGCATACAGTTCTGGTTACCATATCTCAAAAAAGATATAGTTGAATTAGAAAAAGTTCAAAGAAGAGCGACCAAAATGATAAAGGGGATGGAACTCCTCTCGTATGAGGAAAGGATAAAGAGGTTATGGATCTTCAGCATGGAAAAGAGACCAGGGGAGTGAGTGGGGGGGGATGGAGGTGGAGATATGATTAAGGTATACAAAATCCTGAATGGTGTAGAATGGGTAAAAGTAAATTGATATTTTACTCTATCAAAAACTAGCAAGACTAGGGGACACTCAGGCCCGGATTCTGTATAGGATGCCCGGGATAGGCGTCTTATACAGAATCGGGCCTACACATGCCCAAACTAAACCCAATTTTGTAACTGACATCCATGTTACAGATGATGGTTACAGAACCGGGTTACTTTAGACTCAGCCGCTACATTTATCGCAGCAAGGGATCTCCCTGCCGCGATTAGTATACCGGCTGACAGTCTCCCACCTCCCCCTAAAAAAACAAGGCAGGAGGGAGGCCCAATCCCTCCTACTGGTAGGCCCCCACCCCCCTGTACAGTCACCAGAAGGACGGTGCCCAACCTCTCCTGCCGATAGGCCCCCCATCGGCCCCCGACAATTGCCGGCAGGAGGGTGCTCAACTCCTCCTGCCAGACCCCGCCCCAATGAACACCGGCAGGAGAGAGCCCAACTCTTCCTGCTGGCTCCCCCAACAAGCTTCCCATCCAACAACATCCTAAGGCCTGTTTGGCCCAGGCGCCTAAGACCCCTTCTATGGGCCAGTTGTTATTTTAGAGCATCCATAATGCAAACACACATGAGTGAATCTGTGTTTTCTGCTTTTTCCTTAAAGGTCCCTCTAGTTCCTTTTTGGAACAGGAAGGATCTCTAAGAGAAAAATTATGAACACAGTATTTTGCAGCTGTTCTGAGGAGGGCAATTTTCAGCCACCTATTTTATCTAAGTAAATGACTTACAAAGCATGAGTAAAGATCCTCCAGCTCTTTTTGCTTTGACACAAAAAATCCTTTATGACATTACTGATTTAGGTTTATGATGTATCAGATTCCACAGTGATGGTTTCCAAGATACCAGATTTTGTCTCAGTCATGCATCAGTTGTTGTGAGGAGTTTTAAGACTTGAGATTGTAGAGGAAGTCTAGGATAAATTCATATTCTTTAATTTAATTCTGTCATTGGATTACTTGTTAGGAAAGATAAATCATGTCTTTTGGACTAAGAAAGCAGGAAACCCTACTCTCTCTGCAACATAAAACTTGTGAGTGTTATCAGTTTCTAATTTTAAATTGCTTTCAGGAGCTGCCATTTCTGGAAATTAGATAATATTCTTTTTCGCTGGTTAAATAAAAGCATTATACTGTGTTTCCCTGAAAATAAGACAGGGTCTTATATTAATTTTTGCTCCAAAAGATGTGTTAGGGCTTATTTTCAGGGGAAGTTTTAAGCAAGGCTCTGTCATCTACATCATTGTTAACTAAAGCAGAAAAAAAGAAATTTTCCCAAAACAAGCCATCATTACTTTTTATTCCTCCATTTTAGTCAAATTTCTATGAGGCATATGCCTTTCCAATTGTACAAGTCAATTGTTTTTTCACTCCCGTGTTTCTTAAAATGAACTGGTTTGGAGTAATGCTCAATTGGAGAGTCACAACATAGAGAGTTATTCTTAGAAATGTGGAGAGAATTTTCGATTTGGGAAGGTTGCAGAAAAGGTAGTAAGGTGTATGGAATTTATTTGAACTTAGCTTAGAACTCGGCAGCGGAGACAACATCCGGGACACAGGCGCAGGTTGGAGGGACGTTCAGCAGCTGCAAGGGTATGAGACAATGCCATCAGTATAGTGGGCAGGGGCCAAGTCACACTGCTGCATAACTAGGGCTTATTTTTGGAACACCGCACTCAAATACCACAATATATATAGGCTGCTGCTCGAGTCACAGTTCTTTACATCTCATTCAAAAAGTTTCTGATAATTTTTATAATAAAAGAATGTTATTATGGAACTCAAGCGCTCACAGTTGTACTGCCATTAGAACGCATCTCAGCGTATAACCTTAATGTGAGCTATCATCGCTCATTTTTATTCTTCTATTAATCTCTTTAAATTTTATTTTTACTGTAACTGTTTGGTACAACTGTTTACTACAAGAATCTTCTTATGTCATTATTGTAATAGTACTTAGCTTGTGAGTAGATTTACTACACAGCCATCTAGAAACGATGGAAGATCTCCGTTTCGCTCTCTCAATTTGCAACAGAGCTTCTTCAGGAGCACTATAGTTGATTTTATCAGCACTTTTAATAAAATGTTGTTATATAGCTGGTTCAAAGACTCCGAACTCTTTACCCTCGCTTAAAATTTCAAAGCGTCTTTCGTCACATCCGGGAATGGCCCATCCGCAGTAACCAGAGAGAGAAAGAGATAATGGTTACTGTGGATGGGCAGACTAGATGGGCCATTTGGCGTTTATCTGCCATCATGTTTCTACGTTTCTATTATCTCTTTTTCTCTCCAAGAGATCCCATGTGCCTATCCCAGGCCCTCTTGAATTCAGACACAGTCTCTGTCTCCTCCACCTCTTCCGGAACACTGTTCCATGCATCTACCACCCTTTCTGTAAGAAAGTATTTCCTCGACTCGACTCATGTGCATTTACATTACGTAGGTATTTAAATGTCTCTATCATATCTCCCCTCTCCCATCTTTCCTCCAAAGCATAGAGATTGAGATCGTTAAGTTTGCCCCATACGCCTCATGACAAAGACCACACACCAATTGTACTCTTTCTCAAACTGGAAGTCAGTACAGTTCTCAGAATTTCTGATTTATGCCCTCTTTTTGACTTATTTATTTAATTATATTAATTGATTTTCTATCCCATTCTCTCCAAAGAGCTCAGGATGGGTAACAGGTCAACATACACAATAAACATTTAACATGTTACAATTTGCCATAGTTACAATACAAGTTTTTCAGGTACATGTTTTTATCCTAACTCAACACATACTTAGAATCTAATACCAATATCCATAATATACAGTTACAGGTTAAATTAGTTGACTTTAGACTGAGCATCTATTTATTTTTACTTTATTTTTAAAAATTTATACCCTGCCTATAAGTAATGTTTTCCAAAAAGATAAGGATTTTACACCAAAAATAACCCAATAGGAGAAATAGCAAAATCAAAAGAAAGATCTCTCCATAAAATTTGTGTGTAGCGACAGCAAGACCATAGAAACACCAAAATTTGGAAAATGTAAGTAGTTAAATAAATGAAGAAATGGTGGGATGGACCCTCAGTTCACACAACTTCACAACCAAGGAGATAATAGACCCTGTCACAAATTGGAACCCAAAAGGGTAACCTGTGCTACATCCCCGGGCCCTAACCCACCAAGTGAAAGTACACAATATTGCAAAACAATAAATGCCAACCAATATCAGTGAAAAATTGAAATGAATCAAAAGTCATTGCTGTCGCTAAACACATACAACGACTATCATAGTAAGGCAGTCACTACCGAAGCAGAGTACTGACCCAGTAGGAGGGAAGCCATCCATGCAATGTGTGGAGGCAGCGGCAGCAAAAAGGGCGAACAGAATTCTAGGAATGATTAAGAAGGGGAACATGAACAGATCAGAGAAGGTCATCATGTCGCTGTATGGGGCCATGGTGCGACCCCACCTGGAATACTGCGTCCCGCACTGGTCGCTATATTTAAAGAAGGACATGGTACTACTCAAAAGGGTCCAGAGAAGAGCGACTAAAATGGTTAAGGGGCTGGAAGAGTTGCTGTACAGTGAGAGATTAGAGAAACTGGGCCTCTTCTTCCTTGAAAAGAGGAGACTGAGAGGGGACATGATTGAAACTTTCAAGATAATGAAGGGAATAGACTTAGTGGATAAAGACAGGTTGTTCATCCTCTCCAAGGTAGAGAGAACGAGAGGGCACTCTCTAAAGTTGAAAGGGGATAGATTCCGTACAAGCGTAAGGAAGTTCTTCTTCACCCAGAGAGTGGTAGAAAACTGAAACGCTCTTCCGGAGGCTGTTATAGGAGAAAACACCCTCCAGGGATTCAAGACAACGTACGCAGGTAAGGCTACATTCAGTTAGGACACTGGTCTTTGACCTAAGGGCTGCCACGGGAGTGGAATGCTGGGCAATTCTTATGTTCTTAAACCAAAGCAGTACTTATCTTCGGGCTTTGTGTAGAATTGCTAGCTCAGACAAAAGGACGAGCTGCCTTAAAGTTCAACGGACTACGTTTCAAAGGCTAAACCTTCTTCCTCAGGAACCAAGAGAGGCTTAGCAAAAGGCAAAATCAACCTGCAATAATGGAGAATATTTGAAAAATGGCGCTGCCGGATGGGAATGCCTACACAACACTTAACTGCAGATTCAGGAAATATGTAAGGACATTGACACAGCTGGCCCCCAACAGACGTAAAAACGTGAATGAAGAGCTAAAAGAGCTGGAAAATGGCCGCCAAAAATTATATAGCACAGTTCCATAAGCTGTAATAGATAAAAAGTCCCCCTTGATTAAGTAGGGAGTAAGTTTTACAGTTAATAGTTTTCCATGCTGGTGAAATGTGAGGCCTATTTTGAGTCCCTATTCTACAGTAGCTTACAATTAAGGTTCTACCTGTGAGAGAAATCACCATTAAAGGCCAGGTGCTCTGAGCTTCAGAACATCACAGTAAACCACTGTAATATCTTGCCAACTCTGTCACAGTCCCCATGGTGTTGAAAATTACTAAGGGCTAGATTCACAAACCTGCCTAATCAGGTCCGACCTGTTCCTGATCCGGCAGGTCCGATGAATTCTTCAAAGTTGAATATAGAGATGGGGGCAATCGGAGGAACACCCCCATCTGCTGGTACGGATCGCTGGTGTGCGATCCCGATGCATCTGTAGATGGTCTGTGCATGCGTCTAGACCCGTCTGAGCCGCAATTTTTAATAAAAATTTTTAGCCCAGCGAGCCTCTGGTTTTAACCCTTTTAAACCCATGGGTTAAAACCACAGGCTTGCAGTGCGGGGAAGGGTAGAAGAGATTCGGAGCGGCAGGCAGAAGAAAACCGGGGACGAGCAGGGTGGCAATTTGGGGCGAGCAGGCAGGAGAGATTGAGGAATAGCAGGGCAGTGATTCGGGTTGAGCAGGCAGGAGAGATCTGGGAAGAGCAGGGCGGCGATTCGGGTCAGAGCAGGCAGGAGAGATCCGGGGGAGAGCATCGGGATGGCAGGCAAGAGAGATTCGGGGCAGCAGAGAGCAGGGCTTCTATGGAGCTGGAGAGTCGAAAAGATGTTTTCGACTGGTCCCTAGCAGTCGCTTCTTGGGTTAATCGGCCAGCCCAGTCAGTTAAAAAAACATTTGGTTGGTGAATCGCATCCCTGTCTATGTTGCATGCATTTTTCCTCATTTGCATGCACGGATTTGAAGCGGATTGCAGGAGAGGTTAGTGAATAGTGCAGGAGGGAAATCTGGTCACAAAGGGATCGCAAACCGATTGGTACATGATTGGTTTGCTTTGTGAATCTAGCCCTTTGTCTGTAACAGACAACATAATCCTCCATAGCACAAATGGACAATACAGTATTTTTTTTCCATTTAACACAGAGAAAATGTCAAGTTCAAATAAGGTAAAGAAGAGATTTAAATTAATATTCCTTTGATTTTATGTGTTATTTCTAGGGCAGGAGACTTCTATGAAGATAAACTATAACAACTTGGAAACATTATGCAATATTGAAGGGTTACCAACCAGGTATCTATCAAAATAAACAAAATATTTTTCTTTCTTGCTGTTGCATTCACAGGGCTGACTTTAGGGAAGAGCCAGTGAGGGTATGGCTCAGGGTGTCCAAGTTTCTAGCTGCTAGAAGCTTGACTCACTTCTCACTCATTCCCAGAAGTGGGAGCCTGTTCTTTTGTACCTGCCAGCATTGTGGCATTTTTAAAATGCAAAAATAGATGCTTCAGTTGTCATGAGAAACTTGAAGGCCCAGATTCTGTAAATGGTGCCTAAATCGCCCAGCACCTAGTAGAACAGCGCTGGTCACGTGTCAATCACACTTAGGCACTTTTAACAGAATCGCAGCTACCATGACCTAAGAAAAAACATAGGTGCAGGTAACATAGGCCAGGGTTTGAAAAGCCTATATTTCCAGCGCCTAAGAATCACACATAACGGTGCCTAGTGATATCAGTGGTATGCCACAGGGTTTGGTTCTTGAGCTGGTTCTTTTAACATTTTTGTAAGCGATATTGCTAGAGATCTGTTTGATAAAGTTTGCATCTTTGCAGATATTACCATCTGTAATAGGGTAGACACCCATGAGAGGTTTTTGGAGTAGCTCAGACAAAATATGACATCTCCAGAGTACTTGAGAGGTGCCAACCAACCAAATAGTGGTATAAGTTATTTTCATGTGATCTAAAGGTGGATCTTTCATTTTTGACTTACATGTAAGGAAACTATTTTGCCTTTTCTTCTCTACTTTAAATGTCTCTTCATTATGCATCATAGTACTACACACACACACACACACACAAAAATTGTCCTTGTGGTGAATATAAATGAAAAGAAAAGAATGAATAGAGAGCAAAATTCTATTTTATACTATTCTTTATCAATTATTTCTTTAGCAATAATCTACAGACCACTGAAGAAGCTCATAAAAGATTTATAGAATTCTATCCACAAATATTTGAGAAGCCAAAACCTATTGAGGCAAAAATTCCAGCCATAGATATGAAAAGGTAATTACTATTATTTAACATTATAAATGCATTTTCAGTCATATTATTATTGTCCCATTGGTTTAGGATCATAAATAGACTTTAAATTACTGTACAACTGTTATAGACAAAATTAGTAGCTAGCTGTAAATGTATTTTCTGCTTGAACAAACCACATCTGTTTTGTGAAGAAGAGAAGATATACCATAGCCATTCTGTTTAAGAGTTATTTCTTTGGTCTTGGAGGATAAGATGTACACTGTCAGCATCTATGAGACAAACTTGGTTTTTTATTTTACATAGAGCTTTATGGACCCCTACACGTATACATAGAATTGATAGCTCTAAGTCTAATAGATGCTGGCATTGTCATCTTGAAGCAGGGACATTAGATCATCTTTTATTCTATTGTCCATTCATATTAACATTTTGGAAATCAATTTGGCCCCAAATCAATAGGATGTTAGAAAATCCTGTAGCCTTGACATACGATACAATTCTATTTGGTACTGCAATGAGATCTCAAAGTCAAATTTCATCAAATAACAACAAACTTTTATTTATAATGACTGGAATAGCAGTACAACAAATTACACACAATTGGAAAAATTGTGACAGATTGAACTATAATTTTTGGTGGAACTCAGTTTGCCATATATATAAAATGGAACATACATTTGCAACACAAAAAGGATATATGGATAAATTCAAAAAGATTTGGGGACCATTAACAAAATATTGTAATAATTGAATTTCATTTTCCCATAATAAGAAAATAGTTAAAGAAGAAAGGGAGGGAGGGGATATGGGAGGGGGATTTATACTCTTTATTATAAATTATAAATAAAATATTATTAATAGATGGTATTCTTACATGAAAACAATGTAATAAAGGGAGGGGAAAAAGGTTAATAATTTAAAAAATAATTGATAAAATCATTACAATATATATGTTATATAATTTTATAAGAAAAATAATTACAGTTATATGATATATAAAATCATAAGAAATATAAGATAAGAAATGTTATGTATAAAATACATTATAGAAATATCAAGTGTATTATTAAGATAATTGTATGAAAATTTATGACACTTGTTGTTAAATGAAAAAAATCAATAAAAAACTTAAATAAAAAAAAGAGTTATTTCTTACTATCAATGTCCTGCAGTACAAATTAGCCTTTATTGAGATCTGTACTTTAAAAG
This sequence comes from Geotrypetes seraphini, assembly GCF_902459505.1. NCBI lineage: Eukaryota > Metazoa > Chordata > Amphibia > Gymnophiona > Dermophiidae > Geotrypetes > Geotrypetes seraphini. The sequence goes on along the minus strand of NC_047085.1, from coordinate 84,263,671 downwards.
TACAATACTAGCATACAATTGTTCTATCATTTTTGTAAATATATGCCAGATGTTGAGGAGTTGCCTGATGGTTAGAGAAAGTGGTACCGGAACCCTGCGCAGTCAGGATTCAAATCGCACCGCAGACTCTTGTGATCTTTACCCACCATTCTTTCAGACACAAACTTAGTAAACGTGAAACTACACACTGTACCTGAATGTAACTCATCCTGAACTACAACTGAAAAAGGAGGTGGTAAGAGCAGTTAACGCAGATGGATTTTATAAAGGTTTGGACAAGTCCACAGTCTGTTAGAGATAGACATGGGAGAAGCCACAGTTTGCCCTGTGATCGCTAGCATGGAACATTATATTAAAATATATTTCTAGACCACAATACCTTCCAGATCGATGTGGTTTACATCATAAAGAGGCTGTACATCACAGTGAAATACATGAGAAATGTCATCTTCCTTTCCTATGAATTTTACAAAAAGAGATGTCTTTAATAGTTTTCGGAAATGCATATATGAAATTGAAGAAGCAAACAAAATACGCAGTTCCGAATCCCAACTAACAGTCTGATGCTGTTTGGGTTTATTGCCAGGTACATGTGACCTGGATTGGCCACTGTGGAAACAGAATACAGGGCTAGATGGACCACTGGTCTGACCCAGTATGGCTATTCTTATGTCCTTAAGGTGTAAGCAAAATCAGTCGCCTAATATTCAACAGGTGGTAGTCAGCTTTTTTAAAAGGCACTGACATCCACTGGCTGAATTTGACCCAGATATTCAATACTGGGCCTAAATTGGGGACTGCCATTGAATATCCAGGTACTGGGTTACCATATGGCTCTAGAAAAAGGATAGATTGAGACATCTGTTCTACTTACTTCCATTGCTTTCATTGGAAGTAAAACCCGAATGTCTCAATGTGTCCTTCTTTTTTAGAGCCATATGGTAACCCTATCCAGGTACTCAGTGGTGTCTATATATTACCTAGCTTAGCAGCACTATCTGGGAAGGTCCTACTGAATATATGAGCTTCCCCAGTCATCATGATTAAACCAGGAAAGGTCTTCTCCTGCTTGGCCAAATCATTCTCAATATTGAACCCCTTGGATATGAAGAGCTAATGCAAAGATTGATTAGGGCTTCAAAAATCTATTGCCTGGGACCATTCTATATTAACACAGTTTCACATTTAATGAACTCTGGAGGCAGAGGAAATTGTTTCCTCAGCTAGATAATGTTCATGGACCTCTGTCCTAATTAGTCCAAAATAATTAAATTGTAACTTTTTTTGTAAGCTGTTGGGATTTCCAATATGTTCTAAGTCTAAGTTTCAAGTTTATTAAAAATTTGTTATACTGCCTTATCAAAAATTTCAAGGTGCTTGTACAATAAAATTAAGAGGAGAGCAAATTATAACAAAGAAAACAGCAGCATCAATTAAAACAACAGACAAATAAGACCAAAGGACATACTGAAACGAGTGGAAAAGGGAGAACTACAATATAAATAAAGAAAAGAGAAAAACACAGGAAAATACAAAAGGGCAGGGTAACACGTAGCAGTCCAACTAAAGTGGGCTGAAATTAAGTTTATAAAATCCTTAAAAGGACAGTCAAACTTGGAATGCATCCTTAAAAAGGAATGTTTTAAGGAAGGATTTTAATTTCTCCATAGATGTTGTCTCTCAAAAAGTTAGGCATCGAGTTCCAAATGGAAGGAGCAACAACTGAAAAAAATGGAATTTCTCCTTGAATTGATGTGTCTAAGTGATGGGACTACTAATAAAGTGTGATTTGAGGATCGGAGGGTATGTGTTGAAGAGTATGGGATCAGAAGTTTATTGATAAATTCCGGCTGTCCTGTTTTTCTTATTTTGAATGTCAGCAGTAATGTTTTATAAGTGATATGGTGATCAATAGGAAGCCAATGGGCTTTAATCAAGAGGGGAGTGACATGGTCGAATATCTTGGCCTTAAATATGATTTTGATGGTAGCACTCTGGATTATCTGTCGACGTCTGTTCCCTTTTTTTTGGTAATTCCTTGATATAAAGCGTTACCATAGTCCAGGCAAGAGATGACCAGAGAATGTTTTTTATTGGAATTATTGCAACTTATTGCATCTGGTAGTGAGACTGAAAGAAATCCAGATAAGAGAGATTATGAGGGGGTCTGCAGATGGTATAACCTCAACCTGTTATCAAAGGGGGATACCCTAGAGATTCTCCCTTTGAAGATCCAGCCTACAAAGAGGGACATTTTCGATATGACACCTAAATCTGAGTTTAGACATTTTGCGAAGAGACAGAGGCATACCTAGGGTATGTGACACACAGGGCCCATTGTTTTTTTGACACACCCTACCATCATTTTTGACACCCCCCCCAATGTAAAAAAATATTTTTAGAAATGTTCCCCTCAGGTGCCAGCCATGAGGGGGTGTTCCCAGTTTAGGAGTTATGTTCCGGGAACTTCCCTTCTCACAGCCCGGTGCCAAGGCTCTGGATAGTCCCCATGGCCCAGCATGTTCCCAGCCTTCTCTCCCTTTACCTTCTGTGAACCTGAAAAAACTGCCAGCCTCGGCAGTGATTCAGCTATGTTGCTCGCGGCTTTCCGTGTCTGCCTCTGCAATCCACCCGGGCAGAAACAGAAAGTTGCATCATTGGCAGACGCGGAAAGCAGGAAGGGGAGCCTTGGGCGATGTAGCTGAATCACTGCCAAGGCTGGCAGTTTTTTCAGCATCACGGAAGGTAAGGGAGAGAAGGCTGGGAACATGCTGGGCCACGGGGACTATCCAGAGCCTTGACACTGGGCCGTGAGAAGGGAAGTTCCCGGATCATGACTCCCAGGCCAGGAACACTCCCCTTATGGCTGGCACCGGGGCGAACCAACCCCCCCCCCCCCTTGGTATGCCACTGCGTAGCGAATGACAGGGACAAATTTTCCCCATCCCCATGGGGGCTCATTTTCCTGTCCCATCCCCATGAGTTCTTTTCCTGTCCCTGCCCCATTCCTGTAAGCTCCATCCTCTATTTAAGGCTTGTGCGGTTCAATCACAGCTTACAGGAATGGGGCAAGGATGGGGACAGTGACAAAACTCACGGGAACACCCACAAAAATCTAGTACCAAATATGACCACTTTCAAAACAGCAAGACATCTATCTTGTTTTATCGAAAATGGATTTGTTTGTGTTCAGTGCATCTATCTTTTTGAACCATTAAAAAAAAAAATCCTAAACAAAAACGCACAGAACAAACCAGCACAGCACAGGGACCAGCATTCTTAGTAGACTAGCTACACAGACATCCCAGCAGAGCAGTGGGGCACTATAGTGAACCTCACATAAAAAGTCCCAGGTATACATCTTACCAAAGCCCCCTTATACTATATGGTGAGCACTCCAAAACCTACTGTACCCAACTGTACACCATACCAATAGCAATTATGCCTGCAGGTGACACCTATATGAGGGTACAGTAGGATTACGATGGGGTTTGGAAAGCTTACATGATCCACTACAGGTTCATGTTAGGGAAACAGGCCAATGCTTCACTCTATCTCTGTGGTTCTCTATACCACCCACCAGGCTACTCCAGGAACCTGTTTGCTTCTCTATTAGGATTGGTCATAATACCTGAAGATGTCATATAGACAGGTAGGTACTGTTTCATTCATCTTTTTTTGGGGGGGAGGTGGGGTCAGTTACCTCTGGGAGAGTGTAGGTATACTTACATCCCTTCAATGATCATCTGGTCAGTTTGGGCAACTTTTTGGTACTTAAACGTTGTTCAAACATGCCTAGCCCCAGATGTCAAAATTGAGCCACAAAATTGCACAAAAATGTCCAAGAGGGACATTTTCGAAAAAACATCCAAGTCCAACTTGAACATTTTCAGGTGAACGTCTAAAGTTGGTGGTACAAAAATAGCCATTTTCGAATGGCAAACTGCTGGATGTTCAAATATATATATATATATATTTAAATTCGGCCACCAGGACATCTAACTTTATACCCCATTTTCAATCAGAAAAACATCCAGGTTAAAAATGTCCTAATCCTGACCATTTGCTCATGGGTAGGGCCAGCATAGTAATGGACTGGCCACATATACATCCCAACAGAGCAATGAGACACCTTAGAGCAGTGGTCTCAAACTTGCGGCCCTCCAGGTGCTATTTTGTGGCCTGCGATCTGGATGCGATGATCAACTGTTCCCTTGCTGCAGTCGATTGTTCCGGTCAAAGCTGCAGCTGGCGGAGGCTCCTCGCGCCATCCACACCAGCATTTCTCTTCCCCCTTCCCTTCCTTGTGGAGCAGTAGCATATCTGGCCGGCTCCCTTGCTGCAGTCGATCGTTCCATTCAAAGCCACAGGTGGCAGCTCCTCACGCTATCCACACCTGCATCGGAAGCCTCTCTGATGTCACGACATCAGAGAGAAAGCTTCTGATGCAGGCGCGGATCGTGTGAGGATCTGCCACCCACGGCTTTGAACGGAACGATCGATTGAGCCAGACATGCTGCTTCTAAACAAGGAAGGGAAAGGAAGGGGAGGGGAGGGGAAAGAGAAATGCTTCTGCTGCACAGGAAAGGGGGAAGGGAAATGCTGCTGCTGCTGCACAGGGAAAGGGATGGGGAGGGAAAGGGGAAGAGAAATGCTTCTGCTGCACAGGAAAGGGAAAAGGGAAATGCTGCTGCTGTTGCTGCTGTACCCATTTGGGGAAAGAGAGGGAAGGAAGGAGAAGGAAGACAAGGGAGAGGAGAAGAACAAGAGATGCCAAGTCCATGGGAGGGAGGGAAAGGAAAGGAGATACCAGACCATGGAGTGGGAGGGAGAGATGCCTGGACATGGGGGAGGGAAGGAGACAGATGCCAGACCAGGGGAAAGGAAGGAAGGAGGGAGGGAGGGAAAGGAAGGAAAGAGATTTCAGACCATGGAAATAGGGACGAAAGAAGAGAGAGATAGGAAGGGAAGATAAGACATGAAAACGTAGATTTTGAAAAGAAAGTAGAAAAATTGAATATTAAGTTAATGCCAAAGATGGATGCAAGGCAGAAAGTAAAGACGGAGAGAAAAACAGTCAAAGGACAAGAAGGCCTTGGAAACATAGTTAAAAGCACAGAAAAATAAAGTCACCAGCCAACAAAGGTAGGGAAAATGATTTTATTTTCAATATAGTGATTGAAATGTGTCAGTTCTGAGAAAGGAAAGATATTAAACTTTAAATGTGAAGGCTGCAAAAAAAAAAATAGGATACTTGAGGGCCGCAGAAAAAATAGTTAATGTCTTATTAAAGAAATTACAATTTTGTATAACGTAAAACTCTTTATAGTTTATAAATCTTTCCTTTAACTGTTAAAGGAAAGATTTATAAACTAAAAAGAGTTTTACCTCATGCAAAATTGTCATTTTTTTAATAAGACATTAACTATTTTTTCTGCGACCCTCCAAGTACCTACAAATCCAAAATGTGGCCGCACAAAGGGTTTGAGTTTGAGACCACTGCCTTAGAGGGTACTGCTATGAACTTCAAAAAAAGGGTGCTAGCTGTATATCTTACCATAACCCCCTTATAATTTAGGGTGAGCCCCCTTAAAACCTATATCCTCCTGTGTAACACCCCAATAGCACTTAAGGCTGCAGGTGGCACCTATATGGCAGTATAGTAGGGTTTCCATCATAACCTAGGCTTACTCGCATAAAATGCTTTGAACATTAATCTTTAAGGGTTACACAGGTGTAGCATAACAACATAGTGACAGCATGGTCCATCAAGTCTGCCCAAGGTGGCCAAAGCTGAATTTGGTATTCTTCACAGGTTCTGCTTCATCATGATTAAATGCTAGTTTACTTAATCTCTGTCTCTCCCTGCCAATTTTGGAACACAGATCATTTAAGTCTGCCAGACACTGGTCTTGCTTTCCATCTACTGGAGTTGCCATTGAAGCCCATTCCAGCTTTGAGCCTGATCTTTTTTTGCCATTTATAAGACCCAGACCATAGAAGTCTATCCAGCATTAATCTTACTACCAAGCCATCATCATTATGTAAATTTTCTGAAGATACTACCACAATGATTTCAGAGCATGAAGAGAATTTAAATAAATTGGGTGCACAAATGGATAAAGTTGAATCCTCTTTACTTAATTTGGTTATGTCACCAGGGGAGTGGCTTAAGGAAGATGGCCGCGGGTAGCTGGAGTTAAGCTGCCACGGAGGCTCTGGAGCTGTTAATTTTTACCTTTATGATGGTAAAACGCAAGTCTAAACCCTGGGTTTTCCTGGAAGAGTCTTCGGTGGCAGCTGCGGGCCTGATGGATGCTTTTCTCCAGCGTGGGGCCGGAGCGAGTGAGCCAGAGTTTTCCTCAGCTAGGAGAGACACGCTAGCTGAGGTGTCGGTGCTCTTCCTCGAGGCGACATCGCTATCTCCGGAGGAGTGGAGTCCTCTGAGTCGCCCTGGGGCGTTAGAACAGCAGATGGAGGATAGAACGGCCCGGGATGTTCCCTCTTCTAGCCAGCTGAGTTTGGGAGTTGTCTCAGCAGGAGGAGTTGTGAAGCCAATTTTGCCATCAGAGCACCCAGAGGAGTTGGAATAGAAATTACCTCAGGATTTCCTCATACTGAATCCATCTCTAGCTGAGGTTTCAGGTGTCTGGGTTTTGAACTGACACCTATGCAGAGGCCCAAGATTTTCAATATGGAGACACTCTGGGAAGCAATATCCATTTTACAAATCTCTTTGGGGACCCAAATGCAGCAACTTACCACACGTTATACCACTGTTCTGTCTGAAAATTTGGAATTAAAAAATAGACTACCTAGCGTAGAAATTAAAGTGGATGGACATGAGACCAGAATAAAATCTGTGGAGTCCCAGGCCTCGGTGTGGGTAAGGGACAGTGGAAATCTTAATTTCAAGGTGGAAATGCTGGAAAACATGACCAGAAGATGTAATCTTCGGATTACAAATTTTCCAAAACTACCACTTACTCCAGCGCAAGATATATGTAAGAAATACATGAAGGAGGTTTTGAAAGATCCTGAAACCTCTTATCCGCCTCTCACTAAAATATACTATTTACCAACTAGACCACCTGTTCAGAAACCAAACCAGCAGAATTTGTCTGCTGATAGTTTGGATTTGACAAATTTCCTTGAGAGGTCTGATAATGAGATACCGGCAACTGCTACGCTGCTTGTACAATTTGCTATTGACTCTGACAGAGAATGGATGCTCAAGTTGTTCTTTAAGTTTAAGGATATATCATTTATGACTAAATTAGTGAGAATGTATCCTGATGTGTCACGCATAACCCAAAAGAGAAGAAAACAATTTCTCAATTTGAGACCAAGGGTTTTACAGTTAGGTGCGACATTCGTACTCAGATACCCCTGTAAATGTGTGATGATCTATCAAGGGAATAGATTTGTTTTTTTGAACCTCAGCAGTTGATAAAATTTATCTCTGCTAAAGAGCATATTTCTGTTCCAAATTAGTTCCCACTCAGCCACCATCTTTTATTTTCCTTGTACTATTTGATTAGAAAATTCAGCGAATGCATAGCTTTCTCCCCCTTTAATTGAGGTCTAATTTTACAATCCAGTATAGAACATAAGAACATAAGCAATGCCTCTGCTGGGTCAGACCTGAGGTCCATCATGCCCAACAGTCCGCTCACGCGGTGGCCCAACAGGTTCAGGACCTGTGCAATAATCTTCTATCTATACCCCTTTATCCCCTTTTCCAGCAGGAAATTGTCCAATCCTTTCTTAAACCCCAGTATCGTACTCTGCCCTATTACGTCCTCTGGAAGCGCATTCCAGGTGTCCACCACACATTGGGTAAAGAAGAACTTCCTGGCATTCGTTTTGAAACTGTCCCCTTTCAACTTTTCCGAATGCCCTCTTGTTCTTTTATTTTTCAAAAGTTTGAAGAATCTGTCCCTCTCTACTCTCTCTATGCCCTTCATGATCTTGTAAGTCTCTATCATATCCCCTCTAAGTCTCCTCTTCTCCAGGGAAAAGAGACCCAGTCTCTCCAATCTCTCAGCGTATGAAAGGTTTTCCATCCCCTTTATCAGATGCATCGCTCTCCTCTGAACCCTCTCGAGTAATGCCATATCCTTCTTAAGATACGGCGACCAGTACTGGGCGCAGTACTCCAGATGCGGGTGCACCATCGCCTGATACAACGGCAGGATAACTTCTTTCGTTCTGGTTGTAATACCCTTCTTGATTATACCTAGTATTTTATTCGCTCTCTTAGCGGTCGCTGTGCACTACCCCCTTAGTATCTAACTGACACAAATGTAACTCATAAAAAAAATTCTAACAGTAAGATAGTCTTTTTTTTTTATGAGTCACATTTGTGTCAGTTATGATGAGAAAAATAAGTTTGTTTTGTTTCCTTTTATGTAAATTTTTTTTTTCTTTTTAGACAATTTTGTTTTTTCAATGTTGGAACTGGTATTGTATTATTTCTTTGATTTGACTAATAATTATGTCAAAACTATAAAATGAAATAAAGATTTAATTTAAAAAAAATGTGGTTATGTCTTCAGGGTTTAAAGATAGTTTAGTGATACATTCTCATCTAAAAGCAATTAAGATTTTGCATCATTCTAGGAACTTGAGAATTCTTAATATTCCAATTACCCATTCTTTATCTCAAACTGAGTTATTCAAGATGCATCTGAAAGATATAGAGGGGCATAATCAAAAGAAACATCTAAGTCCAATTTGGTCATATGGTACTAGATGCCCAGAGTCGGCAGTGGTAAAATGTCCATTCTTGAAAACTACATGTAGAATTTTTTTTTTTTTTGAAAATCATCTGGACACCCAGACTGCCAGTACCTTTATACCACATTTTCGACCAAAAATTTGTCTTAGTCCCAAACGCCCAGAACAAGACCATTTGGATGTGGGAGAGGCCAGCATTGTGATGGACTGGCTATCCAGACATAGAAACAGAGCAGTGGGGCACCTTATAGGGCATTGCTGTGAACTTCACAAAAAGGGTGCCATAGAAACATCTCACCAGAACTCCTTTATAGTATATAGTGAGACCCCCCAAGCACACTATATCCACCTGTCTACAACCTCAATAGCCCTTATGGCTGTAGGTGGCACATATATGGCAATACAGTAGGATTTGTTTTTTTTGTTTTTTTTTTGGTGGGATAACATTTTCCACTATGAATGTAGTGGTTAGAGTGGCTTTTGGGCCTGGGTCCTCCTCTCTATGGTTCACTAGCCCACCCCCCAGACTACTTAAAACACCTGAATGCAGCTCTACTAGGCTTTCCCTTAGCAGATGCTGATGTTCTGGAGCCAGGTATGTACGTTTTTATTCTGATATTTGTGGCAGTTAGAGGAGGGTCAGTGATGTGTGGGTCTTTACGTTGTCTCTGCAGTGGTTATCTGGTCACTTTGGATACCTATTTGCACTTATATCTGCTTTTACATCATCTAACTCACAACATATAAATTTCGTCCAGGAAGTCTCGTGAAATATTCGATTATCCCTGCAGGATGACTAAGCCTAGGCCGGCCCACATCCTGCCCAAATACCGCTCTAACCATTCCTCCAGATATGCCCCTTTTAGCTCTGGGTGCACAGTGGCATTTAGAAGCCTAAAAAGTCCCTAGATATGTCCAGAAAATCAGTTTGATTTTCAGCACTTGGAAGACCTGTCTTTTAGGTCGTCCAAGTGCCGACTTGGGCAGATTTTTAGATGTGTTTAAGTTTCCAGAGAGGGTAATCAGTGCCTGAAATGCCCTCCTGAGGGAAGTGGTGGAAACAAAAACAGTGACAGAATTTAAAAAAGGCATAGGATGAACACAGATGAGCTCTAATTAGAAAATGGATGGTATCAATTTTCTTTCCCATGGTCGTATGGGGCTGTGAAATACCTAGGTGTCTTGATACATAAAGATCCAATTCACGCTCAAGATCTTAACCTGTCTAAAATCAAAAACATAGTCCTGAACACAATATCTCGTTGGTCTCCACTGTATTTATCTTGGTGGGGCAGGATTGCTTCCATCAAAATGACTCTTGCCCCCCAAATAAACTATATCCTCTCAATGCTCCCATCTTTATGTAAGAAAACATTTTTTCATTGGCTGGATAAAAAAATTTCTGAATTTGTTTGGAATAAGAAAAAGCCTCGAATTGCTCTTGCCAAATTGAAAGCCTCCAAAGTTAATGGCGGTTTAAATTTACCAGATTTCTACTTTTATTATATTGCATCAATGGCCAAATATGGAGCTTATTGGATCACGGACCCCTGTTCCCAGGACCCTCCAGCTTGGTTTGAGATAGAACGATTTATATGTACACCATTACATGTCTCTTGTATGGCAACAATTCCAATCCCTAGACACCTGAGAAGATACTCTCTGTTGAGTGCGACGCAGCATGCCCTTCATCTATTAGATGCGATAGCAGAAATTTCAATCAAAGATAGCCCATTTGTGTCTATATGGAACAACCCCAAACTCCAACACAATGGAAAATCACTTTCATGGAAAAGATGGCAGCGGGCTGGGCTGTGGTTTCCTCATCAAATAACTACTCAGACCTCTATTGTTCCTTTCAACACACTCTGCTCTACATACTTATTACCACCTTCCACATTTTCTCAATGGCTTTCCCTCACTGAAGCAATATCTTCTCAGTCCCTACGATTTGACTTTGAGTCATCCATTCACACTATACGCCATTGGTCTTTACTGGCTATATCGAAAGGCAAAGCAATCTCTTTATTTTACAGCATACTAAGGGACAACTCCTTTATTTTTTCTCCTCATTCCATGAAACACTGGGAATCCATACTAACAACCCCTCTTACTGATGTTGACTGGGATCTTTTTTGGTCCTCGACAAATCGTCCTCTCTTATCCTCCAGAGTTTCACAATCAATGTTCTTCGTCATGTGGAATGCGGTATGGACTCCTTTTCGGATGTGGAAAGCCAAACTTAAACAAGACTCTATATGCTGGAATTGTATGAAGGAGGCCGGAACCCTTGATCATATGCTCTTCCACTGTACTCCAGTTCGCTCCTTCTGGTCTCGCATTTGGGACACTATAAAACACGTTACCAACTGTTCGGATGAACTTACCTTGGATATTATAATTCTCAGATCTCAGCACCCCTGCTTTATTCTTTCAAATTGTCCTCCTAAACTTATTGACACTATGTTTGTGACTGCCCTTATGCATATATTAAAGAATTGGAAATCCTCTTCATCATTGGATTATACTTTTTGGTGGAAATCTTTGTGCATGTATCATAAATTTGAATCATATGCTTATGAGAAGAAAAATATTGCTCGACTATCCATGAACATGACACTATGCAACTCGCCTTGGAAATTCTTAGACTCCTATGTTAGTTCTGTTTCATAGACACTCCTGTCTTTCTCTCTTTCTCTTTCTCTCTCTCTTTCTCTTCTTCTCTTTACTTTCTCTTTTCTCTCCTTCTTTCTTTCTTTACTTTTTTCTCATAAACAGTCCAAGTACTTTGGTTCTCTTAGAAGATTTCAAACCTAATTACAATTGATTGTAGTTACTGCTGTGTTACACTAAATGTTATTAGTTTCGAGATCCCAGTGTCTTACATATATCTGAATATATATTTGGACTGTATCTTTTCATAAAACTTAATAAAAAATATTGAACTAAAAAAAAAAAAAGAAAATGGATGGTATAAAAAGAAAACTTAAATGACTGCATACAGCGGCATAGCTAGGGAAGGAGGTAGCCGGTGTGGTACCCCCCTGCACCCTTCCTTGTCTTGGGTGCTTCCCCCCCCCACATACCTCTTCCACATTGTATGCACCCTCCTATATACCACTTCAAAATTTTTGGCAGCAGCGAGCAGCATCTCCTAGCTACTGCTCACACCGGCCTCAGCTCTCCTTCCTGATGTCACTTCCTACTCACTGTTGCCGAAGTTTAAAAGATGTGGGTGGATGGAGAGGAGGAGAGGTTTCGGCACCCCAATCAAGATGATGCCCAAAGTGGTCCATTCCTTCTACCCCCCTTGCTATGCCACTGACTGCATGTATATTGATGCATTGAGTGGTATTTAAATAGCAAATCCATCTGTAAAGAATTAAGGCCAATGTTGGGCAGATTTCTATGATCCGTGTCTCATATTTGACCCCTTTAGACATTACTGGCAACCCACCCCCCTCCCTCCATCCCTCTGACTTAAAACACTATTCTACTAACCCTCTCCCTTCTCCACCAAATCCCTTCTTGCCTACAACTTAAAAAATAGTTCCCTGGAATCTAATAGCCTCCTTCCCTTCCTCAACCCAATTCCCTCTTCCTGGGATACACCAGTCTGCCATAAAAGGGAAAAATTCTAGCAGCATTTACAATTTACAATTTGCTCAGCAGTTGGCATAGATAATTTGCAATCTTTAAAATCAGCCTGCTCTGTATTTAAGAAAACTTGGTCTCCTGTGGCCTGTATTGCAATCTCATAAGAGCTATTGGTATGTTAGACAGGTGGGTATATTAGGCTTTGGGGTAGTTTTGGAGGACTCACCATGGAGTTATGGTGAGATGTACATATGGCACCCTTTATGTGAAGTACACAGCAGTGCCCTCTAAGATGCCTACTGCTCTGTTGGCATGTCTGTGTGGCCAATCCATTACAATGCTGGTCCCTCCCATGTCCAAATGGTCTGGATTTAGATGTTTTGAACTTGGACGCTTTTGTGGTTGAAAATAGTGAACAACGTCAGGCATCCTAAGCAGGGCTGTGGAGTCGGAGTTAGTCAAAAGTCATTTTTGGGTTACTGGAGTCAGAGTTGGTGAAAATGTGCTGACTCTGACTCCAACTCCTAATAGAGTTAAATTGTATGTCATGCAAATATTAGAATGCTTAAATTTCTAATTTCACAGGCAATAATGTGATTAACCCAATTTTTTCAGGATGTTTTACTTTTAGAATATATTTTGATATCAAGTTCTTTGATGATTACAAAATGTAATATATTTAAGCCCATTACATTAACGGGTGCTAGAATAGATGTGTCTGTCCGTCTCTCTCTCTCCTTGGCCGCTGTCTGTCTGTCTTTCTTTCTGTTTCTCTCTCTTTCTCTTTGGCCGCTGTCTGTCTTTCTTTCTGTTCTCCTTGATCACTGTCTGTATGTCTGTCTGTCTTTCTGTATCTCTCTCTTGTTGGCCGCTGTCTGTGTGTATGTTTGTCTTTCTGTCTCTTTCTCTCTCTCTTGTTGGCCGCTGTCTGTCTGTCTTTCTGTCTCTCTCTCTCTCGTTGGCCGCTGTCTGTGTGTGTGTGTCTGTCTGTCTTTCTGACTCTTTCTCTCCTTGGACGCTGTCTGTCTGTCTTTCTGTCTCTCGTTGGCTGCTGAATGTCTGTTTTTCTGCCTCTCTCTCTCCTTGGCTGCTGTCTGTGTGTCTGTCTGTCTTTCTGTCTCTCTCTCTCTCCTTGGCCATTGTCTGTCTGTCTTTCTGCTTCTCTTTCTCTCTCATTGGCTGCTTGCTGTCTGTGTGTATGTGTGTGTGTGTCTGTCTGTCTTTCTGTCTCTCTCTCTCTCTCGTTGGCCGCTGTCTGTGTGTGTGTCTGTCTGTTTTTCTGTCTCAATCTCTCCTTGGCTGCTGTCTGTCTCTTTCTCTCTCTCTTGTTTGCCGCTGTCTGTCTTTCTGTCTCTCTATCTCTCTCCTTGGTCGCTGTCTATCTTTCTGCCTCTCTCTCTCTCCTTGGCTGCTGTCTGTCTGTCTTTCTCCTTGGCCACTGTCTTTCTCTCTCCTTGGCCGCTGTCTGTGTGTCTGTCTGTCTCTTTCTCTCCCTACCGTTCCCCACCTGTGCCCCGCTCCCCTTCCTTTGGCTGCCCCCCCCTCCTCTTTGCGGCAGTGCCACCAGTGTCTAGCGCCATGGCAGTGAATAAACAAATCCTCATCCTCGACCAGCCCAACAAACTCAAATTCTGAAGTAAGGGGTGTTGGTTTGCTGCCGGGCGAGCAGAGAGCGCGACTCCTGTGAGCTGCAATGGTGCTCTGACCAAGAGGGGATAGTGGAGGCAGAGGAGAAGGCCGTGTGACCAGGCAGCATCAATGGTTGTGGCCTTCCCTCCCCTAGCTCCGTAGCTCGGTTGCCACCGCCTCCTTCTCTCCCCGATGTCAGTTCCAAACGTCTACGCGCACGCGCCGCACTCTAACATTCTGCCGGCCACAGAGCTACAGACGGACGGAGCCACCAGGTTTGAAGTGCGCATGCGCACTAAGGGAATTATTATAGCAGATATTAGTGAAAGTAGCACCCTATGAAGAAAATCACATTAGCTGTTTTTGAACACTTTATAACATATGGGAAGCATTTTGTGTGTTATAGATGATGATGATAGTGAAAAAAAAGGTGTGATACAAAAATTAGTGGCTTTAGTGGTTCAGGCAAAACTGCACCTATAAAAGCATCAAATTTAAAAAGACACTTACAGCGTTTTCATCCTAAAGTGATAGAAGCTGTGAATCAGAGAGATAACAGTACTAAAATTCCATCTACTTCAGGGCAAAAGAAAGAGCAAATATCTACTAGATGACAAACACAAATATCAAGATTCTTTGCATCAGAAAGTTATTGTAACAATGATACCAGAAAAGTTCACAAAACAAATCATTGCAATCCTTTTTTCACAACCACTCTTTTTAGGCTTAGTTGGAAAAATGACTAGAAAACTTGGAGTTTCTCTAGAAAGAGGAAGTATAAGGAGAACGATAATTGAAGAGGCAAGACGTAAGAATGGACTTCAAAAATGTTTGAAGGGATGCTTTGTCTTTAATAAAATTGATGAATGCTATTAATGTTAGATTTGTTGATGAAAGTAATAGAGTAAAGGACGCCCAGGCACATCACATCATCTTCAGAAGTTAGTGGAAGGTGTTTTAAGAACATAAGAATAGCCGTACTGGGTCAGACCAAAGGTCAATCAAACCCAGTAGCCTGTTCTCATGGTAGACAATCCAGGTGACTAGTACCTGGCCAAAACCCAAAGAGTAGCAACTTTCCATGCTAATGATCCAGGGCAAGATTTTGAAATTAAAAAGGAACAGGTCCTATGTATTGTAACAGATAATGCTTCAAATATGTTAAGTTCAATTGAGACAATGAAGAAAGTTGATGAAGAAACCATTCCTGCAAGTGATCTACAAATGGTACAAATAGATGAGTAGTAAATCTCAAATGTTAGATAATACTGTTGAAGAAGCATCTACGATGAAATTTTTGAAGAGGGGATGATATAATAGGGTTACTTGTTGCAGTTTGTTTTGTTGTGAAGATTATGTGAAATATTCTGTTTGTTCTGTTGTAATCCACCTAGGTTGTAGGTGGAAAAGAAAATTTTAAAATAAATAAATGTTAATTACAATGCTATACATACACTACAACTAACTTTCAATAAGAGATGGATTGAAAGATCATCATGCAGTGACGCTTATTGGCAAGTTGAGGCAATTGGCTGTTGCAGCCAGGACCCCTAAAACAGATGATATTCTGCAGAGACATGCTGGAAAAGGAGCCATTTTGGATCAACCAACACACTGGGGAAGCACATATTTGATGATAAAGCATTTGCTTGAACTAAAAGACTTACATGAAGATTTGGATAACATACATAGTTCACTATCTCGAAAAGCCTGTGGGCAGAAGTGGTAGATTTAGAAAGTCTACTTTCTCACCCTTTTATTGTCATTATGAAACTATTTAATACCTGGTAAATTCTTATTGTAGTAGAAAAGCTTGATGTATATCTTGACA
The DNA here is from genome assembly GCF_902459505.1 of Geotrypetes seraphini. Taxonomy (NCBI): domain Eukaryota; kingdom Metazoa; phylum Chordata; class Amphibia; order Gymnophiona; family Dermophiidae; genus Geotrypetes; species Geotrypetes seraphini. Next base: position 84,247,875 of record NC_047085.1, on the reverse strand, counting down.
TAAAAAGGAGAATTAATTACTTATGGCATTGTACCTTCAATGAAAAAAGAGAGGGTTTCTTGCTTGATAATAAAATCCTATTAGCTGATGTTTACATTGACCCAATGAACTAAGTTTTGCTAAGCAATGACCAAGTTACTACAGGAAAACAGACACTCTATGAAGTAGCAGTTCATTTGAAAGGGCTACAAGTACAACCTGAAACATCTTGACCACTGCATGAACAAATCTGGTACATCATCCTCTTCAAATGAAAAATTAGACTCTGAAGCCTACTTTGATAGAATAGAATATTCTAAAGTAAAGCAACGCCACTTAATCACAGGAAAATGACCAGCTGATGTCCCATTAAAGAAGTTTTAGAAAGAGTGTTTTGAAGGATTAAAGGAAGTGGAAAAGTATGGCCACTCATAAAAACTAACCATAGAAGAAGCCATCCTTGTTTATTCAGAGATTAGTGATGTAGCTAGAAATATAACAGCAATGAAACCCACCAAAGTCAGTGTTGAGAGACTGTTTTTGGCACTAAAAATAGTCAAACCAGATTTAAGGGCTTCTATGGGAGAGGATTTGGCAGGGGCAATTCTGTTTCTTAGAACAATATATTTTATTTTTGATCTAAATATTCAAACCATGCTCTTTAAGTTGTTTGATAGTGTGTTTTTGAATTAGTAACAAAAGGTGATGCCGATGTTCTTTTATATCCTATTATTTTACACTTTATAGTTTTTTCAAGTATCTGTAATTTAATAAATAAAATGAAATAAAAAGCCACAATAGCATAGCTATAGCCTTTAGATCCCAGATTTAACAGATTAGGGTTCTAAAAAGTAGCGTGATTCATGTTGGCAGTGATGACATGCCTTGTATGTTGCATGCTTGCAATCGATACAGAATGTATGTAATTAGCATATTATTCATTTCCTATATAGATATATAAATAAAGGAGTTATAGTCAGAAATCAATGCTTGGGCTCTTGGAGTTGGAGGTTTTATGTACCGACTCCTCAGCCTAATGTTAGCCGTTCTGATAGCCAAAATGTTCAAATAGGTCATTAAAAAATAATTGGATGTCTAATGTTTTTCGAAAATGGATTTTTCCCCTCCCCAACTTTTGGACAGCTTGCAGGAAACATCCAAAGTCAGACTTAGATGTCCTATCATAAATGTCACTCCACGAGTGTTCAAAAATTTATAAAAACCCTGAAAGAAAGGTTTAAATATTATAATTGGTGCATCCTTATTAAACTAAACAGTCGAGGCCAGAGTCAGATTTAAGTTTGGTTGTGTATGCTATAAAGTCTTACATGGTTTAGCACCTGATTATCTTGTGGACCATTTTTTTTATTCATTTAAGACATTTTTTTAATTTCTAGGTCATTTGTTTTTATTGTCACTGTTTCAGTTTTCTTTTGTAAACCACATAGAACTCTTAAGGTACTGTGGTATATAAATAAATTTTTATGTTATGTTATATAAGGCTGAATTCTCTTTGGAAAACTTGACTAAGACAAGTACAACCTTTCCTCTTCTGATATAAAATTATAAACTAAAATATTAATAAATAATGCAGGATGAAAACATGCTCCTCAGTTGACCTTGCCATTCCAATTCAGCATGGTAAACTATATAGTTGAAGAAAATAATGAACCTAGGCCTGCGCAATTTAAAGGTGAATCGTTATAAAGGCACATTTTCCTGTAATTTCTAATGATGCCTCATACATAGATGGCTTCATTCAATAGACTTAGAAACTGCAGATGTTTAATTAAATACTATAGCATATGTATAGAGAATTTCATCAAAGGACATGAAAGATTGTTTTAACTTTCTACTTCTAGAGGGCAATCAGGCTACATTGTACATGTACCGGTAATTATGTCAATCAGTAGTCTTCAGCAAGCAGAAGAGTCATCATGGAATATGATTACCAGTTTGAGCTCTCCTCCTAAGGGGATTTATTATTTAGAGTTTAATCTATCCAACTATTTACAATGGCAGAGGTTCCTGGCAGCCAGGGACAGAAAGTCAATCTGCTCTCTCATGGAGACATTTAATAAATTAGAGCACAGAAAATTAAATATGTGAATCACCACAGTGCTAGCTCTGCAGTGATAGATTATAGGCAGAGGTATAGTCTAAGTATCAAACTCATATCATTTCTTCTTCATTAAAATTTCTGTTCACAGAATGTTTTCAGTTACACTGACATAGTTATAATAATAATAATAATTACATATAATGAAATGGTGTGTCATGGCATAAAACTAATAATTATACCAAAAGGGTCTGGTAGAGTGATGCATATCTTGCTATTAAAACATATTTACTGGTATGTAAGCCCTGAACTGGCCAGTCATAAAGGTCAACATAGATTTTGTGCATGCCTTAGACTTTTAAAAAGAATCAGATGTTTACATTATAAATGGGGATTCTATGGGTCATCTACCTATTTCAAGCTTATTATATAAAGGCAAGGTGGCACAATTAGATCAGTTCATATTTCTGCTGCACGGCTCATATTCCGCCAGGGTCGTCATGCTCACGTTACCCCTCTCCTCAAGTCGCTTCACTGGCTCCCTGTCCATTTCCAAATACAGTTCAAACTCCTCTTACTGACCTACATGTGTATCCACTCTGCAGCTCCTCAGTATCTCTCATAAGAACATAAGAACATAAGAAATGCCTCTGCTGGGTCAGACCCGAGGTCCATCGTGCCCAGCAGTCCGCTCACGCGGCGGCCCAACAGGTTCAGGACCTGTGCAGTAATCTTCTATCTATACCCCTCTATCCCCATTTCCAGTAGGAATTTGTCCAATCCTTTCTTGAACCCCAGTACCGTACTTTGCCTTATAACGTCCTCTGGAAGCGCATTCCAGGTGTCCACCACACGTTGGGTAAAGAAGAACTTCCTAGCATTTGTTTTGAATCTGTCCCCTTTCAACTTTTCCGAATGCCCTCTTGTTCTCTTATTTTTCGAAAGTTCGAAGAATCTGTCCCTCTCTACTCTCTCTATGCCCTTCATGATCTTGTAAGTCTCTATCATATCCCCTCTAAGTCTCCTCTTCTCCAGGGAAAAGAGACCCAGCTTCTCCAATCTCTCAGAATATGACAGGTTTTCCATACCTATTATCAGACGTGTTGCTCTCCTTTGAACCCTCTCGACTAATGCCATATCCTTCTTAAGATACGGCGACCAATATTGGACGCAGTACTCCAAATGCGGGCGCACCATCGCCCGATACAACGGTAGGATAACTTCTTTCGTTCTGGCTGTAATACCCTTTTTGATTATACCAAGCATTCTATTCGCTCTCTTAGCGGCCGCTGCACACTGTGCCAACGGCTTCATTGTCATGTCCACCATTACCCCCAAGTCCCTTTCCTGGGTACTCTTATTCAATAACATCCCTCCCATTGTATAGTTGTACCTCGAGTTTCTGCTCCCCACATGTAATACTTTACATTTTTCAATGTTGAACTTCATCTGCCATTTCGCCGCCCATTCTTCTAATTTGTTCAAGTCCCTTTGCAACTTTTCGCAGTCCTCTGTAGTCCGAGCTCCATTAAATAGTTTGGTGTCGTCCGCAAATTTTATTATCTCGCACTTCGTTCCTGTTTCTAGATCATTTATGAAGATATTAAATAGCAGCGGCCCGAGCACCGAGCCCTGCGGGACACCACTCGTGACCCTCCTCCAGTCGGAGTAGTGACCCTTCACTCCTACCCTTTGTTTTCTACCCTCCAACCAGTTTCTGATCCATCTATGTACGTCTCCTTCCACCCCATGGTTCTTCAGTTTCCGGAGTAGACGTTCATGGGGCACCTTGTCAAAGGCTTTTTGGAAATCTAGATATATGATGTCTATGGGGTCTCCTTTGTCCATCCGTTTGTTGATCCCTTCGAAGAAGTGCAATAAGTTCGTTAGGCACGATCTTCCCTTGCAGAAACCATGCTGGCTGGTTATCAGAAGTTCATTTTTTTCAAAATGTTGATCGATGTTTTCTTTTATCAGTGCTTCTGCCATTTTCCCTGGAACCGAAGTCAGGCTCACCGGCCTGTAGTTTCCCGGGTCACCTCTTGATCCCTTTTTAAAGATGGGCGTAACGTTGGCTATCTTCCAATCTTCCAGGATCTCGCCTGTTTTCAGGGATAAGTTGCAAATTTGCTGCAGTAGTTCCGCTATCTCCTCCTTTAATTCCTTCAGAACCCTTGGATGTATGCCATCCGGACCCGGGGATTTGTCAGTTTTTAGTTTTTCTATCTGCCTACGAACGTCCTCAAGGCTCACTTCTATGGATGTTAATTTTTCTGCCTGACTTCCGTTGAAGAATTGCTCAGGTTCCGGTATGTTGGACGTGTTTTCGTTTGTAAATACAGACGAGAAGAACATGTTAAGCCTTTCTGCCACTACCTTCTCCTCCTTCACCACTCCCTTCCTGTCTCCGTCGTCCAGCGGTCCCACTTCCTCTCTAGCCAGCTGCTTCCCTTTAACATATCTGAAGAATGGTTTGAAATTTCTTGCTTCCCTGGCTAGCCTCTCTTCATACTCTCTTTTGGCTTTCCGAACCTCACGGTGACATTCTTTTTGATGCTTCTTGTGCTCTTTCCAGCTCCCCTCAGTTTTGTCCTTTTTCCATTTCTTGAATGATTTTTTCTTATTGCCTATCGCTTCCTTCACTGTTTTGGTTATCCACGCCGGGTCTTTTGTTCAATTCTTTTTACACCCCTTCCTGAATCCCTATACCCCACCCCAGGAACTCTGATCTTTGTCTGTTCCCTTCTCCTCTATTGCCAAGTCCCAATTCCATCCCTTCTGCCTTGCTATACCGCAGGCCTAAAACAACCTGCCTGACTCGGTACATCAGGCTCCATCTCTGGCAGTATTCATATCCAGGCTTATAGCCCACTTTTTCAAAGCTGTGTTTAAGTCCAAACCTTACCAACTTGCAAAGCAAGCTTATTCCCTCTGTAGACCTTACCCTCTCTACCTCATCATTCCCTTTGTAATTTCATACCTAAACAAACACAGATTCACCATTTCTCCTGTATGTCTGTCATAATTAGATTGTAAGCTCTTTTAAGCAGAAACCATCTCTTGCATATTTAATCTACTTCACTGTGTGCGTCTGATAGTGCTATAGAAATAATAATTAGTAGTAGTAGTAAGTAAGTGAACTTAAGAATAGCTTTATTGGGTTAGAGCAGGGGTAGGCAATTCCGGTCCTTGAGAGCCTGAGCCAGGTCAGGTTTTCAGGATATCCACAATGAATATGTATGAGATGGATTTGCATGCATTACCTCCTTGAGATGCAAATCTATCTCATGCATATTTATTGTGGATATCTTGAAAAGCTGACCTGGCTCTGGCTCTCGAGGACTGGAATTGCCTTACCCTGGGTTAGACCAATGGTCCATCTAGCCCAGTATCTCATCTTCATGGTGGCCAATCCAGGCCACAAGTACCTGGCCTAAACCCAAATAGTAACAACATTCCATGTTAGCGATCCAGGGCAAGCATTGCCAAAAATGTGTGTAAATATTAGGCATGATCATCAACACTAGCCTACAGCTGCTGTAAATGCTGCTAGAACTCATTTAAATTATAGTAATCTGTAATTTACTCTCATAACTGTATGCCTTGTCTGCCCAAATTTCTTCCATGCACACAACTACCAGCAAAATATGCACATCAACAAATCATTGCACAACTTCCAAATTCCGAATAAAGCACAGTGAAATATATATTTATAACCTTTCAGAAAGCCTCAGCCCTACCACCCCACCACTAACTGTATCTTAATAGCGGGAAGAATTACATGGTTCTCATCATAGGCTTTCAATTATTCCATTTTAGTTATATTTTTTATTTTCCTTATTTTCCTTGTAAACTTCGTTAAAATTGTACATAATCAGTAAGTATTTAAGCACTTATCTTTCAGCTAGCTTGACTCGGGAAAGACAACCAGACATGTTACGAACACCCGTGCTTTATCAAGGTTCTCCTGTAGCCGCCTATGTCATCTGACTCTCTAAACTTAAATTGAGTCAGATGACATAGGCGGCTATGGGAGACCCTTGATAAAGCACGGGTGTGCGAAACATGTTGGGTCATCTTTCCCGAGTCAAGCTAACTGAAATATAAGTGGCTTAAATACTTACTGATTATGTACAATGTTAACGAAGTTTACAAGGAAAATAAAAAATATAACTAAAATGGAATAATTGAAAGCTTATGATGAGAACCACGTAATTCTTTTTTTATTTATCATTTTAATACATCCCATTTGCATAGATGTTAAAGGCAATACAAAAGTATAAACTCACTTAGTAAAAAAAAAAACTAAGGACCAAAAAATAAATAATGAAAACAATCATCTAATATAGTCCACAATCTGAGAAGAAGAGTCAAAATAAATTAAGCCCCTCGGGAAAGGGGACATATACAAAAGAAAATCAGAAATTAGGAAATAGAGCAGTATTAAGATATAATCCTATCCATTAATTAGATCCTATCCATTAATAACCTGTTTCATTCGGACTGTGTAGAGATTCCTTTACCCTCCAGGAAAAAATTTAATTGGGCAGGTTCAAAGAAAATATATTTACTCCCTTGATAAGAGACAAAACATTTACACGGAAATCTCAACTGGAACACTGCCCCCAAAGCAATCACCTTTGGTCGATAAGTCAAAAATTCTTTCCTACTGGATTGTGTCCACTTTGAGACATCTGGAAATATATATACCCTTTCACCTATATAGGTGATATGTTTTAAATTAAAGTATAATTTCAAAACCTTTCCTTTTCTTGTAGGAATACCAATGAGACCAATAATGTCACCCGTCCTGAATTTCAATATCGGAAGATTGCAAAATAGCAGAAACATCCAACTGTGTATTTTTAACTGCTACAGCTTTTTCCTTTGTTTTAAATAATAGATTTTTTAGTATCGGAGGGAGACTTGCTTCTGGAACATTTAAAGCAGTCAACATGAAATTCTTAAACAGTTCTTGATGCGGCATATAGTTAGCAACCGGAAAATTAAGAATCCTCAAATTCAGATTTTTTTGTTGGTTTTCTAAGTTTTCAATTTTCCTTAAGATCATCATTTTATCTGTCATTTGTTTAGTAAGCAAATTCTTGGACTCAGTTGTTACTTTCTCTAATTTTTTTAAGTCCACTTGATGTTGTTGAATAGAAGTCTCTAAGGAGTTTATCCTAGAGGTAGAATTTAAAGTAATAGAAACAAAGTTGGTGCATACCAAGTGTAGGTTCTCAATCGCAGTCCAAATAGAATCTAGTGTTACTGCCTGTGGTCTCACCAGCGGCTTGAGGGGGAGATAACAGCTGGATTTTCTTTGGCTTCTACCCCAAGAGATAAACTCTGGGCTCCTGCAAACTCACCACCGCTAGCTGCCGAAGGTTCTATACTTCCTTAACGCTGCACCTCCAGCACTGGAGTTAGTGTGGTTTTAATTGCTTCCGGGTCTATTGCGGCTAGAGAACGTGACTCTCTCCGTACGCTGGGGGAGCCCTCCTGCATGCTCTGCTCCGCCGACATTTCTCCAGGCTTGGGAGGGCTATGCGGTCCTTGTGGGCTCAGTGAGAGCGACATCTCGCCGTCCAAGCTGTGAGCTTCCTGACTCACCGCAGCAGAAGTGCCCGAAGTGGAAGGTTGGACTGTAAAAGCTGTAATTACAGTCTGCCTCGGCGTCGAGAATTCTGAGGTATGTGGAGGGACACCCCTCTGTTTCCCCCTTCTCTTAGGCATAGAAGCAAATTATTTCCAAAAGTTTAAAAGGAAAAAAAAGCACCTTCAAGATGGGAGTGCTGCTCTCAGCGTCCTGCGCCAGACGCCATCTTGTCTCCCTAAACACGTAATTCTTCTCGCTAATAAGATACAGTTAGCGGTGGAGTGGTGAGGCTGAGGCTTTCTGAAAGGTTATAAATATATATTTCACTGTGCTTTATTTGGAATTTGGAAGTTGTGCATTGATAAGAAAATCCGAATTGAATATTTAACCAAAAATTCTACATCATTATTGATGAGCATCATCAAATCATGGCATGCACTTTTCCACTAGTCGGTCTTCTATAATGCACATAAGTGGTCACATATTCATGTAATAAATTAACCAAAATGTGGCTCCAGTGATATCATTATCCCCTTAACCATCTCTGTTTTTTTGCCTTTATTGACTAGAGTATTTATTTAGTTAGTTTTCTATCCCATTCTCCCAAACAAACTCAGAACGGGTTAAAGATTAACACCCATAATATACAGTTAACATACGTAATATACAGTCAGAATGGGTTACAATTTATCATGTTTATGATAAAGTGTGTTTGTCCTAGTATGACATATACAGTATAGAAGGTCTAGTTCCAGTATTCTGTACATTTCTCTTTTAGCATATGGTAGCAGACAAAGGATTAGGTGAAGAGGTATATTTTTATTGCTTTCCTAAAGTTCAGGAGCCCTTTGAGGAATCTGATCTGTGGGGGGTAATTTGTTCCAGTAGTTTGGTAAGAAATGGGAGTAAGAACGTTGTCTGGAATTCTGCAGTTTAAGGGCATGACTAGGGGGGTGTTTGGAGGCGTGTTTCTTCTAGGAGCGGAGTGGTCTGTTCGGTATGTATAGAGGAAGTTTGGTTGACATGGAGCCTGGCGCCATGTTGTGTAGGGATTTATACACTAGCATTAAGCCCTTGAAGATGCAGCATTTGGCTATGGGTAGCCAGTGGGCTGATGATAGAGCCTCGTAGACAGGGTCGCAGGCATGAAGGTTCTTTAGAAGTCTGATTGCTGCATTTAGTAAACAGAGATGGTGTACATTCTTTGTTATGAGTCCATTGAATATTGTGTTGCAGTAGTCCATGCAGGAGAGGATGAAGGCAAAGAGAAGTTGGGTGAAGTCAGGTTCCGAGAAGTAGTTCTATATTTTCTGGATTTGTCACAGGTAGTAGTACAGCCATTTACATACTTTTATCTCTACAACTAGGCGACTCCTAATAGGATTACCTTCTTGTTACTTATTAACATAGAGATTGATTCAAATCTAAATTTTCACCTAAGTCAATGTACAAAATAGGAATATTTGGAATATACACAAGGAATTAAAAAGACATTAATCAGAGCAGATAAAAAAATATGATCAGATAGCACTGGAGAGTTCATTGCCTTCCAATATACCTTCTTATTTAAACTGTGATAGCATCCAGAATCAAAGATATTTAGTTCAGCTAGAAGAGATATCTCCATTCAATAGTTCAGCTGTATTCATGTAACTTCCATTACCAAATACTATATTATAACATCACATGCCTCTGTAAAAGTAGTTTGAAAGAGACCAAGGGGAAATACACACTCACTTCTCAAACCTAACTTGATTATGATCACATTACCTACAGTATCATTCTTTGAATACATGCTATCTCTCTTATTATTACCTTGAACTCCCATTATTGAACTCTGTCCCCCACCCCCGTCTCACAATAATTCAGATGCAATAAACTATTGGCAACATACAAATTGTCTTACCAAAGTATTATAGAGTCAATTTTGGAAAAGATATGCACTGCTTAGATGTTACACTGCCTAGATGCAATGGGGCTTTCGGGAAGAGTTTGGAACTGGTTTCAAGGTTTTCTGACAAAAGGATCATATCAAGTGGTTTGTGATGAGAAATACTCTTGTTCTTGGAATAACCCATCAGGGGTACCTCAGGGTTCCCCATTATCACTCACCCTATTCAATATTTACATCTTGTCCTTAAGACATTTACTGCAAAAGTTGAATTTAAATTTTTATATATATGCAGATGATATTTCCATTTTAATTCCTTTAATTGCATAACTAATGAAATTTTAGAACAAATCTCTTACATCATGACTGAGATAGAACAATGACAATCAATTTTAAATTGAAATTAAATACAGAAAATAAAAGTTTTCTTAGCAAGCCCAAAGAATAAAATAACTAGAACATCGCTTCACTTGAATGGTCATGATTACCCGATTTCCAAATTTATAAAAATATTAGGAGTCACATTAGAAACTCATTTATCCATGGTTGAACATATGAATGTAGTGGTGAAGAAGTGCTTTTTTGCACTATGGAAACTAAAGACCATAAAAAATACTTTGATCCTCTGTCTTTTAGATTATTGGTGCAGGCATTGGTTCTATCTATATTGGATTATTGCAATATCGTTTATTTGGGTGTACCTAAAAATTTTTTGAGAATAGCACAGAACACGGCTGTCGTCTGATATTTGGGCTGAAGAAAAGTGGTTAGTCCTTACTCTAGACTGCTGCACTGGTTACCGATGGAGGCACGATTAATGTTTAAATTCTCTTGCATTTGCTTTAAGCTGGCTTGGGGATTGTCCCCTACCTATCTTATGTCTCATTTCGTGCTATACAGCCCTACGAGGATAACCAAAAATTGTAATTTATTTGCCTATCCAAAAATTACTGGCTGTAGATACAGGTCTTTTCTGGATAGGACTTTTATGTTTCAAGCAAGTAAGCAGCAGTCCTGGTTGGGTAATTACATCAGTGGAGCCAGGCTGTCTTACGGTTCATTTCATAAAGAAATCAAGACTGTATTGTTTGATAAATTAATTTCTTAAATAGAAGTTATATTAATAACAATAATTCTACTCTGACTATTCTTAAGAAATATGTTGTACTTTTGCTATTTGTATTTTGTACTTCGCTGATTGTCCAGCTCTCTTCGGTGTAAACCACCTAGAAATCGTCTGATTGTGGCGGTAAAGAAGAATAAAGTTATGTTATGTTATGTTACTGGTTACACATGTATTTGCTCATACCTATATTGCCTGTAGCACTGCTTACATGGTTAGTTAGGTGCCTTTGACTCATGTTTAAAACAATTGGTTTTGTGCTAGTCCGATAAGGTCCTCCAGCATCATCCCCATGGTTGTTTTCAATATATCCAGCCATCTGATTGCAGATCATCCTCTTCGCCTGGTTCCTTTGATCTTCCCAAACATGTTCTTCTCCATCCTTCTCCAATAATCTTTCTCTTTTGACAGTATGACCAAAATATAACATTTGGGCTTCGAGTGACAGCCAGTTTGATCTCTTCCAAAATCAATTTGTTAGTTTTTCTAGAGGTCCATGGCCTGCATGGTAATGGTCTTTATTTTAGAAGGATTCTAAGTGTAAACAGTAGCTGTTACATATATAGATGGACAGAGTAGTGTAAAAAGCTATTTTAGAACACAGTCATTTATATATGAGGATCCATACCTTGACTAAACAGCAAGGGGGCATGAAGATTGAGTAGTGATTTTAAGGACTCCAAACAGGTTAAAAAGGTGATGGAGAAAGCTAGAAGGATGTTAGCATATCTAGGTTAAAAAAAAAGATTTGGACAATCAATGGGAATCCAAAAAACAGATTTTTACTCTGATTCAAGGATCCTACAGGCAGTAGAAGCTTTAGTTTTTGCTTTGCACTTCCCAATTATAAACAAATATAGAAAATAATTCAAAAATATCTCTAGTTTTCACTCCTCATCACTCCACGGAGCTCCAAGTGGCTTGTTGGAAGGTCTCTCATCAGAGACATGAATCCAAAAGGAACTACAAAATGAATTAAAAGGGACTTTTACTAAGATGCCTCAAGTAGTTGCAACTTTGGACTTCCAATTGATTGCACCTGTGAGTGATGATAAGCAAGATGTTATCTTTAAGGATTTATGGGACATTAATCAAAGGATGGAGGGGATGTTAAGAATGTTTTTTTCTTAGACTAAGACTTTTTCACAAGAAGTACTGTAGCTGATAAATTTGCTAATGTGGGCTCAAATGTTTCTTTCTTGGATAAACATTTTAGTATGGAAGAATCTCAGGTTTCAGCTCTACGAGCTGCTTCAGCTTCATTCATTTTAAAATGGAAATGCTTGAGAAAGCTGGTAGAGCTAGAAACTTAAGAGTTGTGAATTTTCCAATTATATAATTGCTTTCACCTGCAATCCTTTTGAGGAAATACCTTAAAGAGATTCTAGGTTTGGGAATGCTTCTACTTTTTTTTTCAAAATGTTATATTCCTTCTAGAAAAAACTCCTGGGTGAACAAGGGGTAGACTATTATTGGAATTAGATTTAACTGCTTTTTTAGAAGATTCTCAAAATATGATATAGACAAGATTTACCCTCTTGATAACTTTTCATAATGAAGGGAATAAATCTTTCATAATGAAATTATACTTCATAAAGAAAGACATTATTTTTTGTGGAGCTAATGTAATGTTATTTCCTGATTAAGCCTGGGCAACTCAAGTAGAAAAACTTTCAATAAAAACTTTTTGAACTGAAAAAAAAGATTGAAGGCTTTCTAAGCTTTGAAGTCTAGAGTTTTAGCCCTAACAACTACTTTTTGTCCCTTAATTATCCATGTAAATGTTTATTAAATTTCCAGAGTAAAGTATTTTGGGATCCCCTTCATTTAGAACAGTTTTTGAAAGCCAATGAGAATAAACAGCCTTTACAGGAATACTTAACTTGTTGTTTCTTTGTGCTGTTTTTCTTTAAGTAGGTAAAAACTTCTCCCTTAATGAGGGCTTGATGGATTAACTGTATTTTCTTTCTCTTTTCCTTGTTTAAAAATTTTATTGAGATTCAAAATGGAGTCAATTGAGACTACTATGTGAAGTGTAAATTTAAGATTTTTAAATTTCCCTCAGTACCTAATGTGTCTACTGGACTTGATTGAAGAATTATTTTGCTTCTATTTAAGTTTAACTTTGGAGGAGGAGTAGGAAGTAGGCAAGGGGGGTGGTTGGGCATGATGCAAATTGAGGTATTATTGTGTTTTATCTGTGGGGGGTTTTGTCATTAAAAATGTTCACCAAAAAATCAAATTCACCAAAAATAAGGATATTATCAACAATGTAAAAATTCCAGCTTCAAAAAAGTTGTATACTGTTTCCCCACCACCACCCTCCTTTTAATAAATCCAAGCCTGACACTGTGGGGCTCATTTTCAAAAGAAAAAACATTCAAAATCTGTCACAAGGGAGGTTTGAATATCTATGTAGACATAAAACATTGAAAGCATATAATCCAATATTTTAAAAATGTTTTCTGTGGCACTGGCTGCTCAGGTAAAGACTTCCAAAAAGTGGGCATTTCATGGGTGGAATGTAGGCATGAGTTCGGCGATGTTAGGAGATTAACGTTTTCACGCCATAATGGATAGTAAAAGGATTTGTCTGGGCATTCCAAAACACCCCCAGAGATAGACTTGTTTTAAAAGCATATAAGGTGAACAATAATTTGTCTTTTGACCCACTAGTGATTTGATTGTGTTGGAAAATAGAGAGCAAGAACTGAGCACTTGTCTGAACTACTGGAAAATTGTTGAGTGCTATTTTGCTTGTCTGTCTTTGTCCCATGTCTACTTCTTCTTCCACCTGCCTGGGCCCTTCCCTTTCTCACATCTGCTCTGAGGGGAAGATTCTCAAAACTTAACGGTAAAATCCGACGGGCTGCTACCAGGTTTGCTCTTGTAACAATTTCAAAAAGCGAATAATTGTCAAAAGACACTGCAAGGAAATGAGGTTTGTGGATGTTCATATAGGCTCACTAAATTTACTTCAGATGAGTCACTGGTGGTAGTGAGCAACATGTGCACAGAATACACCTGCATATTAGCAACCAAATCGAAGATCAGGAGGACAGATGCCCACTCTCTCCTGCTGTGCTCACACAATCTCTGGATACCTATCCCTGGCAGCAGGAGGGATGCCCACTCACTCCTACCACACCAAACAACCCCCCAACACCCCCTCTCCCTAACAGAGGAAGGGATTCCCACTCCCTTCTGTTGCTGTCGCAGAACCTCCTGACACCCACCCCTGGCAGTGGGATAGATGTCCACTCCCTCCCTCCCGCACTGTTGCATAAACCCCCGACACTACTATCCCCCCTCGCAGCGGGAGACAGACCTATTCCTTCCCGCTGCGTTGCACACTACTACCCACACCTCACTGGCCATACCTTGTCCTATGCACCCTAGCATCCTTCCAGCTTTCGCTGTTACCTTTTCAACCTGTTTGGCCACCTTATCACGTACAATCACACCCATGTCCCGCTGTTCTGTCATACACATACGTTTTTCACCCCTAAACATTTTTGTAGTCCAAATGCATGACCTTGCATTTCTTAGCATTAAATTTTAGCTGCCAAATTTCAGACCATTCTTCAAGCTTCGCCAGGCCTTTCTTCATGTTATTCACACTATCCTGGGTGTCTACTCTATTGCAGATTTTGTTATCATCCACAAAGAGGCAAATCTTACCCGACAGCCCATTAGCAATATCGTTTATAAAAATGTTAAAAAGAACAGGCCCAAGAACAGAACCTTGAGGCACACCACTGGTAATATCCCTTTCCTCAGAGCGAACTCTATTGATCACTACCCTCTGTCGTCTTCCACTCAACCAGTTCTTGACTCAGCCTGGACCAGGACTTTATATGCACCTTCAAGATTTCTTAGATTGGAAAATCAAAAATGCCTCATGGTACCATCGGCCCACAAACACATTAGAGCTATAACCTTTTCCATGAAGGGCCCCCAACTCTGGAATGCTCTTCAATTAGATTTCTAGGAAATTTGGATAAATTTAAAACAGTTTTAAAAACATTCTTCTTTTCTGATGCATATATGTACAATTAGGGGTGGTTTGGCATGGAGAGAACCCTGGAGACAACAGACTAAATAAAATTAGATAGTTTATGTTGCTGTTTGATTTACAATTTTTAGTTAATTTTATTTTGATTTATTGTATTTTTTCTTCTTTTTTATACTATGTAAATTACTTAGTTGATTTGCAGACTTTAGGCTGCCCAGACAGCTATAACCCTTGGTGTGGGATAGAAAATTTTAATGAAACTTGGAAACTTGAACTTGAGTCTGGGAATGCAGCTCCTGCAGCAAGTCTTGATGCATGAAGGAGACTTGCTGTTGGAGATACTGGACCAGCTCATAGGTCATGGGTGCAGCTGTTGTGTTTTACCCTGTATGGGTCTCTCTTGGGAAGGAGGTCTCCTGTGCTGTCTCCTCATCCCCCTCTAGGGGAGCTATATATGTCCTTATCCTGTTTCACCCATGCCCTTGCAGATGATTCCTCTGCTTCCTGGAGGATGGCCTCATGCTCAAGAGGGGAGGTGGTGGCAGCTACAGTAATTGCTGCTATTGCTGGAGCTGCTGCTGCAGCATCTGTTCCCCCTCCACCTCAAGGAACTCTTCCTCTGCCTCATGTTACTGCAGCTGCTGCTCAAGTTGGTCTGTGTGAGAGGGTTTGTGCATGGTTAATGTGTTGCAATGTGATATAGGTGGAGTTGAGGAGGCAGTGATGGGTAGGGTTACCAGAAGTCCAGATTTACCTGGACATGTCCTCTTTTTAGAGAAGGAGCAGCGCTGACGGTGCTCGGCACCAACTGCCAGTTTCACTAGTGGCCAGATCGGGAGCCCTTTCCAGCAGGGCACCTAGCATCATCTACACCCCCTCCAATGTTCCAGCAGGGGAGAGAACTACAGGATGAGCAGCACTAACGGTGCTCGGCACCAACTGCCAGTTTCACTAGTGGCCAGATTAGGAGCCCTTTCCAGCAGGGCACCTAGCATCATCTACACCCCTCCCCCGTTCCAGCAGGGGAGAGAACTACAGGAGGAGCAGCGCTGATGGTGCTCGGCACAACTGCCAGTTTCACTAGTGGCCAGATCGAGAGCCCTTTCCAGCAGGGCGCCTAGCATCATCTACACCCCTCCCTCGTTCCAGCAGGGGAGAGAACTACAGGAGGAGCAGCGCTGACGGTGCTCGGCACCAACTGCCAGTTTCACTAGTGGCCAGATTGGGAGCCCTTTCCAGCAGGGCACCTAGCATCATCTACACCCCTCCCCCGTTCCAGCAGGGGAGAGCCGACAAAGGAGAGCTGCAGTCCGACGCTCAGACCAACGGTCGATTCAGGAGCCCGTTCCAGCAGGGTACCCGACACCATCTTCACTCCTCCCCCATTCCGAAGGGTCTACCTCTGAGGATCTCGCATCATGTGTGGCAGCGGTAGAGATTACCTTGCCAGAGATGTCACCTGTTCTTGGAGGAAACTCGGGACCCAGATGATAGCCATCGGAACTGGAGTTGATGGCAGTTAAAGAATAGAATGGGAATGGTGGTTGAAGTGAATTGGGGTGGAGATGGAGGTGGGTATGGAGAGGGATAGGGATATACAGTGGTGCCTCGCACAGCGAACGCCTCGCACAGCGAACGCTGCGCACAACGAACTTTATGTCTTGATTCGTACAACGGACTTCGTTTCACACAACGAAGTCCGGGGTTCCTGCGGGGTTGGATCGCAGCGGGGTTGGTCGAGCCGCGAGGGTAGTCTCCTTCTCCTTACCTGCCCTGTCGCTGCACACAGCCGAACGGAAATCTTCCCGATGTCAGCGCTGACGTCGGAGGGAGGGCTTAAGCAAAGCCCTCCCTTCCTCCGACGTCAGCGCTGACATCAGGAAGACTTCCGTTCGGCTGTGTGCGGCTGCGGCAGGGCAGGTAGGAAGAAGGCAATGGCGAACGAAAGAGGGGGGAGGGGGCGGTCCGCCCCGAAGAATGTGCACAGCTGGTCAGGTCCCCCGATCGACCGACAACAGGCCCGGCCGACAAACCTCCCTGCCCTGTAGCCGCGAATCTAAATTACCTCTTACAGCAGCTTCAATAATCCAGCTGCTGTAAGAAGGTAATTTAGATTCGCGGCTACAGGACAGGGAGATTTGTCCGACCGGGCCTGTTCTGTTGTCGGTCGGGTGCAAAAGCGCCACAAAGGTGGAGGCAGGGAGGAAAGGTGGAGTGGAGAAGAAAAGACGCTTAAGGGGGGAGAAGGCCGCTGAAAGCACATGTTGGAGCAGGGGATGAGAGGGAGGGAGAGAAGGGGAAATATTGGACAAGGGCAGAAGGGATGCTAAATCATAGGGTGACAGGCAGAGAGAACAACAGGAAAAAGAGTGGAAGCAATCTTGAACCCTGAGGGTGAGGGCAGAGAGAGGTGGTGAGATGATTGATCATGGGGAGAGGGACAAAAGGGAATAGAGATGGGATAGGAAGATAGTGGAAGTAAAAGGACAGGGAGATGTATGTTTTTAGATGTATCTAAATAAAAATAATAACAAAAAATTTATCTTTTTTATGTCATCTTAGCATATTTTATGCTGCAGAACGAATTATTTTTTTTTACATGTATTCCTATGGGAAAACGCGTTTCACATAACGAACATTTCACATAACAAACTTGCTCCTGGAACCAATTAAGTTCGTTGTGTGAGGCACCACTGTAATGTATTCCGGAAAGGCATTTAAGATCTGGTGTTAAATGATCATAATAATTACAAGTCAAAGATCTTGATGCTTTTTTGGAGTGTGTTTCTGTTTCTCTCTATGCTTATTTTTATCTCTATTTTGTTTACTTTAATTGTTATTTTAATTCTAACTTTAAATTATTTATTCATTACTTGTTGGAATATTTCATTTCTATCTCTATCTCTACCTCTGTCGTTTTATTTTATTTTTCATACTGTTTCTTCAGGTACTTTAGTTAGATTGTGAGCCTTTGGGACAGTTAGGGAATTTTCAAGTACCTATCTTATTTATTTAGTTTTTATTTATTGTATACTAGCTGATGCCCCGGCGTTGCACGGGTATTTAATTATAGCAATAACACAGTAAATGGATTGAAACAAAGATAGTTTATAGTGGTGAATGAAATTATTTTTTTACAGCTTTATAAAAAGTACAATAATCAAATTATAATGTGAAATATTTGACAAAATGAATACAATACAACTAACACAAAACTTGATTATAAACAACAATTTTAGTTTCACCTCCAGGAGCAAGAACATATAAATTCTTGGGTGAACCCACCCTTGATCAAGCAACATAGAATTGTCCATGGGAAAAACAGGGGGATCTTAAATCCACTCCACAGTATGTAATAGTCTGTCCCTGTGATTTGTTGATTGTGATAGAGAATGCAAGTCTCACTGGAATTTGCAATCTCTTAAACTGAAAAGGAAGATCTGTTGGAATAAGTGGCATCCAAAAGTTTCAGTATTGATTTAAACAACTCAATATGTGGAAACTCAGGTTGAAAAGAAACTCCATGCAGTTTGTTCCTGGTTCAGAATGGAACCTGTGTTCCTAGTTCAGGATATGTGAGTACTCATGTAATGTAATAACATTATGAACTGGGGTGCATGAAGGAAACAGTTACAAACACAGTTAGAACATACAAACTCTATATGTATGGTGTCCGTGGTAGAATAGAAACGATGTCCCTAGTGGTTATAGTGTCATAGAAAGTGTTTTATAGTTGGAATTACTGTGAGAATGGCAGCTGTTTACATTTTTTCTATGGACAATGGACAAATATAAAAAGGAACAGAGGCAATTTAAAATTAAGAAGTTCCGCCGGGACGAAATGGACTTTACTAAGGGGTACGTGTACCCATGGATGAATCGAAACATCAAGACCAAACGACAACGTAAAAACATCAATACTAAAAAAGTTGGTTTTTCTTTATCCACGAGTGATTCATCGTCAGATAATGATAATAAGATCCCCAATTCATCTAAATCACCATCTTTACAAGGATTTAATGAATTATCTGAATCTTTTTTACGTATACCACCAGTGGAACCTTCGAAGAAAGAATCATCCAGAATAGAGACCAGAAGTGCCAACAAGCACAAGAAATAGTACCTACCACCAAGAAAGGAATATTTAATTTGTCATCTAGGAACCTCAATAAACAGGAAGAAGAATTGTTATCTAGGGGGTTATCCTTTGTACCTAGCATTAAGTATGATAGTTTTGATATGCATACATGTTTAAGTAGATTCTTTAGAACATTGAAACTTAAGGCATTTTTTCAAAATAAACCTGTAGTTGTGAATGATGACACTCTACCTGCGGGCCTATCTTGTAAATCTTCATGGCTCCCCCCTGGTCCCCCTGATCCTGTAGTTACTACCTTTGAAAGATTAGTATTAAGAGATGTTAAAAACTTAGAAACTCAGAATATCAGATGTAACTCTAATATTTCTTCAGATCAGATTAAGATCATTCAGGATTTACAAAATGATCAAACTATAATTATACATAGGGCCGATAAAGGGGGTGGGATTGTCATTCAGGACTATATGGATTATCAAAGAGAAGCCCTTAGCCAATTACATGATACTACTTATTACACTGTATTATCGGAAGACCCCACTAATGCTATTAAACAAAAAGTAGACCAGTTAGTTCAATCAGCCAAGAGTGAAGAATTGATTTCATTTAAGGAATTGCGTTTCTTGACCAACAATTATCCGAGGACACCACACATATACTTTATCCCCAAAATACATAAATCTAGCACTCATCCCCCCGGTCGCCCGATTGTAGTGGGTATTGATTCAGTACTGGAACCATTATCCAAGTACCTTGACGGGTATTTGAAGAAATTTGTTCCATATGCTGAATCATATATTAGGGATTCGTCCCATTTTCTACAAATAATTGACCGATTGTGTCAACAACCGCTACCTGATAACAGCATCTTGGTGACAGCTGATGTTATGGCACTGTACACAAACGTCCCCCAGCAGGCAGCTATGACTGTTGTAGAATCTGCATCTTCTAAATTGGATATAACAGAGTCTAAAAAACATTTTCTTCTACAATTGGCAGAAGTGGTTGTTTTTAACAACTACTTCAAGTTTGAAAATACTCTTTATTTACAAACTAAGGGGGTAGCAATGGGGGCAGCAGTTGCCCCCACTATAGCCTGCCTCTACATGTCCAACTTTGAGGAGACGTTTGTGTACAGTTCCAACCATTTCTGTCACGTAAGATGCTGGAGACGTTTTATTGATGATGTGTTTTTTGTGTGGACTGGTGGAGAGGAGGAGCTTGATGAATTTCTTATGGAAATTAATCAGAGGGACCCTAACATCAGATTTACGTATAAGAAGGATAGGGCCCGTATATCATTTTTGGACATCAGTCTTTATATTCATGATCGGGCTATCTCCACCAGTCTACACAGAAAACCATCTGACCGCAATGCTCTCCTCCAGTATCAAAGCTTTCACCCTCGTTCACTTAAGAATAGCATTCCAGTGGGCCAATTTCTTCGCATACGCCGAATTAGTTCAGATGAAACTGAATTTAATAATCAAGCTAAGGATTTGTATTACAAATTTGTTGAACGTGGTTATCCTAAAAAAATTATCAAAAGAGCATGGAAGCGAGCCAAGAATTGTCACCGCTCTTGGCTTATGCGTCCAACAGAGAAGGACAGTGATTCTCATACTGTGTGTGTTTTACCATTTACCAGTAAGAGTAATGCTATCAAGAAAATAATCCTAAAATATTGGCCCATTGTCCAATACCATTCTCTATTTAGGGATACTCCTAAATTTGCCTTTACCAGGGCCAGTAACTTGGGTGAAAAACTTAGACGCAGGAGGCGACCTTATTGCAGACAAAGATTGTCAGCTCACAAACCTTGTGGTCATTGTAGCACCTGTAACTTTATATGGGGGTCAACCCTTTATATTTATTCCAAATTCACGGGGTAAGAAGTTTGATCTCACTACGGGCACCAACTGTGATTCCCAGGGAGTTGTGTACTGCGTGATCTGCCCCTGCGGTTTATTGTATATTGGTCAAACCAGCAGAAAAATGAAAACTCGTATTGTTGAACATCTTAGCAACATCCGCAGGGGCAGAGAGTCCGCCCCCCTGGTGGATCACTGGTTGAGGGAGGATCATTCGTTACAAGATCTTAAATATACAGTGCTTATCCACATTGATCAATATGAAGGAGATATATGTAAACTTTTATTGCAGAAAGAACAGCGTTTCATTTATAATTGGAATACCTTATCTCCTGATGGTTTAAATTCAGAAATCGAGTGGTTAAACATGTAGGCGTATGTGTGGTGCCCTCGGATATTACGCCATTTCCGCTGCTTAAATTGCAGCATTCCAATCTGCCGGGTGTATTAGTGTGCGTATGTATTTAAACCCGGAAGTTAGAGCAACTTTAGCCAGTTCCTCTTCCGGTGTCGTTCCCCGATGTAGTTTGCCTGAGAAGGTATGTTTAACAACCATTACATTGATTATAGAGAAGTCTTGATATTTGATAGATGATTGGTGAGATTCAGTTATAATATTGAACGTGTATTTGATTGATTGCTGTAATGTTTTTAATGTTAGTCTGTTTTTACCTAGACCCCTCCTGACGAAGAAAACGAAACCTGGGTCGGGGGGCCAGGCATTGAAGTAAAAAGCACTTGGCACTTTATCTAGCACTTTAAGAGCACTTCAGCACATTACATAAAAAATTCTTTGCACAGTTTGTACTTTGACACAATCCATTGACGCTGCTATTGACTTTTATTCTTGTTCCACCATGGGTACGATAAAAAATGGTCGGATCTTTTAGACATTGCGATATACTATCTAATCATATGATTAGTTGCAGCGTTATTGGAAACTGAATCATCATTTTGTTGGGAATGATAGATGTTTGATTTTAATATATTGGCTTGATAGCTAAAAACAAATAAAGAGCTGTGATTTAATAAAGAACACTATTATTTTCATCACAGAATCTTAGTGATTTTCTCCCTACTAGTAAATTTACATTTTTTCCATTGACATGAATGGGTGAAATCTGATTTTCTGTTTGTAGCTCTGCCCATGTGTGCAGGAGGGCCGCGAGACCCCCAGAACATATCACCCCAGGTAGTGAGGGATCTGCATACCAAGTTTTGTTCAAATCGGTCAAGTCGTTTTTGAATTACTGTGAGAATGGCAGCTTTTTACATTTTTTTCATTGACATGAATGGGTGAAATCTGATTTTATGTTTGTAGCTCTGCCCACGTGTGCAGGTGGGCCGCGAGACCCCCAGAACATATCACCCCAGGTAGTGAGGGATCTGCATACCAAGTTTCGTTCAAATCGGTCAAGCCGTTTTTGAATTACTGTGAGAATGGCAGCTTTTTACATTTTTTCCATTGACATGAATGGGTGAAATGTGAATTTCTGTTTGTAGCTCCGCCCACATGTGCAGGTGGGCCGCGAGACCCCCAGAACATATCACCCCAGGTAGTGAGGGATCTGCATACCAAGTTTCGTTCAAATCGGTCAAGCCGTTTTTGAATTACTGTGAGAATGACAGCTTTTTACATTTTTTCCATTGACATGAATGGGTGAAATGTGAATTTCTGTTTGTAGCTCCGCCCACGTGTGCAGGTGGGCCGCGAGACCCCCAGAACATATCACCCCAGGTAGTGAGGGATCTGCATACCAAGTTTCGTTCAAATCGGTCAAGCCGTTTTTGAATTACCGTGAGAATGGCAGCTTTTTACATTTTTTCCATTGACATGAATGGGTGAAATGTGAATTTCTGTTTGTAGCTCCGCCCACGTGTGCAGGTGGGCTGCGAGACCCCCAGAACATATCACCCCAGGTAGTGAGGGATCTGCATACCAAGTTTCGTTCAAATCGGTCAAGCCGTTTTTGAATTACCGTGAGAATGGCAGCTTTTTACATTTTTTCCATTGACATGAATGTGTGAAATGTGAATTTCTGTTTGTAGCTCCGCCCACGTGTGCAGGTGGGCCGCAAGACCCCCAGAACATATCATCCCAGGTAGTGAGGGATCAGCATACCAAGTTTCGTTCAAATCGGTCAAGCCGTTTTTGCATGATTGCAGCACATACACACACACATACATATATACACACATACATACCTCCGATTTTATATATATAGATTTAATACATCATTTTTGTAAACCGCTTAGAAACCTCACGGTTATTAGCGGTATATAAGAATTAAATTAAATTAAATTAAATTAAACATGTTATACCAGGCCATGGTACACCTCCACCTGGAATTCTGCGTCCAGCACTGATCGCCTTACATGAAAAAGGACATAATACTACTCAAAAGGGTCCAGAGTGACAAAAATGGTTAAGGGACTAGGTGAGTTTCTGTACAATGAGAGGCTAGAGAAACTAGGCCTCTTCTCCCTTGAAAAGAGAAGACTGAGAGGGGACATGATCAAAACATTCAAGATATTGAAGGGAATTGACTTAGTAGAGAAAGAGAGATTGTTCACCCTCTCCAAGGTGAAGAGAACAAGAGGGCACTCGCTAAAGTTAGAAAGGAAAAGATTCCGTACAAACGTAAGGAAGTTCTTCTTCACCCAGAGAGTGGTAGAAATCTGGAACGCTGTTCCGGAGGCTGTTATAGGGGAAAGCACCCTTCAGGGATTCAAGACAAGGTTGGATAAGTTCCTACTGGAACAGAACATATGCAAGTAATGCTAGACTCAAATAGGGCACTGGTCTTTGATCTAAGGGCTGCCACATGAGTGGACTGCTGGGCACAATGGACCACTGGTCAGACCCAGCAGTGGCAAATCTTATGTTCTTATGTCTGGGTGTCCAGACAGCTTTCAAAACCCTGCACTTTGTCAGGGTTTTGAAAAGCTTCCAGCTCAGGCCGACATCAGGAGGGCTTCTGTGCATTCATGGATGCAACGCAGTGATGTCATGTGCACGCACGAATGTGTGTGACATCATCATGTAACACATGCCCATGTGCAGATGCCCTCCTGACGTGGCTCCGAGCACTTGAGGAGGGTGGGTCTGGGTGGAAAATGGCGGACCTGGGGTAGGGCCATGAGTCTGGATTTTATATACGCTAAACATAAAATCTGGTAACCCTAGTGATAGGTGCTAGTGTGGAGTCTTGTTCTGGGAGTAGAGTGGAGGTCAATGAGATGACATGGGAGCAAACCTTGATATGGGGGAGTGGTTGGGATGCGAGGGTGTGATTGTTAGTTATTGGACATAGAATTCCTATGAAAATTGAAGCATTTAGCATCCTGTGCCATGGTAGAAACCTCTAATGTGGCTTAGTAAAAGGGGGCCTATATATGTGACATACTTAACAGTGCATACATACACATACATACATACCCTATGCACACACACAAGTCTACATATCTCTCATTGTCTATATGCCATATGTATATATGTAGAGATACTTTCAGTGTGTATTATGTTCTACAAGAGAGTGTTTCTCAACTTTGTCCTGGAGTACCCCCTTGCCAGTCAGGTTTTCAAGATATATACATGAAAGACATTTGCATATAATGGAGGCAGTGTATGCAAATCAAGTTTATGCAAATTCAATGTGGATATCCTGAAAACCTCACTGGCAAGGGGGTAGTCCAGGACCCAGTTGAGAAACACTGTTCTACAACATACTATCCTCTCCCCCATTTACAAAACCGTAGCTTGGTTTTTAGCTCCACCACGGTGGTAACAGCTCCAATGCTTATAGGAATTCTATGAGCGTCGGAGCTATTATCGCCACGGCTGGTGCTAAAAACTGCACTACGGTTTTGTAAAAGAGGGGGGGGAGGGGTAAATTCTTACCCAATGATTTGGGGAAAACTTTCAAACTGTCAAATAGCTTTTATACATCATGGAAAACATAATAGAAGTGAAAATGGTTCCAAATACATTGCAGGAAAGTTAAATAGCTGCACTGTAAAACAACGAATTATTTGGCAGCTTAAGCATGCATCACATTTTTATAAGTCAAACAGGTGAGTTCAATAAAGATTTTTGTGAATATTTCATGATGCCTAATTTCCTTTATGGATGTGCTGCAATTTGAAAATTGCATTGAAAAGCCTATAATATTTTCTGTGTTATTATATGCTCCTTCCTACCCAAAACTAAATGAAACAATATCTCATTTTCTTTATGTCATTTATGAAACATTAATTTTTTTTACAATGCATCCGATTGTGCCAAGAGGGCACATTGGTTTTTTAGTATGCACTATTTTTTCAAAGAAACATAACAAATGAAATAAATGCAAAAAGAAAGTATGTAGGAAACAAAATGGAAAAAAAAGAAGCAAAATGTTTCTCAAATCTATAGGACCTTTTTACCTAACTGTTAGGCACTTCCAGATGCCTAACACAGCTTAAAATGGTGTACTTTGGGACTCGCTCATGCATCTTGCAGTAACTGCCAAATTAGTGCATGCTAATCTGGGCGCTAAATTTTTTTTGTAAGTTTTGGGAGGGATAGAGAGAGGATATTCCTACACTAATTGGTTAGTGTATCCACAGTACCCTATACTAACTCATAGGCATCAGAACGGGGGAGGCCAATGAGACCGTGGCCTGCCCCCAAATTGCCAATTTTATGTGCCACTTTTATCGCTGGTGGTCCGGAAGTGCAGCGGGCAAGAGTGAGATTTCTAGCTTTTGTCTGCCGCTAACCCGGTCGGTCATGGCTGGTTTCTTTTGCCGGTGAGTGCCAATGAGCAGGAGCGCACTATGCTCATGCTGGGCGCTTAGTGGCTTCTTTGATTGGCTCCCATGAATTCTGGATGCGGCGCCTATTGGTGATTGACATCCGGTAAGCACCTGTTTTACAGGTGCCTAAAATGGCAGGGGCCAGTTCCAAATTCAGGCCCTTCATGGCTGCAGCAAAAATGTCCTTAATATGAGGGAAAAAATTGGGTAAAGGAGATCTAAATCCAGCTTTGCCACATCTTGATTTCCTTGTTTGACACCAGACATGTTGAAAGCAGTGGCGTAGTAAGGGATGTGTGTGTGTGTGTTGGGGGGGGGGGATTGTGGTCCACCCTGGGCATGGTCTTTCTAAGGACACAGCATCCCTCATCCTCTCTGCCCCACCCCGCTCCTCTCCTTGCCACACACCCCTTCCCTTCCTCTGTAGCTTTTTTACTTTCTTGGCACAAGGTTGCTGCCTGCGTCGGCATCGGTGCTCTCTCTAACATCACTTCTAGGACCTGTGCTTAGGAAGTGACGTCAAATGTCAGAGCACTGATGTGAGCATGCTGCTCACGCCAGAGAAGTTAAAAATGTAAGGGGAAAAGCAGCAGAGGAGTGCCACCACCTCGGGCACTGCTCACCCTTACTAAGCCACTGGTTGAAACAGAGAAACATTAAAATGATGAAAGATAGAGTACTATTCGAGTTTAGACATTTATATAGCATAATCCCCAGATGTTTCCATCTAGTGAACAACTCCTTGAGATATTCCTGCTCTTGAGGTTTTCTTGAAGTCTAAGACTCTCACTTTTGAATGAGCCCTCTCAACATGCATCCTTAAAACTGAACCATACCATCAAATGATCACTGGATATCAAATGATCACTCAACTTAACATCTGAAACACTCTCTGCATTCATAAGACCCTTTTAACATGGGTTCTGTTACCAGCTGCTGGAACAGTTCTCCCTATACTGTAGAGAATCCAAGATCTCCCCACTTCTAAATGATAACCACAGCAAAAGTTTCCAACATCTGGCATATTGAAATCACCTATCAATAGTACTTCCTTTTCCATAGCAATATTTTTATATCTTCAGTGAAATTATTTTGATGTTGAAGGGTACCTAACTGCTGCATATTCTACCTATTGAAGAAACAGGTGGTTTGTGCATGCAATTTTGGAACGTTTCAAAAGAGCCTTGCATGCCAATTGAGAAGATCTGTTGCTGCCTCAACCAAAGAACACAAATGAAAAAGTAGTATGCGCATTACAGTTTACACATTTATCAGGAGATATCATAAAGGTATTATACAAACACTGGCATGTAATACAAGGGATCCAATATTAAAAAGAAAAGGATTGCACATAAGAAAGAGAAGAACCTTAAAGTTATCCTGGTGCATTCCTGTCTTCCAGCTCCTCATCCAGGAGTCATCAGAAGGCCACCATAAATGTGGCATCTGCTCTGTTTGCAGAATGAATATTGATATTATGATATTCGTGCATGCTAAATCAGGGGAGAAATACATTTTGAACAAATTCACCAGCTGTAAAAGTTCTGGAGTTGTGTATGCAGTGTTTTGTCCATGCAATCTGATACATATGGGCAAGACAATAAGATCATTGAATAAGAGAATTTTGGAACATAAAAGTGCAATTAAGAGATCTGTAATGGACAAACCTTTGGTACAGCACTGTGTACAGAAACAATATAAATTTGAGGATTTCTGTACTGTGCATGCCATACCCTGCATGGAGAAGAGGTGACTTGGATACAGTGGCATAGCGAAGGGGGCAGGGGAGGCAGTCTGCCCCGGGCATCGTCTTGGTGAGGGCACAGGTACCCATCCCCATCTCTGCCCCCTTGCTCCACCCCCTCTTCTGTGCGTGCACGTCACTTCTCTTCCCCCATACCTCTGTAACGTTCCTGGTACTTCAAGCATTTTCCCTCTCTGTCTGGGTGTGCTCATAATCTACCTCGTAATGTACCTGGGGGCAGTGGAGGCTTAAGTGACTTGCCCAGGGACACAGGGAACAGTACAGGATTTGAACCCACAACCTCAGGGTGATGAGGCTGCAGCTCTAACCACTGCACCACACTCTCTTCTGCAGGAGAGGTTTCTATTGCAGCCCATTGCAGTTAATGCTCCGACACTGCTTCAACGTTCATAGAATTCCTTAGAGCATCAGAGCATCTAGCGCCCCAGGCCGCGGTAGAAACCTTTACCGCTGCTTAGTAAAAGAGAGCCTAAATTAGGTGTGGATCCATCTTATTTTATAACAGTGCACATAAATTGCAGGAACACCCCTGATCCATCCAAGACTCTCCTATACCATGACCCCTTTTTGGAACTGCATGGAAGGTGCCTAAAAATGCGCACATAAATTTTAATTTGATTAATGCCAATTAGAACTCAAATATCAGCACTAATTGGCTTGCCATTCAATTAAATTGTCCATGGAAATTGGCCACTTGCCTAAATTTCTGATTGCAATTTGTAATGCCATTTGGAAGGAAAGAGGAGGTGCTGCTGTTGGGAGATTTCAATCTGCCGGATGCGGACTGGAATGTTCCGTCTGTGGAATCGGAAAGAAGTAGGGAGATTGTGGATGCCTTTCAAGAGGCTCTGCTCAGACAAACGGTGACAGAAGGAAAAAATCAATATTGGATCTGGTCCTCACAAATGGAGAGAGTATCTCTAATGTTCGATGGGTGCTCACCTGGGAAGTAGCGATCATCAAACAGTTTGATTTGATATAATGGCTAAAGTGGAGAGCGGCCGCACGATACTTAAAGTTCTAGATTTCAAACTTTAATTTCCGCATGGGCGCATGGTGGGGTGGGGCGGGGCAGGGGGGCCCAGTGTACTTGTGTGCCTAGGGGCCCTCGACAAATTAATCCTGCCCTGTGCCTACCTCCAGGACACCTAATGACACCTAAGCATGCCTAGGCACTGCTGGGTGAGATTCTATAAATGGCGCCCAGCGGTTGATTGACAACCGTACCAAGCATCGCGTACAATGTAGTGCTGCTAGGCATTGTTTATAGAATCAGACCCTAGCTGTCTTCTTATAGAGTTGACCCCTTAGTGCCACTTCTCTTCCCTTTCTTCATGCCCTGTCCTTCCTGAATAACTTATAGCCCATTATAACTACATCTCAGTTACGATTTACTGTGAACCACATCTCCATGATTTACTACTAAGTTCAAGTCTGGCACTGGCATCGCAGCTCTAGATCCATGCTAAAAGCATTAGTAGTTTATACAGCTTTACACATATTCCTTCTTTTCCCCATATCTGGAGACATTTAATATTCTACTTAATTGAGGTCGCTGTTCACCCACCACTCAGTCCTAGTTTAAAGCCCTTTTTCAGTAGGTTAGCCAATCTGCTGCAGAAGACACTTCACCCTATCTTGCTGAATGGAAAATCACTTCTGTGGTCCAGGAAGCTAAAACGCTCTTGATGACACCATCTGCACAGCTATGCATTCAACTCTAGGATGCAAACCGCTCTGCCCTGGCCTTTATCTCTGACAGAAAGAACTGACAAGAAATCACCTGCATGCCTATCTGCTTTATTTTCTCTTCCAGAACCACGAACTTCATTTTGGTATTCAGAGGGATTCCTAACACTATCATTAGTACCAACATGGTTGAGCAACATTTATATTTATATGTGATAGCTCCAATGCCTTGAGCTCAAGGCAAGGTGCAATGAAATGCCATGCAATTTCAATCCTCAAAGGACTTACAGTCTAGGCTTGCACCCGAAGAAATGAAGGATGAAGTGGCTTTATTTTATTATTAACTGTTTAGGTACCTGTATGATAAACGGTAAATCAAAAATAAATAAAACTTGGAAATTCGGAAACTTTCCTTAGGTTACCAGGAGAATCAGTAAAGAAGTGGAGTTTGAACCCTAAGGGCTCCTTTTACTAAGCTGCGTTAATGCATTAACACGCGGAATAGCGCACGCTACAATGCCGCACGTGCTAGATGCTAACACCAGCATTGAGCTGGCGTTAGTTCTAGCCGTGTAGCTAATCTGCTGCGTGCACTAAAAACGCCAGCGCACCTTAATAAAAGGAGCCCTAAATTTCCTGATTGCTACTACTACTATTTACCACTTTCTATTTACCACTACTATTTACCACATTCCAACTAAGTACTCCTGTTCATTCCTCAGACAATAACATTTCTTTATTCATTCCTACCTCCAAATGTTCTAAATTAAAAATTCCAACAATAAACGACATAGAACTTAGTTTGCGTAGAATCAATTTAAAAGGCTCTCGTGAAGAATTAATACCACCATTCTACTTTAAAAATTTTTTCTCCTGTTTGGGTCCCTTCATTCACTCTTTAGTGCAAAACAGTCTTCTTACGGCTTCTCTTCCTCATAATTGGAAAAAATCTATTATTATCCCAATTTTGAAAGATCATAAAGTAAATTCAGACGAAATTTCGAATTATCGCCCTATTGCAAACATCCCTTTTTTGGCAAAACTTACTGAGAGACTTGTATTTGAACAAATCTCAGATTTCGTCGAATCAACCAACGTTCTCCACCCCCACCAAACTGGGTTTTGAAAATTCCATAGTACGGAATATGCCATGATAGGATTGACCAATAACATTCATTATTTCCTTGACCACCACAAATCTGTAATTCTAATCTCACTGGATCTAACTGCCGCTTTCGACACAATTGATCATGACCTATTAATCGATTGC
This sequence comes from Geotrypetes seraphini, assembly GCF_902459505.1. NCBI lineage: Eukaryota > Metazoa > Chordata > Amphibia > Gymnophiona > Dermophiidae > Geotrypetes > Geotrypetes seraphini. The sequence goes on along the minus strand of NC_047085.1, from coordinate 84,217,721 downwards.
TTAGACTCAATTGGGATTAAAGACCAAGTTCTAACATGGTTCACTTCATTTTTATAGGATCGTTCATCTATCGTCAGCTTCAATGATAGCAAGTCCAAAATCTACTTTTCAAATTATGGTATTCCGCAAGGTTCAATACTGCCCCCCCTTCTTTTCAATATATTCCTCTCCCCACTTTTAAATATAGCACAATCACTAGGTTTCACAACATTTGCGTACACTGACGACATTCAACTCATCCATCCATTAGATCCTGAAAACAAAGAAGACATTGTAGCTATCAACAATAAACTTGCAATAATAAAAAACTGGCTCAACACAAATAAATTGGCACTAAACCTCAAAAAAACTAAATCAATGCTCTTTTCTTGGAAAAGAGATACAGCATTAAGCTCTCCAATTTCCATCAATAACACCGAATTAGAACAGGTCACCACTATAAAAATTTTAGGCGTTCTGATCAATGATAGACTTATCTATCATGACCATGTTAGCAATATTGTCAAAACATGTTTCCATAAATTGCGTTTAATTCGCTCACTTGCCAAATTCTTAGAGCCTGAATCTATTAATGTTCTAATTCATTCTTTAATAATATCCAGAATTGATTATTGTAACTCTCTCCTTCTTAACATTACTCAAAAAGAAAAAAGAAGGCTACAATTAATCCAAAATACCGCCGTGAAACTGATCTACAATGCGAAAAAATATGATCATGTTACCCCCCTGTTGATTAAATCCCATTGGCTTCCGGTAAGCCACCGTATTACTTTTAAATTACTGTTTTTAGTTTTTAAAACCTTAAGTTTCAATGAACCACAATTTATCAACAGGTGGTTAATCCCTTATAGCACGACACGATCTCTCCGCTCGACTTCTCACAATCTTCTTTCTGTTCCCTCAATGAAAGTTATAGGAATTAGACGGCACGATATGTTTTCAGTTATGGTCCCCCCAATCGTGGAATCTTTTACCCCAATATATTAGAGAATTAAAAGATTTAACCGTATTTAAAAAAACCTTAAAAACATTTCTCTTTAAAGATGCTTACAATTCCTAGCATATTAATTATCGATTTTTACCTAAGCAGCTAAAATTACCCCCCCCCCTTTTTTGTTCTTTCCATTTATGTTTTTCTTTCTCTCCTATCCAAACATTGTAACTTTCTCCCCACTTACCCACACAATTCTTGTAAGTTTTAATCCATAACAAAAGTTATTTTGTATGTATGTATTTTGTATGTTAAGTTTTAACCCATAACAAAAGCTAATTTATATGTTAACACTGATATTTTATTTGTATTTTTTATTATGTTGTACATCGCTTAGCAATTTAAATAGGCGATTCATTAAGAACAAATAAACTTAAAACTTGAAACTTTTACAGCACTGAAAGGCATACGCAGAGCTGGACATTTTGACATGTAACAGACGGTCCCTGCTCGGAAGAGCTTACAATCTAACTTGGACAGATGGACATGACATATAGGGTTGGAGTTGCAGAACCCAAGGTGAGAGGAGTTAAGAGATAAAAGCAATCTCGAAGAGGTGGGCTTTTAACTTGGACTTGAACACTACGGAGCCTGCTGTAGGGATTCGGGCAGTTTATTCCAGGCATATGATGCAGCAAGATAAAAGAGATGGATTTGGCAGAGGAGGAGAGCTTGCCGGGGGGGGGGGGGGGGGGGGGGCACATAGGGGGAGATAAGTGAAGAGAGGTAGTGAGTGGCAGTCCAGTTAATGCTCTAATCACCAGGCACCAGGTTGGTTCTGAAGTAAAAGGCTGCTTTGTTTACCTCATTGGAATAACTACAAGACGGCATTGTATCTTCCAAAACAGACAATATTTGTTTATTGTTAGTATAAAAAACTTACAGAATTACAGCAGCAAAGACATATTGGAAAAAAAATATATTGTCAGTTCAGAATATGCAATGGAGAGAAGAATTTGCACCCATATGCTTAGCAGGAGGCTAGCAGTTCCCCTTAGCATAAGTAAGTGAATCTCTCTTGCTTTTTCTAGAATGCACGTGTTTTTTATAGAGAGCAATTCTTCCTTTGTTCCAAGAAAGTTCATCCCCGAATTCTGGTTATGTAATTCCCTATTGGTACATAAAAATAATGTACATCTAACTCTTCCCATTCATCCACGCCTCTCTCTCACCTCCACCGGGGGCCTTGCAGAAACAGAGAACTGTTGTTGAACTTTCTTCTTTCAGCACGGAGACATGCAGCTGCTAATTAGAAGTGTTACAATTCTGTGCATATTCGAGTTGGTGTCCTTGTAAGATGAAAAGTTGGCAAAGATGACCTTTCAATAATCCAGCTGTCTGGTTCCCATAGCTTGGTTGGGAGACAGGAAACCCATGGATTGGTACCAAGTTCTTTCATCTCGTTACACCCACATGAACAGAGCTCCTTGCTCATTATAAAAGTTTTATGGCTTTCTCGGGTGTCTGGCATATGAAGTCTGTGAAGTCATACAGCAGTGATAACAGTTCAGCATAACCTTGAAGGGATATCCCAGCAGGGAAACAAGAACATCATTGTTAGCATTGCAAACAGTCTGGGCCTGGCTATGGGAAAATATGTCTGTAGTTTCCAGCAGGGTGTCCAGCATACACAAGTGAAAAGATAGGTCTGTAGAGTCCAGTTGAATCATCTGTATGTCCAGGATATACATGTCAGTCCCCTCTTTGCGGGCTGAAGGACGTCGTAAGCCCGCCATACAAAAGGCGGCAGAGAGAGGAAGAAACAGAGGCGTGGAGGAGGGGCAGCCCTCCCAACTATCTATTGAAACTGAACAACAATACATGCCAGAACCAGAGGATGGAGGAACAAAAGGCTAATAGGTGAACCATAAAAACAACAGTGGGCAAAAGCAGGATTCCACAGCAGTCAAGAACAGCATTGAGAGTCATCAAAAATATGAGAACCAGACCATATGAAGATATGAAAGCAAAAAATACATACAGGACATATGTGTTTCTGTTCAGGTGGTAGTATAAGAGGCAAGCTAACAAAATATAAATAAAGCATTAAAAGAAACGAATGGCATGGTAGTAAATAATAAAAACAAAAAACAAAAACGGACAAACTTGACAGGTCCATAACCTAGCCTAGGCATCACAGCATAAAAATTATAAGGTCACTTAAAAAGAATATACAGAATAAAACAAACAGTCCTCCACAAAAATAAGTCCTGAGCCAAAACTGAAGAAAAGATAAAGTCCAGCAAACCGGCAAAATGGGCATAAACAAAACATGGGAGAGAAAGTGTCCAAGAAAGTAAAAGTTCAGGATGCAACGTTTCAAGGCACGCAGTCACTTTAAACCGGTACGGTGCACAGTCGGAATGAAAGGGGCCTGCACCATCTTGAAAGAAGTCCAGGAATCATCATCCAGCAGCCGAAATCCAGTGAAGAGAGTCAAAGAAAAGAAAGAGAGAGAACAGGTTGCCCATACTAAGGGCGTCAACAAGGGACAAAAATAATGCATTTACTGGTCATAAGTACAGTAAGAAAGATACAAGATTCAAGTACACAATATGCAGAAGAGGACATGTTACATGGTGTAAACTCAATAGAGTGCACAGAAAAATACCAATAAGTCTACAGAACCGTTCTCTAAATAAGAGAACCCACAACCGAGCAGCGCTCAGGCCATGAAAGAGAAAAAAAAAAAGTATGGGAGAGGAAAAAAAAAAACCAAAAATGCAAAAAGGGATAGAAAAATCTCCAAAAATGGCCAATGGTATAATCGGTGTCCCCGGGGTACCCCACAAACCAAACAAATGGACAACACAAAGATTACAGGGCACAAACAAACATAGAAAACACAAAAGGTGTCTTCTTCTGCAAGCCTGGCATGAAATTTTCATCCAGCTGGCAAGGAGTCAGAGCTGAACTGAGATCTGCAGAGAAATGCACAGTTAGACAAAACAAACATCCATCATAGCACGAATCATAATTGTGTGCACACAGGGGCAAAGTAAAGTGTGATATAACACATGGCATAATAATCACAGAATCAGAAAAGGCATCTAAATGGTTACTGGAACTTCTGAAAGAGAAAACGTAAGAATGTGATCACTCTGACTTGGTGCACTGCCTATTTCATTCATAAGGCAGACAGGGACGCAACTGCTAGGGAGTGCTTCAATCTGGAAAAATAAGCAAAACTTACTAGGTAAAGTAAGATACAGTGGACAATGAGAAATATAGAGGTATTCTGAAGTAGGGCAATGTCAATTCAAAGGAAAAAAAAACAAGTTAAATATTAAGTGCAAGGTCATTTCAAGGTTACTGAAAGCATAACAGTGTCCTCCTTCTCTGGGTTAGAAAAAGGCTCATTGTAACAGGTCCAGAACAGCTCTGTATGTATGACTGCGAAGACAAAAAAGAGACATTGTAACGTGACACCACCCCTGAGAACACTTAGCCATGTTCCCTGCAGGCAGACCCGGAACCCTTGTATGCCACCTGGGTCCCGCTACACTCTGAGGAGTGGCACTGCTGCAGACCAGATGTAGCTACTTTAGTCTGCACTGTTTCCAATTGTATTTAGAATCTGAGTGATAAGAACACTGTATACAAACGTTCATGGGAAGAAAGAAGTCAGAAAGAACACCAGGAGAAAGACACAATACGGGAAAGCAAGGGAGACTGTTAGCACAAAAGAATTAATCTCAAGCCATCCGTTATCAATGTTAGCAAGCCCATGTTAAGCAAATATTTCAACTTTAAAAAAAAATATGGATACTTAACCTCTATCATTGTTAGTCTTGTACTTTAAATCCCCCAACACTGGGATACAAAGGCAGGGATGTGCCCAACACAAACCCCACATATCTGACAAATGGTCGCTTATTTTTTTTTCTTTTTTTATTACCAGCAGACACACTTTTACAACTGCGAGAACACGAAAACTATCTGGCTCAATTCTCTTTAAATTACTCATTGTCTGTAACAAATCCACTGCACGCAGGATCAAATACTAGTTCCCTCGAGCTTGACAAAATTATATGTCTAAAATCACAGTCCTTATTCACGTTCATCAGTGTGAAACTCACATTCTTAATTCTGGCTAGATCCACATGCATTTTACCCTGTTTAGCAACTTACACTATCCTGTCTGCAACTTTCGGCAACAATTATGCAGTCTTGCTTTACCAACCTTTCCCAGGTTTCCAACCTAAATGCTTTTTCCATCTCCCTGGGTAATTTATTACAAAAAAAAACTCTACAAACCCAGAATTAAACATATAAGAAACAAGGAAAGAAAAAAAAAAAACTGCAAGGAGGGAAAGGAAAGAGAACATAGATGGAAGAAAAGCAATAGGGCAAAGGGAAAATGTACGGTCTCTGGGTGACTAGAAATATATGTTTTGGCGCACCCAGGAGCACCCTTCGTCCAGCACCAAGGCAAAATACTTACGCCCTCTGAACGCGTTTCTCTTTGGAGTTCACCGGAACACCTTATAAAATAAAATCTGTTAATCATGATCACGTCGGGGTCACCACTGAAGTAAAAGGCTGCTTTGTTTACCTCATTGGAATAACTACAAGACGGCATTGTATCTTCCAAAATAGACAAAATTTGTTTATTGTTAGTATAAAAAACTTACAGAATTACAGCAGCAAAGACATATTGGAAAAAAAATATATTGTCAGTTCAGAATATGCAATGGAGAGAAGAATTTGCACCCATATGCTTAGCAGGGGGCTAGCAGTTCCCCGTAGCATAAGTAAGTGAATCTCTCTTGCTTTTTCTAGAATGCACGTGTTTTTTATACAGAGCAATTCTTCCTTTGTTCCAAGAAAGTCCATCCCCGAATTCTGGTTATGTAATTCCCTATTGGTACATAAAAATAATGTACATCTAACTCTTCCCATTCATCCACGCCTCTCTCTCACCTCCACCGGGGGCCTTGCAGAAACAGAGAACTGTTGTTGAACTTTCTTCTTTCAGCACGGAGACATGCGGCTGCTAATTAGAAGTGTTACAATTCTGTGCATATTCGAGTTGGTGTCCTTGTAAGATGAAAAGTTGGCAAAGATGACCTTTCAACAATCCAGCTGTCTGGTTCCCATAGCTTGGTTGGGAGACAGGAAACCCATGGTTTGGTACCAAGTTCTTTCATCTCGTTACACCCACATGAGCAGAGCTCCTTGCTCATTATAAAAGTTTTATGGCTTTCTCGGGTGTCTGGCATATGAAGTTTGTGAAGTCATACAGCAGTGATAACAGTTCAGCATAACCTTGAAGGGATATCCTCCCAGCAGGGAAACAAGAACATTATTGTTAGCATTGCAAACAGTCTGGGCCTGGCTATGGGAAAATATTTCTGTAGTTTCCAGCAGGGTGTCCAGCATACACAAGTGAAAAGATAGGTCTGTAGAGTCCAGTTGAATCATCTGTATGTCCAGGATATACATGTCAGTTCTCTTGTTAGTTTAGATAAAGTCAGTTATGCTATAAAGAGCTATAAAACGATACTTCTTTTTCTTGTGTAGGGTAAAAAAGAAACAAGTGAAACAGCATATGGAGGAATTCTATGATATTAGTGATTACGTTAAAAGTGCACACATGCGAAAAAATACTGTGGGGGCATCCTATCTATCCAAATCAGAGCTAGCTACCTTCATACAGATACTCAAGAAACTGTAAGTAATATTATATAAGGGATCATTTATAGATTTGGTTAAATTAATATTTCACATCGGTAGTTTTCTATGCCAGAAATTTCCAAACATGGCCTGGCCAGTCAGATTTTCAGAATATCTGCATTGAATATTCATGAGAGATATTTGTATGCATTGCTTCCATTATATACAAATATCTCTTACAAATATTCATTGTGGATATCCTGAAAACCTGTCTGACTGGGGTGCCTCCTAGATCAGGTTTGGGACTACTGTTCTATGCGTTGGGAGATTGAAGCGACCTAGTGGTGAATCAAATGCAAAGAACCGGACCTTTGCCTTTGAAAAAGGGTGCCTAGGAATAGTGGCGTAGTTAGGGTAGGAGGCGTCGGGGTGGTGGTGGCCCCCTGCACCTTCCTCTATGCCCGCCGCTCCTTCCATGCCACCATGCTACACTCGCACCATCCCTTCCCCATACCTCTTTAATTATTTACCAGCGTGAGAGCTTCTCTGGCCTGCTGCTGTCTGATGTCACTTCTTGGGCCCGTGACCAGGAAGTGATTTCAGGGGGAGCCAGGCTGGCACGAGCAATAAGATGGAGAAGTTCCTTGCCCTGGTGAAGATTCAAAGAGATTCAGGGAGAGGGAGAGAGAGAGGGCGCAAATGTGGCATGGGGAGGGGCAGAGGGGTGCCAGTGCCCCCAACAAGATGGCGCCTAGGGTGGTCTGCCCCCCCTGCACCCCCCTTACTATGCCACTGCTCCTGATGCCCCATAACTTAAGAACATTTAGCCAAGTTAGAGATCCTATTGAGAGATATGTGAAAGCTAGTTGGTGAAGTAAGGGATCTCTCAGAGAAACACTGTCACATAGAAATCTGTCCAGCTTACACGTTGAACTATACGCCCTCTGATTTTTTGCTGTGGCTGACAGATCTTGTTAACATATGTCTGACAAAAGGTTTATATCCAAAAATATTATCAGCCGTGGGACTAGATTTGACTTAAGTTGTTAGAATTCTGTCAACATACTTCTTAAACCAGGTTAATGGATTCCATAACTCATAACACAGCTTCAGACCTATGCACATCACAGAATCCTTACTGCTAAAATTAATGTCAAAAGTGAAGTTTAAGTAAAGGCAAACAAACTGTTCTGTTGCAGTTTGACATCTCAGCTGCCTTCAATCTCAGCTGCCTTCAATGACCATTTTCTATTACTCCTACAATTGGGTGAACTTGGTTGCACAGAACAGTATTAAAATGGTATGCAGACTTCTTAAGCAATAGAAAATATGAAGTAATAAACAGTAGTTAATCCCAAAGATGGAAAGTCTTTTGTGAGGTTACCACATGGCTCCTCACTGTCACCTTCCTTGTTTAAGCATTTCTCCCTCCCACATATTCACGCCTTTACATATGCTGATGACATTTTTCTCCCCTCTGCTGCCAAAGATTCCTTCACTGACACCTTACAGTACATATCAAATCTGATTAAGGATCTGAGTACATGGTCACACAGAAACGTCTTTTAACCAAATAAACAGAAGACAAATGTGCTTTGGTTTGGTAACTACAACTCACTAACATGCAAAATATAATTGGAGTATTTGGTGTGTGTGTGTGGCGCAGTGGTTAAAGCTACAGCCTCAGCACCCTGGGGTTGTGGGTTCAAACCCATGCTGCTCCTTGTGACCCTGGGCAAGTCACTTAATCCCCCCATTGCCCCAGGTACATTAGATAGATTGTGAGCCCGCTGGGACAGACAGGGAAAAATGCTTGAGTACCTGAATAAATTCATGTAAACCATTCTGAACTGCCCTGGGAGAATGGTATAGAAAAATTGAATAAATAAAAAAAAAAATATTTAACTATAAATCCTCTATTATAAATACTTTTTCTTCAAAAAGAGAAAATTCTTTATTCTAAAAATATTTTTCTTATATAATAAATAAATAATTAATCAATAGTGCTCAGTGATAGCCAATATGAACTCCAAAGCATAAGAGCACGGGACTGTGCCAGTTCAGGCTTATATACATCATAGCACTCCTCCCTTCCTACCTCTAAAACAGCTAAAGTTCAAAAGACTAAAGCTCTAAATCGACATCAAAAAAGAGGGTACTTATCTCTGCTGGAGTTGTTAGAGAGGAGGAAGCCCTGGAGGATAAGCAGGAGATTTCAGATGAAGTTTTAGAAAAATGGATTGATTTGGATTATATGTGAACTTTGGACTTTATTTATTTATTGCATATAAGATTTTTGAAAATTTTTTGGATGGGAGCACTAACCACTTTTTGGATTTGGGGCACCTAGCACTTTTTGGATCAGCAGCAACAGAAGCCAGGGACTTTTAACAACTCTAACAACTCCAGCAGTAGTGCTGCCCGATTCAAGATTCAAATCGGTTCACCGATTCACTTCGGGTGAATTAATTCGAATCGATTCAAAGCAAAAAAAAAAAAAATCAGCTTCCCGATTCGGCTGACCCTCCCCCTTGCCCCCTAAAGCAGGAGCAGCAGCACTGCTCTTGCTGGCCGGCCACTGCCACATCTGCTTTAGAGAGCGAGGGGGGGAGGGTCAGTCAGGAAGTGCTGCTGTCGGCTTCCCCCCATGGCGTCCGGTTGCCCCCGCCCTGGCATCCGGCTTCCCCTCCTGGCCTCCCTGCACTGTTTACCTTATAGGAGCAGCCTGCAGACAAGATCGCAGTGCTAGCGATCTTTGCACTGCTTCAGAGCTGTTTCCTCCTCCATGATCCTGCCTCTGATGTCAGAGGAGGGGTGGGACCATGGCAGAGGAAACAGCTCCGAAACAGTTCAAAGATCGCTAGCACCGTGATCTTGTCTGCAGGCTGCTCCTCAAAGGTAAACGGTACGGGGAGGCCGGGGGTGGGGGTGGGGTGGGGGAAAGCGGGAGGCCAGGGGGAGAAGACGGACGCCAAGGGGGGGAGCAGTCCTTCGGGGTGGGGGTGGGACAGGCCTTCAGGGGGGACAGGCAGGCGGGCCTTCAGGAGTGGGATGCAGGCTTTTAAGGGGGGGACAAGTCTTCAAGGGGGGAGACAGGCCTTTAAGGGGGGGACAGGCCTTCAGGGGGCGATGCAGGCCTTCGGGGGGGACAGACCTTCAAGGGGGGGAACAGGCAGCCAGGCCTTCAAGGGGGGACAGGCCTTCAAGGGGAGGGAGAGACCTTCAGGGGGGACAGGCAGGCCTTCAGAGGTGGGATGCAGACCTTTAAGGGGGAGACAGGCCTTCAAGGGGGAAACAGACCTTCAGGGATGGTGGCACAGGCCTTTAGGGGTGGGGTGCAGGCCTTCAGAGGGAGGTGCAGGCCTTCAGGGGGAGCCAGACCTTCAGGGGAGGGGGGCCCTGGTGTAGAAGTACATGGAGGGAGAGAGGGAAGGGGGGTTCAAAGAGACATGCATATGCCGGACTTTGGGGGAGGGAAGAAATAATGGATCTGAAAATAGAGGAGAGGGAGAGATGATGGACAATGGGATTTAGGGAAGGAAGGAACAGAAAGGGAGAGAAGTTGGACACAAGGGATGGTGTGGAGGGGGGATAGAGATATTGGATAGGAGGGTAGTTGGGAAAAGAAAGGGAGAGATGGTGGACCCTGGGATGGTGGGGAAGGAGGGAGAGATGCTGGATGAAAGGGTAGTTAAGAAAAGGTGGATCTGTGGAGGGTGATGAAAAAAAGGAAAGATGCCAGACCTCCTGGGGAGGGAGGGAAACGGAAGGGGAGGACAGAGATGGCAGATGGATGGTTAGCACGGAGAAAGAAGAAAGAAGGAGACCCTGGCAAGCAAGTTATCAGAAGACAACCAGAGCCTGGGACCAACAAGATTTGAATAATGACCAGACAACAAAAGGTAGATAAACTATTTTTATTTTCTGTTTTGTGATTACAATATGTCAGATTTGAAACGTGTATCCTGCCCGAGCTGGTGTTGGACCACAAATGTGAGCTAGGATTTAAAAGAGAGAGAAGTCTTTTTTGTTTGTTTAGTTTGTTTACACCACAGCGCCAGTGTGGTTAGGAGAAGGCAAAGGGGGTGAAGAGGCTATAAAATAAACCCACTAGGATGTTTGAAAAAAACAACAACACCCAATTGGGCAGGAAAATCGAATCGAATCGAAAAACAAAATTTTTTTCCCTGAATCGGGCAGCACTATCCAGCAGAGATAAGTACCCTCTTTTTTTATGTCGATTTAGAGCTGTGGAGGGACATAATCGAAAGGGACGTCTAAGTCCGTTTACGTTCATCTCGCAAGTTGTCCAAAGTTAAAAAGAGCTTAAGACACATTTTCGAAAGATACGTCCAACTTTTTTTTTGTTTCGAAAATCGTCTAATTATACGTCCTGCCGATCTGATCATCCAAGCCACTAAATCGTCCATCTTTATACCACATTTTCATCCAACTTTCCGTCCAAGTCCAAAATGCCGAGAACAAGCCCTGTTGGACATGGGAGGGGTCTGCAAAGTGATGGACTGCACACCCAGACATGCCACCCAAACAGTGGGATACCTTACAGGGCACTGCTGTGAACTTCAAAAAAAGGGTACCATGTCTTCATCTCACTACAGCTTCCTTAAAGGTCATGGTGAGCACCCCAAACCACCTCCAGAATCCCCTAGACCCACTTATCTACCACCCCAATAGCCCTTATGGTTGCAGGAGCCACTTATATGCTAGTACAAAAGGGTTTGAGGGGTGTATAGGGGAGTGCACTTGTTTTAATATCATTGCAGTGATTACAGGGACTTATGAGCATGGGTCCTCCTCTCCATGGGTCCCTAACCCACCCCCAACATGGTTTAAGACGCCTCTGTGCAGCACGACTAGGCTTCCCTATGCCAGGCAGCCATGTGATGATGGTCTGGAGGCTAAATTTTAAAGTTGTGATTAAAAATTTTATGGGGGTGGGGGGATTGGTGATCACTGGGGTAGTGTGTGGTGGTCTGTTTTATGTGTTTGCAGTGCTTATCTGGTGACATTAGGTGGGTTTTTGTGATTTAGACCATGTTTTACATGTCTAAGTCACAACGTCCATGTTCCGTTGATCGTGGGCTGTATAACTTTCAGTTATACATGCTGTACGACTAAGTCTAAGCCGGCCCACGTCCCGCCCAACTCCCGCCCTCGATACTCCTCCTGAAATGCCCCATTTAGCTTTGGTAGTTCAGCGGCACTATGAAGGCCTAGGTTTTATTATCGGCACTTGGACGTTTTTGAGAAATGTTCGTCCAAGTGCTGACTTAGGCTGGTTTTTGGACGTTTTTCTCATTCGATTATGAGCCCCTTAGTCTTTTGAACTTTAGTTGTTTTAGAGGTAGGAAGGGAAGAGTGCTATGATGCATATAAGCCTGAACTGGCAGAGTCCCGTGCTCTTATGCTTTGGAGTTCATATTGGCTATCACTAAGCACTATTGATTATTTATTTATTTATTATATAAGAAGAATATGTTTAGAATAAGGAACTACAACTCACTGCCACACTCAGAACTGGTACTGACCACAGGTAAGAAACTAAAGATCGACAAAACAGCAAAAGTATTAGGTGTCATCCTCAACTCCTGTCTTTCAGAGAGCAGATTTATTCGCTGGTCACATTTTTTTTTTCTTCAGACTTAGACAATTAGGGGCAATAAGATCAGTCTTCCTGATTCAAATCAACTTCAGAATAGTAATTCAGGCAGTGGAAGAATTTAAGAGATTACAACTGCTCCAGAACACAGCTATTTGGAAAAAACCCTGGAATTTCTGGGCTAAGTTCGACTGATCAGCTACGAGAGCAGCTAAAGATAGACCTGCTTTTTAGGTGGGTCTATTGGGCTACTAGACTTAGTTGGTCAGCCAGTGAAGAAATAAGTCACTTATTTATCAAGCAGTAATTTGCACAGTCAAAAGTTTTTAAAGAAATATTAAATTATATTAAATTTAAACCAATGAAGGGTTTTTCAGACCAATTAAAGATAATTCAATTCTGCTATAACTAATAAACATGAATGTGGTCTATGGTTTGGATTTCTGAGGTATTTTTCCTTCACAAAAATTTGTATCCACATTTATATTTAAAGTGTATGATGTCAAAAGTAGGCATCTAGTCCAAAACACCTACATAAAAGTGGGCAGATCATAGACATATTTTTGAGTCAGGCAACTCTTTTTGAATTAGGCATAGGTATTTAGGAGAAGAAACCCTTGCATAAATTTAGTGCACCTAAAGTTAAGATGCCTAGCGACACCTAATGTCGCTTAGGTGGTACTAACAACAGGAGAAGAAAACCCAGCAGTTCCACAGTGTATGGAAGTCCAACAAGAACAACAAAAGAAACTGTGGAAAAGATGTTCTTGATACATGCATTTATTCAATCAATAAGAGGTTGTATTAAAAAATCCACATATGCATAAACTGGAGAGGACCCAACACGGTCCGTATTTCGGCTAAAGACACCTTCCTCAGGGGTCCAGGACAGAGCCACTCAATGATTAGAGGCACAATTCTGGATAATGAAAATATATTGTAGAAATGAACCAGGCTCCAAAAGGAACATGGAGAAAAAGCAAACAGTGTCTGCAACGCAGAGGCTAAAATCTGAAGATGCAGTGGGAAGACTATGCTTATAATGACACTAATTAATGATGTCAATAAGCAGGCTCCAAAAGCAACATGGAGAAAAACTGAACAACGACGGCAACACAGAGAAAAAGACACCTGGTTCATTTCTACAATATATTTTCATTATCCAGAATTGTGCCTCTAATCATTGAGCGGCTCCTTTCCTGGACCCCTGAGGAAGGCGTCTTTAGCCGAAACACAGACCGTGTTGGGTCCTCTTCTGTTTATGCATATGTGGACTTTTAATGCAACTTCTTGTTGATTGAATAAATGTCTGTATTAAGAATATCTTTTCCACAGTTTCTTTTGTTGTTGTTGGGCTTAGGTGGTGCTAAGCATAATTCTATATAGTTTGCCTAACTTTTATAGAATCGGGCAGTACTAGTAGGTGCTGATTTTTAGGTGAACTATATAGAAGTGGGCCTAAAATATTTAAAATACAATATGGTCAACCAAAAGGTTATGGGTAGTATTTATAAATATTTTGCTATAAGTTAAAATGTGGTATTCAAATAACTACTGTGACTGAATCTGCTATAATATATTTCATTAAAAATAGTCATGAACTTTTTTCAGTAACATTTTCATTCAGTGCAAGTAAAGTGTGACTTTTAATTTACTGGATGATATTAATAATAAAAAAAAGAGTTCAAACTACATTTAGTTTGCCTTTCTTTAATCTCTTGCTTGATGTTTCCGTATTATCTGACATTTTTGCTCACCCAAACCTCCTGTCAGACCTGTTTATGTAGGATAACTGAGACGATACTGTAAGTCAAAAATGATAGGAAGATCAAATTACTGGACAGGTGGTGCTATGTGTTAAGCGTGGCATAAAATCAAAAAGGATAAAATTCTTGCAGAAATGATATGTGTGACAGGGAAAAATACAGCAGTAGAAACATACTACCATCCGCCTAGTTAGCATGCATAAAGAGACAGTGAAATACTGACAGAAACTAGGAACATTTACAGAATTTGCAATATAATAATAATTGAAAATTTCAGTTATCCAGTATTGATTGGGTAAATGGCTCCCTAAAGAATTGCTAGGGAGATATATATCATAAACAACTACTTTATAGAGCAGTTAGTCCTGAAAATGAACAAGAACAACAAGTCTATATTCTATTCTTGTCACAGCGCAGGTCCTAGGTAATGGTGGTGAGGCCTTTTGGCAAGAATAATCATAATCCCTCTGATTTTATACATGGCACTGAGATTTCAGTGCAGAAATTTACTTGCTGATCTTTGATCAGCTAGCAAATTAATTAGCTTTCCTTATATGAAAATATGACCCCCTAGTGTTAGTCATGTGAGACTGCCACTAGGGGCACCATTTTGATAACAATGCTGGAGTGGCAAGGAGTAATTTGGTATTGCTCCTGGCTGAAGAGCCCTAGAGCCCAAATCATTCCCAATGAACCTTCCCCCAGACTTCCCTCTGGATCACCACAGATAAGTCAGGTAGCTTTGCACAGCCTAATGCTCTTGGGTCATGGAATAATCCTGCTTGTGAGGTGGCTTACAAGCAGCATTATTCCTGTAAGATGGAATTCAACAACCTGCGGCACCAGGATACAGCCGGTTTCTGAATCCCATGAGGCATCAAGGTGTGATAAAGGGTGAACTTTTACTGCGCCTTGATGAATTCCCCCCTAAGTAATAGTGGAGTTTGAGCATCATCCATCTTAAGAAAATAAGCTAGATAGGTGAAGGAACAAAAGGAGGGGGGATCCCTCTTGTCCCGGCCCACCGCTCGCCAACCAGACCTTTTGGTAGACATGGTAGAGGCCTGTAACAGTTCCATGAGGGGGAGGGGGAGGGTGGGCACTGACCTGAATATAAGTTGAGACCCCCATTCTTGGGTCATGTTTATGGTCCATAAATTTCAGTTTATATTTGAGTATATACGGTATATTGCATAAACTTCTAAATCCCAATTTCAGAATACTGAAATAGACACGTACAAAACTTAAATGTATGTGTGCTAATGTGAATGAGGGCGGTCCTGGATCTCAGGTAGGACAGAACCACAGAGTGGTTTTAGGTGAAGGAAAATAAATTTATTAAAGATGTTAGGCCACATAATCAGTACATAAATATCCATTCTTGGACAGGTCTAGGACGATTCATTTTGGCCATTTCAGCATGATGAACTGGCTACAATTAATCATCCCATTCATCATTTTGGGGGATGATGCCCTCCACAGCCTCCAAAATTATACCCTCCCCCTCTCCTCCCCTATCCCCTAGCAACAGCGGGCAAGCTCCTTTCAGTCGTTGGCACCTGGGCGCCGTTACCCAGCTTGCCTTCTCCTATCCCCTCAACTCATCAGACAAGATGTAGGGGTGGCTCATCCCCGATTACATCTGCAAATTCAGTGGCTGCACTGCAGGTACACTGAAGGTGGAGAGAGAGGCTGAAGAGAGAGGGGAATTGGAGAGGGAGTTAGCCCCTGAGTTGCCAGCATTGCTACTGGACATGAACGATTCAGCTTGGCCATTTTAGCGTGGCTGCAATAAAACCTCTCGCCATGAATTGTCCCTTTCCATTCTTGGACATATTATAGGTATATGCGGAATAAACGTTTTTAAAATAAAGAAACAAATGAGTTCTAAGTAGGCAGATCCTGTTCTAAAATATCAGTGTAACATGACATGCCCTGATTTGGTGTTTCTAACTAAAATGCGCCTCAAAATTAATAAAATAAAACTATAAAGTGAAATGTATACTCAAACAATCACAAAACAGATTAGTCAAAGTAGAAGACGTATGATTTATTAGCAACAAAGACCCGACATGGCCACGTTTCACCCTATGGCTGCATAAGGGTTAAAAACTGCAGGTGAAATGTGAGGCATAACACCTCCTAGTCAGCACTTCCAAACCACAGAGTAAGTCAATATGTCTTCCTTCAGACAGGCAGCAATTTTTCACTCTCTAAATGAGTTATTCCAAAAAAGGAATGTACAAACAAAAATATAATTAAAACCAAACAAACAATAGAGCAATCATTAACATAATGATAAATATAAGAACATAAGAATTGCCACTGCTGGGTCAGACCAGTGGTCCATCATGCCCAGCAGTCCACTCACATAGCGGCCCTCTGGTCAAAGACCAGTGCCCTAACTGAGACTAGCCCTACCTGCGTATGCTCTTGTTCACCAGGAACTTTTCTAACTTTGTCTGGAGGGTGTTTTCCCCTATGACAGACTCCGGAAGAACGTTCCAGTTTTCTACCACTCTCTGGGTGAAAAAGAACTTCCTTACGTTCGTATGGAATCTATCCCCTTTCAATTTTAGAGAGTGCCCTCTCGTTCTCCCTACCTTGGAGATGGTGAACAACCTGTCCTTATCTACTAAGTCTATCCCCTTCAGTACCTTGAATATTTCGATCATGTCCCCTCTCAATCTCCTCTGTTCGAGGGAAAAGAGGTCCAGTTTCTCTAATCTTTCACTGTACGGCAGCTCCTCCAACCCTTTAACCATCTTAGTCGCTCTTCTCTGGACCCTTTCGAGTAATACCTTGTCCTTCTTCATGTACGGTGACCAGTGCTGTATGTAGTACTCCAGGTGAGGGAGCACCATGGCCCGATACAGCGGCATGATAACCTTCTCTGATCTGTTCGTGATCCCCTTCTTTATCATTCCTAGCATTCTGTTTGCCCTTTTCACAGCTGCCGCACATTGACTTGTTGATCAGAACTCCCGTCCATTTCCTGGGAGGTCTCTCCAAGTATCGCCCTGGATATCCTGTATTCGTGCATGAGATTTTTGATACCGACATGCATCACTTTACATTTATCCATGTTGAACCTCATCTGCCATGTCGATGCCCATTCCTTGAGCTTGATTACGTCACGTTGCAGATCTTCAAGTGGTTGAGTGAAAGTGACAGAAGTTAGTGGTAAATGGATATCACCCTGGTGGTGTGCCGCAAGGCTCAATTCTTGGGCCTATTCTTTTAAACATTTTTGTAAGCAATACTGCGGAAGTACTGTCTGGTAAGGTTTAGAAACATAGAAACAAAGAAACATAGAAATAGATGGCAGATAAGGGCCATGGCCCATCTAGTCTGCCCACCCTAATATCCCTCCCCTACCTTTCTCTGTGAATAGAGCCCACGTGATGATCCCATTTGGCCTTAAAATCAGGCACGCTGCTGGCCTCAATCACCTGTAGTGGAAGGCTATTCCAGCGATCAACCACCCTTTCAGTGAAAAATAATTTCCTGGTTTCTTTGTGGATGATACCAAAATTTGCATTAGGGTAGGCACACCTGATGGTGTGGGTAACATGAGGAAGGACCTAGCAGAGCTTGAAGAATGGTTTAGAATTTGGCAGCTAAGATCGCTTTGGGGCCCATTCCAAGGGCACTTAGTTTATTTATTAGATACCTGTATGGAACAGTGTCAAAGGTTTTATTGAAATCTAAATAAGACACATCTAGCGCTCTCTCTCTATCTAACTCTTTGGTCAACCAGTTAAAGAAATTAATCAAATTTCACTGACGGGTCCTGTAATCCATGGATACCAGAAACGTCACTATATTCTGTTTTAAAAGTGTTTCTATTAATTACTTAATGCAGAAGTCAAACTTACTGGCCTTAGTTCTCTATCTCTTCCATACTTCAGCTTTTGTAAACCTACCCTTCTCCAGTCCTCTGATACCACTACCAACTCTACAGAAGCATTGAAAAGGTCAGAATATCAGCTAGTGGAGCCACCAGAACTTCCCTAAGTTTCTTTAGTACCCATAGGTGTATGCCATCTGGCCCTGATCAACAAGACAATTATTCCAGTTAGTGAAGTCTTATACAAATTTTCCTTCTCTTACTGAATCAAATCTGACAACAAATAAACTCTTACAAACTACTCCTAGAACTATTGGTTAAGTGAATAATAAATGTCATGGCTAGATCAGATTACAATGCAGCATTGCAGTTCTGTCCTGTAATGCTATAATTGGTTGTGACTTGAATACTTTGTAATGCTTTTCTAAAATAAAAAAGTAAAAAATGATTAGATAGGATTTTATATATATAATCCAATCTAATCATTTTTTAAAATTTTTTATTTTAGAACACTATTCCAAAGTCACAACCAATTACAATCTAATATAATAAAACTCTAAGCCGCGCATGCGCACTCCCTCAGCATGCGCCGGTTTTCCGTGAGCTGTAGGAACCCGCAGGTAGGTGTGCGCATGCGTGGCTTAGGGTTCTGTTTTTTGGTCTGGCCTGCTCCCTGCTGCTCCTTGCCGTATTGTATTTTTTAGTTGAAAGACATGGCGGTGGCTCCTCTCACGATCCCCGTCTGCGTTGGACTTCCGACGCAGGTGGGGATCATGAGAGGAGCTGCCGCCGCGTCTTTCAACTAAAAAAATACAATAAGCCAAGGCGAGCAGGGAGCAGGCCAGACCGAAGCTCCGACTTGAACTGCCAGTTGGCCAGCTCACTTGCCGGAGTTATTTTTCAGTTTAAATGTGCCGCCGCAGCTTCTGTCACCAGCCGCACCTGCTTCAGAGAACACTTCTAATGCAGGCGGGGATCGTTAGAGGCACCTTTAAACTGAAAAATAACTCCGGCAAGGGAGTCGGCCAGATCACCATGGCAGCCACTCCCCCCCTCCCGCCCTCTCTCTTGGGCTACTCTCCGGAAACAGGCGAGTGAAGCCCGGTACTTCCGGGTAGCTAAGGGGCGGAGCGCGGCGCGTGCCCAGGGTCCGGGTGGAGAAGCCGGTGCTGGAGCCGCTCGCACACATTAGCGCTGGTTAACGCGCCCCGGGAAAGGCCTGAAAGCGCCAGGGAGGAGCCACCCCCAAAACAAAGATGTCAGCAGAAATGGAAGTTGGAGTTTGAGCCAGTTATGTATGTGAGGTGATTGCTTAAATCTGAGATTTGAAGACATGAGACTTCTGGAGAACCTAACAGAACTTTTTCTCTCTGCCAATCAGCTCTCCTCCATGGTTTGTGCCCAGGTTCTCTCTAACATAACTATACTGGAGGTGGCCAAAAACCGCCTTAAAGCCATACCACTCAGATTGCCAAGCAAGCTTTCAGAAGGTGCTGATGGACAGGGGGTGGAAAAGGAAGGGAGGCCTACTCCTGGACAGGGGGAGCAGGAAGAGGTGCTGATGGACAGGGGGGAGGTAAAACAAAGGGAGAAGGGCTGCTGCTGGATAAGGAGAGCAGTGAAGGGGTGGTGGTGGACACAGGGGAGGTAAAAGGAAGGGAGAATGGACAGGGGGAGCAGGCAAGGGGTGGTGGTGGACAGCCGAGGAAAAAGAAAGACAGAAATACAGAAAGCAGCTAAGTAGAGAGAAAGAAATAAAGACAGACACACACACATATATTCTAGCACCCGTTAATGTAACAGGCGATTCAGTGAGGGTCTGGGCAGGGAGAGCGACAGAAAGAAAAAAGATAGAAATAAAGATAGACAGCGGGAGGGAGAAAGAAAGATAGAAAGAAATAAAGAAAGATAGACAGGGCAGGGAGAGAGACAGAAAGAAAAAAGATAGACGGGGCAGGGAGAGAGACAGAAAGAAAGGAAGAAAGAGACAGGGGGGCAGGAGAAAGACAGACAGACATTTATTCTAGCACCTGTTAATGTAACAGGCTTAAACACTAGTATATATATATAGTCATTAAGCCCGTTACATTAACGGGTGCTAGAATATATGTCTGTCTGTTTTTCTTTCTGCCTGTCTCTGTCTCTGTCCCTGGCCCCCTTTGTCTGTCTGTCTTTCTGTCTCTCTCCCTGCTTCTGTGTCTTTCTTCCTGTTTTTCTGTCTCCCTCCCGCTGTCTATCTTTCTTTCTTTCTCCCTCCCGCTGTCTATCTTTCTTTCTTTCTCCCTCCCGCTGTCTGTCTTTCTTTCTATATGTCTCTCTCCTTTCCCCTATGCAGCAGCAGCATTTCCCTCCCCCCCACTTCCATGTGCATCAGCCACAGCATCAGCATTCCCTCCCCCTCCATTTCCCTGTGCAGCATCATTTCCCTCCCCCACCCCACTTCCCTGTGCAGCAGCAGCATTTCCCTCCCCCCACTTCCCTGTGCAGCAGCCGCTGCAGCATTTCCCTACCCCTCCATTTCCCTGTGCATAAGCATTTCCCTTCCTCCACCCCACTTCCCTGTGCAGCAGCAGAATTTCCCTTTCCCCCCACTTCTCTGTACACAATAAAAATATTGCACAACAACAACAAAAAAAACACCAAAAATCTGTCACAAATTGTATAGTGCTTTGGTTTAAAGCGGTGTATAAGTTTTTAAACAAAATAAATAAATAGTAAGGTAATACATACTCATAAATGCCTAACTTGAGAAACTTTGCCTTCTTATCTGGAAACCTTCCTACTCCCTCACCCGAGATAGGCTTTTTAGTTCTTCTGCTGCTGTTTTCCTGAAAGTTTAACAGTACATCCTGATTGCTTTGGGGATATCAAAAGTACAGTGGGTAAGTAGGAAAATGACGGATTTCACTTCTCCGTTCTTCTAACTTTGGTGCTAAATTTTGAGGGTGTGAGCTAATAATAACCATCCAGGTAAGACAGAGCCCGCCCCTTGTCACGCAGGGGCAGCGCGTTCACGTACCCTTCAGCGCATACTCGGCAGGGTGAGAATCCAGGGCTGTAACCAGGTTAGAGGGTGCTCAGGAAGTTGTTTTGCAGGCTAGTTGTTGTGAGGAGCGCACAGCATCGTGAGCAATGCCCAGCATTCTGTCGCTGACCGTTACAATTGGGGCCTCGGGAGCCATGACTCCCTTAGTTCCTTGCCGGAGTTATTTTTAAGTTTAAAGCTGCCGTGGTGGCTCCTCTCACAATCTCCGCCTGCGTCGGAAGCCTTCTCCGAGGCAGGTGTGGCTCATGAGAGGAGCCGCACTGCAGTTTTGAACTTAAAAATAACTTCGGCCAGAACATTACCTTGGGGTCCGCGAGTGTGGTGCCGTTGTCATATTTCCTCCCAAGCTAATAGAACCCTAAGCGCGCATGTGCACTCCTACCTGCCATGGACCTACGGATCATGGATCACGCAGGTAGGAGTGCGCATGCGCGCTTAGGGTTTTATTATATAAGATACACACACACTTTTATGGAAGTGTAATAACAAAACATGACCATGTATGCTAAAGAGGGCAGTTATTAAGGTTAATAGAAGGACTTTTGCTAATCTTTAATTCACCATTGTAATCACTTATCTGTCTACTGTAGGTTAGAGATTCTGGCAGTACAGGAATGATGCTGCTTACAATCAGCCTTATTCAGAATGCCCATGAACATCAGGCCATTAACCAATGGCTTGATGCTCTCAAGCCTTCTCTTAAAGGAGTCAAGCATTAAGCTCACTTCTCTTCCCAAGCCCCCTCCCTACCCTCTTGTAGGACCAACAAGCCTGTCTTTAGAAATCTCTGTGATCTAGTGAATATGGGAAAGGAGCTTTGCATCTCATTACTATGTAACTAATACTTACAGTAATATAACACATTATGGCTTTTTATTACATGCTAAGAGGCAAATAATGAATGTTATGACCATCCCCTTAATGCATTTTAATAACAACCTCCTACCTCTACCTTTAATATTACAGTATTGGTTTGGTTGCATCTGGTTTCTTTTTGTACTACTTTATTAAATAATGTGCCAATTATATTTCATTTTTCATTTAACCATCCCCGAGGCATTGATAAGATTGCAGTCATGCTTGTCTGTAATTTCAACATGGATGCATAAAAACCAGCTGTTAAGTCATTCTGTTTCACTGAACCTACCTCTGAGTCTCATGTTTAATGACATTCAAATTAAGGTCTCATCTCAAGTTCACAGTCTGGGAGCTGTCCTCAAAGCTAATCTACTGATGAAATCACAAATACACAATGTGGTTCACTTAGCCTTTTACAGACTGCATCTACTAAAGCAGCTTAAACCCATGCTATTGTTTGAAGACTTTTGAACAGTTCTTCAGCAGGGTCTAGTGTTCTTCAAATTGGATTACTGTAATTCTTCATACTTAGGGCTTTCGCATTGTCATATAAAAGAGCCACAGTTAGGTCAAAAGGCTGCTGCTTGGTTGATCTCTGATGCTTCAGATTTCAGCACATCACTGCTTTTTCTTTTTTAGAGACTTGCATGGGTTACTAGTTGAATTTAGAATTAAATTGAAGATTCTATTATTGATTCATAGGTCTTTACACAATGACTCACAGTGCTTGAATTCAGTGCTGAAGATCTATAAACCGACACAAGCTCTTCATTCACAGGGAACTCAGTTACTATCAATACCAGTAATAAAAGACACATTTTGTTGAAACTAGATACTTTTCAATAGTGGGAAAATTACCTAATGTTCTAAGAAGGTCAGCTGATATTTACTCTTTTAAAAGCAGCTGAAAACACTGGATGCAATACCCATCTCACTGCAGTTGCGGTACAGAATATCTAGGATTTTTTTTTTAATGGTTGCTAGAAGTTATCTAGGTCTCGCCAATATTTAGTGCTGCTATCTGGATAACTAATTTTGGCATATTTAGGAATGATATTTGTGTAGATCTGCTTGCCCAGTTATTATCCAGGCATAAAAACTCCTAGATCTGCCCTGACTGTGCTTAGAGACAGCCACAACACTAACCAGATAGTGCCTTAGTGTCAGAGCTAATATTCAGCGGCATTCTCTAGTTAAGTGCCAGTGAATATCAACGACTAAGCTGGTCAATGTTATTTAACACAGTTAAATAACTCTGATTATTAACTCTATTATTGTTTACTCAAGACTTTGGACAGGGTTTAGTATGCAGTTTGAGAAAATCCTTAAAGGCAATTCTATAAACTGGCACCTAAAGGTACACATTCAAAAATCACTTGTTTGCGACAGCAGCTTGGGGGTTGCTGCTCACGCCAGGAATGTTACAGAAGTGCGGGGAAAGGGAATCTGCACGTATGTGGCAGGAGGAGGCGGGGAAGGAATGTGTGGAGGTGGAGGTGGAAGTGGAGATGGGCGGAGAAGGGGCATCACAGCCCCGGTCACCTCTCACCCTTGCTACACCACTGTGTCAGCAGGATTCAAATCATCTTAATAGGCTGCATGGAGGAACATTCATATATCACCAAAATACAAATCATATGCCCTAATAGGCATATGTCAGAATACTTCAATAACACATAAGATGCCCATAATGTCAGCACAATACAATGAAACCAGAACTAAGGGGCATGAGATAAAGCTACTAAGTAGTAGATTTAAAACAGACCAGAGAAAACATTTCTTCATTCAACATGTAATTAAACTCTGGAATTTATTACTCGAGAATTTGGTGAAAGCAGTTAGCTTAGCAAGGTTTAAAAAAAAAAGTATGGGTAATTTCCTAAAGGAATAGTTCTTAAATCATTATTAAGATGCACTTAGGTCCACTGCTTATTCCTAGGATAAGTAGCATAACATCTGTTTTACTGCTTGGGATCTTGGCAGTACTTGTAACCTATGTTGGCTACTGTTGGAAACATGATTCTGGGCTTGATGGACCTTCGGTTGTCCCAGTACAGCAACTTTTATGTTCTGGAAAACTCAGTTTTTTCTAATGTTGATTTTATGTTATGTATGTTATATATGGAAACAGTCTAGATTAAAAAATTAAATAAATAAATCAATCTAAATAGGCACTCAGGGGCCAAGTGCATATGAGATATATAGAGGGACATTATTGAAAAGACACTTAAGTCAGAATATAAATATCCAGCTCATAACATCCATCTCACATGTGTTTTTCCAATAGGAAATATGTCAGTATTTTCTATTCAAAAATACTTGAGATGGGTATTCATGTGCTGAGGATGTCCAGCATGAACAACTGTTTTGCAAACTGGAATGTGTCCAACATTTGAAGGGTAAAAAAGCAGGAATAAGGACATATGTCTGGTAGCATTCTTAGAAGAATAACCACACAGAGAGGGTTACCAGATGTCCGCATTTCTCCAGACAGGTCCTCTTTTTGAGGACTCTGTCAGACATCTGGGCAGATTTACAATTTAACAACTTTTGTCGGGGGAAATCGGATATCTAGTAAACCTCCTCCCCTCATGCACCAATCTGGAGTCCTCCTCCCTCTCCCCCTCCCCCCCGCTTATCTATCCAGAGTCCTGTTGTCTCTCCAGCCCCCCTCCCCCAAGAGTCTAAGGCCACCTTCCCAGTGCTTTCTTAGGGATCTGGCCAATAAGAGTCTTAGACCACTCCCAATGCATCACAGAATGCACTGGGAATATGGCCTAACTGCCTAAAGCCCCTCCTATGGGAAAGGCCTTAGGTGCCCGGGCCAATCAGGGCCTTAGGCTCCTTCCCAGTGCATCCCAGCTTTACCCACAACACTATCTACATAGTAAATCAAAAAAATATTCAAACCACTCATTAGGCATTTACTAGTATCATGACAATTCTCATGTAATCCACTGAATGTATTTTGTAACATCAGGAGAATTCATATGTAATCTGCCTTGAACTATAAGGTAACAACGGAATAGAAATCACTAATGTAACGTAATGTAATATAATCCCAGAATGCACTGGGTAAGGGACAGCCTGTCATTCTGTTGGACCTGCTGACTGGAGGGAGTAGGCATCCCTCTGGCTGGCCTTCCTGTTAAAGGTAAAGGGGGGGGGTCCAGGTGGGCTTTGGGGTGATTCTGGCATGAGGGAGTGGGCATCTCTCCTGCCAGAGATGTTGTGTGGGAAGGGGGTACCAGCAGTACGGAGTGGGCATCCTTCCTGACAGGGATTGGTTCAAACACCATGCACCATTTTAGTAGCCTTCCTCTGGACCGACTCCATCCTTTTTATATCTTTTTGAAGGCACAGTCTCCAGAATTGCATACAATATCCTAAATGAAGCCCTTTATAAAATCAGGCCCTAAATGACTCTATTCTGAAGCACTGTGCTTAAATTATGGGAATGCCATTGACCTGACCATGCCCCTCATCTTGCCCTTTTGAGTTGCATCTCCCGCTGAATATTAGTGATTATTATTAGCATTATATAACCATACAGGATCCGTTCATGGCCAGTTACATAGCACTGAATGTCAGGTGGAAAAATAATACTTTTGTTCGAAACTTGCATGTTAATAATTTATGATACAATACATAGGTGTCAGAAAGGGGGGGAACCACAGGGCCGTGGCATCCTCATAAATTGCCACTTTCATTATCCCTGGTGGTCCAGAGGTGCAGTGGGCAGGAGCGAGCTTTCCGGCTTCTGTCCTGCTGCTAACCTGGCTGGTCAGGGCTGGTTTCTTCTGCTACTGAGCGGCAATGAGCGGGAGCGCGCTTTGACACTGCTCAGCGCTCAGCTTTGACTGACTTCTGCGTAGTTTAATTTTGTGGTTAACCATTATGTATTGTTAATAAGATTATATTGTGTGTATATATGAAAAATTAATGGAAAAATGGTATGGGGGCAGAGTCTGGGTGGAGCTTGGGATGGGTCTGGGGTGGAGCTTGCCCCCCCCCAAACAAAAAAAGCATTCTGCTACCTATGCAGTATATGGGAAAAGTATGATACATGGAAATTTAATTTTCTCTAAAGGTTACCTTAAAGTACATTGTTGATTCTCACAATGTCAGTAGTTTTTGTAGGCTGGCTGAGTCTTTTCTGATTGCCTTTCTATGTGTGCCACTTTGACATTGCATTTTTCAGAGTGTAAACATATTCCTTCTAACAAACCACATGAGATCAGGAGGGATGACATTCTGAAAACAAAATAGGTGCTAAAATCACCATGATATGAGTACTTGATATAATAACATTTATTCAAGAGGACACTTTTGACAGATTATGTTGTGTGGTAGGGGGAAAAACAGAATTGTTAAGCTCAAGATGACTTTAGTAAGGCTGGTCATTTTATTTCCTTAGAAGCTCTCATAATTTAAGCCTAAGCTTATTTTTATCTTTCAGTGACATATTATTGTAAGACATTATTTTTAGAGAAAGGAATTATACAAAGTTAAATTAGCCAGGTTTGACAAGATATTGGCAAAACTATGTTTTGTATCAGGAAAGACTTATGGCAGTAAATGCTGCAATGGAATTGTTTTATTTCATGCTGAGAAGATTATTTTTGCTTTGACAAGAACATTAGCATAGTTGGTAGTTTGTGTCACATTCCCAATAGTTATGAAAAAAAGAAAATAAGTCCAAGTTGAATGTCCAAATATCAAAATTACAAAATAGAATACTTTTAAACACAAACTGGTGAGAGGGACTCTGACACTTGTAAATCAGATATAAGTGGAGAAAAAGACCTCAGTGCCACACCGGATAGGGCAAATAGCATATCCTAGGGACAATCTAACTTCAAATGAAAATTTGAAGACACATCCCTGGTCATAAAAAACTTTTATGACTAGGAATGTGTTGTCATCTTCAAATTTTCGGGGAAACACCATAGAAGAAATATCATTTCTGGTTATTGGCAAATGAAAATAGGCAAGGATTTTGTTTCCCAGCAGGTTTGGCAAGCAGCCCTCCCCTGTGATCCAAGGCCCTTGGTTTCCACCCCCTCCCCAGTTGTCCCTACTTTTTTGTGGGACCTCTGGGCCTACCTGAATCCAGAGCTAATTTTCCTTAATCCTAAATTGTTTCTGCCTCTAAAATGAATAAAAATTATGACCCCACTTCTTATTTAGTAGCAAAACTTGCATATCTAGGTGTGTAAAATGAGGCAAATTCATGTGTTTTTTTTCCATTTGTATATTTTTTAAATAGTTGCTCCTGCTCTTGCATATAATATAAGTAAACCACTTTAGTTGGCACAGAAACAGACAGCAAACCAACAAGCACAAATACAGCATAAATTTATTAATTGTAGATCAGACATGGCCACATTTTGCTTTAAAGCTGCATCGGGGTAAAATCTAAAAATAAAATAAAATCTTAAAAATAATGCATACTAAAAACAGAAATAAAAACTAATGTAAATCATTATATACATGTTATGTTATATCAGATTTCTAGACCACATAACCATTAATTTGATGCAGTTTACAAAAGATTACAGTAAGAAAAAACATAACCAAATCTAGTTAGAAAGAAATTTTGTCAAAAGGAAGTTTTTCAATAGTTTTCTAAAATGTTCATAGGAATAGGATGTAAGCAGATTTAAAAGATATAGAATGTCAAAAATGAAAATAAAGACCTGCTATTATCCAAATAGATGCAAATGGCAACAAAAATAGAGGATATAGATCTGTATGTATGTTTCACAAAACGAAAGAGAAAAGACCTCAAAATGGGGCTATGAACATCATCACTGGTCAAACCCCCTCTCTTCCCTTGTTTTTATTATTTATTACTTTTTGTAGAAAAAAACCCAAATTGCATATCTTTAATACATATATAATTAATCCATGCTCAAAACACTTCAGTGCAAAAAAAGCTGTGGCAGTGTGTGGTCAAAATACTCAATTTAGTATATCAAAATGAAAAAAATACACATAACTTGCTTCCGATGGAACTTTGGCCTGTCCGTTTCACTTTAAACAGCTTCTTAAGGGGAAGTACTTAATTAATATGCCAAAAATATCCCAATTTTTTTTTTTTAAAAATCCAAGGGCTCCTTTTACAAAGGTGCGGTAGGGCCTTAGAAACATAGAAACATAGAAAAAGACGGCAGAAAAGGGCTATAGCCCACCAAGTCTGCCCATTCCAAATACCTGCCCCCCTTAATTTACTCCCTTAGGGATCCCATGTGAATATCCCATTTTCTCTTAAAATCTGACACGCTATTGGCCTCAATCACCTGCAGTGGGAGTTTGTTCCAATGATCCACTACTCTTTCAGTGAAGAAGTATTTTCTGTAGTCGCTATGGAACTTCCCTCCCCTGATTTTCAGCGGATGCCCCCTGGTGGTCGAGGGTCCCCTGAGGTAGAAGATATCTTCTTCCGACTCGATACGGCCCGTGATATACTTAAACGTTTCAATCATGTCTCCCCTGTCTCTTCGTTCCTCAAGTGAGTACAGCCGCAGTTTATTCAGTCTTTCTTCATACATGAGATCCTTGAGTCCCAAGACCATCCTAGTGGCCATACGCTGAACCGACTCGATTCTCAGCACATCTTTCCGGTAGTGTGGTCTCCAGAATTGAACACAGTATTCCAAATGAGGCCTCACCATGGACCTGTATAGCGGCATCATGACTTCAGGTCTCCTGCTGACAAAACCTCTACGGATACAACCCATCACTTGCCTTGCCCTGGAGGAAGCCTTCTCCACTTGATTTGCAACCTTCATGTCATCACTAATGATCACCCCTAGATCACGTTCCGTCGTGGTCCTGGCCAAGGTCTCACCATTTAATATGTAAGTTCTGTGCGGGTTTCTCTTTCCCAGGTGCATTACCTTACACTTTTTAGCATTGAAGCCTAGCTGCCATGTTGCTGACCACCGTTCCAGCAACAGTAGATCCTGTGTCATATTATCAGGCATGGTGTTTTTACCTACTATGTTGCAAAGTTTGGCGTCGTCGGCGAACAGTACCCTTCCTCTAAGTCCTTGGGTCATATCTCTTATGAATAAGTTGAATAGAATCGGGCCCAAGACCGACCCCTGCGGCACTCCACTGATCGCGCAATAGCTCGTGTTAAATTCCCGAGCGCGCTAGCCACTACTGCCTCCTTATTAGGAGGCGGTAGATTTTTGGCTACCGCGCACTATAGCACATGGTAATTTTGTGCGTGCGCTAAAAACCCTTCGTAAAAGGAGCCCCAAGTGTCACAGGCAGCATATGCAAAATTGATTGTCAACTGATTCATTTATAAGCTACAACAGAAATTACAACAGCTAAGGTGTTTGTGACCAAAAGTCCAAAACAGGCGGTGCTCATGACATTATCTAAAAGAGATTTTATGCATTCCACAAGCAACTAATTAAAGATAACTGAACAGTTTTAAAACAGCTACATTGGCTGCCAATTATGTGGAGCGTACAATATAAATTGCTGATAATGATACATCGAACATTATATAATCAGGTACTATGGTATTTGCAACAGATATTGTATGTAAATAAGTCAAATAAAAGCTTAAGATCTGATACAACTATGCAATTAGTTGTGGATAGTATATGTTATGCTGTAACGAGTTATTACTGTAATTCAAATGGTAGCACAAACTTAACCACCATTAGTGCGCCCTTATGAGCTGAAACCTTATCATAAGTTTCAAGGATCCTCAGCGGCACCACTTGGAGCTCAATACAATTTCATTGCTCCAAGCTTTACGTGTCTACTCGCCATCGGGTCCTATTATAATTATAATATTTGATATTCAATAATATTCTTTACTTTTGCATATTTTAGAAATTTTTCATTTTAGTTTAGACTTGTGGTGTTTAAAAAGCTGTTACTTAGCTTTATCATGTGGTCTCTGGCAAAGGGATTGTCATACTGACATGTTTCGCTATGAATAGCTTTATCAAGGATAACCTCCAAATAATAAACCGCCAGCACATAAGACCACTATGTCCTCTGAGGACATAGTGGTCTTATGTGCTGGCGGTTTATTATGTAGTTTGGACTCTGCTGACTTTTGGAGAAAGGCCCAGTTCTAGGGCCAGAATAAGGCCTAGGCCCAGGTGAGGTCTAGCTTCAGAAAGCTGTGCCAAACTTGCTAAGGCACTAGAGAGTTGCGCGGGGACAGAAATCCCACCCGTCCCCGCCAAAGTCCCACCCGTCCCCACCCGTCCCCGTGAGGAATCCCACCCATCCCCACCCATCCCCGCGAGGAATCCCCTCCATCCCCACCTGTCCCTATAAACTACAGAAATAGTTATTTCATTTGCTACTGAATTATGCTACTGAATTAAAGGCTCTGGTAGAAAACCATATACAAATAAGCAAAAAGACTTTATTAATTTGGAAATATTAATTGGGAAGAATACATACTTTGTAAACGGGTTTCTACCAGAGCCTCTAATGTTTATAAATTTTTATCAACACAACTAATATACTACTTTATCCTTAAGCAAAAAAAGAAATAGAATTTTTTTTCCTACCTTTGTTGCCTGGTTTCTGCTTTCCTCATGTTCTCATTCAATTCCTTCCATCCACTGTCTCTCTTCTCTCTGCGTCTTCCATTTGCTCTGTTACTGTGCCTCCCTTTCTCCCCCCTTCCAAATTGGTCTGGCACCCATCTTCTTCCCTGCACCCATCTTCTTCCCTTCGCTCCCCCCATAGTCTGGCATCTCTGTCTTCTTCCCTGCCAGCGTCTTCTCCCCACTCTCTTTTCCCCATTTCCTTTCAGCGTCCTTCCCCCCCATTTTCCCCATATCCTGTCAGCGTCCTTCTCCCCCCTCTGTCTTCCCCATGTGCTTTCAGTGCCCTTCTCCCCCTCTGTCTTCCCCATGTCCTTTCAGTGTCCTTCTCCCCCCCGTCTTCCCCATGTCCTTTCAGCATCTTTCTCCACTCCTTTGTCTTCCCCATGTCCTTTCAGCATCCGTATCCCCCATCTTCCCCATGTCCTTTCAGTGTTCTTCTCCACCCCTTTGTCTTCCCCAATGCTTTCAGCGTCCTTCCCCCCCTCAGTTTTACCTTAAGCGCCTTTTCCTCTCCACTCCACCTTTCCTCCCTTTCTCCCTCCCTGCCCCTTACCTTTGTGGCGCTTACCCACCCAACAGACAACAGAACAGGCCCGGTCTGACAAACCTCCCTGCCCTGTAGCCGCAAATCTAAATTACCTTCTTACAGCAGCTGGAGTATTGAAACTGCTGTAAGAAAGTAATTTAAATTCGCGGCTACAGGGCAGGGAGGTTTGACGGACCGGGCCTGTTGTCGGTCAGTCGGGGAACCTGGCTGGCTGTGCTGCACCCGGGGCTGATCGCCCCCCGCCTTGTACCACTGCCTTTTCCCTGCCTGCCCTGCCGCATTACACAGTCAGCGCTGACATCAGGAAGACTTCCGTTCGGCTGTGTGCGGCAGGGCAGGTAGGGAGACGAGCCTCGTGGCTGAATACATCCAGCCCCGCAGGAACCCCGCGACCCTCAGAGGCGTCCCCGCAGGAACCCCGTGACCCTCGGAGGCATCCCCACGGGATCCCCGCGACCCTAGGGGGTGTCCCCATGGGATCCCCGTGACCCGAAGGGGGAACCCACAGGATCCCCGCGGGTCCCGCGAGATTCCCGCCATCCCCGTTCCCGTGCAGCTCTCTATAAGGCACAGGGACTTTGTATATCCTGATTCGCTGACCAGGATTTTTGCTTTGAATTTTGCCTTTTTGTTTCTTGTTTGCCATTCTGATTTTTGGAGAACTAAAGAACCCTGGATATGATTTTGATTAATTACCTCGTTTCCACTTGACTGCTTTATTTGATATTTTGCCTGTGGGGACTGTCTCCTTATCGAGCAGCATGCCAGCGCAGTTTTCCTGTGGTCCACTCGGGCGCTATCAGCCTAGTTCAGGGCCTGGTAGCCACAGTGTTCCCTGCCAGCATGATGTGTCCCTCTGTGCTGAGTTCCATTTTCAAACATGGAGGCAGAGAACATGCCGGCAACTCCCCCCTCCCACACTCACTCACTACCGGACAAACTGCTGCTGCCGCTGATTCCATAGGCGTCGGAACGGGGGGGGGGGCACAGGGGCCATAGCCTCCCCAAAAATTGCCCCTCCTGTATGTGATCCAGTGGGGGGGGGAGAACTCCCACTTCTTCCGAGGCTGGGAGCTTACTGCCCCTGCCGGCATTTACTTCTCCCCCTCCTCCCTCTCGCCTCCTCACCTGCCCGCCATGTTTAACTTCTTAGAAAAGCGCTGCGCCGTGCTGCCGCTGGCCTCGCCATCTTCTCTCCACTGTAGCTCGCCCTCTCTGACAACTTCCTGTTTCTGTTAGGGCTGGCCGCAATGGACAGAAGACGCCGAGGCCAGCAACAGCGCGGCACAGCACTTTTCTATGAAGTTAAACACGGTGGGCGGATGAACAGGCGGGAGGAAGGAGGGGGGAAGAGTAGATGTCGGCAGGGGTGCATTACAGAGTGTCGGCCAGCAAGCACGCTGGCAGATAGCTAGGTGTAGAAGGGAGGAGCATATGGGATTGGGGGAAGGGAGAGATATGGACAGATGAAGTAAGAGAGGGAGAGATGAACATAAGGGAAGCGGAGAAATGGATGTGGAGGAGGCAAGATGGGGAGAGAAGGGGGAGGGAGAGATATGGATAGAGGAAGTAAGAGAGGGAGAGATGGACATGAGGTTCATACTGGTGGACCAGAAGGGGTGCTGCTGGACAGGGGGAGCAGGGAAGAGGTGCTGCTAGACAGGGGGGGGGGAGGTAAAAGGAAGGGAGAAGGCCTACTGCTGAACAGGGGGAGCAGGGAAGGGGTGCTGCTGGACACGGGGGAGGTAAAAGAAAGGGAGAAGGGCTACTGCTGGAGAGGGGGAGCAGCAAGGGGTGGTGGTGGACAGCCGAGGAAAGAAAGACAGAAAGAAAGAAAGACAAACAGAAAGCGGCCAAGGAGAGAGAGAGAAAGGACAGACATACACATTTATTCTAGCACCAGTTAATGTAAAGGGCTTAAAGACTAGTTTTTAAATAAATAAATACAAATACTTAAGAGAAGTACAGAGTGAAACATCCCCTAATTATCTAAAATGCATCCTAGATAGTCTAAAAATGCTAAGTTAAAACCCCCCCATCAATATATGAAAAATTTTATCATAAAAATTATTTTCCTCTATGGGAGCAACAGAAGCAGTACAATCAAAGGCAACAACTGAAAAATTACTTACAGTTGGCAGCACAGAAGAAGCAATCCACCTCGCCACATTCACAAATAATTTGAGTGTCTAACATGCTGCTCTGAGCAACTGCTTAAATATAAGCTGTGAGGGTCAAAAGTCAACTTTAAAAATCAATTTATTTTAAAGCAGTGCAACAGATGTTAACTCAAAACATATTTGTATCTTAACAGCAGGCTTAAGAACTACAATAGCTTGCATATTATGCTGAAATATAGTTTGAAAACATTCAGCAAAGGTTGAAAAAACTGATCTTTTTCATAGCTTCAAAATTAAAAACTAAGAGTAAGATACGAATCTGCTAAGTGTGGCAACCTGAAATCACTATTTTTTAAATGGAAAAATGCTGAATGATTGCTATAAAAATGATGAAAGTGATTAACCCCTCCCCCGACTATGTGTTCCAGTGCCATCTTGGATGCATTCCAGTGATACAAAAAATGTCTTCAGATGGTCTGGCAGTTGAAGTTTAATGTGAAAAATCCACAGAGATGTACTTGGGGTGTAGAAATCCAAAGGAGATGTACAAGTTACGGGGTACTGAGAGACTGACAACTATAGTTCAGTAGAGAGACTTTGGAGTGATAGTGTCTGAGGATCTGAAAGCAGTGAAAGAATGTGACAAGGTGATGGCCATGGCCTTAAGGATGTTGGGTTGCATAGATAGCGGTATAACCAGAAGAAAAAAAAAAGATGCGCTAATGTCCCTATACTAGTCATTGGTGAGGCCCCATTTGGAGTACTGTTTAATTAGGGGGGTTCCTCTGTCCGCCGCAGCTAGCTTAGCTGCGGCTTCAGAGAGCCCTGCCTGCTCAGCTGATCGTGGATAAATTCCTCTGCCATAGTCTAGCAGAAAAGACAGGCGGCTGAAATGTAGTCCAGCTGCTTTAGCCCGCCGAACACCATTCCAGCCGCCTTTTATTTAGGCATTGGTAGGTGCTTCAACAGTGCCGTTTTTTTTGCATTTTTCAATTAACTTAGGCAAACCTCTTCCAGAGACGTAGGGCAGTCAAACTAAAGGACATAAATGGAGGTTGCAGGGAGGTAGACCTAGGACTAACATCAGGAAATACTTTTTCACCGAGAGGGTAATAGACACCTGGAATGCCCTTTCAGGAAAAGTGGTAGAATATTGTAGTTAAAAAAACAAACAAACCTGTAAACAAATAAAAAAATGCATAGATACAAGGGATGCCTAAATAGAAAGAGGATGGAAATACAGAGGTGTTATCTTGGTTAGGGGTTGTGAGAACTGAGACTCACGCTGAACACACTCAGACTGTGAAAAGTGCAAAATACTGAAAGAAGATTCAACAACTCCAGCACTGGGGAAAATGAGTCCAATTCCAGACAGACTTCCATAGTGTGTGTCCTGCAAATGGCAAAAGACAGGTGAAACTTTAGCAACTCTAGTTTTGTAGATCACTTTATTGTCATGCATGGTGAGTGAGGGTGCTGTGCATTTCAGGGGGGAGATGAGAAGACACCTTGACTGGCAAGTTGAACATTGTCAGCAGTACTTGGGGATGATATGTGGTAATAACCAGGACAATATCATGTTTGGCTGCTAATAAGGTTGGTAGAGTGGAGACTTGGTAACCAGAGGCTGGTATTCAGACTGCAGAAGGCAGGCCAGCTAACTTCCGCAGTTGGTGCTGACTATGAATATTTAATGCTGGGCCATTTCCAGTGACCAACATCGAATATCTAGGGGTTTTTTTTGGCTGACGTAAACTTAACTGGCTAAGTCAATATTCAGCACTGGTCATTTAAGTTTATAGTGACCAAAGATAGGACTGCTATTTATAAAGCCCAATTTAGCTGCTAATATTGGCCAGTCAGCACTGAAAACTTCCAGTCATTTTGTGATATAGCCGTTTAACTTTTAGCTACTAACTGCGAATAATCAGTGGAGATAATGGGTTATATTGTGCTAAATATTTGCATTTGACTGGTTAAGCGCTATTTAACTGGATAGTGCTATATATGGCTGCTAAACAGCACTGAATATTGGCCAGCCACTGTTTAAGCATGGGTGACTGAGGCCCACACAGAGTGTTGGGTATGGCTCTGGCCACCTTGTTGGGCAGACTGGATGGAACATGTGGTCTTTATCTGCAATCATTTACCCCTCTCCTCTTTCACTAAACCACGATAGCGGTTATTAGCACAGGGAGCCATGCTGCTCCCGACGCTCATAGGAAACCTATGAACATTGGGAGAAGCATTCAGCATGGCTCCCTGCGCTAATAACTGCTATTGGGGTTTAGTATAAGGGGGGTTACTGTGTTAC
Organism: Geotrypetes seraphini; assembly: GCF_902459505.1. Lineage (NCBI taxonomy): Eukaryota > Metazoa > Chordata > Amphibia > Gymnophiona > Dermophiidae > Geotrypetes > Geotrypetes seraphini. Next base: position 84,182,396 of record NC_047085.1, on the reverse strand, counting down.
TGTATAAGCACTGTTATGCTCACGGCTTTTATCATATTCTCTGGCAATGAATTCCAGGGTTCGGTAATGGTAAACGGATTAGGGGGGCCTGCAAGAGGGGTAGAAGTGGGAGGACCACTAGGCAACAGTGATCACAACGCGATCAGATTCACATTAGAAAGGGGGACACCCATAGTAAGGAGGACCGCAACAACTGCGCTCAACTTCAAGAAAGGGAACTATGTTGCTATGAGGGAAATGGTGGGGAGGAAGCTCAGAAACATCTTTAGGATGGAGACTGTGGGAAGCGCCTGGACCCTATTCAGGGACACCCTGCAGGAAGCACAAAGAATGTACGTCCCCAGTTTCAGGAAAGGCTGCAAGAACAAGCGATCAAAGGACCCGGTTTGGATGTCAACTGAAGTAAAGAGGGCAATAAATGACAAAAAAGTATCCTTCCGGAGATGGAAAAAGGACCCAACAGAGGAAAATCACCAGGCGCACAGGAAATGCCAAAAGGAATGCCACCGAGAGGTTAGAAAAGCGAAAGGGGAATACGAAGAGGGGCTGGCCAGGGAGGCGAAAAACTTCAAGGCATTCTTCAGTTACGTAAAGGGGAAGCGACCAGCGAGAGAGGAGGTGGGGCCGTTGGATGATGGGGATAGGAAGGGAGTGATTAAGGAGGATAAAGAGGTAGCTGAGAGGTTGAACACGTTCTTCTCGTCGGTTTTCACGAGCGAAGACACATCTAATATACCGGACTCAGAGGAGCTCATGAGTGGGGAACAGGCCGAAAAATTGGAGCACATAGAGGTAAGTAAGGAGGATGTCCTCAAACAGATAGACAGGTTAAAATGCGGTAAATCACTGGGCCCGGACGGGATCCACCCAAGGGTTCTGAAGGAACTAAGACAAGAAATAGCGGGCACAATCCAGCATGTTTGCAACCTATCCTTGAAAACTGGTGAGGTACCAGAGGACTGGAAATTGGCGAATGTCACACCTATCTTCATGAAGGGATCGAGGGGTGACCCTGGGAACTACAGGCCGGTGAGCCTGACTTCAATTATAGGGAAGATGGTGGAAGCTATGATCAAGGACGGCATTTGCGAGCACATCGAGAGGAATGGCCTACTGAGAACAAGCCAGCACGGATTCTATAAGGGAAGGTCGTGCCTAACGAGCCTTCTGTACTTCTTTGAGGGAATAAGCAGTCGGATGGACAATGGGGAACCCATAGACATCATTTACCTCGATTTTCAAAAGGCTTTCGACAAGGTGCCACATAAAAGTCTGCTTAGGAAGCTGTGGAACCACGGGGTGGGAGGGGATGTGCACAGATGGATCAAGCACTGGTTGTCGGGTAGACTGCAGAGGGTCAGAGTGAAGGGCCAATATTCTGACTGGCGGGGAGTCACAAGCGGTGTGCCACAGGGATCGGTGCTGGGGCCGTTACTCTTCAACATATTTATCAATGACCTGGAAAAGGAGGCAAAGTGCGAGGTTATAAAATTTGCAGACGATACCAAACTGTGCAGCAGAGTTAGGTCCAGGGAGGAGTGTGAGGACCTGCAAAGGGACCTGGACAAGCTGGAAGACTGGGCAAACAAATGGCAAATGCGCTTTAACGTGGAAAAATGCAAGGTCATGCATATAGGGAAAAAGAACCCGTTGTTCAACTACAAATTGGGGAGGGGGGGCATTGCTGGGAGACAGCAGACTTGAGAGAGACTTGGGTGTGCTGGTGGATGCATCACTGAAGCCATCGGCACAGTGCGCAGCAGCCTCGAAAAAAGCCAACAGGATGCTGGGCATCATAAAGAGGAGCATAACAACCAGGACACGGGAAGTCATCATGCCATTGTATCGAGTGATGGTGCATCCACATCTGGAATACTGCGTTCAGTATTGGTCGCCGCACCTCAAGAAGGACATAGTGGTACTTGAGAGAGTCCAAAGGAGAGCAACAAAACTGGTAAAAGGGCTGGAACACTGCCCATACGCCGAGAGGTTGGATAGGCTGGGGCTCTTCTCTCTGGAGAAGAGGAGGCTCAGGGGAGATATGATAGAGACCTTCAAGATCATGAGGGGCATAGAGAAGGTGGATAGGGACAGATTCTTCAGACTGAAGGGGACAACAAGTATGAGGGGGCATTCGGAGAAACTGAAGGGAGATAGGTTCAAAACAAATGCAAGGAAGTTTTTTTTCACCCAAAGGGTCGTGGACACTTGGAATGCGCTACCGGAGGAAGTGATCAGGCAGAGTACGGTACAGGGATTCAAACAGGGATTGGACGGATTCCTGAGGGATAAAGGGATAATGGGATACTGAGGGAGGAGCTGGGATGTAACACAAGTATAGAAAGCTAACCAGGTAATAAGTATAGAAACCCAACCAGGTTGTGCATGTGCAAGACCGGAGGGTTAGGACTTCGATGGGAAGATAAGACTTCAATGAGAAACCAAGGAGGCAAGGGATCCCCTTCTGGTGATTCAGACAGGTCGTGACCTGTTTGGGCCGCCGCGGGAGCGGACTGCCGGGCAGGATGGACCTATGGTCTGACCCGGCGGAGGCACTGCTTATGTTCTTATGTTTTTATGTCTTATTTTAATTATTTATTTAATTTTCAATTACATTTTCAAGCATAAACATCTTGAACAGAAAGAATGACAGAAATAAAAACATACATACAAATAGTATGAATTAAAGAAGAAACTTAAATATAACAAGGAATTTACAGCAATTCCTATCATTCTCAAGTCCTCTATTTTAGAGATCTAAAATTCAATGAGTGAAAATTACAACATAGAAATACTTAGATAACTAAGAAAAATTTAACAATAAAGCAATAGCCTATGATGGTGGAAGGAAATTATCTTCATTAGAGTGGTGTCACCTATTCTTTGTCAAGGCGTTTAAGAGACAGAAATCCAGTCAACTGGGATGGATCATAAAAAACATATTTAAAAGATTTGTATCTGATTATGCACTTGCATGGATATCGTAAAAAGAAAACTCCTCCTATAGCTGTAACTGCGGGTCTCATCAACAGGAACTCTCGTCTTCTTCTCTGAGTATCTTTAGAGACATCAGGAAACATTAATATTTTATGTCCCAAAATTTTTTTTGATTTATTTTTAAAGAATTCGGTAACGTCTTATAATGCTAACATGCTGAACGAATTATCTTCATCTGTATTTTCCTATATTTTGCATGTCTTGTGTCTAACTTAGGCAATATGAAAATGAAATTCTGGTCAGATTTGTAGATGCAGAACCACAATCAGAACTCTGGAATAATATACAGATGTAGAAAGCAGTCATATGCTTAACAGAGATGAGTGCTTCCCCATATCCTGGGAAGAACAAAGCATAGATTATTTTGGGATCAACTTAATTATACCCTTTCAGTCCTCATCTCTAGTGAGCTAACTACTCATACAGTATTTCCTGGTATTCTTACTTGCGTTTCATGTTATTACATAGATATTATATCATGCCCGATGTTGAAAAGAGAACAAGCATATACATGGTATTGCCTGTATGAGGTAGCCTAATAAGGATTTTCTCTTTTATTCCCTTGATTTTTATGTAGCTGGGCCTGTAATTGGCTACAGAGTATTAAAAGATAGATCCTTCTCTGACTACTGGTCTCCATCATGCAGTGTACCTCAAAGATCTCCTGTCTTACAGCTATTATACAACATAGGCAGAACAATTGGAGTTATAAATTCCATCAGTCATAGAAACATAGAAACATAGAAAGATGACGGCAGAAAAGGGCTATAGCCCATCAAGTCTGCCCGCTCAACTGACCCACCCCAATAAGTCTGAATGCTAATGACCCAGTTCCTTAACTCGACCTTCGTAGGGATCCCACATAGATGTCCCATTTATTCTTGAAGTCAAGCACGCTGGTGGCCTCGACCACCTGCACCGGAAGCTTGTTCCAGTGATCCACCACTCTTTCCGTGAAGAAATACTTCCTGGTGTCACTACTAAATTTCTCCCCTCTAAGTTTAAGCGGATGCCCTCTTGTGGCCGAGGGTCCTTTGAGAAAAAGGATGTCATCTTCCACCTCGACACATCCTGTGATGTATTTAAATGTCTCAATCATGTCTCCCCTCTCCCTGCGTTCCTCTAGAGTGTAGAGCTGCAATCTGTTCAGTCTCTCTTCGTACGAGAGACCCTTGAGCCCCGAGATCCATCCGCTGAACCGACTCGACTCTAAGCACATCTTTACGGTAATGTGGCCTCCAGAATTGCACACAGTACTCCAGATGAGGTCTCACCATGGTCCTGTACAGTGGCATTATGACTTCTGGTTTCCGGCTGACGAAACTTCTATAGATACATCCCATCATTTGTCTTGCCTTGGATGAAGCCTTTTCTACCTGTTTGGCAGCCTTCATGTCTGCACTGATGATTACTCCCAAATCTCGTTCTGCTGAGGTCTTAGCCAAAGTTTCTCCATTTAAGGTGTAAGTTCTGCATGGATTTCCGCTACCGAGGTGCATGACCTTACATTTCTTAGCATTGAAACCCAGCTGCCATGTTGAGGACCAGTTTTCCAACGCAAGAAGGTCCTGAGTCATATTATCCTGCAAACATCCTTCGCTTACTATGTTGCATAGTTTGGCGTCATCGGCGAATAATGTTACCTTACCCTGCAGCCCTCGTGTCAAGTCCCTTATGAATATGTTAAAAAGGAGTGGACCCAGGACTGAGCCCTGCGGCACCCCGCTGGTCACTTCCAATGTTTCAGAGAGGGTGCCGTTGACCACCACCCTCTGACGTCTATCACTAAGCCAATCATTGACCCATGCAGTTATTGTTTCGCCCAACCCCATCGATTTCATCTTGTTTAGAAGCCTGCGGTGTGGGACGCTGTCAAAAGCCTTGCTGAAATCCAAGTACACTATGTCCAGAGACTCTCCCGAGTCTAGCTTTCCTGTTACCCAATCAAAGAAGCTGATGAGATTGGATTGGCATGACCTACCCTCAGTGAATCCATGCTGATTTGGATCCCTTAGATTCCCTTCATCCAAGATCGTGTCTAATTTACGTTTAATTAGTGTTTCTTTTTTTTTTTTTTTTTTTTTTTTTTTTTTTTTTAAGTTTAAGATTTTATTAAACAAAATGAAAACAGTACACAGGCAGCATGCCAACAGCAAAAGTACATTGCCCATATGAAACAACAACAGAACCCCCCCACCCCCCCCACCGAGTGATACAATATATGCTTAAAACAAAGGAAGATGACAAAGAAAATAAGAAAAATTTCAAAGTAAACCTCGCCAGGAGCTATAACGAGACCACTGTCGATGAAACGTTCCACAGGAATCATTATTTAAAGCTGTCAATTTGGACATCAAGTAAATTTGGTCAATCTTATGTAACAGTTCAGTATGAGAAGGCAAAGAGTCACGCTTCCAATATGTGGCTACTAAAAGTCTGGCTGCCGTAGCAACCAGGGCCACAAAATGATTCTGATCCACATCCAAACTCCCCAAAGGATAGTTAAGTAAAAATATTTCCATACGCAACAGGATGGGTAAGTGTAACACATCAATCAGCAGTCGTTGAACCATCTTCCAATAAGGTACAATCTTAATACAATCCCACCACACATGTCCAAAGGAGCCCAGACATCCACAATTGCGCCAACAGTGCCCGTCCCCACAGTGATAGAAACGGTGCACCTTTTCTGGCGTAAGGTACCACTGGAATAGCATCTTATATCCCTGCTCCACTAAGGGAGATGCCAAGGAGACTCTCAGCAGTGTACCATAAAGACAGTCCCATTGTCGATAATCCAAGGCCCTCCCCAGCAAGAGTTCCCAACGATGTTCATATGTGTGGGCCTGTGGTCTAGTGTATAAAAGAGCCCTATAGAGACGTGAAATAAGGCCCACCCCAGATCCCATCCTAAATACTTGTAAAAAAGCAGAGTCTGCCCCTTCCCACTCCGGGATCACCCTCTTCACCATAAAATCTCGAAGTTGGACATAGGCGAAAAAATCAGTCGAGGGGAGGTCATATATAGATTGCAAGGCAGCAAAGGGTACCAGTTGTCCACCCATTACCAGCTGACCTAGGACCCTAAGACCCTCCATTTCCCAACGCCGAAAAATCCCAGTATCTTTAGCAGGCAGAAAATCAGGGGCAAATCTAATGGGAGTAGCATAAAAATAGCGCTGACGTGGGAACCAAGCTCGTCGAACCCGGCTCCACGCCTGCAAAGTACATTCCATCCCATAAGACGTCCCCATCTGCAGATCTCGAAGGATATCAAAAGACAGCCAGGGCACTGCTGCCAAAGGGTAAGTAGGTTGTAAGGCCTGTTCTAGAGAGACCCAGCGCTGGGAGGGATATGCCCAATGAAACAGTCCTTGCAGTTGGGATGCATAGTAATATGTAGAAAAATCAGGGACACCCATTCCCCCATGTAACCTGTCCCAGTACATACGTTCCCTCCGCACCCTAGGGGGTTTACGTGTCCAGATATAAGCAAAGGCCCGCCGTTGTAGCCTAAGCAAGAACCGTTTAGGAACTGAGAGAGGTAGGCAGGAGAACAGATACAAAAAACGAGGCAGCACATTCATACGCAAAGCACTAATCCTACCCATCCAAGACAATCTCAAACCCTCCCATCGATCCAGATCAGCAAATACAGTTCTTAGCAACGGAGGGTAATTTAATTCAAAAAGGTCAGTAAGTCTTCGAGATATACGCACACCAAGGTATTTAATGGATTTAGCCGCCCATCGAAACGAGAACATAGCACGTAAGTCCGTTACCAACAAGTCCGGAAGGGAAACGTTAAGCAATTCAGATTTTTCGATGTTAATTTTAAAGCCAGCCACCACACCAAACATAGTCAAAACACGAAGCACCTCCGTCAAAGAACGATGTGGGTGGGTCAAGGTAAACAAAATATCATCAGCATATAATAAAATCTTATGTTCTTCACCACCCACCACAATTCCCTGAATATCAGCATTCGCACGTATAGTGGCTGCTAAAGGTTCCATGACCAGCGCGAAAATCAGTGGTGACAAAGGGCACCCTTGCCTAGTTCCTCTACGAATCATAAAATTAGCAGTATATCTTCCATTAACTCTTAAACAAGCCTCCGGGGCAGCATATAATAAAGTCACCCAGTGTAGAAAAGCACCCGAAATGCCCATCTTCTTCAGGGCCGCTAACATAAACGGCCAATAAACCCTATCAAAGGCTTTTTCAGCGTCAACTGATAACAGGACTGCCGGAACAGAATCTTGATGGGCCACTCCAATAAGATCTAACACTCTTCGGATATTGTCACCAGGTTGCCTCCCTGAAATAAAGCCACATTGATCTCCATGAACTAGGTAAGGCAGAAAACGTTGCAACCGGACTGCCAAAATACGGGTAAACAGCTTATAATCAACTCCTAACAATGAGATAGGGCGGTAAGACCCACAAAGGAGGGGATCCTTCCCAGGTTTAAGAAGAAGGGAGACCGCTGCCTGACGAAACGAATACGGCAGACAATCCCCCTCCAAAAAAGAATTAAACAATCTGGTCAGAGGATTGACTATATGGGCCTCCATTTTCTTATAAAACAGGGGGGAGAAGCCATCAACACCCGGTGCCTTGGAAGCAGCCAGATGACGTATAGCTGCCACCACCTCAGCGGGTTGAATAGGGGAAGAGAGCCATTCCGCATCAACTTCCGCCAAACAAGGCAAGGTGACGTTAGATAGGAAAGCATCTATCTCCCCCTCCGTGGCTTCACTTTCCGGAGTGTACAGAGTCTGATAGAAGGATAAAAAGGCCTGATGGATGTCCCCATCAGCTGCACAAAGCTGACCCGAATCATTACGAATCCGAGTTATGGAATGTTGTGCTTGAGTTTGCTTGATCTGTGCAGCTAACAAGCGACCTGCCCTACCACCCCATTCAAAAAACCGTTGTTTCCGCCTCTGCAGGGCCCAAGCCATGCCCTCTAAATCAAGTTCTTGTAAATCTCTCCGGCACTCCGTCAGCGCTACCCCCCCAGCCACCGACGGGGCTCTCTTGTGGGCATTCTCTAGGCGTCGAAGGCGGGACACTAGTTCTAATCTGCGGGCCACTCGACATTGATTTCTGTACGACCCCCTCGAGATACAACAACCCCGAAGGGTAGCTTTAAAACTTTCCCAAAGAATTGCAACATTAATGCCAGCTATGTCGTTGAATACAAAAAATTCCTTGACATCAGTCTCTAAAAGAGTCAAGGTATTGGGATCTTTCAACAAAGAGTCATTCATACGCCATAAGCGACGGCCGCCTCTAACCTGTCCAACCTGTAACTCCAGAGTCAAAGGAGCATGATCTGACCACACCCGGGGCTCAATACTGGAGGCCAGGGCTCGAGGCAGAGCAATACGAGGCAGCATCCACATATCAATTCTAGTATATGAATTATGTTTCGATGAATAAAATGTGTAATCTCGCGTGCCTGGATGTAAATAGCGCCACACATCTATCAAATCGTGCCTACGCAGGAAGCGCAGCAAAGCTCTTCTGTCGCTTCTAGCGTAGCGGATGGAAGAATTTGAATTATCCTCCTGAGGATAGCAAGTAAGGTTAAAATCTCCACCCACAAGGAGTGTACCTTCTACATGATCTAACAGCACACGTTCTAGCAATGTAAAGAAGGCCCCCTGACCAGCGTTTGGGGCATAGACATTCAGCAAACTATACAAGGTGCCATCCAACTCAGCCTTGACCAATATGTAGCGGCCCTCAACATCCCGCACCACCTCTCTCAATACCACCTGGACACGTTTATGAATTAAGATGCCCACCCCCTGGGTCTTTTTCCGGACCTTATTAGAAGAAAGGAAAACGTGTGGGTAGCTATGGTGTGTAAGCAATTTCTCATAGTGAGATTGAAAATGGGTCTCCTGAATAAATCCAACCGCACTATTCAGGCGGCTCATTTCTTTAAATAACAAGCGTCGTTTTTGTGGAGAATTCAGACCATGTACATTATAAGATAGCAAAGTGAGTTTATCCATTTGTACCAGAAAGGAAAAAGCACTTCATTGCCAAATCAACCATTTGTTCCAAAGCAGCCAAATCAACCAACCCCTGCAATCGTAACCCTAAGAAAAACATTATACAAACACACTTCCATACAATCATACAAGAAAGCACTCGGTCACTACTTTCCCCAGCTCCAACATCCCCCCTTCCCCCCATCCCCCCAACAGTACCCCACATGGTCCAGCCACCAAAGCACCTGGAAACCACGGTACAGGAAGTGTAGAGAAACAGTTCACAAAGGGACCCCCAGAACAAGCCCTATAAACAATCTTCGCGACAGAAGCCGCTCAGCAAAGAGAAGAAAAAACAGACACAGCACAAAATTACTAAAGCACATTGCACAAAAACAAATGTTCAAGTGGGTGAGGGTGTGGCCGCCTCCAAAGGGCGACGAGCTGCAGCCGATCTAGCCACTCTCTGCCATCCCAACCCTCTTCCTGATTTGGGCACAGGTGACCTCTGAGGAAGTGGAGCCATTTCTGAAGCTGCCATCAAACCAGCTTCCACCAATCGAGCCTGAACATCCGCCACAGTGAGTGCAGTGTAAGTCTTGCTTGCATGAGTAAAAGCCAATCCGATAGGATAAATCCATCTATATCGAACACTGTGCTCCTGCAGTATACGGGTACAGTCTCTATATGTGCGACGGCGGGCCAGGGTTGCTGGAGCTATATCAGGATAGACATCAATGTCCGCTTCTTCCCATTTAACAGTTCCCCCAGAGCGCCGCACCGCCCTAAGCACATGTTCTTTATCCATATAGCGATGGAAACAGGCCACAACATCACGAGGACGGTTCACATCACGAGGGCCAGGGATGCGGTGAGCCCTATCCAGCAATGGTTTCCCCACCTCCACAGGTAAACCAGCGGACTCCAGTGCCTGAATGCATATATGATCAATCACCTCCATGCAGCGAGAGTCAGAAACAGTGTCAGGCACACCCCGAAAGCGAAGGTTGCACCGTCTGGAGCGATTCTCCAGATCTTCCATCTTTAGGGTGCTCGCATCAGCCTTTTCCTCTAACGCTGCAATCCTGCCTCTCAAGTGTGTTAATTCAGAGCCATGTGCCTCCACTGCAGTCTCCGTCTCTCCCACTCGATTCCCGATTTCACCCACCTCACGTTTTAGCTCAGCAACAACAGCGTGGATATCAGCTCGAACTGCAGAGATTTCAGATTTTAATTCCTGAAACCAGCCACGCATCTCCAGCTGTAAAGTTGGCAACGTTGCATCGACATGGGAGCCCTCCGCAGCCGCGGTCGGATCGGGCGCCATTTTTGAGCTAGGCTTAGGAGGCCCGTTCGGGATCGGTGAAGAAAATGCTTTTATGTCGGTTTGTTTTTTCCGCGTCGTCATCGAGACACAGCAAAGCAGCTACACAATCGAATTGTAGGTAATATGCAGTGCAGGCTCGCGAAATCGCGCGAAGATAGCCAAAATCAGCACGGGGGTCCGCGGAGCTATCTCTCTAGGCTGCCATCAGCCACGATGACGTCACTTCCTCCCTTTCTAATTAGTGTTTCCATGATTTTACATACTATCGATGTGAGACTCACTGGGTCTGTAGTTCGCAGCCTCTGCTCTGCAACCCTTTTTGTGCAGAGGAACGACGTTAGCTTTTTTCCAGTCCAGGGGGACTCTCCCTGTATTTAGGGAAAGATTGAAGAGCATGGCTAATGGTTCCGCCAGGACATTGCACAGCTCTCTGAGCACTCTCTGGTGCAATTCGTCTGGACCCATGGCTTTGCACACCTTGAGTTTTGACAGTTCGCTTTAGACGTCAGCTGGTGTGAACTCAAAATTCTGAAATGGGTCTTCCATGCTTGACATTGCTTCCAGATGTGGTCCGTGCCCTGGTGCCTCGTGGGTAAAGACCGAGCAGAAGTATTCGTTCAGTAGTTTGGCTTTATCGGAATCAGTTTCCACGTAGTTCCCGTCCAGTGTTCTAAGGCGTACTATCCCGTTTGTGTTTTTATTCCTGTCACTAATATACCTGAAGAAGGATTTGTCCCCTTTCTTAATGTTCTTTGCTAGAGTTTCTTCCACTGCAAGTTTGGCCTCTCTGACTGCTGTTTTGACTGCTGCAGACCTAGTCCTGTATTCAATGTTAGCTTCCCCTTTCCCCGTACATTTGTATGAAAGAAATGCTCTTTTTTTTTCCTTGACGAGGTGCGAAACCTCATCAGTTTATCATTGGGGCAGTTGAAATTGACAGTGTCTAGAAACAGTATATTCCATTGTATAGGGACTAAGGAATAGAATAATATTCCTGAGTATATTCAATGGCAGCAAAATATATAAAACTTTAAAAAGCCGTTGAAGCAGCACCAGATGAAAGATAAGGTTTAGAACTGTGTTATTAATAATAAGGAGAAGAAGATAATAAGGTGCAGGTCGCCTCTGTATTTTATGGTATGTACTTCTTGTATAATGGGAATTTTGCATGGGGGGTTTGTATTATGGGGGTATTTATTGTCGATGGTATATGTAATGTTTGATGTAATGTTATAACACATTGGGAAGAATAACCTGAATCACAGTTAACGGATGCTTGGGTCTACCTTGGGGGGGGGGAGGGGGGGTTAGCACCCATGAAAAGGATCTGGGTATCATTGTAGACAATACGATGAAACCTTCCAGCCAATGTGCGGCGGCAGCCCAAAAAGCAAACAGGATGCTGGGAATTATTATAAAAGGGATGGTTAACAAGACTAAGAATGTCATAATGCCCCTATATCGCTCCATGGTGCGACCTCATTGTGTTCAATTCTGGTCTCCTTATCTCAAGAAAGATATAGTAGTGCTAGAAAAGGTTCAAAGAAGTGCAACCAAGATGGCAAAGGGGATGGAACTCCTCTTGTATGAGGAAAGACTAAAACTTTTAGGGCTCTTCAGCTTGGAAAAGAGACGGCTGAGGGGAGATATGATTGAAGTCTACAAAATCCTGAGTGGAGTATAATGGGTACAAGTGGATCGATTTTTCACTCCGTCAAAAATTACAAAGACTAGGGGATACTCGATAAAGTCACAGGGCAATATTTTTAAAACCAATTGGAAGACATATTTTTCACTCAGAGAATAGCTAAGCTCTGGAACGCGTTGCCAGAGGTTGTGGTAAGCGGACAGCATAACTGGTTTTAAGAAAGGTTTGTCCAAATTCCTAGAGGAAAAGTCCATAGTCTGTTATTGAGAAAGAACTGGGGGAAGCCCTGTATTGGTAGCATGGAATATTGCTACTTCATGAGTTTTGGCCAGGTACTAGTGATCTGGATTGGCTATCGTGAGAATGGGCTACTGGGCTTCATGGACATTGATCTGACCCAGTAATGCTATTCTTATGTTCTTTGTAACCTGCCCTGGTAAGGGCGGGATATAAATGAATAAAGAAACATCTTTATGACCACACTAAATTCAATGATTTTCAGACCTGTGGAATGGCTCTTTTCATATGCAGGTGATGTTTTTCTATTAATTTCTGTGGATCTGAACCAAGCAAACATGGCTGCCATACTGTCCAGAACGTTAACTAAAGTGCAAGACAAGTTGGTAAGATACTATCTCAAACTACACACTGAGAAACCCCCAAACGTTTGGTTTGGGTGACACAAACACACACCTAATTCCATCTACCATTGATCTGACAAATGACACTAGCTTCAACATTCAAAAATCCTCAAAAGTTCTGGGAGTCACTTTAGACAGTTCGCCGAGTTTTGAAGACCTAAACTAAACTAAACTAAACCTTGGGTTTGTATACCGCACCATCTCCATAGTTGTGGAGCTCGGCACGGTTTACAGTAATTGTAATGAGAAAGGAACTCCAAGGAAGGGCTAGATGAAGATCAGAGGAGAGGAGAATGTTAGAGGGCTAGGATGTCAGAAGAGGGGGGACTGTTAGGTTTTAGAGAAAAGCCAGGTTTTCAGATGTTTACGGAAGGGTTGGAGAGCACTCAGGTTTCGAAGGGGGGAGGTAAGGTTGTTCCAGAGCTTGATGAATCTGAAGGAGAGGGAAGTCCCCAGTTTTCCTGGGTGGGAAATGCCTTTTAATGAGGGGAAGGATAATTTAGATTTTTGTGTAAGTGGAAGGATAATTTAGATTTTTGGGTAGATATTAAGATTTGAGGAATTGCAAGAGAGTGGAATTAATGGAGGGAGGATGCCGTGGAGGATCTTGAAAGTAAAGCAGATGCATTTGAAGTGAACTCTGGAAATTATCAGGAGCCAATGAAGCTTGGAAAGGAGCGGTGAGACGTGATCAAATTTACTTTTTGCAAAGATAAGCTTGGCCGCAGCATTTTGGGTCCGTTGGAGTCTGTGAAGGTTTGTCTTTGTTAGGCTTATGAAGATAGAATTGCAGTAGTCCAGTCTGGAGAGGATGATGGATTGGACGAGAACGGCAAAATGTTTTTGGTGGAAACAGGATCTTACTTTCCTCAGCATGTGTAGGCTGAAGTAGCATTTTTTGCCAGGGAGTTGAGGTGGTCATTGAAGGACAATGTAGAGTCAATGATGACGCCCAGGATCTTGCTGGAGAATTTGAGCTGCAGAGTGGAGCCAGAGGACAGAGGGATTGAGGTGGGTAGCTGAGCTAAATTTGGGCCGAGCCAGAGTAGTTTTGTTTTGGATTCATTCAATTTCATTTGGACGGTGTGGGCCCAGGATTGGACGTTCGAGATTCAAGAGGATATGTTCTCTGAGAGATTAGTGAGGTTCGAGTCGGTCTCGAGAAGGACGAGGATGTCATCAGCATAGGTGTAAATTGTTTCAAGGGGGGATAGATGGAGGAGTTTTAGACCATGTTAATGAAAACCCCTTCAGCGTTCCCTAGGCTTCAGCACTACTCTGACCCATGTCAACAGCAAGATAACTGTTGGTCACAACACTGGGTGGTAAGTAAGTCTCAATCCAACCACTATACCCTTTATGTTTACATTATTCAAAAATAGTCTAAGAATGTTGTTATTGTGTAGACTGCCATGACCCAGTGCACTGCTGAACAAGGGGAAAATGCCTCAGATCCCCCACACACCACCAGAATGAAACTTGTGGCAGTGCGTGAAAGGGAAGTAACTTCACAGGCTCAAAAAACCCCTAGTGATTAATTACTTTTATTATATTTTTATTTTTAGCCCCACTGGATATGATTCTAAACATTCAAAATATCAACAGTTCAATTGTGCACTCTTAACTGAAAAAATGATTAAGAAAACCAGTGGACTTATCTTATCATACTTAGAGGGGCATAATCGAAAGGAACGTCTAAGTCCATTTTTGTCTAAGTCGCAAGTCGTCCAGAGTAAAAAACAGTCTAGGACACATTTTCAAAAAAAATACATCCAAAAATTTTTTTTAAATTTATATTTATTAAATTTTGAAATACAGAGCAAGCAAAAACGTTTGTTTAAGTAAAACGAAAGGAAACAAAATACAAGGTAATACATTTTACAAATTGAAACATCAATCTAAACTTCTTCTTAGACCCCAACAAAAGTGCAGTGCAGTGGCCCCAAACAAAAAGGACTTATTACCAAACAGGAAAATCATAGTAACTAATAGGCATTAACGGGAATACTCCTCTATATCAGCTTGATGACCAGCCTAACCCTTGGTGATCTTCTTTAGGTCCAGAAATGTCTGCAAATGGTCTGGAACAAAGAAAGTGTACTTCAGTGTACTCCAACATATTTAATGAGGCATTTACATGGGTATGCTAGTTGAAAATTTGCCCCCAAATCCTTCACTTCTTGCCTCATATTTAGAAAAAGTTTTCTCCTCTGTTGGGTTTCTTTATTAACATCAGGGTAAATCCAAACGTGTTGTCCCATGAAAGGAGTCTGTGCATTCCTGAAGTACATTTTCATTATAGCATTTAGCAAGTAGAGTTGCCCTCTCTACATTTTGTACCGTCGATGACTCCAAAATCTCTGAAATATTACCTAAGTCCATTTGAGCCTGAGCCTGAGGCTCCATTACAGTTACTTCAACACCTTTTTTTTTTTTTAAGAAGATGGTAGGTAATAAATTTTATATAACGGAGGAAACATTTCAGGTGTGAAGTTAAAATTCTGTGAGAGGTAATTTCTAAACATTTCAACCAGTGACATATCAACTGTTTTGGGGAAATTCAATAGCCTTAAATTTAGTCTCCTGTTGTAATTTTCCAATTGTTCTATTTTCTTATGTGCCATTAATTTATCTTTCATTAAAGTTTCGTTGACAGATTTTAAAGATGTAATGTCCTCATTGATTTGTAAAAACTTCAAGTCTGTATCTTTTTTATATCATCTACTGTTTTTATTAGAGCGTTAACTTTGCCTACCAAGTTTGCAGTTTCTTCTGTGGATTTTCGAATTGTACCTTCCATTCTCTGGAGCAGTCTCCAAACATCCACAAGGGAGACCTCCAAAGGAGTTGTAATAATATCCTCAACTCCTTGCTGTTTACTTTCCACCGTGGCTCCATATCCGGCTGTGCTTCCCTCATGAAGTAATGCGCCTGCAACCACTACGGTATCAGGGCTTCCTTTCAGCTCAGGCGTTTCTGTTGCGGGACACGGAAGAATAGAGAGGTCGGGAGGCGAGAGAGAAACTTCCGGTTCCGGTGTGCCTGCCAAGTCCCGGGGAGGCAACACCACGGCCCCACGCACTCCAACAACATGAGGAGGACTAGCGGAGAAGTTGAGTAACGTCTGGCGTAGATGAATCTGAAGGTAAGGGTCCCCTTCGGATTATGCCTTTGCGCTTAGTGTGAGGAAATCTCAGAGCTCAACTTCAACCCGCATAGTTTACCGCCGCCATCTTGAAAGCCACTGCTCCATCCAAAAATTTTTTTGTTTTGAAAATCATCTAACTATACGTCCTGCCGATCTGATCGTCCAAGTTGCTAAATTGTCCATTTGTATACCACATTTTCATCCAACTTTTTGTCCAAGTCAAAACGCCTAGAACAAGCCCTATTGGTCGTGGGAGGGATCTGCAAAGTATGGACCTAACACCCAGACATGGCACCTAAATAGTGGGGTACCTTACAGGGCACTGCTGTGAACTTCACAAAAAGGGTGCCATCTCTTCTCCTCACCACAGCTCCCTTATAGGTCATGGTGAGCCCCCCAAACCACCTCCAGAATCCCTTAGACCCACTTACCCTAATAGACCTTATGGCTGCAGGAGCCACTTCTATGCCAGTAGAAAAGGGTTTTGGGGGTGTATAGGGGAGTGCACATGTTTCATTATCAATGCAGTAATTACAGGGGCTTATGGGCATGGGTCATCCTCTCCGTGGGTCCCTAACCCACCCCCAAGATGGCTTAAGCTGCCTCTATGCTGGAAGACAAGGCTTTCCTATGCCAGGCTGCCAGGTGATGATGGTCTGGAGGCTGAATTTTAAAGGTGTGATTATGATTTTTATGAGGTTGGGGGGGGGTCAGTGATCACTGGGGTAGTGTGTGAGGGTTTGTTTTATGTGTTTGCAGTGCTTATCTGGTGACTTTAGGTGGTTTTTTGTGACTTAGACCATGTTTTAAATGGTCTAAATCACAACATCCAAGTTCCGTCAACCCTGGGCTGTATAACTTTTGGTTATACATGCTGTATGACTAAGTCTAAGCTGGCCCACATCCCGCCCAACTCCCGCCCTTGACACTCCTCCTGAAATGCCCCGTTTAGCTTTGGTCATCCAGCGGCACTATGAAGGCCTAGGTCATTTAGAAATACGTCTAAAACCCGTTTTTATTATCGGTACTTGGACATATTTTGACAATGTTCGTTCAAGTGCCGACTTAAGCCGTGTTTTGGACGTTTTTCTCTTTCGATTATGAGCCCTTTAATGTTCCTTGCCGATAATACATTATAGCCAGTCTAAAAAAACTTTTCAAAGATGCATACGTCTCCGGCACATAGACTCTGTGCTCACACCACAGCTGCCCAGGATCAGAGCACACTTCCAACCAAACATGCTGAAGTTGCTTATAAACCAGCATAAAATTCCTGGGTGTGTGTGAACTTCAGTGAGCATCTGGTAGGAAGAGACTCACACAGTGAAGCAGCAACAAATATTTATTGCACAACATGAAATAAAATTAAATATGCTTAACAATTAAAAAACTTTATGCTTAATAAAGTGCATGTATTAATTTAAAACCTTCGAGAGAAAATCTTTTCAATTAAAAACGGGTACCAAGGTAAAAAGTGCTTATCTTTAGAAACATCTGCAATCAGGCATTAAAAGCATTTCTTTAAATTACAATCCCATAAAATATACCAATTTAACAAGTGCTACTTTTCCTAGACTCAGCCCATCGTGGCCTGTCACCCTTCAAATGCAGACTCAGATAAGTATTACTTCTTTTTTGCTTAGGTTTTGGTTAACCTTTGCTTAATTTTCATAGCTAGGTTGCTTTGTGTCAGATCTTTTTTTTTCTTTTGCCTCTACAGGATCAATAATTGAGAGGACTCCAAGTTCCAGACTTAGAAATATCAGATAAGTAAAACATCCCAATGTCCTTTAATTAAAAACCTAATACTAGGCCATCAGGGCCTCTTGCACACTTTGTCTAGTCACAATGTGAAACTACTCAACATTCTGTTATTTTTGGCTTTTCAAGGCTGAATACACCACTTGGTGGAACTCGGTGTGCCTTACAGCTAAATATGAAAGCACTATAGCAGAAAAGCACAAGTCCATGAGCTCATATCTCAAAACTTGGAGTCCGGTTAATTCCTTCTGTATCAAAGAGTGATGACATTCAGTTGAGTTCTAGTGATACTGTCTGCAACAGTCCCAGTATTTCCACCTTATGGCTCAGTCCTTGATGTAGTTATTCGACCTCTGGCCCTGTGTCTCTCAGTGCTCTAGATGTTGTACTGATAATTATGCTGATATTCCACCCTATGGATAGGCGTATGGCTCGTCGTATTGTACAGTTATTCATCCACTGTCCATTCACTCATTCCAGTGCAACTTGTTTGTACCATGCCTTGTTACCATATTTTCTCTTCTCTGTATTTATATGTTAAAATCAATAAAACTTTTTGAACTAAACCCCCCCCCCAAAAAAAAACAAAAACCTAATAAAGAAAAATAGTGTGCATAGTAAAAATATATATATATATTTTAAAATCTTTTTCTTTTCAGGCCCTCGTAGCTTTATTGCATTGGCTTGCAGATGAAGGATCCAGGAACACCAGGAGCCACTAGGAACGCTGCAGATAAGTATTTTCCCTACTGTCTCTCTTAAATAAATTAATAAAATAAAAATCTGACTCCTTGCTTGGTGTACCTCTGTGGCTTCCTTCTTCATCAGGAACCTGGGACTTCTAGCTGATCTGTCCCCAGTAAAATAAATAAAATGTAAAGGTTAAAGCTCACATTCACAATTACCCAGCCATTTACTCAGGCTCAGTCTTTGTCAAGCACACTTTCATCGGTCAGCAATATCAACTTCAAACCTTTTTACTTTTTAGCCAAAGTTCTAAGATTGTTCTTTTTCCCATGCCTCCACAGAAGGCAGCAGATTCACTCAGTAAAATGGAGAAAATAAGAAAATAACCATTCAATTTCAGAGGCTGCTTTTCCTAGAAAGCTCTACCTGCTGTAATAAAGAAAACCAGGCTCTAACTCCAGGTTCCTCACAGAAGCCAAATAGTCGAACACTATGGGCCTGTTTTACAAATCCGCGCGGCAACAGCCCCAAAGCCCTTTAAATTGCTATGGGCTTCAGGGGCGTTACCGCGCGGCTTTGTAAAACAGGCCCTATAAGTTCCAAAGTCACATAAAATTTACTCCAACTTTCACCAAAATTATTTAAAAAAATACTTTTCAAACAAAATAACTTCCTAAGCTTTCTTTTCTTAAGCACCCCGTGCTCTTTTTCAAGACTCCACCACCATAACAATTACCTTGAAACATTTCAAACTCTCACAGGTAGCTCTTCACACAAAGCCACTTAGAGCCCAATTAAAACAAAGAGGTTTCAACTTGAAGTACTCCAAAACGAACCTTCCTCTTAACCCATACACAGCAGCTTTCATGAAGAACAGGTACCAACTGCCAACTTTTTTTTTTTTTTACTCAGTCCAGAAAACCCACATGCCATTCTAAGCATGGAACACTCATACATGCACACACACACTTTTCATGCCCACACAAATATCAGCCTTACCTGTCTCACCTCAAGCTGGCTATCCCCCCCCCCACAAAAACAACAACAACAACAAAAAAAAACTTGCCCCGGAACTATTTTATAGTCCAGGGGACTTGGAAAAATTAAGCCACAGAAATAATATGGTTGTGACTGTTACATGCTTTCTCCTCTCTTATGCTTCAGCGCACAAGCACAGACAGGACCCACTCCAGAGGCCCCCTTCCCCCCTGTTGCTGGGGCTAACAGCCAGTTAGGAGGTGTGATTTTCAAGCCCCTGACATCCAGGCACTTGGTTATCCCACTCTTTTGTCTCTCTCTCTTCTCCCACAGTTTGCATGTGCACAGCTAGTGTGTACATGCAAATGTGGCCTAATAGGCCTCTTCCTCTTCAGACACTGTCTCTTCCTGGCCAGGGTCCTACAGTGCCTCTGCCACCATCAGCAGCCTTTTGGGATGCCCCCTAACCATCCCGGCCATCTCCCCAGGTCTTTGGCACACATCCGCACCACTACCAGGCCTCTCACCTGGACCGCTGCAGCCTACCTCCCTGGGACCTGACCAGGCCCTGGACACATAAATACCACCACTGACAACCCTCCCTGGTTGTTGACCTGCTCTTCCATGCCTGGTTCTGTCTTTGGTATGCTCCCCCGCCATCAAGACTTGCTTTCCTGGGCTTGCCTTTCTTCAGCACATGCACAATGAATTGTGCTATGGCTCTCTAAACTAAACTAAACTAAACCTTAGGTTTGTATACTGCGCCATCTCCGCAAGCGCAGAGCTCAGCACGGTTTACAGAGTTAAGAGGAAAGGAACTACAATAAGGGATAAAGGAGAGGGACTAAGAGGAAAGAGAAGGACAGAATACCGGAGAATGGGAGGTGATTAGATTTTTGCAAAGAGTCAAGTTTTCAAGTGTTTGCAGAAAGATTGGAAGGAGCTTGAGTTTCTGAGTGGGGATGAGAGGTTGTTCCAGAGTTCTGTGGTTCTAAAGGGGAGAGATGTTCCAAGTTTTCCTGCGCGGGATATACCTTTTATAGAGGGGAATGATAGTTTCAGTTTTTGGGAGGGTCTGGTGGAGTGTGGTTTTTAGGAATTCCAGAAGAGTGGGATAACTGGAGGAAGGACGCCATGTAGGATCTTGAAGGCTAAGCAGGCACATTTAAAGAGGACTCTGGAGTATACTGGGAGCCAGTGAAGCTTGGAGAGGAGTGGGGAGACATGATCGAACTTGCTTTTTGCGAAAATAAGCTTAGCCGCGGCGTTCTGAATTAGCTGAAGTCTATGGAGGTTTTTCTTAGTTAGGCTTATATAGATGGAATTGCAGTAATCCAGTCTAGAGAGGATAGTAGATTGGACGAGGACGGTAAAATGAGAATGATGAAAGCAGGATCTCACCTTCCTCAACATATGAAGGCAAAAGAAGCATTTTTTTATCAAAGAGTTGAGGTGATCATTGAAGGAGAGAGAGGAGTCTATGACGATGCCTAGGACTTTGCTTGAAAACTCAAGCTGAAGAGTGGGTCCAGAAGGTAATGGGATGGAGGTGGGTAAATGATCTAATGTTGGGCCGAGCCAAAGTAATTTTGTTTTGGACTCATTCAGTTTCATTTGTACAGATTGGGCCCAGGATTGGAGATTCGTAATACAAGTGGATATGTTCTCAGCGAGGTTAGAGAGGTTCGAGTCGGTCTCGAGGAGGATGAGGATGTCATCGGCGTAGGTGTAGAGAGTTTCTAGGGGGGATAGGTGAAGGAGTTTCAGAGAGGACATGTAGATATTGAAAAGGATAGGAGAGAGGGGTGAACCTTGCGGGACTCCACATTTCGGTTTCCAGAGGGGGGGTGAAGTACCGTTTAAGTTAACGGTGTAGGAGCGGAAGCGTAGGAATTTCGAGAACCAATCTAGGACTGTGGAGCTTATGCCTATTTCGGAGAGTTGGAAGATAAGGATATCATGATGGATGACATCGAAAGCTGCGGAGAGGTCGAATTGTAGGAGAACAGCGAATTTGTTGCGAGAATGGAGTTGTTGCACCTTAGAGATTAGTGAGGGCAGAAGGGATTCGGTACTGAAGTTGGGTCTGAAGCCGAATTGATGGGGTAGGAGGATAGAGAATCTTTCTAGGTAGGATGGCTGACAAACAGATGACTGTTATGTTGCCGGGGATAAAGAAGACTGCTGCTCCTCGCAGGTTCATCCAGTCTGGAGCACCAAAATGGCAGGTGCCTCCGAGTCTCAGCAGGCCTCTGACTCTTCTCCTCTTCCTCCCCAAGTTGGCCTCAAACATTGGGGCTCTGCTCCTGAACCTATCCAAGGCCCTGTGACCTGCCTT
Organism: Geotrypetes seraphini; assembly: GCF_902459505.1. Classification (NCBI taxonomy): domain Eukaryota; kingdom Metazoa; phylum Chordata; class Amphibia; order Gymnophiona; family Dermophiidae; genus Geotrypetes; species Geotrypetes seraphini. The sequence continues at coordinate 84,160,863 of NC_047085.1, read as the reverse complement.
CCCCAGCACTGGAGGCCCACAGAAAATTGGGTCCAGCACTAGACCCCTGTACCTACAAGGTGAATCTCTCTATATTTTAAAAAACCTGTTTCATTAACAATTTAGTTCTGAAATCCTTTCTTACTCTACAGCAGTTAAGGCGGGTCAGATCCTATTTCTTCCAACAATACTACAGGATACTAGTACAATCGACTATTCTATCTATACTGGACTACTGCAATGCACTACTTTCAGGAATTTCTGTGAAATAAATGAAAAAACACAGAAGCATGTCACACCACGGCTTATAGAACTATACTGGCTACTGATATAAAAGTGAATAGTATTCAAACCATGCTGCTTAACATTCAGAACACTATATGGTGACACCCTTAATAGCTTCCCCAGATTTACTGATCTATTAGATCTGCTAAACATGACTTTTAATGAAGTTCATGTTAAGAGCCTAAGAAGACTCAGACTTTGTAATAAATGTTTACTTGATAGAATGACAATGTTAGTGGTTAGTTACTGTTTTAGATGCCATCCTCTATAATAAAACCCTAAGCGCGCATGCACACTTAGGGTTTTGTGATCGCTGCGCTGTGCTGTGTCTCTCCGTGCCGAATTCCATTTTGGAACACGGAGGCAGGGAACACACCGGCGACTCCCCCTCCCGCCCTCACTCACCAACTGCTGACGCCGCTGCTGCTCCTCTTCAAAGCAGCCTGTTGAGGTTCGTCGGCTGGCTGTAGCACGTTCCCTCTGACGCGATCGCGTGGAGGTGGAGAGCGGCCTGTGAGGTTCGCTACAGCTGGCTGGCAAACCTCAGCAGGCTGCTTTGTTGAAGAGGAGCAGCAGTGGCAGCAGCGGTTTGTGCCGGTCGGCCAGAAGACACCAGGAACCATGGATGGAGGGAGGGTAAGAACGAGAGGGGGGGGGGGGGGAGAGAGAAACAGAAGGAGGCCATGGAGCAGGCAGGCATGGCACAAAAGGGGACCAGGGTGAGAGGGAAAGGGACTGCTTTGGGGGGAGGGGTGTGCTGGGGCAGACAACAATCATGGGGGGAACAGAAGTGGGCCACGGAGCAGGCAGGCATGGCACAACATGGGCAGGGAGAGAGGGAAAGGGGGCTGCTTTGGGGGGAGGGGTGTCCTGAGGGGGCAGACAACAATCATGTTTTGCTCTGGGAGGGGGAAACAGAAGGGGCAATGGAACAGGCAGGCAAGGCGCACAGGGGCAGGGGGGACGAAAGGGGGCTGCTTTGGGGGGAAGGGTGTGCTGGGGGGGCAGATAGCAATCATGTGTCCCTTGCTGATAAGAAGTGGAGGGGGAGAGGGAAAGGGGGCTGCCTTGGGGGGAGGGGTGTGCTGGGGGGCCCATGTGCCTATAGCCCCACCCACAGGAGGGGCCTAAACCTACTGAGCCTATTCAGGTTGGCCCAGGTGCCTCAGGCCTCACCTGTGGACGGGGTTTGAGCCGCCTGGGCCAATTAGGCTCTAAGGCCAGCCATTCAACGGATGGCTGGCCTGCCGGACGGATGGGCTTGGCACCCATCCATCTGGCCACCGATTTAAAGGTAGAGGGGATTGGGGTGGAGGGGAGATCGAGGGGTCGGCGTGGGGGTGTGTCGAGGGCAGGATGGCCTGGGATCCCTCCTGCCTGTATTTTAGTGGGGGTGGGGGTAGGGGGTGTCGCCGGGCCAGGAGGGCTTGGGCTCCCTCCTGGCCCCATCATAATTGGGGGGGGGGGGGGGGGTTTGTCTCTGGGACAAGAAGGTTTGGGCTCACTCTTGCCCAAGATGCTGTTGGGGACGGTCGGGGCTGGCAGGGCAAGAGAGATTGGGCTCCTTCTTGACTCCGATGCTGTTGGGGATGGTCAGGACTGGTGGGGCAAGAGGAATTGAGCTCTCTCTTGCCCCCGATGCTGTTGGGGACAGTCGGGGCTGGCGGGGCAAGAGGGCTTTGGCTCCATCTTGTCCCGATCTTAGTCAGGGGTTCGGGGTGCCGCGGGGCAGGAGGGATTGGGCTCTCTCCTGCCCGTATCATTGTGCATGTGTGGGTGGGGGGATTCTGTAACCAGTGTTCTTTTTGACAGACACCGGTTACAGAATCCAGCTTTTAGGTGAAGGATTGGCTCCTCTTTCGCCTAGAAGCTCTTGTTTTAGGCGTTTGGGACATAGGCTTTTTTTGGGTTCATTATATGTAGTAATTGTAGACGTAGTGGTGGTCTGGGCATTTAAACAGCTAATGTAGAGGCAGGCCATTATCAAAAAAACCTTCCTTTTGGACATGTTTTTTGATAATGGACATTTTCTCTGCTTCTACTTTCAACGTTTAAGGCCTTAGGCCAAAAGGGGACTTAGACGTTTTTTTTTATTATGCCCCTCCACGCGTTTTCCAAAAATAACATTCATAAGTATATTATAATGCCTTACAAATTTCAACTAACTCTCAACATATAGTCTTCATTACATAAATAATTATCAAACTGCTCATTATGAACTTCAACAGGCACTACAGAAGATTCTGGTATCAAGGAATTCACACATGTCTTAGATTATAATTGCCTAGACATATAGGCATCTACAAACAACTTGGTTTTTAACAGTTTTTTGAAATTAAAACAATTGGAGCATAGTCTCAAGTGTCCTGACAACTTATTCCAAAGGGACACCCCTGCAATGGAAAACATTCTTGATTTTGTGGTCACATACTTCACTTCCTCTTCCATTCTTGCTATTAGTTTCATGCCACCTTCTGGTCTCAAATCTCTGCTTGATTTATAAACTTCCCATAGAGATTCAAACCAGAAAGGGACCTAATGATACAATTTCTGGTATATCAATGATAACACCTTATAGTGTTCTCGCTGTTGCATAGATAACCAGTGGAGTTGTTTCAGAATAGGAGTGATGTGTGCCATTCATGCTGCTGAGATAGGAAGAGTCACCTTCATTACCATAATTTGGAAAGAATTACAAAGATCCTGACAAGCCAGTACCTAAGGTTTTATTCCTCAAGGAGTCTGGGAAGTCAGGAAAGATTAATTGAACTCAAGGCAAGGGTTCACTCAGCCTGGGTACTACATGCTATGGAACCCACTTGAGTACTAATTGCAGAATAGCAGACACCCTGATCCTAATAGATTTAACCAACTGTATGGTGCAAGCATAGGAGAGAAGTCTATTGTAGACTACAAGAGTAACTGGAAAGAAAGAGATTATTTTGCAACAGAGGAACTGATGTACAAAGACAGAATTAAACTTCTACATATGTACTGGGGAAGAATACAGAATATGCAAAGTTGTAGGATGGACCTGATACCCTGGTGCATCCCTGCTCTGAAACTTGGAATTCCTAATGTATCAAAAATTGCAAAGAATAGGGGACACTCAATTAAGTTACAGGGAAATACTTTTAAAACCAATAGGAGGAAATATTTTTTCACTCATAGAATAGTTAAGTTCTGGAATGCATTGCCAGATGTTGTGCTGGTTTTAAGAAAGGTCTGGACAATTTCCTGGAAGAAAAGTCCATAGTCTGTTATTGAGACAGACATGGGGGAAGCCACTGCTTGCCCTGGATTGGTAGCATGGAATGTTGCTACTATTTGGGTTTTTGCCAGGTACTTATGACCTGGATTGACCACCGTGAAGGCGGGTTACTGGGCTAGATAGACCATTGGTTTGACCCAGTAAGACTATTCTTATGTTCTTATGACATATGTCACCTAGATACCACCTTACTCTACAATTTTTTATATAGATGCATCCCAGGCAGAACATTATGAAAAGTATTGTTGAGAACTGTACTCGTTTGTTAAATTTGCATTAATAGGGAGGAAAGTAGGTGAATCCCTTTAAATTTGTCTCTGTCTAGAACGGGGGGGGGGGGGGGGCAACTCCGGTCTTCGAGGGCTGGAATCCAGTCGGGTTTTCAGGATTTCCCCAATGAATATGCATTGAAAGCAATGCATGCAAATAGATCTCATGCATATTCATTGGGGAAATCCTGAAAACTCAACTGGATTCTGGCCTTTGAGAACCAGAGTTGGCCACCCCTGGTCTAGAAGATATGCCAGTCTTTGTTAGAGCCCTCAAAGGGATTTTTTTTTTAATTTTTTTGTGTCCAAAGTAGAATGGGATGCTCTAATAAAATGAAAGAAGATCTCTGAGGAACATGAAAGGACTGTAGAGCTCAGTAGGTGTGGTCATGCAGATTGAATAGGCCCTATAGTCTTTAACTGTCATTATCTTTTATGCTTCTATATGAAATGGGAATGGCTATGGAGTTCCTGGAGGAAAAGTCCATAAAAGTTATTAGCTAGGGAAGTTTAGCAGTTATTGCTTATCCCTTCAAATGAGGTATCAGAAGCTGATTTACTTTTTGGGATCTGCTGAGTACTTGTGATCATAAGAACATAAGAATTGCCATACTGGGACAGACTGAAGGTGCATCAAGCCCAGCATCCTGTTTCCAACAGTGGCCAACCCAGGTCTCAAGTACCTAGCTAGATCCCAGGTAGTAAAATAGATTTTATGCTGCTTATCCTAGAAATAAGCAGTGGATTTCACCAAGCCATTTCAGTAATGACCTATGGACTTCTCTTTTAGGAAATTATCTGGTAATTATTGAAATAAAACAAAAAGGAAATAAGGTAATACCTTTTTTATTGGATTCACTCAATGCCTTTTATTATGAGCTTTCAAAGGTAACACTTCTTCTTCAGATCAGGAAATTATCTAAACCTTTTTTAAACCCTGCTAAGCTAACTGATTTCACCACATTCTCCGGCAACAAATTGCAGAATTTAAATAAACGTGTGAAGAAATGTTTTCTCTGGTCTATTTTAAATCTATTACTTAGTAGCTTCATCGCATGCCCCCTAGTCCTAGTATTTTTGGAAAGAGTAAACAAGTGATTCACATCTACCCTTTCCACTCCACTCACCCCTGAGCCTTCTCTTCTCCAAGCTGAAGAGTCCTAGCCACTTTAGCCTTTTCTCATACTAGTCACTGTTAGAGATAGAATACTTGAAATAGTGGACCTTGGCTTATCTGTACATGGCTCTTATTATATTCTTACATAACAGGGGTAGGCAATTTGCATGCACTGCCTCCTTGAGATGCAAATCTATCTCATGCATATTTATTGTGGATATCCTGAAAACCTGACCTGGCTCCGGCTCTCGAGGACTGGAATTGCCTATCCCTGATCTAGTAGATCATGAGATCTTGCTGGGCTGCTTAGACTTAATAGGGATCTCTGGAAAATTATGGGAATGATTTAATGGCTTTTTGAAAAAAAGATCATATCAAGTTTACAATGACAGCAAATACTCATACTCTTGGAGTAATCCATGTGGATACTTCAAGGCTCGCCATTATCGCCCACTCTGTTTAATATCTATCTTGCCTCATTTGGAAATCTATTAAACAATTTAAATGTGAAATTTTATATCTTTGCAGATGATATTACCATAGTGATTCAAACCACTTCAATTACAGTAGAGATAAAAAATCAAATATCATCTATTTTGAATCAGATTGAAAAATGGACAATTGACTTTAAATTAAAATTCAATGCTGAAAAAACTAAATTCTTTCTTGCTAGTCTAAACGATAAACTTAAGAATACGATACTTCATCTTAATGGTCAGGATTATCCGATAGCCACCTCTATTAAAATTTTGAGTGTTACGTTAGATCACTACCTAACCCTGGACAAGCATGTTGACTTAGTAGTCAAAAAATGCTTCTTTATTTTGTGGAAGCTTCTGACAATCAAAAAATACTTTGATTTAACATCTTTCAGAATGCTAGTATAATCCTCAATATTGAGCATCTTTGATTATTGTAATATACAGTAATCTATTTAGGTTCTTACAAGAAAATTTTCAAAAGATTAAGGATAATTCAAAATACAGCTGTCCGATTGATTTTCAGCTTGAAGAAACATGAGCATATTAGTCCTTATTATCGACAATTACTTTGGTTACCGATAGAGGCAAGAGTTCTGTTCAAATTTGCTTGCATCTGTTTTAAATTGTTATTTGGTTTGGCTCCAATTTACCTTTCCTCTCACTTTGAGCTGCATAGGCCTACTAGGTCTACTCAAAGCTTCCATTTATTTGCCTATCCAACATTAAAATCTTGTCAGGATAAGAGATATTTGGATAGAACACTTGCATTTCAAGCAGGCAAAATGAATGCCTGGTTAGGCACAATTATTCCACAAGCTCTGTCCTATTATTCCTTTAGAAAACTGGGAAAGACCTATCTGTTTGATAAATTTATTACATGAAATCTCCTTGTTTTCTCAATTGTAATTTCCTGAATACCTGATTGTTCAGTTCTCTTTTCTGTGAACCGCCTAGAACTGTGTGGTCTGGAGGTATACAAGAATAAAGTTATTATTATTATCATAATGCTGCTGAAACAGTATAGTCTTCAATAACTTCTTAAAAAGTAGGACACGCCATCAAAGAAGTTGTCAAACACAGAATTCCACAAAGCTTGGCCAACATACAAAAATGCTTGACTTCTTATTGATGTGAGTTTGGCTTGATCAAGGCTAGGCAGTGCACTTTCACTCATGGATACCACCTCAATGCAGGTCCTTCTGTCCCATAGTACATCTCCTCTTTCCTATCCTCCAAGTCCAGCATGTCCCTTCCCTTTTCTAACCCCTCCGCCCCGCCTTGTGGTATCCATATCTCTCATTCTTTTACCTTTCCTATCCCACAAGTATATTGTATCTCCTCTTCCCATCCCTAACTTCCATGTTCAATATTTCCCCTTCCTTTCTTTAATCCCCAGATCCTACTTGTCCCCTTCCTTCCCCTACCATATATGTTTGCCATCTTCTTTTCCCTTTCTTTTCCCTCCAAGTATGCAGCACCCCCCTTCCCTTCTCTACTACCCTATTTGTCCAGCATCTGTTCTTCATTTCCCTTCTCCCTCTACCATGTGCACGATTTCCTTTGTCTGCATTTCCCTTTCTGGGTCTGTTTCTACCTTCACCCAACAGCACCCTCTACCTCTCCCTGGGTCATCCTGGAGCTTTAAAAACAATTTGGCCCAGATTCTGTAACCAGTGCCTAAAAATAGCCATCAATCATATGTCAATGAAATGACAGTGTTGGTTACAGAATTACGCCTAAATTCAGCCAAGATAGGTACCTGAAATGTAGGCCTGGAAAACCCTGGCCTACATTTCAGCCACCTATCTATGCTGCCTTGGGATCCTAAAGTCAGGCTGCAGCAGCCATAAACTGATTGCGGCAGGAGAAATTATCTCCGACCAGCTGAGCCAGCAGTACTCCCCAGACACTGATGCTCCCGACTCTCTGTACTTCTGGCTGTAAGTCCGGCTGTAAGTCCGGCACCCTCTGGTCGGCAGACCAACATCTTCACAATGGCGGGCCTTCCCCTTCCGAGGATGCACTGTGGAGGGCCTAAGACCCTACCCTTAGGAGGATAAGGTGGGTCATAGGTTCGTGGGGGGGGGGGGGTAGAGCCTGTAGACAGGAAGGAGTGGGAATTCCTCCTGCCTATCAGGTTGGGGGTGTACTTTGGGAGTTCCAGCAGGAGGGAGTGGGCATCCCTCCTGCTGTGGGACTTCGAAGGGAGGTTCATGGGTTTTGGCAGGAGGGAGTTCACATCCTTCCTGCTGATGTCAGGGGTCCTCTGCTACAGCTGCTCAGCTAATCACAGCAGGGGTATTTCCCCCCTCGATCAACTGAACCAGCAGGACTCTCTGAAGCCATGGCTTCAGGGAGCACTGCTGGCTAAACTGATCAGGGATAACTTCCCCTACCACAATCAGTTTATGGATGCTGTGGCCTGACTTTAGGATCCTGTGGTGGCATAGATTGGCAACTGAAATGTAGGCCAGAGTTTTCTAGGCCTACATTTTTAGCCATCTATCTTGCCATGAATCGCGCGTGGTAGCCGCTTTAGCCCACTTGATGCTACTTCTGGCATTGGCCTCACCTACTTTGGCGTTCTAGCCGCGATGCCAACCCCTTTTTATTTAGGCATCAGTAGGCGCTTCAACTCTGCTGTTTTTTTCCATTTCTGATGGCGTTTTTCAATCAATTTAGGCATCGGCAAGGTGCCTACCAATGCCTAAGTTTAGGCGCTGGTTATAGAATTTCCCTGTTTATGTTGTTCAAGACCCTTAAGTACATAAGTGTGCTCAGAGACTGCCATATTCTGCCCTCTCTGATGCAAACTTCCTGTCAGAAGGGACAGGATGCAGCAGATCTTGAACACACATGTTCCTGAGGAATATTTCTTAACTGCAGCAAAATACACAATCACTAAAGACTGTATTATGGGCAGGTGAGTGCACTAACATATTTGTATCCATTTATATTTACTATCTCTCTTTTTATTTATTTTTTGTCCTCATGGGTTCTGTTATATGTATATCCCAGCTGATGCCCCATGATCCTTCCGGGCTATTTTTCCTTTTTTTCTTCCTTTATACAAATGCGTGCATGGAGCTTTAACATGGGTTATGGGAGCTGCCAGCTCAGTTCAGGAAAGCAACAGCTGCAGGAGCCAGGGGAAACAACAACACAGTAGTTGCAGCTTCCACCCCGCTGCAGATATTAGTTATACAGTCCTTGACTCCACATTCTGACAGTTGAAACCTACTTCTTTCTATCCCCTTGTTACTAGCCTTCCACAACAAAAATCACTCTCTTAAGGGATATAATAACACAGAGTACTAAACTATTGCTGACTCTGCCCTTCATACACCATTCTCACTTATCTATTTTTCATTCTTTTCACAGAAAAATAAGAGGGTCCAATAACACCACATGAAGTTGAACCAGCAAAAGCAGTTGAAGATGCAATTCCATTTCTTCTCTCTGAGGCAGATCCTCCTGAGGCAAAAGCAGCACCTCCCCTCTCCCAATAAAAGGTTATTCAGGTTCTCGGGCAGAAGTGCCTACTCACCGTAATGCTGGCTCCCTCCCTTTTTTTGTTTTCCCTTCTTCCTGTACCCCAATTCCAGTAGGGCTAATAATAATAATAATTTTATTTTTTATATACCGCCATACCCGGAGAGTTCTAGGCGGTTTACATCAATTGGAATAGGATCTACGTTTACAAGCAGATTTACAAACAAATAATCGATTATGTAATAAGTAAAAACCGAAATTGACAGAGGATGGAAGGAGCTTGTTGAAGATAGGGAAGAGAGAAGCTATTAAGAGGGGGGAAGGGGGGGCGAGGAGATAATGTGAACGGGTGGGGCCATTAAGGGTCTTGTTTGCTGAATAGGTAAGTTTTGAGTGATTTTCTGAAGTCGAAGTAGGAGGGGGCCTCGAGTATCATTTGGGCCAGCCATGGGTTGAGCTTGGCTGCTTGGTAGGCAAAGGTTTTGTCTATTAATCTTTTAAAGTGACAGAGTTTTAGCGAGGGGAAGGTGAACAGTTGAGTTCTACGGGATTTCTTGTTTATGTGATAGAGGTTAAAGTGGGGATTGATGTAGCTAGGAGTAGAACCATTTACCGATTTGTAGCAGAAGCATGGGAATTTAAAAAGGACTCTTAAATCGAATGGCAGCCAGTGTAGTTGGTGGTAGAAGGGGGTGACATGTTCCCATTTCTTAAGGCCGAAGATGAGACGCACGGCGGTATTTTGGATTATTTTTTTAGTCTCCTGGTGGTTTTTTTTTGTGGCGTTAAGGTAAATGATGTTGCAGTAGTCAAGAATGCTGAGGATGGAGGATTGTACCAGTAGGCGGAAAGAGGTGTCGTCGAAGTATTTTTTTTATGGTGTGCAGTTTCCATAGTACGGAGAAGCTTTTCCTGACCATGTGGTCAGTGTGGTTTTCTAAGGATAAATTTTTGTCCAGCGTGACTCCCAAAATTTTTAGGGTGGATTCAAGAGGGAAAGTAATTCATTTCAATTGAATTGTAGTGTTTTTGATTTTGTCATTGGGGGTGACTAGGAAGAATTTTGTTTTGTCGGGATTAAGTTTCAGTCTGAAAGAGAGCATCCATAGTTCAATGTGGTTAAGTAGTTCTTGTGAGAAATTGGTTAGTGGGATGGCTATTGTGATATCATCTGCATATATAAAGAATTTGAGCTTGAGGTTGTGTAGGAGGTTACCTAGGGAGGCCAGGTAGATATTGAACAGGGTGGGTGACAGGGGGGAGCCCTGAGGGACCCCACAGGTGTTGTCCCAGCTGTATGAGAACGCATTGTTCTGGAAAACCTTGTAGGATCTATTTCTTAGGAACCCCTGGAACCAGTTGAGGACCTGATCAGAAATGCCGATATGGGCCAGGCATTCTAGGAGAATAGTGTGGTCGACCAGGTCAAAGGTACTACTCAGGTCCAGTTGTATTATCAGTGTACTTGAGCCTTGACTGAAGAGCGTGTGGAGGTGGTCAAGCAGGGAGGCTATGATGGTTTCGGTGCTGTGATCTGCGCGGAAACCTGATTGATTGTCACTTAGGATGTTGAATTTTTCAAGGTATGCTGCGAGTTCCGCCTTTACCAACCCTTCTGCTATTTTGGTAAATAAGGGGATGCTTGCGATCGGTCTGTAGTTGGATGGGGAATCTGGTGGTTCTTTCACATTTTTTATAATTGGGGTAATCATAATATGACCTTGCTCAGACGGGAAGTTTTCTGTGGATAGAAGGGAGTTAACCCATGTCATCATGTTTGCTTTGAAGTGGAGCGGGGCAGCTTTCATAATGTTTGGAGGGCATGTGTCCAATTTGCAGAAGGAGTGTGAGTATTTGTTGTAATAGGTATTGAAGGTGTGCCAGTCGATTGTTTTAAATTGTTTCCAGCTTAGGTCTGTTCTAGTTCCTGGGTCAGGGTTAGATAAATCCGGGTCCGGGAGAATTGGGAACTGCTCGAGGGGGTTGGGTATGGTGGGTAGTGTAGACCTTAGTTTTTTAATCTTGGTGTTAAAGAAGTCTGCAAGTGTGTTTGCAGTTAGCGTCCTACTGAGTTTCTTTTGGCAGCTGAGGATGAATTTCCATAGCTGGAAGAAGTGACATTCTGTCTTCTCCCTTTGATTGAGGCTATACAAACCACTACTTCAAACTCTGAGGCAGCTACTTCATCTTCAACTGTCGACAGATAGGTACAAATAAAAAACCTCGCTGTTCTTAGTAGCTGCAGCAATGCATAAAGTGGTCCAGATACTTGGCTGCATCAAGTGGAATGGGGACAGTGCTAGTGAGGCTCACTACTGATCATGAGGATTGAACCACTGAGCTCTGTACCAGGTTTGCAGCTGCTCATGAATATCTAGCCACCCTTGCCATGTCAGCACCTCCCTGGTCATCTTTTCCACAGATGTCTGGAGTTCTTCCAGCTTCCCGCTCTTTTTTTGTCTCTAGCTCTTCTTTCCCCTAACTATATCCCTAATATTGTTGTACATAATTGTGATGCCCTAATGTATATAGTTGGCTTTCATTCTTTTAAGTAATATATTTTATATATGCAGTATCTTGTCTCTTTTGATGCTAGCTGGATCCTATAGAGTCTCTACATTGGCTTGCCATTGCTTTTCTGGTAACAATTTAACAAAAAAGAGAATAAACTAGTAGAAAATGGACTATTCCAAATTCATGCTTGATTTAACACACATTTCAGTTTCTGGTAAAAAAAACCCCCAAACAACCCAACTTATTAGACCCAGATGTAAATGTGATTATAGAACTTAAAATCCTATAACCTGCAGGTGGCCACGTGGTCTTCTCTTTTGATAGTGAAGGGAGAAACATAGGGATAGAAACAGCAGTCCTGGTTGCAGAAGTTGGGAAGCTGAGGTGATCCTGACTGATTGATCCTTGCATGGCCATATATACTGTTTGTTATCAGTCATGTGAGCTGACAGAGGGAGAAAGCTACTAGAGTGAAATAGCAGGCTCCCTCTAAAACACGATAAGAGATCTTTCCAGAAATGTTTAAGATATGAGGAATATAGCGATGGTTCTAAAATAAGTTAAAATGAGAGTGATTCGAATTATCTAGGAGGTGTGTAAATAGAGCAAATATGGTACACATTGCTAGAGCAATTAGGATGCATGTAATTATAGTTTACTTATAGTTTATTTAAAATTTGTTATACTGCATATCGTACTTCTAAGTGGTGTACGGAATATAAAATGGTTAAAAAAAAAGGGGAATTACAAACTAATAATACAAAACTATATGGACAAGACATTACAAACATATTGGAGACAGATCCTTGCATGGCCATATATACTGTTTGTTATCAGTCATGTGAGCTGACAGAGGGAGAAAGCTACTAGAGTGAAATAGCAGGCTCCCTCTAAAACACGATAAGAGATCTTTCCAGAAATGTTTAAGATATGAGGAATATAGCGATGGTTCTAAAATAAGTTAAAATGAGAGTGATTCGAATTATCTAGGAGGTGTGTAAATAGAGCAAATATGGTACACATTGCTAGAGCAATTAGGATGCATGTAATTATAGTTTACTTATAGTTTATTTAAAATTTGTTATACTGCATATCGTACTTCTAAGTGGTGTACGGAATATAAAATGGTTAAAAAAAAAGGGGAATTACAAACTAATAATACAAAACTATATGGACAAGACATTACAAACATATTGGAGACAGAAGGATATAGGGGGAAATCCATAAAGTATATAGAATAGTAACACATTTAAGGGAAGTACAAAAGGAAGAGAAGATCTTGTCTGAGCAGTATATGAAAAAATTACATTTTTAAAAAAATCTGAGCTAGCCCAGAAAAAAAAGGTTTCAGATTTCAAAAGTGTCAGTGAATAGGAAGGTTTTTATTTTTGATTTGAAGAGGTTTAATAGTTTTTCTTCTCTTATATAAGTTGGAATAGAGTTCCAGAGCGAGGGAGTTGTTACTGAAAAGAGAGAAGATCGAGCTGTATCATAGTTTATGTGGCGAAGAGAGGGTATTGAGAGTAGATGTTGGGATTGTGGTCTGAGTGATCTGAATGGTGTGTAGGGGATCAATAGTAGGTTTATAAAGTCAGAGGAGTTTGTTTTTAAGGTCTTAAATGTAAGAGTAGTATTTTATATGTAATTCGGAATGGTTAGCCTATTTAGGAGGGTATAAATATAGAATACTTAGAATGGTTAATCTTGTGTAAACATTGCACACATATAGGATAGTGTAATAATGCATATGCAATCATGGTAGCCTAGCCAAGCAGCTAGGAGACCGACAACAATCACAGTGAAATCCATATGATTGGATAAATTCCTGAAGGATATGGGGATTGAGGGATATAGATAGAGGTAGAGATAGGTTATGAAAGGGTATAGATAGAAGGACAAGGGGAATTAAAGGATTTAGATAAGGATCACCTTACAGGTCATGGACCTGATGGGCCGCCGCGGGAGCGGACTGCTGGGCGCGATGGACCTCTGGTCTGACCCAGTGGAGGCAACTTCTTATGTTCTTAAAATCCATTACAGATGTCTTTGCAAACTGCTCCAAAATGGACTCCTCAGTCATTAGTAGTGGTATAGAAAAGCTCCAAATAAAGATAAAAAGATAAAGTCATGATAGAACAACATATGGAGACTGGGTGAGGGTGATTTGTTGCATGGTAAGCATCCAATCACATCAGCTCCAGATAGCCCAGAATAGGGTATAAGTCTCCAAGGAGTCTGGGACAAGATAAACATTGGTCCTTCTCCTAAGGATATCTTGGTTGTTTTTGGCTAGTTTTGAGCTGAATCACTAAACATACTCATGTCAATATCCCATCTGGTTTAACCAGCCAGAAATGGCTCCTGTTTGCAGTTAATCACTTGGCCAGTTAAGTGCCTATATTCATCACTTAACCAACTAATGATCTGGAAATTGGAACTATGAGTGAGGTGATTCAATTTGCAGATGACACTAAACTGTTCAAAGTTGTTAAAATGGATGCAGACCTTAGTAAATTGGAAGACTGGGCGTCCAAAATGGCAGTTGAAATTTAATGTGGACAAATGCAAAGTGATACACACTGGGAAGAATAATCCAAATCATAGTTACCAGATGCTACGGTCTACCTTGAGGATAAGCGCTCAAGAAAAGGAGTGTGAACCTGCCAGGACAGATAGGGAAAAATGTTTGAGTATCTTAATGTACAGCACTTAGGTTATAAGTGGTATATAAATACTAAAGCAAACAAAAAAAAAACCCCTTCTGCCCAATATGCAGCGATGGCCAAGAAAGCAAATAAGATACTAGGAATTATTTGAAAAGGAATGGTAAACAAGATTAAGAATGTTATGATGCATTTGTATCACTCAGTGGTGTGACCTCACCTTGAGTATTGCATTCAGTTCTGGTCTCATTATCTCAAAAAAGACAGATCGGCACTAGAAAAGGTTCAAAGAAGAGCAACCAAAGATGATAAAGGGGATGGAACTCCTCTCGTATGAGGAAAGACTAAAGAGGTTAGGGCTTTTCAGCTTGGAAAAGAGACGGCAGAGGGGAGATATGATTGAAGTCTACAAAATACCAAGTAGTGTAGAATAGATACAAGTGATCAATTTTTTTACTGCATCAAGTTTTACAAAAACTAGGGGACACTCAATGAAGTTACAGAGTAATACTTTTAAGACCAATAGGAAGAAATATTTTTTCACTCAGAGAATAGTTAAACTCTGGAATGCGTTGCCAGAGGATGTGGTATGAGCGGTTAATGTAACTGTTTCTAAAAAAGGTTTGGACAATTTCCTGGAGGAAAAGGCCATAGTCTACTGTTGAAACAGACATGGAAGAAACCACTGCTTGCCTAGATCGGTGGGTCAGACCAAATCATATAATCAGGAAGAACTGCTAACATCATAGGATGGTTAACTTGTCTATAGTATTGCTTGTCATGCATGATAATTAACCATTAGTTGAGTGTAAGGTCTGGTGGACCTGCTATAGGTGAGTGTCAACTATGGGGAAACACGTGCTATCATCTGCATTGCTGGTGTCTTTGAACACATTATATCTTTGCCTTACAACTCTGGACTTCCTAATACAATGGCAGTAGAAATGCCAAACTACCCATTATTAAATGCCATGGGGTAAAATCTACATTGAAACAAGCATCCTGAAAATGAGGAAGGTTGTAAATAAACATAAGAACATAAGCAGTGCCTCCGCTGGGTCAGACCAGAGGTCCATCGTGCCCAGCAGTCCGCACACGCGGCGGCCCAACAGGTCCAGGACCTGGACTGTAATCCTCTATCTATACCCCTCTATCCCCTTTTCCAACAGGAAATTGTCCAATCCTTTCTTGAACCCCAGTACCGTACTCTGCCCTATTACGTCCTCTGGAAGCGCATTCCAGGTGTCCACCACACGTTGGGTAAAGAAGAACTTCCTAGCATTCGTTCTGATTCTGTCCCCTTTCAACTTTTCCGAGTGCCCTCTTGTTCTTTTATTATTCGAAAGTTTGAAGAATCTGTTCCTCTCCACTCTCTCTATGCCCTTCATGATCTTGTAAGTCTCTATCATATCCCCTCTAAGTCTCCTCTTCTCCAGGGAAAAGAGTCCCAGTTTTTCCAATCTCTCAGCGTATGAAAGATTTTCTATCCCTTTTATTAGACGTGTCGCTCTTCTCTGAACCCTCTCGAGTAACGCCATATCTTTCTTAAGGTACAGCGACCAATATTGGACGCCGTACCTTAAGACCACAAGAAGACAACTGTTTGCTGCTGAATCTAGCTGGAAGAACATAGGATGTCTTTCCAACCAAACCCATATAGAAAGGGATTGTGAGAGGTGTAAGTTGCATGAAGATTAAAATACCTGCATGGAAAAGTCTACACCTACTACTAAATTCTTTTGTAAGCATTTGAGGTTTAGAAACCTACAAAAGGTGTCCGAAGAACACAATTTTGATAAGCTTGCCAATCAAGGAAAATGAGCCAAAAGGAAGCAGACTTCATATTGGAATTTATATCATGAAGTTTAATCAATACTGCTTAAAGCAGTGGTCTCAAACTCGCGGCCCGGGGGCCACATGCGGCCCGCCAGGTACTATTTTGAGGCCCTCGGTATGTTTATCATATTCACAAAAGTAAAAGTTTCTTGATCATATGTCTCTTTAGCTATAAATGACAATATTATTATTAAGACTTAGCCAAAAGTAAAGCTTTATAAACTATAAAGAGTTTTACCTCATGCAAAATTGTCATTTCTTTAACAAGACATTAACTATTTTTTCCAAGGCCCTCCAAGTACCTACAAATCCAAAATGTGGCCCTGCAAAGGGTTTGAGTTTGAGACCACTGGCTTAAAGGTTCCTACAGTCAATTAGAAGGACCTAGAGCAGTCAATATATACGAGGTAAATGCTAATAATGCTGTCCTATTATGTGGCCTTTGTCTGTATATTGCTCAGCCTATTAATGCCAATTTTTGTCCAGGAAGGATGTAATACATAGAACAGAAATCAGGTCATAAATTTATTGTTGTGACTTTTCTTTACAGATTGCTGGTGCTTAAAGTATAAGGCTTTCCTATTGCAATGAAACCGTTCCACCTAATAATAGCTAGATCTTTGATATGTACCGTATATACTCAAATATAAACCAAGATTTTGGGGCCAATAATTAGGTGCTAATGATCAATTGCTTGTATTATTTGGCACCAATTTGCATTCACCTGAACATCTTGCTAAGCGCTATTCTGTAAAGATCCGTGCACAAATCTTATAGCATGCAATTCAGTGGGAGATGTGAGGGCCATGGGTGGGTCAGTAAAGATGCATGCAGTATTACTGAACACCAGGGATCAATACCTAACTTACTCCCTCTTTTACTAAGGCGTGCTAGCCGATTTAGTGCACGCTAAATGCTAACACGTCCATAGTCTATAATGAATGTGTTAGCATTTAGGATTTACATCAGGTTTCAATTGGTATAAATCTTTTGAAGTAAAAATCGGTTCTAAGCACTATTTTATAAATGGTGTGTAACTCAAGAGCCTTTTATAGAATAGCACTCTGCTTTGGATTTTTTTTCAGTGCCTTTTCCTGAATTTATTCATATATGTGCTGGCATATATACATACACTCTTGCAGGTATTTTAGAAAATCAACCCTACTGAATTTTCTACTAATATCATTGTCTTTTCTGTGTAAAAAGGGGCTTCATGTCTCTACTGCTAATTAGAGTCATTCTTTTGATACAGTCAAGATTTGGAATTGTATAGAGAAATTATATTAAGCATGCTTTTGTCATGATATTTATTTGAACCGTGGGAAGAAGTTAACAATGTTTGCTTACAGTTTGGCTGCCATGCTGCCTCATTTTGCATATGGTGCAAGTGGCCCAGTTACAGTGAAGCTAATGAGAAGAAAGAAAAATTAAAGTTAAACATTATTCATTCCTGGTGGGAAAAATAATAACATTAATAGAAAGTAGTATTGACTTTGTTTGAACACCTTTTGAATCTCCTACTCATGGACACATTTTCTTCCATTCCCTCTCTACCATGTTTATACTCCCTGCTCTGTTTCTCCATTTATCTATGTACCTGTCTTGCTAGAAGAAGCTGACAAGTTTAAGAACAAAAGAATAGCTTTACTGGATCAGACTAATAGTCCATCTAGCTCAGTTTCCCATCTTCACGGAGGCCAATCCAAATCACAAGTACCTGGCAAAATACCAAACAGTAGCAGCATTCAATGCCACCGATCCAGGGCAAGCAGTGGCTTCTCCCTTGTCTGTTTCAACAGCAGTTTATGGACTTTTCCTTCAGAACTTGTCCAAACCTTTTTTTTTAAACCAGCTAAATTAACCGCTCTTACCACACCTTCTGGCAATGCATTCCAGAGCGTAACTATTCTCTGAGTGAAAAAATATTTCCTCCTATTGGTTTTAAAAGTAATAATAATAATAATAACTTTATTTTTCTATACCGCCATAATCAAATGACTTCTAGGCGGTTCACAATGAAAGAAGGCTGGACAATCAGCGAATTACAGGATGCATTAAGATGAAATGTTACAGAAGAGATTGGAGTTACAGAATTATAGATGCATGGAGAGAAAAATTACATAAGAGAATGGGGTTATATGGGGAGGGAAAATATGAGAGGTTGGAGATACCTAAGAGATTTCATCAAGAATTGCAGCGGGGACATAACATAGTGAGAGAAGGTCATCTGTTTAGGTAATAAATTTGTTGAATAGAGTGGTTTTAATTGATATTCGGAATGTGTTGTAGTGCTGTTTGGCTTCATTTATGCAGTTTCCCAGCCAGGATTGCTGTCTGTTTGCTTGGTACATGAAGGTTCTGTCCAGGAAGGATTTGTATTTGCAGCCTGTGATCTCTTTAGTCTTTCCTCATACAAGAATAGTTCCATTCCCTTTATCATTTTGGTCGCTCTTTTAACCTTTTCTAGTGCCGCTATATTTTTTTTTTTAGTTAAGGAGACCAGTTTATCAGGAGTAGCCTGAAAAGAGTGTCTGGCCATGACATTTATGGAACATGTGGTCTCTGAATCAGTGTATGCTTATGGAATTCAAAATGGCTCTTAAGTAGAACTTAAGCAGTCATGCCTCCAACATTGCTAGCTATTTTTGGCACTAACCAGACATTTTCAGTGGTGATAATCAGTTAAATGTTGTTGAGAATGACCGGTTAGCTGTGAAGCCATGAGTTAACCAGTCGGTAATAGTTCCTGGCAGATTAACTCACTCTGAATATTGGCCATAAGAGCCTATTAAATCATATCAAGATAGACATTTACCTAGGGGACAAAAATATATATATATATATTTTTTTTTTGGGGGGGGGGGTATATAGATATGCTCAAGATCCAAGAGACTGGAACAACCAACTATCTGGATTTTTCAGGATTCTATATAATTTTCCATCTATGACAAGCTAAAGCCCAATCATTTTTCAGAATTTAATATTGTTACATCAGGCTTTCCAGTCTTCTCCCCTGTGTGAGTGAGTTTGAATGGCCTGATTCCTGTATATTTAGCAGAAAAGACTGTTGGTTAAGGTTCAACCAATAGGAAGGCATTTGGGAGTGTGAACAGTAGAAGGCAGTTCTAATCATAGAGATTGTGAGTAGAATCCAGCCACTGGGAAAGCACTATAGCAGTGGTTCTCAATCTTTTTTCAGTCAGGACACACCTGAAGGCCAGTGCATGCATATGTGGCATACTGCATCGATGACCCTCATGGACTTTTGGACTGAAACAGTATACTAGTTCTTTTGAATTAAGGGCTCCTTTTACAAAGGTGCGCTAGCGTTTTTAGAGCATGCTCCGGATTAGTGCATGCTAACCGAAAAACTACAGCCTGCTCAAGAGGAGGTGGTAGCGGCTAGCGCACGCTATTCTGTGCGGTAAGGCCCTAACGCACCTTTGTAAAAGGAGCCCTAAATGTAAATATGCTCCGCAGTGTATTTTATGTTATGTTATGTGTATGTGCAAGTGAAATGTTGATATATTGGTCTTCCAGGGCCTAGTTTAATATTGGCGGTGCTGCCTTTTCATGGGTAAGATTTCTTCTTTTCGAGTCATAGGAATTAGTTCTATTGTATAGGGCAGGTTGCTATATGTATGTTAGGATTTTCTCACGTTTTGTTTAATTTTACAGTGTGCCGGGAAGTGCAGAGATGTATGTTGCTATTATTCAGATAACATTAGAATTTAAATATTTTTATATAATGATTTATATGGAAAAATGTCCTAGTTCTGATTTGCAGCTGTTTGGAGGATGTAGGGTTTTTGTAGCTGCAGAGCGTGTTTACATGTTATTAATAAGAACTGGTATACTGTGTCAGTCTAAAAATCTACGAGGGTAATCGATGCAGTATATTCCCTGGTATTTATTGCAGGCTATGGCAATTTAAAAAGCCGCTTAAAACTCTGCGGTCTGAGGGTGCGATACAATTGCGTTGATGGACTTCACAAAAGTGCACTATGAGAACACAAGGGGCTCCTTTTATGAAGGTGCGCTAGTGTTTTTAGTGTATGCACCAGATTAGTGCACACTTTAGCGTGCGCTAGCCTGCTCAAGAGGTGGCGGTAGCTGCTAGTGTGCGGGGCATTTTAGCGTACGCTATTCCGCGTGTTAAGGCCCTAACGCACCTTCGTAAAAGGAGCCCTAGATCTTCTGCTATTTCTATCATAGGAGTAACTCTGTGGAACAAATTAACTGGATCGCAAAGAGCTTTTCCTGATATTCAGAAGTTCAAGAAAATGCTTAAGACTACACTTTTTGTAGAAGCATTCCGATGAATGATGAGTCTGGTTTATTCTGGGTTTTTGATTGACATATAATTGAGCGCTGTAAATTATTTATCCAATACTGAAAGATCATAAAGTCAGCTCACTCGATGTCTCGAATTATCGCCCTATTGCAAATATTCCATTTCTGGTTAAACTTGTCGAGAAAATTGTTTTACGCCAAGTTTCAGACTTCATTGAACAAACTAATGTCCTCCACCCAAACCAGACTGGATTCTGCCAACACCATTCAACTGAACTCTCTCTTATCGGGCTAACTACTAAAATTCTTTATCATTTAGACCATCATCAGTCTGTATTACTTATCTCATTAGATCTCTCATCAGCCTTTGACACCATTGACCATAAACTTCTCTTATCACGATTACATGACTTTGGCATTACAGATCAAGTCCTACACTGGTTTTCTTCTGACTTCACAGATCGGATTTCTAAGGTTGTATTTAATTCAACCTCATCAGACTCTTTCACAACAGATTACGGTTTACCGCAAAGTTCAATTCTATCCCCCGTGCTTTTTAATATCTTCTTAGCGCTCTTCTAACTCTAGGCCAATCCATTGGTTTCACAACATTTGCCTATGTGGACATTGTCCAATTAGTACATCCAATAGACTTAAATAACCCGAATGAAATTACCATCATTAATGAAAAATTTGAAAAGATTAATTCTTGGCTCGATGCACATTTGCTCTCCGTGAATATAAATAAATCAAAATTAATGATTTTTCCTTTCAAAGATGGCCTCTCATTATTAACTCCCTTTAAACTCAAATCTTCCTATCAAAGCTTTACCTTCTTTAAAATTACTAGGAGTCACTTTTGATTGCAAACTTACCTATCACCAACATATTAGTACGGTGGTCCAACGTTGTTTTCATCGGCTACACATGATTAAAGCTTTAGCAAAACTGTTAGAGCCTGCATCTTTGAATATTTTAATCCATTCACTGATTATTTCTTGCTTGGATTACTGCAATGCCCTTCTCAGGGGCACTACATAAAAAGAAATAAAAAGGCTCCAAATGGTTCAAAATATTGCAGTAAAAATTTTATTTAACGCAAAAAAATATGATCATGTCACGCCTCTTTTACACAAAGCTCATTGGCTGCCTATAGAGCATAGGATAACTTACAAAATTTTACTTCTAACCTTTAAAACGAAAGCAAATAGCCAGCCAGAATTTATTAATCATTTGCTTATCCCCTATAATCAAACTAGGTCTCTATGATCTACCACGCATAATCTCTTTGCTGTTCCCTCATTGAAACAAATCAGTACAATGAGGACCACAATTTTTTTCTGTTAATGCTCCTTTTCTATGGAACAGTGTACCCAACTACTTGCGGAAAAATAGAACACTGATCAAATTTAAGGTGATGCTAAAGACATTCCTTTTCTGCGATGCCTTTGTAACCTAAACTGTCCTTTTCAGGACGATTAAGTTTTAAGTAACATTTCCATTTTCATTTCCCCAACCTTTTGTTCTTCTCTTTAAGTGTTTTCTTTTCTTTCTATCAATTGTAGTTCTAATCCCTTAATCCCTTCTGTCTCTGTTCGTCTGTGTCCTCAAATCGTTTTTTATCTTGGTTTGTTTTAGACTAAATTATATTTTAATTGGTATATTGTTAAGGCATTTTTATACACCACCTAGAAGGTTCTAGTGGGTGGTATAATAAATTTGAAACAAACTTGAAACTTGAATGATCTGAAATGTTTGTTTCTATAAATTTTGTTTTTCTGTATGTTGCTATTTGTAAAGCTGCCTTGGAATAGGCGGTTGAGAAATCTTTTAAATAAATATGTATGCACTGTCTGTCAGGTGTGTCCTACTCCTGACTGAAGAAAAGTTGAGAACCACTGCACTAGAGGCGTGTAGATTCTAGCTAATCGGAATCCATGGAGGTGGGTTAGGAGTAAGAATACAAGGCAGCTGTGCTCACTGGAAGAGAGAGGGTAAGCCAGGAGGAGGGGCCTGTGCTATACAAGTGAAGCTTCTATATGAGGTGGGAGGTGGAGGGAGGAAGACTGAGTTCTGTAATTGGAATAAACCTGAAGAGAGCCAGCGAGTGTCTTGGAAAGGGATAATGTAGGAATAGGAGAGGGATGAATACTAATGTAATCTGCTGTCAAAACACCTAATGCATGTGCCTAAAGGCAGGAAGAGATGCAAATAATGCACAATATCCTGTAAATTACAAGTGAAGTTGGAAGTCCTGCCTTTGTCTCACACGTTTTGCTCTTTTGTATGTTCCTTTTGCAAATATGCATGATATAAGTTAAATGAAGATTGCTGAAGAGCGTTTAGGCACTCTACTAGCATTTACATACCCAGGTATACACTCGTATGTTCATAAATGCTGGTAGTAAATGTGAGTGCCTAAGTTATAGAATTATTCTTTATATTTCTGTGTAATTTTTTGAAATTGTATATAAAATGATTCAACCATCTTGCATAGAGAGTATTTCTGCTCCTTAAAAAGCTGAATTGATCAGTGTGATAAGATCACTAGATCTTTTCTAAAACATAACTTTTCTCTGGCTGGATATATACACCTTTTCTAAAAATTTGATTAGAGCTGTTGAACTTTTTTAAAATCAGAGCGAGTTAGAGCTGTAAAATAATAATAAATCATGATTTCATGACTAGAAATTCATGAAAGACATTTTTGTGATTAATTTTGCATGGAAATTGGAAGATAAATCTCCCATTAGTAAAAAGCAAGCCTGAAGAACTTTTCACTTACCGAGACATCTATGGTCTCTTATGAAATTAAACAGAAAATATAGCTCGATTTTAATGATATAGTATGCAAATTTTCTCTGTCATATCATAATGGTAAGATCATCAGCTCACAATCCAGATTAAAAAGCTTGTCAGGTGGTGGAAGGGGTTTGGAGAAAAAGACACTTGTTATTACATAGCTCTAAAGTCTAAACCAAATGAGCTCCATAAGCATTATGGCATGACTACAACATTTCATTATGCATAAAGCCATAAATGTTTAATTTATTTTATGGAAAACAATCTGATACAATGAAGTGATATGTGGCTCATGAACTGTTTTTGACCTGCAAAAAACTGAAAACAATCATAGTCATCCTTAGAATTATATGTCAATTACACTTTTGTTGTATAGGTGTTGCTCTTAAAAACAATCATGATAATTTCTATAAAATAAAAGCTGAAATTTCTAAAGTAGGTGCTGTGTTGCCTACCTTACTTATAAAAAAAATATATGCAATTTATCCAATAGGGTTTTATTTATTTATTTAAAAAAATTATATTCTGTTCTGTCAACATTTCTAGGAGGATTCTAACAGGCATACATAATTTATAACAGACAAATACATTAAAACAGCTATTGTGTGTATGCCTTTGAGTTGACCATCAACCCATGACTGCATGCACAGTGAGGAAATTGTGACAAACCCATTGCCGGCTTTGTTCCTGGGATTAATAAAAGCAGAACACGGTCCCTGGTCAGGAGAGCTGACCAGATTAGGAATAATGATGTAGAAATGACTGACTACCCCTCAGACAGTGTGGTAGAGCAGGAAAGGTATGAGCATGATAATATTCTACAGAAAGTGCCATATCAATTTAAATATGCCAGAAAGCCTGTTAGGACTTTTACTGAGAAGTGGAAACCTGGCCCTTTAAGGTATTCTCAGTATCAGCAACCTAAGGGAAACCAGATTACACTTCCTAGGGAATTTCAGCCCAACACCCCTCCTAGAAGAGAGGGGTGTGACTATGATATGTTTAAAAACAGAGCCCTGAATCATAGACAGGGGGAAGCAAGGCAGAGGCACCAGCAGGAATGCAACCAGGAAGGTGAAGGGAGGAGTCTTTCCCTTCAACCTCACATCAGTGAGGATGTGGAAATGGCTGAGGACTTACCCAGTCTGAGACCAGCTGCTGAGAGCTTGGTAGGAGCAGAGGCTATGGACCTTTTTGAATTGCCTCAAGGAGCAAGCTTTAACCAGGAATAGATGGAGGTTAGTCCCTAAGTTAAAGGGAAGAAAAGAGCCTGTCTTTTTTAATATAAGAACTGTACTTGTGTTGGCTCGGTCTCTGAAAGCAGGTGCCTTTAAGCAGGGAGAAAAAACTTCTGTTTTCCCCATGCTCCTTTTTTCCAAGAAGCTGATATACTGAGACTGTGATGCTGAACTGATAAAAGCCTCTTCAGTATAGGTATTTTTCTTAAGTACTCTGCTGTGCAACGTTTGTTCAAAAGCTTAACTGTTACTGATAAGCACTTTAAACATATGGAGCTCTGAGGAAAGCCTTGAGTCAGCAGTGGCAGGAACTCAAGGCTGGGTTCTGGCTTTCCCCAGTTCAGGCTACAAAGCAAAGTTAACTTGGCCATATGACCAGGAAAGCTAACCACTGTATAGAATATACCAAACCAGTGACTGAAGCCTTGGAGGTTTGGCTTTATTTTCCTATTTGATACTATGCTTGCCTTCCAAGATTTTGTGGTTTTCTTTTGGATTTATTTTTTCATGACATTTATGGACTGAGAATATTATTTGCTACTTACCTGAACCCTGGTGAATAGGACTGTCTTTAACAATATAAAGTCCAGGGATATTATAGTGAATGCCATATCTGAACTTTGGACTTTGCTGACAAATATTTGACTATTTTGTTTTGTTTCATCTTGGTTTATGAACTGCATGATTGAGGCTGGCTGTGCTCAGCAGAAATAGCCTGAAGCACCAAATAAAGCATAAGTTTTTGGATTCAACATTACCTTATCTGGGTCTCCCATTCTTTTGCGATTTCTGCTATTGTGTGGCCTAATCTTGTCTTGCCTTCTTCTTTCCTGGGGAAGCCACGCCAACAGTCTGGAAGAATCACTGTTAGGACCGCCTGCAGATCTAGGCAGGGGCCTAACATGTGACAAAATCCTCCCTCTGATGTTTCAAGGCAGAGTACAGGAATGGTTTGCCATTGCCTTCTCCTGTGCAGTGTGTGGCTCCAACATAAGGCCTTGTAGCCTACAGCACCGGGTATTCCCCAGTGTCCCCCATCCAGGAACTAGCCAGGCCTGACCCTGCTTGGCTTTCAATATAAAGAGTGAGCCTACCCAGGACAGCCAGGCCATAGGCAAAACAGCTATTACCATATATACTCGAATATAAGTCAATTCGAATATAAGTCAAAACCCCCCATTTTTCCCCCCAAAAGGAGGAAAAATGGTTGAGTCGAATATGTCGGGTGGCTTAATATTCAAGTGCCCTGCTCTGTCAGGCTCTGTACCCAGCCCCCTCCCTGCCAAGCTCTGCACCTAGCCCCTTCCCTCCCTCCCCTGTTAGGCACTGCACCCAGCTCCCTTCCTTTCAGGCACTGATCCCAGCCCCTTTCCCTCCCTCCCCTATCAGGTACTGCACCCAACCCTCTTCCTTCCTTCCTTCCCTCCCTCCCTCCCTCCCCTGTCAGGCTCTGCACCCAGCACCCTTCCTTCATTCCTTCCTCTGTCAGACTCTGCACCCTCACTCCCAGAATTTGCACCCCTTTCCCCCTCCCTGCCCTATCCTCGTACCTCCTCTGCCAATCCCTGGTGGTCCAGAGGTGCAGCAGGTAGGAATGAGCTTTCTGAGTTCCTGCCCCGCTGCTAACCGGCTGCCGTGAGATCAGATTTCTTTGTTCACTGAGTGGCACCAAGCAGGAGCGTGATTTGGCACTGCTGCTCGGAGCTGAGCGGCTTCCTTACTGGCTTGCACTCCTCCGATCAGCAGCCGAAGAAGCCCGATCTTGTGGCAGCCGGTTAGCTGCGGGGCAGGAGTGTGGAAAGCTCGCTCCTGCCTGCTGTACCTCTGGATCACCAGGGATCGGCAGAGAAGGTACGACAGGCAGGGAGGAGGGCAGGGTACAGAGCCTGGTGGTGGCAACTTGCAATAATTCTGGGAGGGGGGCGCTAGGTCAAAGATAAACTAGGACCCCCATTTTTGGGCCAATTTTGTAGCCCAAAACTCCTAGGTTATATTCGAATATATACAGTACTTAATAAATTTCAAAACACTTGAAAGAGAAAAAAAGAAAAATCTATTTACCACCCTTTTAAAGAAAGTCACCTGAGGTGATTTACAGCAAATATAACCTTGACATAGGCAATAAACAAGCACAACAGTAAAATATTTAAATAAGAGTACACATTGTAACATAGTGCGATATCTACAATGTGAGCACAATCTCATGAATTCTAGAAATGGTGCCTGAAGTTGGGGTGCACATTGGCCTCAACATGAACTAATTAACAGCTTCATGTATAATTGACTTACGCTGCTACTTCATAAACTGAGCACCTCTTGTACGCAACTCCAAAGGAGGAATGCCATGGAAGGGGCATGGGCTGGTCAGGGGCCTTCCCAAGATTTAGGCACAATATTATAAAATAGTATCACTTATATGCCCAACTGCTATTAGTTAGTTGCCAACATTTACACCAGCTTTTGGCAGGCATAAATACTCACGCCCAAAGTTAGGCGTGAGATGTGTGCCAAGCCAATATTCTGTAAAGGTCATTCCTGGCTTAGCACAGATCTTCCCATTTACCCCTATTGTGACAAACCCAGCACCAGCACTAGTTCGGTCCCTAATAGGATCGGGTGCAGAAGAGCTGATCAGATTGATTCTGGCACTCAACTTGAGGCTGACCTCCCTTGCCCCTATGATCAGAGCAGTAGTGATCTGGAGCAGAGGCAGGCAGACTGGCAACAGCAGCCTCCAGGCTTTAGGGCAGCTAGAGAAGCCACAAGGGATATAGCTGCATTAGATAAACCCAGGCAGAGAAAAGCTGCTTTAGAGCCAAAGCCCATCCCCCGCTACAGGCTGAAGTGGATTGGCTCTGAGCTGTTTAAAAGCAGGCTGAGACAAGCAGCAGGAGGAGGAGCGAGTGACCAGGGCGAGTCACTCCCACAGCCCAAGGCAGGTGAGGAGCTGTGGAGCAGAGCAGCAGAGACAACCGTGCCAGATTGGCCCATGCAGGATTTGGAAGAAATCCTCCCCACTTCAAACTTCCAGAGTCCAGATTGTGTGGAAGGCATGGAGGTACAAGTAGCTGACCCTATGCTAGAGAGCCAGACAGAATGTATGGACACTGAATGAAGGAAGTGAGTAACTGGGAAACAATTAGTGGTTTGGTGTTTTTTCTTCCTTTTTGCCTGTGCTTTCCTTCTCTGCAAACCAAGCCTGAAGAATGTGAGATATGTTTGGGCTTTATGAGTATTTTTGAGTTTAAGAATAATACTTACCGGAATCCTAAACTATGGAAGTGATTTAAAGTCAAGTTTGGGAACAAGAAGCTCAAGAGAGAATATTTAAGTTTGTGGTTTTGAACTTTGGAAATCCTGCTGTGACTCCTGGTCCAGAAGCTAATTAGCTTATCTCTCTCAGCTGTGTGTTTTGCCTGCAGGAGGGAGCTGAGGGAAAAGCTGATCTGTTTGCAAGAGCTATATTGCCTAAAGAGTTTTGGTTTAATTTGGATTTATAGCAAAGATTTATTTCAAACTTTATTTGGCTGCTGAAATCTGCTGTTACATGCCTTTGATATTAATGCTGAGAGAAAGTTTGAATTATGAGTGAACACCAGTGTAAAGCAATCCTGAGTCAGAGCACATGACCTCAGGAATAATCAACTAAAGGAGTTTGCTGTTTTGTGATATCTTTATTTTACAATTGACTTTATTTTTGAATGAAATGCAAAAGTGATTTTTGTTTTATGCTGCATCTTTTTGACCTCTGGGTCAGAATAAACATCATATTCTTTCTTAAAGAACTTGGTTTGGACTGGTGATATTTTGAAGCCCTTTGCTTGCCTTGTCTCTCCCAAGCCTGGGCAGTTGCCTAGTGCTACCTTGAAAAGTCCTGAAGGTACCCCTGGTTAGAGGGGACATGCCAGAATCCTTGTGTTTGTCACACGACAGCCCGCCGCTGCAGAGGGTTTGTGACACTATGTACAGTAGTTTAATTGTACTCTAGATTTCATCATTCTTGTCAAAAAGATCAGCCTCAGTAAGAGCTGGAGGATGCCTAAAAACACCAATGAAATTTGTGTGTACTACACCACAGGAGTCATCTTTGTCTTCCCTACCCCCCTTTTCCCACCCCCTTCCAATTTCCTGCAGCCATCGGAAGGAGGAGACTGTTATGCTCTTTGGCCCAGATTCTATAAACAGCACCTAAGTTAATTTTTTTTTTTTATTGGCTTAAAGATATTAATTGAAAGTGCCATTAAATATCAATTTAAAAACCATAAAAAATTAATTACCTGGTAGGTGCTTAATTTGGTAAGCACCTAACATTTTGAGGTAGGCATCTACTCTGAGGCACCTATCAGCAAGTAGACTTTTGGTTAAGGACATATTCTGGGCAGATTCAGGGTGAATTTTGGGTGTGGTATGACTTATTTCTACTCATGTAGCCCAAGAAAACCCTGGCCTAAATGGGAATGCCCTTAAGTTTTCATTGCCTACTGGCTCCTAAGACTGCTTAGATGCTGCTAAGCGAGATTCTATAAATGGTGTGTAGCAGATGCTTGTCAGTTCCACTCAATGATGCCTAGCAGTTAGGCGCTGTTTATGGAATCAAGGCCTTCGAGCTAAATGGTTATTTATACATGGATGGCATTCACATCATGATACCAATGGGTAAGGATAGCAACTTGGCTCTTTTTCAATTAAAACAAAAGTTAACTGAGATTTCTAAGTGGCTGATGGAAAATAGATTGATTTTGAATTCAGAAGACAAAATGGCATTCTGGGAAGGTCAACAAGGAACAGACACCTTCCAGTTTATATTGAGCATACTGTAGATATTAATCCTGTGTAATATTCTTCATTGGTAAAAAGTTTTGAGGAATTCTTTACATTTTAACTAATATTAATGTATGGTTCAAACCAAGTATAATGGCCTTTCCAAATTAAGTGGTCCTTTAAGTAAGGCACACTAATCAATTTACCGTGTGCTAAATGCTAAGGCACCCATTATATTCTCTGGTCGCCTTAGTGCACACTAAATCGGGTAGCGTGCCTTAGTAAAAGGACCCCTAAGTTAAGTGAGGAAGCTACATCCCTTTTTAGATCATTCTGTCTTTTTAGACATTGGTACCATAGCAGTTAAATTGGAGTCACACAGAGTACTGTATTGGAATTTGTTCAAGAGCTGGTGAGCTGGAACAATCATGAGGGAAATGCAGACTAAAAATGAAATGTCGATTCAGGATAAAACAATAGTTCAGCATAAATAAGGTACACTTGAAAATCATATTAGATATCTGATTATGAAATTTGTGAATTTTCTCAAAGTTCCTCTTGAAGCTGTGATTATATGGTAAAAGTTTTGATAATTTCAAATAAAGCCATAAATTCATCGAGTCAAGGGGCTAAGTTGATATTAAGTGCAGGCCAGTTAGGTTAATAGCAGATGGATTTTGACAAGTTTAAAAGGAGACAGACAGAAGGATCAGGATTAGAAAATGGGACGGTGACAAAATTAATCACCATTCCCTTCCCTGCGGATAACCGTGAGAAACCATCCTGTGTCATTATTTAACCTCAGTCCTTCTACACCAGCATTCTTCAATGCAATGCTTGAGGGTCAGTGGTTGTGCCCATTCATACCCTGATTCTTCCGTCTCTCCTTAAAGAATGACATGGAGATAGCTTCCTGCGGTTATCTGCGGGGACGAGAACTGTGATGTATTTTGTCACTGTGCAATTCTCTAATCAGGATCCCTCCAATGAGAGCCTGAATCTGATAGCAATTTTGGAAAGTCTTCAGAAGAGAAATGAAATACCTATGCTATAGCAGTCTATGCGGGGCTGCTGTAAAGTTCTCAGCCCAACCAGCAAATTTGGGGCTGTCTCCGTCGAGGGGGAAACACCCTCTAGGGATTCAAGACAAAGTTAGACAAATTCCTGATGAACCGGAACATACGCAGGTAGGGCTGATCTCAGTTAGGGCACTGGTCTTGGGTCTGCCGCGAGAGCAGACTGCTGGGCATGATGGACCACTGGTCTGAACCAGCAGCGGCAATTCTTATGTTGTTATGAGGGCTATACACTCTCATAGTCCAGAATTTAAAAAGTGGAAAATCACTGGACTAAGTGTATAGCCCTCGATGGAGACTTTGTTGGTTGGGCTGAAAACTTTTCAGTGGCCCCTCATAGATTTAGGGCATCTGAATTAAGGTTTTAACTGCTAAATACCCTGCTGAAAAAATAATAAAATAAGTTTTTTGGCTACTGGCAGTCCTTGTGTTTGAAGTGGATAAAAAAAAAAGGAATTTCCATTTATACTTTCAATTTAAAAGCACTTTATTTCTGTTCAGAAAATTTAGGCTTTTACCTAGATTTATGCAAGTCAGCACAACTCAGAAAAAATACATATACATATATATATATCCTCCTAGAACTGAAAGGTATTGGCGGGATAGAAGACATCAATGTAATGTAATGTAATGCAATATATATATATAGATATTTAGATATAGAATATACAACAACAATTTATGATTTCTATAGCGCTATCAGGTGCATGCAGTGCTGTACATTGTACATGGAAGAGATGGTTGTTTCTCTGAAGAGCTTACAAACTAATTATGACATACACAGAAGGGGCCAAAAGGTGATAGGGAGCTATTAAGGGAATGACAGACAGATATATTGGTTGGGTCAATGTTTAAACGCAGCTTCAAATAATTGGGTTTTTAGTCTGTCTTTGAATACCACCAGAGATGAAGCCTGACGTAGCGAGCCAGGCAGATTGTTTCAAGCATGTGGTGCAGCAAAGTAGAAGGGGCAGAGATGGGAGTTGCTGGTAGAGGAGAAGGGTACAGAGAGGAGGGACTTGTCTGATGAGCGGAGTTCCCAGAGGGGAGTATAGGGAATAACAAGAGAGGAGAGAAACCGAGGAGCTGCAGATCGAGTACACTTGAATGTCAGTAAGAGGATTTTGAATCATATGCGAAGACGTACTGGGAGCCAGTGAAGTGACCTGCGGAGAGATGTGGGTATAATGACCCTGGCAGAATATGAGGTGCACAACAGCATTCTGAACAGATTGAAATGGAGATATGGTGGAGTGGTAGAATGGTAAGAAGCACATTGCAGTAATCCAGACATGAGGGGACAAGGACGTGGATGAGTATTTGGCAGCGTGTTCAGAAAGAAAAGGATGGATTTTAGCAATATTATAGAGAAAGAAACAAGTTTTGGCAGTCTGTTGGATATGAGAGGAGCAGGAAAGTCATGAGTCAAAGATAACCTCGAGGTTGCGTGCCAACGAGACAGGGAGCATGAGGGTGTTATCTACAGTTATAGAGAACAAGGGAAGGAGAGGGGCAGGTTTAGGAGACTGAGTTGGGCTGTTACTCTTCCCCTCCTGTAGTTTTCAACCCTTCTTCTACCCCAGTCTCACTGCTTCTCCTCCTTTGAGGTCCACTCACTCTGTTTATTCACCCCCTTACCTTTCTAAATAGCGGTCATTTAATGTTCCCCTGAGAAATCCCTTGCTTCTTTTCTCACCAAACTTGACTCATGGCTCTCCATCTTCCTTGAACCTTCATCACCTTCCCTCAACCTGGGTGATTTTAACATTCATGCTGAGAATGCTGCCAACTCCTGTACCTCAAGTTCTTGCTTTCGTATCTTCTTTCAATCTCCAGTTGTGCTCTAGCACCCCTACATACCAAAAAGGCCACTATCTTGATCTTGTCCTCTTCTCCGACTACTCCATTGCCAACTATTCTACCTCAACTCTTCCCCCTATGACTATGACCTCATAACCTTCATAAGTCATCATCTTTCCCCCAGAAATGACTGATCCTCACCAATAATTTCAGAAATCTTAAGTCTATTGACCCATGTACTCTCTCTGCCCCAGTTTCATCCCACATCTCAAACACTACGCTATGTAAATCTGTCAATGAAGCACTCTTTTCCTATAATGCTATTCTCTTCTCCACTCTGGACACCTCGCTCCACCTGTGTCATGCCCTGTATGGTGTGCCTTAGCTGATCTCCAAGATTCACCACTTACAATCCAGTGCCCGGTCTGTGGAATGCCACTTGCTGAAATTCCATACTCATGCTGACTTTATACACTACAAATTCATGCTGACCTCTTCCAAGATGCCCTTTCACTTGCAAAAGAAGACTATTACAGTCATTTAACTGATTCCCTTGGATCCAACCCTCGCCACTTGTTTGCCATGCTCAACTCTCTATTAAAGGCGCCTTCATCTTCTCCCCAGACCATGGCTGAGCACTTCCATGACAAGGTCCACAAAATTGCTGTTTCTACATTTTAAATAGATTTGGCCACTGAGCCGATTGTGGCAAGGGAGGGGGCCTTAGGTATCTGACAATTGGAGTCTTAGGCCACTCTTAGTGTATCCCAGGATGTACTGGGAATGAGGCCTAAGACTCCAGTTGGCCCAGATGCCTAGGGTCCCTCCAATGGGAGTTAATCAGGGCCTTAGGCCCCTCCTCTGTGCATCCCAGAATGCACCAGAAAGGGGAAGTCCTGCCATTTTGCAGTGGCAGGCCTGCTGGAAGGAGAGAGTGGGCATCAGATAAAGGTATGAGGGGGTGGTGTTCGTATGGGTTTGGGGGCAGCAGAGTGATCTTGTGGATTTTGGGGAGTTGTCAGGGTGGAGTTGGGAAGTGTCAGGGGATCTTGGGGATGTTGGGGTGGATCAGGGAGTGTCAAGGGGATGTTGAGGTGTTGGGGAGTATCAGGAGGATCTTGGGGGTATTGGGCTGGAGTCGGGGAGTATCATGAGGAGGTTGGGGTGGTGTTGGGGAATATCAGGGTGGAGTTGGGGAGTGTTTGATGAGGTTCAGGAGAAGAAGGGGCCAGTGGCAGGAGGGAGTGGTCATCCCTCCTGCCGGGGGATGCCTCGAGATGTTGGCAGGAGGAAGTGGACATCTCTTCTGCCTTGGACTATGTTGGGAGGGTTCACCATTGCAGTAGGAGGAATTGGGCACTCCTCCTTTCATGGAAAGTTAGGGTGGATTTCGGGGTTCTGGCAGGAGGGAATGGGCATTCATTTTGCCTTGAACATTCAGGGGGCACTTCAGGAGTTCTGGTAGGAGGGAGGTTCCTGCAGGAAGGAGGGGACATACCTCCTGTTGGCCAACTTCGCAGGGGGATAGGTTCTCTGCTGCGGCTGCTAAACTGATTGCGACAGGGAGATTCCCTTGCCGCGATTAGCACAGTGGCAGCATGATTCTCTAACTGGCGCCTGTGACATGGACGCTGGTTAGAGAATTGGGGTAGTTATAAGGGGTTAGGAGTCTGTCCATCAGGACAGATGTGATTCTATAAAGGACGCCCATATGTGATTCTCAAAAGCCAATTAGACGGCTGCTGAGACCGGGCATCCTATACAGAATCAGGCCCTTAGTACAGTGATTTTCCACTTTTTTCATTCCAACTTTGTTGGTTGGACTGAGAATTTTTCTGCGGCCTCTTCTAATAGTTTTAGGCACTTGGATAGATTCTTTTTTTATCCATAATCAGGTTTTATTTGTCATTAAATCTGCTTTCCTCCAGTTGAGGTGTTTGAGTAGATTAAAATCAATGCTGTCCCCATATGATTTTCATCTTGTAGTTTAGAGTGCTGTATTGCAAAGGTTGAATTATTGTGATGCACTGTATTTGGGTATATCATCATCGAAATGTAGATCTTTACACCGTGGTTCAGAATGTTGCAGCACATTTAATCTTTGGCCAATTTGAGCATGTGACACGTTTACTACGAAAATTGCATTGGCTATCTTTTAAATCTCGAGAAGTGTTTAAGGGTTTGGTATTGATTTCTCAAACAATTCACAAGGGGATACCATGGTATCTTTCACATGCTGGTGTTTTATACTGTTTTTTATGTTGTTTTAAATTATCTTAGGTATAAGTGGAATATACATTTTTTAACATGAATGAATAAATTTGAATATTTTCCACACAATCATTCTATTTCTATACAAAAGAATTGAGATATATTTGATTTTTTTTTTTTGTTTCTAATAAGTACCTCAATTCATTTCAACCTTGTTTCTGATCTGATACAGACAACTATAAAAATAACATTTTTGGATAAATGTTATTTTTGAACCTGGGAAAACTGATGCGGGTGTTGAAAAGTTCTCAGCCCAACCAAGAAGGAAATGACATGGATATATGGTTCAATGTCAAAATACAGAATTTTGTGTCTGCAGATTGGCACTTAATGAGATAAGATAAAAGCTACAGTGGCAAAATAATGCTCAGAATTTAGGAAGTTGGTTGGTTGGGCTGAGAACTTTCTAGCACCCCCTTGTACACTTGTTTCATCGCTGATCCTATTAAATTTGAGCTTGCTGTTTAACATCAACCACTAGAGATTCTAAGGTGTACTATTGTATTAGCACACACACAGTTAGTAAATGTTATTTTACTGCAGGTCTTATTTGTACAGGCTATATGCCCTTTTAAATCTTGCTAACCGGGGGTGCCCTTAGAACATTTCAGATGCATTAGCCTACCAGTACTCTCAGCAGAAAGTGAGGTATACATCTTGAAGTGTAGAAATTGTTTAAGAGTAGAGTCTCATCTCTGTTTTTTTGACAACAGTGCTACTCCATTTGCATAATAATGAGCTTCTTTGCATGCATTTGCATCCAGTACAGCTCATACTTTTTTTTTCCCTCACATTGACCCTGATTTAAACTGCAATAAAGGAAATAATCCATGAAATCACAAGATAACAGGTGTTATTTGCCTAATAATGTGCATTATTTGACAATTTCACACATCATTTACCTTATTGCAGCTCAACAAATAGGTGCCTTTGAGATGTATAAAGTAGATATACAGCATTTTAGGTGCTATCTTTTTACTATCATTTGTAGGTCATGAACTATTCAAGCTTCACAATGAGGCTGTTGAACATCTCTTCTCTATTTCTCTACCTTTCCTTTTTCAGGATGCTGTTTACTTTCTATGAAGGGCTGCTGAAAAGTTTTCATCCCAACCAAGGAAAGAATAATGTGGAACCTTGAAGCTTATTTATTTCGATTCCTATCTCGTTCTCCCAGAAGCTCAGAACGGGTTTCAAGTAGACATTCACAATCGTTTGAAAACAGACTAGTCATGTCAACAAATAGGATACAGTAGACAATAACAGTGCTTATTCTAGAGATCAGACTGGTCATAGCGAAGAGTACTAGGAGAAGTATATTGAGGAGGCAGTTTTTAATGGCCTGATTGACGGAAGAGGAAGGTCTTTACTGCTCTGCGGAAGGTCATTAGTGAGTCTAGCGACCTGATTTGTGTGGGTAGTCAGTTCCATAGTTGAGGTAGGAAATGGCTGTAGGATCGTTTGTACTCCGTACTCATTCGGAGGGATCTCCCTCCGGGAATGCTGAGTCTTTGTTCTGCTTTAGAGCGGAGGGGGCGGTTAGGGGTATGTAGGAGTAGCTTGGATGCTATGTAGGCTGGGTTTTTTTTGGCAGAATCTCTTGTGTGTCATAACCAGGGCTTTGAAAATGCATCGCTTTTTGACTGGTAACCAATGAGCTGCATAGAGCGCTGGGGTCATGGTAACTGAGGTTGTATAGGAGTCGAATTGCAGAGTTCTGGATTTTTGGGAGGCGTTTTAGATCTCTTGCAGTGATGCTTATAAGATATTCCACTTTTCTTGACACTTTTTTGCCTCAATGATATGATATGAAATGAAATGTCAACAAAAATGTAGAATAATTTGTAAGCTTTATGGTTCCACATCATTCTCTTCTTGATTGGGGTGGGAACTTTTCAGCAGCCGCTCCTATAACCATCTTGCATGCACAATTTTACACTTAGCATGTAAAGTTGTGAGCACAAGTTATAGAATAATAACTGCTGTGGGATGAAGCAGGAGAAATACATTTTGCATGCATGTTTATTTGAAGGCAGCAATCCCCTGAAGAAACGTTCCGTGAAATGGAAAGACTTTTTTCAAAGTTTAGTGCTGTCTTTCTTTTGTGAAATTTAAAGTTAAGAACACATTTTTACAAGTGATCTGTTCAGCTTTTTCATAGAAAGTGATTTGTGTGGATTGGAAGTGATAAAGTTCTGTTTTTAGGAGTTTTTTTGACCAATGATAAGAGTGGGTTGCATTGAGTGCACCATAATAAGTATCGGAGCACTAGCCCTGCTGAAGTCTTTTTCTCCCAATTAATCTCATATATAAAGTTACAATTAGGGCTCATTTTACAAAAGTGCGCTAGGGCCTTAACGCACGCTATAATGCCATGCGCGCTAGCCGCTACTGACTCCTCTTGAGCAGGCGGTAGTTTTACAGGTAGCGCGCGCTAATCCGGTGCATGCGTTAAAAATGCTAGCACACCTTTGTAAAAGGAGCCCATAATCTTATATATAAAGTGATTTATTATTGATTACAATATTGACAACTGAACAGCATCACACTACTGTTGGTGGTTTTTTATTTTGTTATTTGAAACAACATTCTTCCAAGTTTGAACCTAGTGATATAAAATTGTCATTGTTGCAAAAGAGTAATGCGTTTTAAATAAAATATAAGGAATCCATGCATCATAAAATTGAATATTTGGAAAACCAAATACAGAAGAACACTTTGAGGACATTGAATTTTCCAAGATCACCTTTAGTCTTGACTACAGCCATGGTACGTTAGATAGATTGTGAGCCCACCGGGACAGATAGGGAAAATGCTTGAGTACCTGATTGTAAAAACCGCTTAGATAACTTTGATAGGCGGTATATAAAATCCTAATAAACTTGAATGGTTAGCAAATATTTTCTTTCTTTTTTTTTAATTTTTTATTGATTTTTAATCAAAAAACAGTGTCATACAAATGAAAGAACAAAAGATATTCCACATATTCCACTATTATCTATACAGGTAACACAATATCATTCAATAATTTCATTTTCCTGCATATAATAATATCATAATATATCTTAATATACAATACAAATAAAGAATAAAGTTACCCAAATATCACTATCAATATTTATTCCCCTCCCTCCAACCCCCCACCCCCCTGAATGTGTAAAGATAAATAAACCAAAGAAAAGAAGAGATATGATGAAAATACACTATTATGTTTTTACAAATTTAGTCAATGGGCTCCAGATTTTATTAAATACCTCACTAAAACCCCTACATTCTGCGTTAATTTATTCGTATCTGTATGTAGTACACACATTCACCCACCAAAATGTATAATTAATTCTATCATGGTTTTTCCAATTACTTGTAATCAATTGAATAGCCATACCTGTTAGGATCATAAATAGATGACTCATATTTATCTAGAGTGGGTTTCACATGTAAAATTGTTCCAGAAATTATAGCCTCATATGAAATTGGAACATTTGAATCTAGTACTAAATTTATTTGTCCCCAAATTGACTTCCAATATATTAATATAAACGGACAAAAATACAACAGATGATCCAAAGTCCCTATACCAGTATGACAATGCCAGCATCTATTAGACTTAGAACTATCTATTTTATTTAATCAAACTGGGGTCCAGAAAATCCTATGTAACAAAAATAACCATGTTTGTCTCATAGATGCTGACGCTGTACATTTCAATCTCCAAGTCCAAATTCGTGGCCAACGAGACACAGAAATATACTGTTTTATCTCGATGCTCCAGATGTCTCTAAGACTATTTTTTGGCTTTTTATTCAAAAATCCAGAAATCAATTTGTACTACTGAGCAGCCTGATGACCTTCTAAATCAGTTTGGTAGCAAAGGATTTGCAGGCTAAAATACGTTTTCAAATGTTTCCATTCAGGGAACCCGCTCTGAATAGCCTGCTTCAACTGCAACCACCTATATTGTTGAGATTTTAAAACGCCAAATGACTGTTGCAATTGTGAAAAATCAAGCAGATTTCCATTAGCAAATATTTTCTTGAAGTAATATAAATACCATTAAGAGACATTACCTTCTCTTTAGGCAACGAACAAGGACAATAACCCCCCTCGTAATCACTCCCCAAATCTGTTCTTGTAAACTGTTAACCCCAATCACTAACTTCCAACCCTGTGCAAACCGCAAGGTACTTCACGACCCTGCAATACATAACTGTTGTTATTATCATTAATGCTGTTACTATCAGATGTACATTGCAACATTCTTTGCTGTAAACCGCCTAGAAGTCGCAAGATTGTTGGCGGTATATAAGAATAAAGTTATTATTATTATTATTATTGTTAGAGCTTATTATATTGGCCTTGGAAGATCTAGGAGGCGATACAGCTACTATGAATCTATGAGGGGCTGCTGAAAAGTTCTCAGCCCTACCAAGAAGAGAATGACATGGATCTGAAACAATGTCATAGAAACATACCCCCTCTTTTACAAAAGTGCGCTATGCTTTTTAGCACGCGCAAAATATTAGTGTGTGCTAAACATGTGCTAAACGCTAACATGTGCATGTATAAGATGGTTGTTTTCCCCCGCTGGCTATATGTGCTCCAGTTACTGCCCCTTTGTCTTCGGCGCAGGGATCTTCAACAGCTTCATAGGCAGTTGATTTGCTTTCTATGGCAGGATAGGAAGTCTCAGATCTCGCTTACTTATTTTTTTGGACTGGGGAGGACCGGTGGCTTGGGACTTCCAGATATAGGCCTGTATAACTTGGCCTGCTTGCTTCGCTATTAGGGTAACTGGTGCTTACGAAGCGATGATTATCTTTCTCGGGACTTTGAATCAGCTCTTTTTATGCTATTATTTATTATTATGCTATTCATTTATTGTAAGAATGAAAATTTAATAAATAAAAAATTAAAAAAACAAAAAACAAAAAAGAATCGGCTCTTTTTCAACCTTGGCACCTATTTTCATTGTCCCAGATACCCGTCCGCATTTTGCCCCCCACATTTCGGTTCAATGTTCTTCTTTGCTCTTGGCGCTTCTGCTGGAGAGCCCTGGTTGGGTTGCTGGGAAGGGACCCTCAGGTTTTGGATCAGTTGTCTATTCGGGGTAATCTGCAGTTCCTTCCTGGCAGTGATAACCCCGTCTTTGTAAGATGGTCCGGAGAGGGTCTGCTTTATCTTGAACATTTATTGGATGCTGAGGGGGCTGTCCCCGCTCAGATGGTCTAGTGGTAAGCTGGGATAAGGTACAGGTCTTGTCTAGTGGTGGGCACGTCTAATGGTAGGCATGTATGGTGGCAGCCAGCCAGCACCCAGCCCCAGCCAGCCAGCCCCAAGGCAATCAGCCAACTCCCAGGCTAGCCAGCCTGCCCCAAGCCAGCCAGCCAGCCCCAAGCCAATCTCAACAGAAATTTTCCTTCCTTGGACACAGTCAAAGAATTTGTTCAATAGTAGGGAATGCTCAAGCACCCATAGCGCTGGCTCCTATGCGCTATTTCTCTCTCTGTTTATGAATTTTTTGGTAATGCAAATACATTTAATAAATATTTGAAACATAAAGAAACCCCACACAAGGCTTTTAAACAAGAGAACCAGAGGCTGCGCTCATGTAATGTCAGCAGGCGACCTGCACCCCAGAGGTGCACGAGATTTAAAAAAGGCCCTACCCCATCACCTTTCTTAGCCTTATCGGCAGGGATGTTCTGGGCCCAGAGCCGCTGGGCAAGAATGTAGAGCATCTCCCCGCCCAGGTTAATTAAGAGCAGTAGTAGGGTGCGACATGGCACTCCGTTCACCGAACCTGTGGAGGGGCTTCTTTGTGCAGCTCCCGCGGCAAGCCAGGCACTGCTACCACTGAAAATTCAACCCCCAGCCCCAGCTCCCTTTCCTGCCTCCTCGCTGGCTGC
This sequence comes from Geotrypetes seraphini, assembly GCF_902459505.1. NCBI lineage: Eukaryota > Metazoa > Chordata > Amphibia > Gymnophiona > Dermophiidae > Geotrypetes > Geotrypetes seraphini. Next base: position 84,120,808 of record NC_047085.1, on the reverse strand, counting down.
ACCGCCATTGCTAAGTCACCGCACGCGGGGAAACAATAAGAGAGATGGACCAATCAGAGGGCGGGTGAAAAGCCAACTAATCAACTTCCTCCGACTCTCTAACATCCAACTTGGAGGGGAGAGAAGTAGACCGGAAGAGAGTAGGGGAACCGAGGCAGGAGCGCGGAAAGCACGCTGGACCCCTCTAATGGGAAAAAAGTACGGGCGGGGTTGTTTTGTTTTTTATATTCGCTCCTTAAGACGCACCCTTATTTCCGCCCCCTTTGTGGGGGTGGAAAAAGTGCGTCTTATGGAGCAAAAAAAATGCAGTATAAACGGTCAAGCACATAAACTCTTCATATGGCTGCAGCATAACATACCGCTCTCCATTCAGACAGCATTGAACAGCTACATGTGTAAGTGCTGCTAATTAGATGACCAACATGGGATTATGGAGAATGACTCCCTTAATCTCTGATGCAAAACTCTGACCAAAATGAGCACTTGTTAAGAACCTATGCATGACTTTGAACTGGTATAAAACTGATATGGAATGTTTCCTCATACACCTGCATTCCCTTTGTAGAATGGAGGGGAGGTGAGCACATACTGTATATACAGTGGAGTAGTGAGGGTGAGGCGCCTGGGGCAGTGGCACCCCTCTCCGCCCTCTTCTCCACTCCTACCCCCATCCACAAGTTCAGAAAGCTTCTACTTACTTATGGAGATCCACACTATTCAAAGATTTCAAGAGGCCATGGTTTGGACATGACTTGTGTGGGACTACAGGCTATATATCCAGTGGCGTAGTAATGTGGGGGTGGGGCATCCATTCTTCTCTCCACCACCCCACTCAATCCCCTCCCCACAACTACCATGCGTATGCCCGTTCCTTTCCCCTTACCTCTTTAATGTTCTGGGCACGAGCAACAACCCCACCTGCTGCTCGCACCAGTGTCAGCTCTTCCTTTGATGTCACTTCCTAGGCGTGGGTCCAGGAAGTAACATCAGAAGAAGAGCCAATGCTGATGAAGCAGCATGTTGGGGTTGCTGCTCGTGCCCAGAATGTTAAAGAGGTATGGGGAAGGGGCATGTGTGTGGTAGTGTGGAGCGGGGGAGTAGAGAGGAGGATGGGTGCTGGTGCCCCCATCAAGATGGCACCCGGGGTGGACTGTCCCCCTTACTACACCACTGCATATATAGTGTTAGTCCCACACAAGTTATGCCCAAACCATGGCCTCTTGAAATCTCTGAAAAGTGTGGATCTCCATATGTAAGTAGCAGCTTTCTGAAGTTGCTATTTAAGCATCTGTGTGATGTACACACACAAATGCCACAATTAATGCATGGATATTTTTTCTAAAATAATGGTCTAAAAATACATATTTGTGTATTGGCCTTCATTTCCATAATATTTGGATATGACATGGTGCATTATATCGGGGTTCTCAGCACAGTCCTCAGGCCATACCCAGCTTTTGGGGAAATCTTCAGTGAATATGAATGAGGTAGATTTGCGTACAATGGAGGCAGTGCATGCACATTTATCTCGTATATATTCATTGTGGATAATTTGGAAACCAGACTGGTTTGGTATGTCTCGAGGACTGGGTTAAGAAACACTGGTCGATTTCTAAGTGTTTTTATATAGTGCCATGTTTCAAGTTTCTTTATTTTTTGATAACCGTTTATCATAAAGGTATCTAAACGGTTAACAATAAAAATAAAAAAATACACATGATACGAATGTGAATGATATGAATGGGAAATTAATTGGATATGAATTGGATGAATATATGTGCATATTGGGAGATGGGAGGGAGTTCTTCTGGAAATTTCACTATATTATGTGTTTATATTGTCACAATCCTACCCCTAAAGCTTGGCTTATGCCAGGCATGGCTTTGGCTAAGCCTGGTCCGGCCATGCAAAGAGCTAATCATAGGGATAGGATTGTGACCAGGAACAGAGAAAATACTGCATTCCCCTTTAACTCAGAACCAGCTGGTCTTCAGGGAGTAGAGGATTGTGAGGAGGACAGCTTAGAACAGCCTCTGAGGCATTCTCCTCCCTCTGTTACCTCCCAGCTGAAGGAGATAATTAGGAAGCCAGGGAAACCTAGGCAAACAGTGCAGACGGCTCCTCCCCCTCTGAGAACTGGGCGTGTGTGCCTCAACCGATTAGAGGCAGTTCACCCTGGGCTTGCCCAGGAAGGAGACTCATCTGGTTGTTCTCCTGAGTCTCAGGACATTGAAATGTTGGAGTTGGACTCTGACCCGGTGGCCAACCAGCCAGCACTACTGGAACTCATGGACTGGCTGGAAACTACCGGACTGCCTGAAGATATCCTGATGGAGGAGAGTTAAGTGGCAGGGCTGGGTAGTTTAGAATTGCTAGCATTCTCTGCATGCTGGTTTCAGCGCAGGATATATGTGGTTTTTTTTTCTGAGCAAGGAATGTGATATCTGTTAGCCTGCTTGCTTAATGCAGAAAAAAACAAACACGTTTTTTTTTAAATTTAAAGTTTCTGGGATATTTAAGGTTGTATTACCTTTGGCTGATATAGTGTGAGTGAGGGGAGTAATGCATGGGGAGAATCCATAGAGCAATCTGGTTGGGTTTGTGGGGCCATTTGTGGCATTCTGTACTTCAGAAAAAGAATTGTGGATTCAGTTACTTCCCCTCCCCCACCAACTCTTGTTGAGCTGGTTGGGGGCCAAGATGGACTAACTCTGAGGCTTGGACACAGCACTATAGGAAGTGCTGGGAGCAGTGTTAGATAGCTGCCGTATTAGGAAGACAACCGTATTGAAGATTGTTGGATGCTACTTCCTTGTAGTTACCTGTTAATGTGAGAGCTGAGGCCCAGTAGTTTGTCAGCTCTGGGTTTGGATTTTTTTTTTCTATTTGTTTGTTTTCTTGTTACTGGGAGGCAGGACTGACTAGAAGTCCACCGCTCAGGGTAACACCACAATAAAGTGGAGATGAAGTGAACTTTGACCAAACTTTTTTTGAAACTGACTTTCATAATTGAATATTGAGTGATTGCCAGCAGGACTTCCTTCATTCAGGGGAAGCACGTCGGAGCTCGGCTGTGGTGGGCGTAGACCGGTGCCGGCCAGAGGTACAGGTACCGGCCTCGCCACAATATTATATTTATGATATAATCTATATATATAAAATAGGAGGTATGTATGTGTGTATGTATGTATGTGCCGCGATCACGCAAAAACGGCTTGACCGATTTGAACGAAACTTGGTATGCAGATACCTCACTACCTGGGGTGATATGTTCTGGGGGTCTCGCGGCCCACCTGCACACGTGGGTGGAGCTACAAACAGAAAATCTTATTTCACCCATTCATGTCAATGGAAAAAATGGAAAAATCTGCCATTCTCACTGTAATTCAAAACCGGCTTGACCGACAAAACTTGGTATGCAGATCCCTCACTACCTGGGGTGATATGTTCTGGGGTCTCGCGGCCCACCTGCACACGTGGGCAGAGCTACAAACAGAAAATCAAATTTTACCCATTCATGTCAATGGAAAAAATGTAAAAAGCTGCCATTCTCACAGTAATTCAAAAACGGCTTGACCGATTTGAACGAAACTTGGTATGCAGATCCCTCACTACCTGGGGTGATATGTTCTGGGGGTCTCGCGGCCCACCTGAACACATGGGCGGAGCTACAAACAGAAAATCAGATTTCACCCATTCATGTCAATGTAAAAAGCTGCCATTCTCACAGTAATTCCAACTACCTGGGGTGATATGTTCTGGGGGTCTCACGGCCCACCTGCTCACATATTTTACATTTAACAAAGGATATGAAAGATCCGTCTTTCTCTGTTTCTTTAGATGCAGAGAAAGCATTTGATCGGGTAGAATGGACTTTTATGTATCAAGCAATGGATTGGTTTGGTATTGGTTCTCGATTTATACAAATGATTCAATCCCTGTATAGCTCCCCATCTGCTAGATTATATATAAATAATACTTTTTCAGAAAGGTTCTTTTTAGAAAGGGGAGTTAGACAGGGTTGTTCATTATCTCCTTTGTTATTTGATATTGTTTTGGAACCTCTACTTTTAGCTATTCAACAATCAAAGGAGATAGAAGGTATTCCTTATGCAGGTCGGGAATATAAAATTTCTGCTTATGCAGATGATATTTTGATTCATTTGAGAAATCCAGAGTCAACCATTCCACATTTATTGGATTTGATTGATAAATTTGGAAAATTTTCAGGTTATAAAATAAATTGGAATAAATCAGAAATTCTTCCACTAAATGTACATTGTATAAAAGGCTTATTTGATTCGTTTCAGTTTAGTTGGAAGAAAGATGGAATAAAATATTTAGGAATTTGGATAAAAAGTACATTGGAAGAAACATTGAAGGTAAATGAAAAATCCTTATTACTAAAAGTTACAGAATTGTGTGAGCAATGGAATACATTGCATATTTCTTGGTGGGGGAGAGTGCAAACAGTAAAGATGATGATTTTGCCTATAGTTTGTTACCAAATGAGTATGTTACCAGTTTATTTTCAAGAGTCCTTTTACAAAAAATTAAATAATATTTTGACAAAATTTGTTTGGCTTGGGAAAAAACCAAGAATTGCTTTAGTATCGTTGCAAAAATCAATTGTGGAGGGTGGGGTAAATTTTCCAAACTTTTATAGGTACCATCAAGCCTATATATTGCATCAAGGTATGTATTGGATCCTCCCTGAGCTTATTGATCATCAACCAGATTGGTTATATTTGGAACGGAATTTGGTGTCCCCTATGAGACTTCCACATGTATTAAGTATCAGATTTCATAAATATGCTAAGGACAATATAATTTTATTGGATACTTGGAAAACTATTAAATTTATTTATAAATTAACAGAGGTACCAATAATGAAATCTACTTTACAGTCCTTATGGTTAAACTCCAAGATTCAAATAGGCGGTGCTGGAATTGCTTGGAAGAATTGGATGCAGGCAAATATTAGGACATTAGATGATCTTATTTCTAATGGTAATCTGCTTGAGTTTTCACAACTGCAGCATTCATTTGGTATTTCAAACACTCAACAATATAGGTGCTAGCAGTTGAAGCAGGCTATTCAGATGGGGTTCCCTGAATGGAAAAATTTGAAAACTTATTTTAGCATGCAAATCCTTTGCTACCAAACAGATTTAATAGGACATCAGGCTACCCAGTGGTATAAATTGATTTCTGGATTTTTAAATAAAAAACCAAAAAATAGTCTTAGAGATATTTGGAGTATCGAGTTAAAACAGCATATTTCTGTTTCTCGTTGGCCACGAATCTGGACTTGGAGATTAAGATGTACAATGTCAGCATCTATGAGACAAACATGGTTGTTTTTATTACATATAATTTTTTGGACTCCAGTTAGGTTGAATAAAGTAGATAGTTCTAAATCTAATAGATGTTGGCATTGTCATATTGATATTGGGACTTTGGATCATCTTTTATTTTTTTGTCCATTGATACTTGGCTTTTGGAAGTCAATATTCTTCAATCCTCTATTCCTTTGACATATGAAGCAATAATTTTTGGAATGATTCTGCATGATAAACCCACTTTGGATAGAAATAATAGTCGCCTTTTCATGATCTTATCAGGAATAGGGGTTCAAATGATCACATCTAATTGGAAAAATCATGATAGGATTAATTTTAGTTTTTGGTGGGCAACTGTATGTGCAACATATAAATATGAAAAGATTATGGCAGAGCGTTTAGGGTTTGTTAAATCCTTTAAGGGGATTTGGGGTCCATTAACTAATTTTGTCACATTATAATTAAAGTGATTCCTTTTTCTTTATGTTAGATTCCTTTGCACATCCAGGGTGGGTGGGGGGGTGGAGGGTGTATTATTTATTTAGAGGTATAAATTTCATAATATTCTATAATATTGATGAGTATAATATAATATCATTACTGTTATAGGTTAAGAAGGGATTTAAAATTTTTATTGTAATATTTCTGATGTTAATAGTGTATTTTCATATAGTTGTTTTTTTTTTTTTTCGATTTTTCAAATGTATACATTGTCAAGTTCAAAATATCAATAAAGAAATAAAAAAAAAATAAAAAAAATCATATTTCACCCATTCATGTCAATGGTAAAAATGTAAAAAGCTGCCATTCTCACAGTAATTCAAAAACGGCTTGACCGATTTGAACAAAACTTGGTATGCTGATCCCTCACTACCTGGGGTGATATGTTCTGGGGGTCTCGCGGCCCACCTGCACATGTGGGCAGAGCTACAAACATAAAATCAGATTTCACCCATTCATGTCAGTGGAAAAAATGTAAAAATCTGCCATTCTCACAGTAATTCCAACTACCTGGGGTGATATGTTCTGGGGGTCTCGCGGCCCACCTGCACACGTGGGCGGAGCTACAAACAGAACATCAGATTTCACCCATTCATGTCAATGGTAAAATTGTAAAAAGCTGCCATTCTCACAGTACTTCAAATATGGCTTGACTGAATTGAACGAAACTTGGTATGCAGATCCCTCACTACCTGGGGTGATATGTTCTGGGGGTCTCGCGGCCCACCTGCACACGTGGGCGGAGCTACAAACAGAAAATGAGATTTCACCCATTCATGTCAATGGAAAGGATGTAAAAAGCTGCCATTCTCACAGTAATTCCAACTATAAAACACTTTCTATGACACTATAACCACTAGGGACATCGTTTCTATTCTACCACGGACACCATACATATAGAGTTTGTATGTTCTAACTGTGTTTGTAACTGTTTCCTTCATGCACCCCAGTTCATAATGTTATTACATTACATGAGTACTCACATATGCTGAACTAGGAACACAGGTTCCATTCTGAACCGGGAAAAAACTGCATGGAGTTTCTTTTCAACCTGAGTTTCCACATATTGAATTGTTTAAATCAATACTGAAACTTTTGGATGCCACTTATTCCAACATATCTTCCTTTTCAGTTTAAGAGATTGCAAATTCCAGTGAGACTTGCATTCTCTATCACAATCAACAAATCACAGGGACAGACTATTACATACTGTGGAGTGGATTTAAGATCCCCCTGTTTTTCCCATGGACAACTCTATGTTGCTTGCTCAAGGGTGGGTTCACCCAAGAATTTATATGTTCTTGCTCCTGGAGGTGAAACTAAAAATGTTGTTTATAATCAAGTTTTGTGTTAGTTGTATTGTATTCATTTTGTCAAATATTTCACATTATAATTTGAATATTGTACTTTTTATAAAGCTGTTAAAAAATAATTTCATTCACCACTATAAAGTATCTTTATTTTAATCCATTTACAGTGTTATTGCTATAATTAAATACCCGTGCAACGCTGGGGCATCAGCTAGTTGATTATAATATTTGAAAGAAGGTGGGTGGGACAGGATATAATTTTTATGTTTGTAGAATTATATGAGAATTACAAGTGTTATTGTTGTTACTAATGATATATTCCTGTACGCTTGCTGTAAGTTTTCAAAATGAATAAAGAATATTAAAAAAAAAAAAGAAGTGATATTTTATAAGTAAGGCGATATATGATGGGCAGCCAGTGTGCTTTGCGGAGGAGATGAGTGACATGATCAAATTTTTTTGCATGGTAGATTAGTTTCACTGCAGTGTTTTGTATTAATTGGACGTGACAAATTTCTTTCTAGATTTTCCATGTTCCATGGATCCAGGAGGTAAATTTAATTGTTACAACCCTATCATATTCCACCTTGGAACATGTAGTAATGATTTAAATGGGTATAGTCAGGGTTATTATTTTAAAACCAGGATTGTCTGTAAAGATTCCTTCTTGGAGCATAAGCTCTGTCTTTGTTCCATCAGATAATGACTTTTCTCCAGTTAATTCAGTATTCCCCCCCCCAAAAAAAAAAAAGGGGGGGGAAGGGGATTTATGTTGAATATCACATGTTTCATAGACAAGTATTCTTATTTATTTTTAGCATTTATATACCACTTATAGTCTAAGTAGTTTATATTCAGGTACTCAAGCATTTCCCCTCTGACCCATGGACTCACACTCAATGTACCTGGGGCAATGTGGGAATTAAGTGACTTGCCCAGAGTCACAAGGAGCAATATAGGATTTGAACCTACAAATTCATGATGGTGAGCCTGTGGCTCTAACCTCTGCGCTACACACTTCCCAACAGGTCAATGCTGACTAAAAATCATAATTTCCCTCCCTTAAGTTACCCCTATTCTTCTTTGTGTCCCAATTTTCTTACTGTTATAATGGAATGGCCAGGTGATTGAACAGGCTATCCCAGCCAAAGCATATCCAAGCTGTGCTATTCTTCCATCCTACTATCCCTTATGCTAGAACCCGAAAGCAAAGGCAGTGTACTATATATGGATACACACAGAAATCATAAAACTAGTGTATATCAGACAGCTATTGATGAGGCATTTCGCCACAAGAGACATTTTTCCAGTTCTGTCTACTTATCTCACTGTTTGACAGGCTCGATTTCTTCCATGGTTCAGAGAATTTATCTTTTCAGCTGTCCTTCACTCTACAGATTGGGCCTATGGAGATTTAATCTATCATTGCCATCAAGAGTTGAGCAGTGGCAGGAGATCAAAATATAGGAAAGCAATATTTCTTGTCATTAAACATAAAAGAACTTCATCTTTGTCTGTGTAATGCAGTGTTTATTAGGCTATAGATTAATGGATTTTAACTATAATACGAGCATATCCATATGCTATCAGAATATCGTTACTAGAATCAGCCATTGAAAATTATTAGATAATAATATCAATATGGCCATTTTTAGTGATGTGTTTGTGAGTACTATCACAGAAAAATGAACTAACCCAGAGGAGGAGTTTTTATCATACCGATTGAAATATATAAAAGACTAATATTGAGTATTGAGTTCAGCTCATATAGTCACCCATCTGATAAATTGTTTTTGAATATAATTGGCTAAAGGCTGGCAGAAGGGAAGAGTAGGAAATGGCAGGATGTTGGGGAAAGTCAGGCCCCACCACCTAAGAAAGCTGGTGTCAGCCAGGTGAATCTCAACCCTACTGTACTAAACAAAATGGACCTCCCCCCACCTCCAGTGACAAGATATTCAGTGTGCTAGTGGAGACCCAACTCTCACCGGTACCAAAAATGAATGAGAGCTACAACTGTGAGAAATATGTTACTAATGTGCTCTGCATCTCAGTTCAACTGGTAGAAGAAGAGGAGGAGGGCAATGGCCACAACAAATGAGGAGGCAAACCACTTGGTGGCAGAGGATCTGGCAAACTACCTAAGAAGGTGATAGGAAACTTTGAGGGAAGAAGGGAAGAATGCAAGAGAGTGAAAGAGGAAATAAGTAGGAGGTGGCGGGAAGAGGACTGGGGGGGATTAGAATTAAAATACCTACATGAATACAGATACAAAGATACATACACAAGCTGTATCCCCCACATAGCCCTACCCATATATCCCTCAGTATATCACCCATACATCCTCCATAGGCACTGGACCACACATACAAACCTTTCACTGCTCGCCATATACTTTCCCACACAGCCCTTACCACCCTGCTCACTTTACCATGTCTCTCCCCAAAGAGTCCAACATCAACTTAATTGTGCTGTAGATTATCTTATTTCCATCATGATTTTACAGACACAAGGACACATACAGAAGCCGTATCCCCACATATCCCTACCCCAAAGGTAATATCTAATTATGGAATAAGAACTGGTTGAAAGATAGAAAACAGAGTAGGTTTAAATGGTCAGTATTCTCAATGGAGAAGGGTAAATAGTGGGGGGTCTGTACTGGGACTGCTGCTTTTTAACATATTTATCAATGATCTAGAGATGGAAAAACTACTGAGATGATTAAATTTGCTGATGACACAGAGTTGTTAAATCACAAGAGGATTGTGAAAAATTGGAAGAGGACCTTGTGAAACTGGGGGACTGGGCATCAAAAAGGCAGATAGCAGTTAATGTGAGCAAGTGCAAAGTGGTGCTTGTGGGAAAGAGGAACCTGAACTATAGCTATGTGATACAGGGTGCCATGTTAGGAGCCACTGTCCAGGAAAAGGATCTAGGTGTCATTGTTGATATGTTGAAACCTTCAGCTCAATGTGCAGTAGTGGCTAAGAAAGCAAATAGAATGTTAGGAACTAATCTAATTTAATCTTCTATTTCTGTGTCGCTTATACCTAGGCAGGCTCAAGGTAACTTATAGAGAGGGGCGAGCAACAAATTTGTACTGTATACTTTATTCTTCTGTTTTGTATAAAAAAATTTCAATAAAAACTTCTTGAACTGAAAAAAAAAGAGAGGGGCGAGGAGGGGAGGGAGAAGAGAAAAGGAGGGGTGGAGAGGATACAGGTGATTAAGTGTCAAATACCAATAAAGGAATGGAAAACAAAGATGAAAATGTTATAATGCCCTTGTATCGCTCTGTGGTATGGCCACGCCTTGAATACTGTGTGCAATTATGGTCACCATATCACAAAAAAGTTATAGCAGAATTAGAAAAAGTACAGAGAAGGGTGATGAAAATGATAAAAGGGATGGGATGAATTCCCTATGAGGAAAGGCTAGTGGCTGTGGTTCTTTAGCTTGGAGAAGAGATGGCTCAGGGGTGATATGACAGAGATCTATAAAATACTGAGTGGAGTGGAAAGGGTAGATGTGAATCACTTGTTTACTCTTTACAAAAATATTAGGACTTGGTGGGGGGGGGCATGCAATGAAGTTACTAAGTAATGAATTTAAAACAGGACCCCCCCCCTTTACAAAGCTGCACTAGTGTTTTTAGCCCTGGCTGCCACGTTAACTGCTCCAACTTTCATAGAATTCCTATGAGCATCCGAGCTGTTACTGCAGTGGCTGGCGCTAAAAATGCTAGCCTGACTTTGTAAAGGAGGGGGAGATATTTCTTCATACAACGTATAATTGAACTCTGGTATTTGTTGCCAGAGAATATGATGAAATCAGTTAGCTTAAGCAGGATTTTAAAAAAGTTTTGGATAATTTCCTAAAAGAGAAGTCCATAGGCAATTAATGAGATGCTTTGGGAAATCCACTTCTTATTCCTAGGATAAGCAGCATAAAATCTGTTTTACTACTTGAGATGTAGCTAGGTATTTGGGACCTGGGTTGGCTACTGTTAGAAGCAGGATGCTGGGCTTCATGAACCTTCGGTCTGTCAGTATAACAATTCTTATTTATGCTTGCTGAGTTGTGTAGTTAAAGTACAAATTTTTCTTAGCTATTGTAGAGTTAACTCATGGTCATTGAACTTCAAAGTGCTCTTTTTTCCAATCCTTCTCTTTGTATGTTCCTATTTCTTTTGTAAATCAGAATCTTACTGTATTCTCTGTGTTACTCTCATATAGTCACAAATTCACACTTGTACTTAGATCATTTCCAATATGAATGCCAACCCATCTCATAAACTACCTCTCATCTCATCAAAATCGGGAAAGATTTCGGAAAACTGGAAGGTGGTGAATGTTACGCCGATCTTCAAGAAAGGTTTGAGGGGAGTTCGGGAAACTACAGACCGGTGAGTCTGACCTCGGTACCAGGTAAGATGGTAGAGGCGCTGATAAAGGGCCGCACCATTGATCACCTTGACGGACATGGGCTGATGAGGACCAGTCAGCACGGTTTTAGCAAAGGCAGATCGTGTCTGATGAACTTGCTGCACTTCTTTGAAGGAGTAAACAGGCAGATAGACAAAGGCGACCCGATCGACATTGTATATCTGGATTTTCAGAAGGCGTTTGACAAGTTTCCACATGAATGACTACTTTGGAAAATTGCGAGCCATGAAATCGAGGGTGAAATATTCACGTGGATTAAAAACTGGCTGGATCATAGGAAACGGAGAGTTGGGGGGGGGGGTAAATGGACAATACTCGGACTGGAGGAGCATCACCAGTGGGGTGCCGTAGGGTTTGGTGCTTGGACCTGTGCTCTTCAACATCTTTATAAATGATCTAGACATTGGTACGATGAGTGAGGTGATTAAATTTGCAGATGATACGAAGTTATTCAGAGTAGTGAAGACGCAGGGGGATTGCGAAGATCTGTAATGTGACATAATCAGGCTCGAGGAATGGCATCGACATGGCAGATGAGGTTCAACGTGGATAAGTGTAAAGTGATGCATGTCGGTAACAAAAATCTCATGCACGAATACAGGATGTCCGGGGTGGTACTTGGAGACACCTCCCAGGAACGAGACTTGGGAGTTCTGATCGACAAGTTGATGAAGCCATCCGTGCAATGTGTGGCAGTGGCGAAAAGGGCGAACAAAATGCTAGGAATGATAAAGAAGGGGATCACGAACAGATTGGAGAAGGTTATCATGCCATTGTAGCGGGCTATGGTGCACCCTCACCTGGAGTACTGCATCCAATACTGGTCACCGTACATGAAGAAGGACACGGTACTACTCGAAAGATTCCAGAGAAGAGCAACTAAGTTGGTTAAGAGACTGGAGGAGTTGCCATACAGCAAAAGATTAGAGAAACTGGGCCTTTTCTCCCTCGAACAGAGGAGATTGAGAGGGGACATGATCGAAACATTCAAGGTACTGAAGGGAATAGACTTGATAGATAAAGATAGGTTGTTCACCCTCTCCAAGGTAGGGAGAACGAGAGGGCACTCTCTAAAATTGAAAGGGGATAGATTCCGTACGAACGTAAGGAAGTTATTTTTCACCCAGAGTGGTAGAAAACTGGAACGCTCTTCCGGAGTCTATCATAGGGGAGAACACCCTCCAGGGATTCAAAACAAAGTTGGACAGGTTCATGCTGAATCAGAACATATGCAGGTAGGGCTGTTCTTAGTTGGGGCGCGGGTCTTTGACCAGGGGGCTGCCATGTAAGCAGACTGCTGGGCACGATGGACCACCGGTCTGACCCAGCAGCGGCAATTCTTATGTTCTTATCTTGCCTCTGTGGTTTTTGCATCTTCAGGAATGAAGATCTTCAAAATGAACTCAGGCATAACGTGATACTTGCAGAGATTACAGAAAGAAGCATGATTCATACCGATAAATATTCACAAGTGCTACAGTTGTAAAAGAAAACAAGATAAAAAAATTCCTAAGAGTTTACAAAGTTGCAAAGTAACAGGACTGTAATCAATGATATCTGAGTGTGCATATGCAACATAGATAAGAAAAGAACCCAGAGAAAGAGATAAATGTGTATGCATAAAAGTCACATAAAAACAAAAAACAGAAAGCAACCCAACAAAAGTTCTCATGGGCAAATGCTCAAAATTCCCATGCTCTACGTAACAGTGCCAACCTCATCAACAACTTCTATCGTACCAAGCAGCCTTATGGGGCAAAGACCTAGGAAAACTAATCACACACTCAAACAACTATAGCGAATTTAGGAGACACCTAAAAACATACCTGTTCTTGAATTACATAGGTAACGAACAAGGACAATAGCCCCCTTCGTAATTCCACCCATATCTGATCTTGCAAACTGTTAACCTCTAATCTCTAAACTATGAATGTCCCAATCAATTAATGAAACTTTTCTAACTCATTGTAAATAGCACGGAACTTCCCGGTCCGGCAGTATATAAACTGTTGTTATTATTAATGTTGTTAATATCAGATGGTCACTGTTATACTCTGTAATTCACTGACTGTACAGTTTCACCTCACTGTAAACCGCCTAGAAGTCGCAAGATTGTTGGCGGTATATAAGAATAAAGTTATTATTATTATTATACTGCAAAGTAGCTGGAATACATGTTCATTTCTATTGCATGTTTATACCAGCCCAGAACAACACAGTTCTCCTGTGAATGTGCAGTGGTCAGTTTGTTTTAATTATCTCTAGTGGAATGGTTGAAAGAATATGTACATACCTATTTAGCACGGGGGCTAGGCTCTCTTACTGTTTTTGTCCACATGCCCTTTCACAGTAAAATGCTTTATCCTGCTTTCTTTTATTTTTATGAATAGCAATACAAACGCTACTTATGAAGTGTACTTTTCAAATTTTAGGCTGACATGTATCATGGCAAGGCTGGGTTTCACTCTCACAGACCTTATTTTATTTGTAAAACAAGACAAATCTGCAGTTCTTGATTGGTAAAAGTTTGGCAACAGTCTTCTGACCTGAATCCTAACGCTGGCCCGGATCTGGTGTTAATTTTTGGAGTCAGAAGCCATCAAATCCCTCTGCACATTGCAGTGCTGTTTTCTGAGCATTTGTAGGGAATACCAGAGGACCCCATTAACATACATTTGACTACATTTAAATACAATTTGTGCTATTTTTTGGCGTGTACATTGCAAATCGTGCACTCAGCACTTGTTGCTCTACCCCCCGCGATCTGTCGTGAAACAATGACGATACTCAGGCGTTTTCAACTAGTGTGGAATTTTATTTGGCCGCAGCCATAACAAATGAGCAGAATAACAAATCATGAACTGTGATCAACTGTAGATCGAAATTGAACATCTGAAGATGACATAACACTCCACTCCATAACACTTATTAGATTTAACGACCACATGATCAGGTGCACAGCTTATGCCTCTCCATCCTCTCCCAACGTGGGGTGCCGTACCAGCTTCCCATGCTCGCTGGACCTATCCCGTTCAAGAAAGTGTCCTCTCATCCGCAGTACATTGCTGTGAAGATTATGGCCTGGCCTCCCTGCCGTCCAAGCAAGGTGACATGCCCCATTTCATAAGCACTGTAAAGGTGAATGTCGTTGATTCATATATTGTGCTTACCCTCCAATCTGGCTGCGACAGTAGTAGAGGGTGGGCGGGAGGGAAGCCGCGTCCCCCTCGTGTGATGCCGGCTCGAGAAGGGCGACCTCTCTTCAGCTCCCCTAGTCTATTCCCCCCCCTCTACCCCTCCCCCTACTCCGTGCCGATTGGCCCCAAGGCTTCGGCCAATTTGTACTCGCTCCTCCCTATGCGGTTCGGAGCTTGTTTTTTTCCTGTGCTATAGCTTGCACTCTGCGTACAAATGCTGATGCTAGTCCAGAACTAATCCCCTTTAGTGCTGGTATTAGATTTTGAGCATCTCACTGTCAGAAAAGCATATATCACAGAGACAAATATAAATATAATGCAGCAGGTTTTTGACTGATGAAAGAGAAGCTTTGAAACCGTCAGGGAGGCAGTACAGTATATCCGCTAAAAAAAGGGACATCTAAGGTCTTTTCCTCCTATTTATTAGCATTATTTAGCATAGCAGTGAGCCATAGTAGTTATAGCTTTGCTCGTTATAGTTTAAGTATAAAAAGTTACCTAGCTTCCACAATAAGAAACTGCAAACAAAAAGAGGGCAATTTTCAGCGGATTCTTATGCAGATTTTGAAAGAGAAATTTGTTGCATAGGGTCCTTTTCAAAAATTGCCTGACCACCGGTACTCAAGCAGCAGGGAAGAGTGGGGTGGTGGGGAAGGGGGGGGTTGCATGGTGCAGCAATGCCAGGCAACCACTGCCCCAGATGCCAACTTCCCTCGTTACAGCAGTGGTTAGAGGTGATATGATACTGACATTTAAATACTTAAAAAGGTATTAATAAGCAAACAAACTTTTTCCTGAGAAAGGTTAGTGGTAGAAATAGAGGGCATGAATTGAGATTATAGAAGTAATGTTAGGAAGTATTTTTTAACAGATAGGATGGTGGATGCCTGCTATGCCTTCTCACAGGAGGTGGTGGAGACAAAAAAAACTAAAACAAATCAAGAATGTGTGGGATAAACAAAAATAGGGTTACCAGACGTCCGGATTTTCCCCAGACATGGTCTTCCTAGGGGTCTGGACGACTTTTCAAAACCCATCACTTTGCCCAGGTTTTGAAAACTAAGTCAAAAACATTAAAGGGGGGAAACACAATTCCAAAGAAAGTGTGAAAAATTCAATCCAAAACAATAAACAACACGCTTACATGAAACACTATAAATGAAATCAAAATAACTATCAAAGTTTCTAACTCATGTTATCATATGTGGAAAGGTTGTGCTCAGAGACATGGAGGAAAAAGGGGAACTAAGTCCCCCAAAAACCTCACAACACAATCATTGCAGTACTTCCACTTTCAAAGTAATGATATTGTGCAAAGCATCAAATGATGAATAAACAACACTTATCTTGTTATATAAAGTTCTTTGGCCTCGACGTGCCACATTTCATTGTTTCTTCAGGAAGCAAAACGAAGCCTTTAAAAGACAAGAGTCTTCTATACTGGGTGTCAGTCTCTTCTGAAGCTCATAAGTCTGAGGCCTACTTCTCTCACATCTTATCAATATCAAAGTGATTTGGTGTTGATTAAGTTTGTCCAGTTTTGTAACAATTATGAGAGGTCAAAAGTTCCATATTGGATTGTCCATGGACAGAAACAAACAAGTATTGATCCTGCCCCAAAAGACCTGGACTGTGAACATTCAAATGTATGATTAGTTATTCTCCTGATGCAGCCTTTAGAGCAAAACAAGGTCATGCACAGGTTCTTGTTGAGAGCGAGAGCAGATGTTGAAAGCGGAACTTGTGACTAGTTTCAATAATGTGGCATTTTTTATTCACTCTTGTTGGATTACAATCGTCGTGGATGAAGGTAAAGAACTGGTGAGCCTTCTGGGACTGAGAAAACAACTATTGGAAGATAAGTGTATCTGAAATTTGTTTGCCACAATTTGAATTTTTTGCTTTAATTTTCCCACAAAATTTGAACTCTATCTGCTCCAGACAGTTTAAATCTGAGTTTTATGTATGCCTGGATTTGAGCCTGAGGGTTTTTCTCCCTTAGTTGTTGGGAGTTTTTTAACCTTGGGATAACTTCCCAGAGCTGTCCGAGGATTAAAATATGTACCCTTATAGGAACTTTATTAGCACCTGAGGATGTTGATTTGGCCCTTTGGGGATTTTGAGGCCAATTATTCAACTTCCAGTTCTGCTCAGTTAACTGTTTAGAAGATGTCTTCATTGATAATTTTAGTGGATTATTTACGTATTTTCCCATTTTTTTATTATATTGTGATAAAGTTTAGTACCAAACAGACATAGGGCAGGAGGTGGGGGAAAAAAGTGGCAAATGGAAAGGAGGATCAGAGAAGAAACAAGTGGGAAACTAGAGATGTTTCCAAATACAAACTTTTATTAAAAGCAGAGATTCAGTTCTGTAAATGTAAACAAAAGACTCAACGCTGCAGACATTTCCATACAGAAACCTATACCTTCTTCAGGAGTCTGTGACTACTCTACAGGAGATTTTTTCAGTAAACCAGTGTGGAGACTGAGGAAGTCCTGGAAACAGAATTAAGAGCACAGACAGAGGAAAGCAGAACTGAAGATGATTGGAATAATAAAATTACCAAACTACAAAGGAAGGAAAAATGATTTTATTTTCAGTTTAGTGACTGAACTGTATCAGTGTTGAGAATTTATATGCTAGCATTATTTTTTGCACTGGAAAGGAGAGCAAACATGCATTTTTTCCCTATTTCTCTGGTGTTACATAATATACAGAACCTAGCATCTCTGATTTCAGATTTTGTGCACATGTTTTTTGCAGTTCCCTATATTGTATCAGGTGAGAGACATGTTTTACATCTTTGAGATGACAGATTCTGCTGGCATGTGGTCATGTGGTATCTGTGTAGAAATTTGTAACAGTTTATCTTGTTCCAGTTTCCTACTAGCAGGTAAATTGATGCTCTAATGTATTTCAGTAGCATATGTACTTCTGAAGGTTATAGGTACGTGTGGAGATGGAGGGGATTACTGGTAGGGATGGACTGGATCTTATCAGAGACAGGCTGGTTTGGGTTAGATTCATGTGGTGTGCCTTGACAATTTTGTGCTTTGTGCTGTAAGATGAAAAAAGTAGAAAATCACTACTCTAAGCTAATCCATGTGACACAATAAGAAAGCAATTTCATCCAAATTTGTTATTTTTTTACAGTGCCATGGATTCAGGGAGAAGCTTATAATTTGTGTTGGTGCCTAAGTCTTTCTTCCATCTTGTACAGTATGTTTGTTTTTTTGTGGAGAAGGAATCATATGACCAGTATAGTTTTTATTTCAATGTACTGCTTTCATTCCAGATGAATTTGGATAGAATCTGTGCTTCTTTGTTTTAACCGAACCTCTTCTCAGTCCTTGGCTTGTTTTATGAAAAGCTCTGCTTCTCTAAGAGTTTGTATACAGAAGCAAGGAGTGAAACATTCCTGGGAAAAGGTAGCATAAGGGAACAGGTTTTTCCCCTAGTTACTTTCAGTCCTCCCTGCCTGAAAAGAACATGCATTTTTTTTTTAGTTCAAATAGTTTATTTGCATTTACATAACATAATAACGTGGAAGGGCATAATTAAAAAAAACGTCTAAGTCCCCTTTTGGCCTAAGTCCTTAAACGTTCAAAGCAGAAGCAGGGAAAGTGTCCATAACCAAAACAAACATCCTTGTTTTGATTATGGCCTGCCTCTACTAAACGCCCAGATCACCACTACGTCTACAAGTACACCCCCACGACGTCTACACTTTTTGGTCATAATGAACCAAAAAAACGCCTAAGCCCCAAACGTCCAACAGAAGGGCTTTTAAGCGAAGGAGGAGCCAGTCCTTCACCTAAAAGCTGGATTCTGTAGCCAGTGTCTGTCAAAAACAACACCGGTTACAGAATCCCCTCCCCACAACGATCCTGGCAGGAGGGTGCCCAAGCCTACCTGCCATGTCGAACCGCGACCCCCCCAAAAAAAACATCAGGGCAAGAGGGAGCTCAAGCCCTCTTGCCCTGTCCAACCGCAAGGGGGGCGGTCATTGGGGGGAGGGGGCCTGGGATCCCTCCTGCCCGTATTGTAGTGGTTTGGGCTCCCTCCTGGCCCATTCCTTTTGGAGGGGGGGGGGGTCGCTGGGGCCAGGAGAGCTTGGGCTCCCTCCTGGCCCGTTCCTTTCGGAGGGGGGGTCGCTGGGGCCAGGAGGGCTTGGGCTCCCTCCTGGCCTGCTCGTACTCGGCAGGGGGGGGGTAAGATCGCCAGGGCAAGAGGGTTTGAGCTCCCTCTTGCCCCGATGTTGTATGTGTGTGTGGGGGGTGATGCATCGCGGCAGGAGGGATGCCTCATCTCCCTTACCGCGATGCTATCACTCCTCTACCCAAGCTGCCGCAACTCGTGGCAGGAGAGATAGGGCATCTCTCCTGCCGTGGGTTGCGGCAGTTCGGATAATAATAATAATAATAACTTTATTCTTCTATACCGCCATAGTCGTGAGACTTCTAGGTAGTTCACACTAAAGAAAGCTGGACAGTCAGCGAGTTACAATAGGGAATACAGTATATAGAAATTTACAGTATAGAAATTTACAGTATATAGAAATTTACAAAAAAAAAAAAGCATATAGAATCTTACAAAAAGGTCCGGGGTACAGCATCTAGAATCTTACATATAGCATACAGATTCTTACTAAGGTAGTGAGATACAGCATATAGAATCTTACAAAAGGCAGTGAAATGCAGCAAACATAATCTTAAATAGGCAGCAAAAATTAAATGTTTGACATTTCAGATTTAAAAGCAGGAGTGGACATATGTAGTGTTAGGTATATATACTTTTTTTATGTGATTATTTTGTTGAATAAGGCAGTTTTTATGGCTTTTCTAAAGGCATTATATGTCAGTGATGGCATCGCGGTAGGGGAGATGAGGCATCTCTCCTGCCGCGATGGTTGCGGTGGGTAGGTTGCCGGGCCGCTGAACTGATGGCACCAACGTCCATCAGCTCAGCAGCCCCTTTTTCGGCACTTAGACCTGGTTTGACTTCGTCTAAGTCAAAAAGGTCTAAGTGCCGACTAGGCAACCTGTAAATGTTTTGGCTATACCTGTTGTACGCCTAGGTTTAGGTTGGCCCACCTCCCGCCCACTGCCCGCCCTGTCCCCTCCTCTAAACACACCTCTTTTCTCTCTGTGCATCTAGAGCAGGGGTGTCCAATGTCGGTCCTCGAGGGCCGCAGTCCAGCCGGATTTTCAGGATTTCCCCAATGAATATACATGAGGTCTATTTGCATGCACTGCTTTCATTGTATGCTAATAGATCTCATGCAAATTCATTGGGGAAATCCTGAAAACCCGACTGGATTGCGGCCCTCGAGGACCGACATTGGACACCCCTGATCTAGAGGCAGGGGAAAGGCCTAAGCTGTTTTTAGATACGTCTAAAAACCAGCTTTGGTTATGGGTACTTGGACGATCAGGCTTTTTGACACTTAGGACACTTTTTAGACGTTTGTTTGTTTTTTTTGATTATGAACCCCATAGTACAGGGGTGTCCAATGTCGGTCCTCGAGGGCCGCAATCCAGTCGGGTTTTCAGGATTTCCCCAATGAATATGCATGAGATCTATTAGCATACAATGAAAGCAGTGCATGCAAATAGACCTCATGTATATTCATTGGGGAAATCCTGAAAATCCGACTGGACTGCGGCACTCAAGGACCGACATTGGACACCCCTGCCATAGTACATAACCAACAAGTAATTCGAGCACATGCATTTTTACATGTAGGGGGGGTTAGCTTTTTTTTTTTTTTAAGGTTCTTTTTCTTCAAATAACCAGAATTCTGTGGTTTTTAAAGCAGGAGTCGGAACCATCATTAGATCAGTAGCACCACGCAAGTAACAGAATAACAAACACAGCAGATTTTGTTGGCTCCAGACTTTTTCTGCAATTGTTATTTGTTGTTTATTGTTCCCATCTATAATATACTCTGCCATCGTAGTGAGATGAACAGTACCAACAGCTGTACCATCAGTGTTAGTCTCCTTTCTATCATCATTACCATCATCATTAAAGTTTCTGCTGCCTCTAATTTCGACAGCTAGACGTTAATTGCCACTTGAATTGGCGTAAGCTTTCTGAAGTGCCCAAGAGTATCCACAGAAAATGGAACAATGACTCAACGTTTTTGGGTAGCAGCCACAGTCACTGATTTTACTGCCAGCAATAGTGAATATTCATTCATGGTAGATGTTGATTAGTGGACAACGTGCATCACTTATAACCACCTTGTGTAAGGCTGACCAGATGGTGCTTTTTTTTTCTGTCAGTTGAAAAAAGGAATATCTTGAATATTTAATTTCCTGCATTCTTTTAAGTAAAATATGCTTCTTCGTTCAAATTACTACCACAATTATTTTTTTTGGTTTTCTAACTCAGGCCAACTGTTTTCCACACAGTAGGGAGATATTTTTATTTATTTATTTTCAGATTTCTATCCCACTGTAGACCAAAGCGTGTTACAAAATAAGAGACATACCCACCCTTTTACGAAGCTATTGTAACCACCTCCTTCTCAGACAGAAGTAAAAGGTATCCCTCTTGAAATAAGATTTGTTTTGTAGTCGTGAACACCAAGGGTTAAATTGATACCTTTCCCCAGGAGAAGGAGTGATTTACATAAACTAATAATAATAATAAAATGGTATAACCTTGAAATAAAAATATTTATTAAACATATAATAAAACAGATATAAAGAAGCACTAAGGATTCAGAATTTAAATTAGAAATAATATTTAATAAAGAAATACTGTATATCAGATCTAGACAAAGAAATTCTACTTCCCCTCTGTATAGTTCTTCTTGGAGGTTTTTCAGGCTAGGGTATTTGAGGTTTTCTGTCCTTTCTATGTAGGGGTACCACGTTGGCACGCTGTTGCTAGTAGACTCTCTCTTGCTAGTAGTCTCTGTCTTCCTGGAACCAACCTACTACTCTAACTAAAAACAAATCAATAAGAAAAAACCCTATCCTAAATCTAATAACCCCAAAGTTGCCTAAAATACTTTCTAAGCTAGGAAAAAAAACAGATAATTGATGTTCCCTATACTATTTCCCTCCCCAGAATTTCCTATATCTCAAATCACACACACAAAAAATCAAATTCTCAATAAAAAAGGTCACACAGTTAATCTGAGTGGCCAGTAACATTGGGCGACATCAAGGCCAGAAGATAAGTTAAAGGGTTGAAATAGGGGGTGGGAAGAAGAGTGAAGGGGTAGCAACAGGAGGATAAATTTGATTGGAGTGTATTGTGTGTAGTTGATTTGAGGAAAGGAAAAAAGGGGCTGGGCATGGGATGAGGTGAGAAGGTAAGAAATTGGCGGGCAAGAGAAGAGAGTAAGGGTGAAAGAGCACGGGAGGAGAGTAAAGTTTTGAGTTTCCCTCCCTCCCACCGCTATTCGGGATTTGGGGGTTGGGATAGAGCATGAGGGAGGAGGTGGGGAATTTGGGTGGAGGGGGAGAGGTCGGTCGCAGCTGGTTGTTTGGTGCCTAAGGGCAGAGCCGTCATTAGAGGCAGATGAATTTGAAGTACTATCAATTTTGAATAGTAATATGTCCTCGTGTGCGACACCGCCACGAGGTGAGGTGGCTTTACGACACCGTAAGTCACTGGGAGTTAAGGGAAAGTTGGGGATAAGTGAGCTACTGTCGATACCGATTAGCTCTTTGAAGAAATCATAAATGGTTAAGTGTAAAGTTTGCTGATGTTTACAAAATTGTTAAAATTAATGTTTGATATAATATGAAATAAAGCTGTGGCCAATTATTTGCCCAATATTTATGATTGTCCTGGATTATTATTTATAAATATGTGTGGTATTTCTGAAGGGCTGATGTATGAGTATCAATGTTAACTTTACAGCAGATATTCCCAGAAAAAGATTTCCAAGGCAGTTTCACAACTTTGCTTCACTAATAATCTCTCACAACATTCCAAAGCAATCTGTCACAGGACATCTCATTAACTTCTCTAGAAATCAGCACCACAGACTTATTACACAGAAAATTTCTCCAGAAATCAGGTTTCAGAAGCAGTTCATAACCTTGCTTCACCAGTATTTCTCTCACAACATTACACAGGATTCTCACACAGGACCTCTTATAAAGTCTCTAAAAATCAGCACCACAGATTTGTCACTCAGAGAATCTCTCAAAATACTTCCCAGAAGATTTTCACAGACTATTTCTAGCATCAAATAGTTTCACAGATAAAACAATTCTTCACATCAGACAGAAAGAAATGTTTTCACCCTTGGATAAATACCAGAATCTATAAATCCAACCTCAACACCAACCAAGGTAAAATATTTTAATTCAGATTAAGGGCTCCTTTTACGAAGCCGCATTAGTGGCTTTACCTGCGTAATAGCGCACGCTAATGTGCCAGCCGCACTAGCCGCTACCGCCTCCTCTTGAGCGGGTGGTAGTTTTTCGGCTAGCGCAGGGTTTAGCGCGTGATAAAAAGTCACCGTGCGATAAAGCCACTAACGCGGCTTCATAAAAGGAGCCCTAAATATTTTTAATTAACATGAATTTGTCAAGCAAACTGAAAAAAACATTGGAAAATAAAGAAAAATGGCCAAATAAACAAAAAACTTCTGAAGACTTCTGATCTATGCACATCCCTTCCACAGCGAGCCCAGAGTCAAAAGGCAATGTCTGCTATGCTATTGTCATGACTAGTGCCAGGTCTGGAGCCGACACTCGGGCTTGCAGCAGGTAGCTGGGAGGGCTGAGCCGAGCACGTGGGAACCAGAGAGAGACCAGAGCAGAGAGGAGAAATATCGGAGAGTGCAGGGAGAGACCGGAGCAAAGAGGAGGAGTACAGGGGAGTGCTGAGAGAGACCGGAGAGGAGAGGAGGAGTACCGGGGAGTGCTGAGAGAGACCGGAGAGGAGAGGAGGAGTACAGGGGAGTGCAGAGAGAGATCGGAGAGGAGAGGAGGAGTACCGGGGAGTGTAGAGAGAGATCGGAGGAGTGCAGAGAAAGATCGGAGGAGTGCAGAGACTGCTAGGACAAGGAGAAGAGAGGGGCTAAGGCGAAACGGGCAGAGCAGAGCCCAGGGGAAGAGGTGAGAGATAGCTCCGCCTACCCCGACGTCATCAGCCGATCCCTCCCATAAAAGGGGAGGAGCCAACGGCGGGGATCTCACTGGAGCTGACACTCGGGCTTGCAGCAGGTAGCTGGGAGGGCTGAGCCGAGCACGTGGGAACCAGAGAGAGACCAGAGCAGAGAGGAGAAATATCGGGGAGTGCAGGGAGAGACCGGAGCAGAGAGGAGGAGTACAGGGGAGTGCTGAGAGAGACCGGAGAGGAGAGGAGGAGTACCGGGGAGTGCTGAGAGAGACCGGAGAGGAGAGGAGGAGTACCGGGGAGTGCAGAGAGAGATCGGAGGAGTGCAGAGAAAGATCGGAGGAGTGCAGAGACTGCTAGGACAAGGAGAAGAGAGGGGCTAAGGCGAAACGGGCAGAGCAGAGCCCAGGGGAAGAGGCGAGAGATAGCTCCGCCTACCCCCAACGTCATCAGCCGATCCCTCCCATAAAAGGGGAGGAGCCAATGGCGCGCAGCCGTTTGGCGCGCGGCGAAGGCGAGCAGCAAAGGCGCTCTCCTTAGCGAGAGCGCCTTTGCGAAGGAGCCTTTAGAAGGAGCCCAGGCAGCCCAGCAGCAGCAAAAATCTAACTAAGCAGGAGCACATCAGCACTTCACGAGAGCGATGGAGGACCCAGGACCCCAGAGGTACTTTCCGGTATACTGCACAGAGTGCAATATGTACGACTACCTCCCCTTGGGAAGGCGGGAGTACATATGCAGTCGGTGTCAGGAACTGGAAAGCCTGAGAACGGAGGTCGACAGATTGAGGGTCAGGGTCCAGGAACTGGAGGGACTGGAGGGACTGTGCACCACAGAGGAGACGAGCTGGTCAACCAAGGACACAGACGGAGCAGGCCCCATTGTGGACCAGGTGAGGGACCTCGAGAGATTCATCGAGGAGGCCTATAGGAAGGTGGAGGAACGGGACCAGCAGCTGCATAGACGGATGTCGGCAGACGAGACCCAGGATCAACAAGGCGACACCGGGGAAGGACCTAGCGGAGGAACCACGCAAGAGGAAGTGACCGTGACTCACCGGGACCCCGAGGGAGAGACACCGCACTACACCAAGGACACGGACCTGAGACAGAGGAGGTTGCTGAGGAAAGGGAAGTCTGCTATTGTGGTGGGAGACTCGATCTTGAGAGAGGTAGATAGTCACGTAGCTGGAGGAAGGGAGGACCGGCTAGTGACTTGTCTCCCAGGGGCCAAGACACGAGACATCACTGATAGGATCGAGAGGATCCTGGACGGAGCAGAGACAGAGGAGACTGCGGTGATAATCCACGTCGGAACGAATGATGTGAGCCGGAGGAACTTCAGCATGGCCACACTGACTGATCAGTTCAGGGTCCTGGGATGAAAGCTGAAGCGGAGTACCCGGAGGATAGCATTCTCAGAGATCTTGCCTGTACCGAGAGCAGATGCAAAGAGGCAGGCAGACCTCCAGGCTATGAATGCATGGTTGAGGAGATGGTGCCAGGAGGAGGGCTTCCACTTTGTGAGGAACTTGACGTCCTTCTGGGGAAAGAGCAAGCTCTACCGGCGGGACGGCCTGCACCTGAGCACAGCGGGAACTAGACTACTGGCAGCCAATGTGAGGAAGGAGATCGAGAGGACTTTAAACTGAGGAGAGGGGGAAAGCCGACAGCTGATCTGATGTTGACGCTTCGGACAACAGTATCCAGAACAGATGCTGAACGGATTGACTGCAAGGAGGAAGTAGAGGGACCGGTGGATCTTATGATCAGACAGCGTGGGAAACATCAGGTAAACGGAGCTTGCTGGGAGGAGACTAAGGGGCATGGAGACACAGGGGTACTGGGTGGCACGAGGGCGAAAGCTGAGGGCAATATAGGGGTGCCACAAGGAGAGGGGGATCAAACAGAGGCTCAAGAGATGATAGCCCACGAGGGGGCCGGTAGGGCTAGAAAACCCAGAGGAAAAGCGGGGAGGTGGGGTGGCGGGAATGTGGGGAAGCCGAAAGCTACGAGGGTAAAGGCTGAGGGCAAAGCGGAAGCACAGGGAACAGGAGAACTGCCCGAAATTCAAGGGGAGGCGGCCCAGGTAAATGCAGAGGTGGAGGAAAAACGACGGGACCTGCGGTGCTTATACACAAATGCAAGAAGCCTCATGGCCAAGATGGGTGAACTAGAAGTCGTGGCCAAGGGGGAGGACCTGGATATCATTGGAATTACAGAAACCTGGTGGACAGAGGAAAATCAATGGGATGTGGCGCTGCCGGGGTACAAGCTCTACAGGAGGGACAGGACCCACAAGAAGGGGGGAGGCATAGCACTATATATAAAGGACTCTATCTACTCGGTCGGGATGGATATGGCAGAGGGGCTGGAATCGCTATGGGTCAAATTGCCGGGAAACAAGGGTGCAGGCATAAAACTGGGGCTGTACTATTGCCCACCTGGTATGCCAGAAGGAGTCGGACACGACTTGGAAGCTGAACTGAGACAGGAATACAGGACTGGAAGTGTAACAGTGATGGGGGACTTCAACTACCCGGGGATAGACTGGAGTACAGGTCACTCCAACTGCACTAGGGAAACAGGATTTGTAGAAACCGTGAGGGACTGCTTCATGGAGCAACTAGTCAGGGAACCAACGCGAGGGGGTGCTACTCTTGACCTCATCCTAAACGGATTAGGGGGGCCTGCAAGAGGGGTAGAAGTGGGTGGACCACTAGGCAACAGTGACCACAACGCGATCAGATTCACATTAGAAAGGGGGACACCCATAGTAAGGAGGACCGCAACAACTGCGCTCAACTTCAGGAAAGGAAACTATATTGCTATGAGGGAAATGGTGGGGAGGAAGCTCAGAAACATCTTTAGGATGGAGACTGTAGGAAGCGCCTGGACCCTATTCAGGGACACCCTGCAGGAAGCACAAAGAATGTACGTCCCCAGTTTCAGGAAAGGCTGCAAGAACAAGCGGTCAAAGGACCTGGTTTGGATGTCAACTGAAGCAAAGAGGGCAATAAATGACAAAAAAGTATCCTTCCGGAGATGGAAAAAGGACCCAACGGAAGAAAATCACAAGGCGCACAGGAAATGCCAAAAGGAATGCCACCGAGAGGTTAGAAAAGCAAAAGGGGAATACGAAGAGGGGCTGGCCAGGGAGGCGAAAAACTTCAAGGCATTCTTCAGTTACGTAAAGGGGAAGCGACCAGCGAGAGAGGAGGTGGGGCCGTTGGACGATGGGGATAGGAAGGGAGTGATTAAAGAGGATAAAGAGGTAGCTGAGAGGTTGAACACGTTCTTCTCGTCGGTTTTCACGAGAGAAGACACATCTAATATACCGGACTCAGAGGAGCTCATGAGTGGGGAACAGGCCGAAAAATTGGAGCACATAGAGGTAAGTAAGGAGGATGTCCTCAAACAGATAGACAGGTTAAAATGCGGCAAATCACCGGGCCCAGACGGGATCCACCCAAGGGTTCTGAAGGAACTAAGACAAGAAATAGCAGGCACAATCCAGCATGTTTGCAACCTATCCTTGAAAACTGGAGAGGTACCAGAGGACTGGAAATTGGCGAATGTCACACCTATCTTCAAGAAGGGATCGAGGGGTGACCCCGGGAACTACAGGCCAGTGAGCCTGACTTCAATTATAGGGAAGATGGTGGAAGCTATGATCAAGGACGGCATTTGCGAGCACATCGAGAGAAATGGCCTACTGAGAACAAGCCAGCACGGATTCTGTAAGGGAAGGTTGTGCCTAACGAACCTTCTGTACTTCTTTGAGGGAATAAGCAGTCGGGTGGACAATGGGGAACCCATAGACATCATTTACCTCGATTTTCAAAAGGCTTTCGACAAGGTGCCACATGAAAGGCTGCTTAGGAAGCTGTGGAACCACGGGGTGGGAGGGAATGTGCACAGATGGATCAAGCACTGGTTGTCGGGTAGACTGCAGAGGGTCGGAGTAAAGGGCCAATATTCTGACTGGCGGGGAGTCACGAGCGGTGTGCCACAGGGATCGGTGCTGGGGCAGTTACTCTTCAACATATTTATCAATGACCTGGAAAAGGAGGCAAAGTGCGAGGTTATAAAATTTGCAGACGATACCAAACTGTGCGGCAGAGTTAGGTCCAGGGAGGAGTGTGAGGACCTGCAAAGGGACCCGGACAAGCTGGAAGACTGGGCAAACAAATGGCAAATGCGCTTTAACGTGGAAAAATGCAAGGTCATGCATATAGGGAAAAAGAACCCGTTGTTCAACTACAAATTGGGGGGGGGGGCATTGTTGGGAGACAGCAGACTTGAAAGAGACTTGGGTGTGCTGGTGGATGCATCACTGAAGCCATCTGCTCAGTGCGCAGCAGCCTCGAA
This sequence comes from Geotrypetes seraphini, assembly GCF_902459505.1. Lineage (NCBI taxonomy): Eukaryota > Metazoa > Chordata > Amphibia > Gymnophiona > Dermophiidae > Geotrypetes > Geotrypetes seraphini. The sequence goes on along the minus strand of NC_047085.1, from coordinate 84,092,549 downwards.
AAAAGCCAACAGGATGCTGGGCATCATAAAGAGGGGCATAACAACCAGGATGCGGGAAGTCATCATGCCATTGTATCGAGCGATGGTGCGTCCGCATCTGGAATACTGCGTTCAATATTGGTCGCCGTACCTCAGGAAGGACATGGCGGTACTTGAGAGAGTCCAAAGGAGAGCAACGAAACTGGTAAGAGGGCTGGAACACTGCCCATACGCCGAGAGGTTGGATAGGCTGGGGCTCTTCTCTCTAGAAAAAAGGAAGCTCAGGGGAGATATGATAGAGACCTTCAAGATCATGAGGGGCATAGAGAGGGTGGATAGGGACAGATTCTTCAGACTGAAGGGGACAAGAGGTACGAGGGGGCATTCGGAGAAACTGAAGGGAGATAGGTTCAAAACAAATGCAAGGAAGTTTTTTTTCACCCAAAGGGTCGTGGACACTTGGAATGCGCTACCGGAGGAAGTGATCAGGCAGAGTACGGTACAGGGATTCAAACAGGGATTGGACGGATTCCTGAGGGATAAAGGGATCATGGGATACTGAGAGAGGTGCTGGGATGTAATACAAGTATAGAAAGCAAACCAGGTAATAAGTATAGAAACCCAACCAGGTCGTGAATGTGCAAGACCGGAGGGTTAGGACTTCGATGGGAAGATAGGACTTCAATGGGAAACCAAGGTGGCAAGGGGGCCCCTTCTGGTGAGTCAGACAGGTTGTGAGCTGTTTGGGCCGCTGCGAGAGCGGACTGCTGGGCAGGATGGACCTATGGTCTGACCCGGCGGAGGCACTGCTTATGTTCTTATGTTATGTTCTTACATGTTATACAGGGATAAAAAGACTTTTAAAAATCGAACCATCAGATCAAAAACCATAAAAAGCTGTTTTATGGCTTCTGGACGTTTTCCCAGATTATCTTAAACAGAAGATTCACTTTGTTGCTGTCTTCCTCAGTTTAGGATACGTTCTAGGTTCACCTTATGTTATAAATTTATCTCTTTCATATCTTTATTTCATGACTGTATTTCTAGGCTTGAAGGGATATTCAACAGTATTATACCAGGTAGTGCTACTGAAGGTCTCCTCTGACCACCATGGCACTGTCCAGAGGTGCAGCTGGGGATGGAGTCAGTAGATATGCAGGCTTGGCCATATTTAATGATGGGCTCACATAACTAAGCAGTTAAGATGTAGATACTGGTCCTGAATAATGGCCAACACCTGCATAACTTTTATGTTTATCAAGGACCTGGATATTAGAATGTAAGCTTTGGCATACTGGGAACATAAGAACATAAGAATTGCCGCTGCTGGGTCAGATCAGTGGTCCATCATGCCCAGCAGTCCTGTACCTTATTTCCAACTGTGTCCAATCCAGGTCACAAGTAAAATAGATTTTATGCTGCTTATCTAGCACTGGTATCTCCCCCATATTTTCTTCAGTGAAGTTTGAAGGGAAGAATTCATTAAGGGCTCCTTTTACAAAGGTGTGTTAGGGCCTTAACGCGCGGAACAGCGCACGCTAAAATGCTGTGTGCGCAAGCCGCTACTGCCTCCTCTTGAGCAAGTGGTAGTTTTTGGGCTAGCATGCACTATAGCGTGTACTAATCCGGTGCGTGCGCTAAAAACACTAGCGCACCTTTGTAAAAGGAGCCCTTAATGTCTGCTATAGGTTTGACTTCCCTGAGAGCTCCTTTTACCTTTCAGTCATTTAATGGTCCATCTGATTCTCCTACCAGATTTTTGATTCTAATACAATATACCTTAAAAAGTTTTTTTTTCTATGTCATGTTGCCTTCCTTATTAATGCTTTGCATTTGACGCACCATTCCTTATGCTGTTTCCTATTAATTTCAGTCAGATATTTTCTTTTAGATTTAACAGCTTCCTTCACCTCACTTTTTAACCATGTTGACTGTGGTTTGGCATACCTTTCTTTTTTAATGTATATAACATATCTGGTTTGGGCTTCCAGAATGGTATTTTTGAATAACATCCATGCCTTATATACATTTTTGACCTTTGCAGCTGCTCCTCTAAGTTTTCTTTTTTACCATGCTCCTCATTTTATCATAGTCTCTTTTTTCAAAATTAAATGCTGATATATTGAATTTCCTGTATGTACTTACTCCAGAGATTATTTCATATTTGTTATGATCAGTGTTATCAAATGACCCCAGCACCATTACTGCCTGCACAAAATCACGTGCTCCATTAAGGAGTAGGTCTAGAAATGTTTCCCCTCTAGCCATTATGAATAGGGATTCTCTTCTTATTTTCTTAGCATTTTGGGAATGAGGTTTAGTATGCTATATATATATATTTCATGTGCTTTGCTTGAGTAATACATTATTAAACATCTTTTTCTATCAAAAAGGAGTCCTATTTACACCAAAAATAGAAGGTTTAGTATGCTATATAATATATTTTTTCCATGTGCTTTGCATAAATAATGCATTATTAAACATCTTTTGACCTTAATATCAAACTGGAGTCCTCTATTTCCCCCCAAAATAGAAACCCCATTCACCTATATGCAGATGCTTCTAGCACAACTAAGTGATGCCTAAGTTGCATCAACCTAACTAGCACCCAACTCATGTTCAAAATTAGACCTGCATTTTAGGCATTAGGTAGATGAGTTAGCACACCTATACAATTATTAGGTGTAGCTTTTTACAATGGGCATCCATGAAATTGTGGATGTCTATTTTGTGAATCACATCCAGCCTTTGGACGTCTAACTTTCAATTATTGCTTGTGAAAGTTGTTAATTGGGCTTATTATCCACTTTATTTGGACGCATAAGCCGGGCGCCTAAAGTTACACATCCTTTACAGAATTTGCCCCTTTGTGCTTAGTACATTCTGTTGGGGGAGCCTTAATATCCTTTATATAATTTACCCCTTAGAGTGTAATGTGCACTCAAAGTCACAAAACAATTTTTTTTTTCTCAACAGCTTCCAAATGTTTCACGTCACCAGTGTTTCTGTCCAACCAAGACTGTCTGCGTCTGACTTGGGGCTAAGTTTCATCAATTACTTTTTAGAAGCTGGCATGTTGAGCATAAACTGCTGATTCCAATTTGATTCCTCAGTGGTTCAAAATAAGCAGTTCTGAAAAATAATATGATGATTAATGTCCATGACTGCTTCAAAACTTTCTCATATGTAAGCTTAAAACTGAAAAATGCTATTGTATGCCATTTAAATACACCATCAACATTAAAGGACAGTTCAGCAATCAAATGATGACATCTGCATCTCCAGGGTTGCAGCATTATTCAACAAATGATGAAGGATCATTTTCTCTTCAGGAAACTACACGTTTATCATTTTCTTTAAAGCTTTCGGTTGATTTTTTTAATTAAGAGGATCATGGAGCTAGGGATTACTATTTGGGTTTTTGCCAGGGGCTGGTGACCTGGATTAGCCACCGTGAAGATGGGCTACTGGGCTGGATGGCCCACTGGGTCTCAAAAAATATTTTCAAGATATATATTTTTATAAGAATCATCTATCTAGACGTCCAAGCATTTGTCCAGACCGCCAAGTCGTCTATCTTTACCACATTTTCGACCAAAAATTTGTCCAAGTCACAAATGCCCAGAACATGACCTTTTGGACATGGGAGGGTCCAGCATTGTGATGTACTGACCTTATAGGCAATTTTAAGCCCCCCAAACCCCACTATACCCACCTGTCTATAACCCCAATAGCCCTTATGGCTGTAGGTGCCACCTATATGGCATTACAATAGGGTTGGGGAGGGTTTGGTGGGCTCACATTTTCCACCATGAATGTCATGGTTAGAGTGACTTATGGGCCTGGGTCCTTCTCTCTATGGTTCACTAGTCCACTCCCCCCCCCCTCCCAGACTACTTAAGCCACCTGTGTGCAGCTCTACTAGGCTTTCCTATGCCAGGTGCTGATGTTCTGGAGGCAAGTAAGTATGTTTTTATTCCGATTTTTTGGGGGGGTGCAAAGGAGTCGGTGAACACAGGGGGAGTGTGAGTGGGTCTTTACCTGGTCTCTGCAGTGATTATTTAGTCACTTTGGATATCTTTTGGTCACTTATATCTGATTTTAGATTGCCTAAGTCACAATGTATAAGTTCCGTCCAGGCAGTCTCGTCAAACTTTCAATTATCGCTGCAGGATGACTTAAATCTAGGTTGGCCCACATCCCACCTAAATCCCACCCTAACCACTCCTCCAAAAACACCCCTTTCTGCTCTGGGCGCACAGCAGGATTCTGAGGCCTTAAAAATCTGTAAATATGTCTAAAAAGCCATTTCAATTATCGGCACTTGGACGACCTGTCCTTTTGATCATCCAAGTGCTGACTTGGGCGGGTTTGGTGATGTATTTTTGTTTCGATTATGTGCCCCATTGCTTTTCAATAATTTTCTAAAATGCAACAAGATTCCAAAGAATCTCAAAATACCTGTCAAAGCGTTTCATAGGTCAGGGCCAGCAATGGAGAAACAAAATTTTATAGTCCTCACATATCGTACTGTATTGTACTACCATATCTGCCTTATCACTCCCTTTGCAATTTTCTACCTAAGCAACATGCATTGAGTCATCCTTTTGGTCCTGTTGTCTGTCATAATTAGATTGTAAGCTCTTTTAAGCAAGGACTGTCTCGTACATGCTTAATGTTCAGTGCTAATTGTGTCTGGTAGCACTATAGAAATGTGTAGTAGTACTAGTAGTAGGAAGAGGAGATACTGGATGTGGGAGGAAGGCCTTGAGCTGCCTTAGGGTAGCACCTAGCTTAAGATTCACCTAAGGTTTCAGATGCCCATACCCTTGAACTGCCAAGGGATTATGGGGAACAACCTCTCCCAATCTTTCCAGCAGAGTGCTGTACAACATGAGAACCTGTATATAACCTAGACCAGACATTCCCAACCCAGTCCTCGGGTCCTAGAACTGCCAGGTTTTCAGGATATCCACAGTAAATATTCATGGGTTAGATTTGCATGCAACTGAGGCAGTGCATGCAAATCTATCTCATGCATATTCATTGTGGATATCCTGAAAACCCGATGGGATCAGGTGCAAGCTTAAAACAGAAAACCTAGACATTCCCAGGTGCACTTATAAATCCCCTTTTGAAAAGGGGAATATATTTATATATTTTAGCCCTGCCCTAGCTCTGCCCAAATATACCTAGATCATGCTCTTTTGCAATATGCACATATTCATAATTTCGACATACACTTCTCCCTCCATATTCGTGGGGGATATGTTCAAAGACAGCCTGTGAATAACAAAAAAAACCACAAATAACTTTTTCCTATCATATTCACGGGTTTTTGGTATAGCCCCTGTAAATACTGTGAAATCACAAATAAACTTTTCTCCCATGCTGCCGTTTGTCCCACCATGCTGAAGCAAGTGCTAAAATTTTCTCTTAGCACACTTTTCTCTGATGCTGCTGTTTACCCAACCATGCTGAAAAAGAAACCACGCTGAACTTTCTTGGCACTCCAGGATGATGTCATTTGGGGGCAGAGCCATCAAGACAAAAAAATGTGAATAATTGAAGTTGCGAGTGACAAAGTCACGGATATGGAGGGAGAAGTGTATATATCTTGGTTTTCTAAAATTGGGATTTAGACATTAATGTGATATACATGAATACGGGGGAATTATCAATGTGAGTTACAATTAAGATGGCTTCTTTTACTATAAACTTGTTCTTTTTTAGCACAGGTCCCATTTTATTTTATACAACGGGATCTAGTTACTAATACCCAGATTAACAGTAAAGTAGTCCATTTTAATGGTAGCCCACAATAACTTTCCTCTTAAATACCAGTTTATACATGTCAAAATCATGAATCAGACATGTAAAATATAAGATACTAGAAGGGAGTCATTTACTAATACTTATCATAGGAAGTTGCCTAAAGGATAGTGCAGTTAAATTCCTACTGCAGCACCTTGTGACCCCGTGCAAGTCACTTAACCCTCTATTGGCTAAGGTACAAAAACTTAGGCCCCTTTTCACAAAGTCATGCAGCCAAGTGCCGTGTGACAAATTCTCCAATGCCCATTCAATTCGTATGGGCATCAGAGCATTTACTGCACCGGACCATGCTAATGGCTGTTGTAAAAGAGGGGATTAGATTGTGAGATCAGGACAGAGAAAGTTCCTGTATATAAGGGGAGAGTGTGACACAATGGTTAAAGCTGCTGCCTCAGCACCCTGGGGTTGTGGGTTCAAACCCACACTGCTCCTTGTGACCCTGGGCAAGTTACTTAACCCCCCCCCCATTGCCCCAGGTACATTAGATAGATTGTGAGCCTGCCAGGACAGACAGGGAAAAATGCTTGAGTACCTGAATAAACTCATGTAAACCACTCTGAGTTCTCCTGGAACAATAATATAGAAAATTGAATGAATAAATAAAATGTAGACTCCTTTGTTTGTTCCACAGAAAGGTGGTACATAAAATGCATTACTTTTACCCCCTTATTTCCTGCAGGACCTATTTTATGTGATGGACCCTACAGCAATTAATACATGATAATCATTAGAAACTATCCCCACAAATAGAAGTAAACAAATAATAGAATAAATGACAAATTAAAGGACAGTCCCTACTCATTCTCCACCCCAAAATAATATTTTGTGCTATAGCTTCTTAATGCACAATCAGGGCCTGATTTTGTATAGGTTGCCAGTCTCAGTGGCCACCTAAGAAGCGGCTGAGAATCGCATACTGGCATCCTAAACAGAATCGCATCCACCTTAAAGACACCTAAACCCCCCAGTTCTCTAACTGGTGCCTATGTTAAGCGGCGTCAGTTAGAGAATCGTGCCTGCCTGATCGCGAAGATAGGCAGCTCAGCCACATATCTTTGCTGAGGAATCCCTTGCCATCAGCTCAGGTGCTTAAGGCCCATCCTATGAGAGTGGCCTTTGGTGTCTGGACCAATCAGGACCTTAGGCCCGTCCCCCTAGGATGCAGCAGGATGGAGAAGGCTTACCATTTTGGAAGAGGTAGCTTGCTATCAGGAGGGAGTAAGTATCCTTCTTGCTGGTCTTCTGCTACAGGTATGGGGGGAATTGGGGGGTATCTAGGTGGGGTGCTGGGGGTTTGGGGGTATGATGTTTAGGGGTTTGGGGAGTCAAGGGAACAAGTGGGGTGTTGAGAGATTGAGAGGGCCCAGCGGCAGGATGGAGTGGGCATCTCTCCTGCCAATCTCATATGTGAAGGGGTGGGGTGTTGGACAAGTGGGCATCCTTTCTGCCGATATCAGATGTAGAGGATGGAGTGTCAGAGTAGTTAGGCAGAAGGGAGTGGGTATCCCTCCTGCTGATCTTGGATGCATGGGGTAGGGGTGTCGAGGATGCTAGGCAGGATGGAGTGGGCATCTTAGCTGATCATGGCAGGGGTATTTTCCCCCCTATCAGCTGAGTTGACAGAACTCCCCAAAGCCGTGGTTTCAGGGAGTCCTGCTGGCTCAGCTGATTGGGGATTCCTTTGCCATGATAAAAACATAAGAATATAAAAATAGCCTTACTGGGTCAGACCAATGGTCCATCAAGCCCAGTAGCCCATTCTCACGGAGGCCAATACAGGTAACTAGTACCTGGCAAAAACCCAAAGAGTAGCAACATCCAGGGCAAGCAGAGACTTCCCCCATGTCTTAATAACAGACTATGTACATTTTTTCTCCAGGAATTTGTCCAAACCTTTCTTAAAACCAGCTATGCTATCTGATTTTACCACAATCTCTGGCAACACATTCCAGAGCTTAACTATTCTCTGACTGAAAAAAAATACTTCCTCCTATTGGCTTTAAAAGTATTTGCCTGCAATTTCATCGCGTGTCCCCTAGTTTTTTGTAATTGTGAAAAATACTTACTTTATTTAAAAAGACAGCCCATCACACTTCTGATAAGAGCAAGCACTTCCACAGAAGAGTCTATTTTCAGATATTCAGTGATACCAAGCTGTCCTCAGGCCTCCAAAACAGTTAGCAGTGCTCCAAGCAGATATGAAGTTTGCTGAAGCTTCTTCAGGGAGATTCATAGCAATAATAAAAATGTAAGCAAAATGTACACCAATTTTGATGCAGAGAGAGAGAGTTTCAACATCATCGTAGGCAGAACACACATTTAACAACAGAAGGATTAGTTCATAGCTGGTGTAGACATTGGCATGAATTAAACACCAGCATGGGAATATTTGGTTTCACTATCTGTACACCACCTGGAGTCTACTTGAACAAGGGTGAAGACAACTAATCAGGCTACAGAAATCCGTGAAATGTAAGAGAGTATGTGTGTGTGTGTGTATCTGTAAATGAGAAGCAAGGGAATGCAATAACAAAATCTTTAACTATTTTTGGCAGAAAATAAACTGTCATCTGCAGGCTGTCTAGCTTGTTAAATATCAGTACTGTAAATAAGCTATAACAAGTTGCTTCAAGGGAACTGAGGGCCATCCATGCTGCCAACTTCTCCTAATCTCTATGTGTGGGTGAAGCAGAATCTCATCACAAAAGATTCTAATCCATTAAATACAGTACTAGTGGGTAGCACAATGAGGCTGTGACAACACTGAATACTATTGTATATATGAAGGTAGCTTGAAAAGTTTGGTAAAAAAGCAAGTTAAACAATGTAATCTCCATCGAGGGCTGTACACTTAGGCCTGGATGCAGTGGCGTACCTAGCATGTGTGACACCCGGGGCCCATTATTTTTTGGCACCCCCCCATCTGTATGAAAAACATGATTTTTAGTAACAAGCCACACGTCACACATGAGTACCTAGGAAAAGGCAGCATCTTACATACTGCAGTGAGCAGTACAACAGCAATACACCCATTGTAAAACTAAACAAGCCAGACTAGTACAGATCAATCCTGCGATCAATCCTAACAGAAAACCATGTCTTTTGAACACACAGAACACAGAAAAGACCTTCGCCTAGTATGGAATGTCATCACAAACTAACCCCTCCCCCTTTTACAAAACTGTAGTGTGGATTTTAGCCACGGTGGTAACAGCTCTGACGCTCATAGGATTCTGAGGCTGAGCATCAGAGCTGCTACCACCACGGCTGGCGCTAAAAAACGCTCCACAGTTTTGTAAAAGGGGGGATAAATAGAAATACATAGACAAAGGTTAAATTGAACCAGCAAGAAGCTGGACTCTGCATACAATGCAACACCACAGAAACAGTGACACATGTCTCCTAAAGCAATAAACAAATAGAAAATTTTTGTTCTACCTTTGTCTTCTCTGGTTTCTGCTTTCCTCATCTTCTTGTTACTCTCTTCCTTCCATCCACTGTCTGCCATCTCTCTGCACCTATATGGCATCTTCTCTCCTTCAATGCCCTTTCCAGAAACTGTATGCCTCCCCCTTCCATCTCTCCTTTCACCCCCATTGGTCTGGTATCTGTCTCCTCTCCTTCCCTCCTGCTCTAGCATCTCTCTCTCCGCTCCCTTCCTCTTGTTCTTCCCTGGTCTTCCTTCTCAATTTATTTTCTGTCTCTGTCTAAATTCTTTTTTACTATTCAGTCCTCAATTTCCCTCTTTCACTGTGTCTACCTATAGCTTGCCACCTCTTTCCCTCACCCCTTCCAGTAACTAACTCTATCCTCTTCCCTCAATCCTGCATGTGCCTTTTTTTTTTTCTTTCTCCTCCCCACTTCCTTCTAGCATCTGCTCCCCCTTTCCCTCACACTTCCATTCAGCAGCTGTCCCTCCTCTCCCCACACTTCCATTCATGTCTGTTTCCCTCTCTCTACCCCTTCCATCTAACGTTCACCCTCTACCTTGCCCCTTCCATTCACTGCCCTCTGTGCTCTTTCCATCCAGTGTCCACCCTCTCTCTCTCTCTTCCATATGGCATCTTCCCTCTTTCTATGCTCCTTCCATAAACTATCTATCCCGTGCCCCTTCTCTCCTTTGTACATGATTGATTTCAACTCTGTCACCTCTCCGTTTTTCTCTCTCTGTCACCACCCCCTCCCCTATGCTCTGACATCTCTCTCTTCTCCTTTCTTTCCTTCCCACCTCATGGTCTGGCATCATCCCTTCCCTGATTCCCAGCATCTCTCTCCTTTCCTTTTCTTCCATCTCTCCCTCCCCCTCCATGCTCTGACATCTCCTTCCTTTTCCCTTGATCTGGCATACCTTCCCTCCATGCCCTGGGGTCTCTTCTTCCCTCCAAGTCCTGGCATCTCCTTTCATTCCCTCCAGTTGGGTACAGCAACACTCTCCCCAATTCTCTCGCCCTCTGCTCCCTTTCCTCCTTCTATCACCCAAGGCCTGGTGTCCTGAACTTCATCGGGCAGCAGCAGCATTCACAATTCACTGCTGTTGCTGGCTACAGGCCTTCCTCTCTGTCGGGTCCTGTCTTCATGAAAACAGGAAGTAGGCAGGACCCGGCAGAGAGGAAGGCCTGAAGCCGGCAACAGCAGCGAATTGTAAAAGCTGCTGCTGCCCAAAAAAGGTAATGGCACCAGGCCTTGGAGCACTGAGGCAGACCACTTCTCCCCCCTCCCAGCCGAAACCCCGTTGACCCTCCTATCCCTCCACCCCAAGTGAACCCTTCCGACCCTCCCAGCGAGAGCAGCAAACCTCCCTCCAGTAGCATCGGCAGCCGCAGCGCTAAACAGGCTGCTTCGTGGCTTTTTCCTGCAGGTGAAGCGTCACTGATGACGTCATCAGTGACGCTTCACCTGCAGGAGAAAGTCACGAAGCAGCTTGTTTAGCGCTGCAGCTGCCGACGCTATTGGAGGGAGGTTTGGTGCTCTTGATGGGAGGGTCGAAAGGGTTCACTCGTTGGTCACCTTAAATAAGGAGGGAGGGAGCGCGATAGGGACCGGGCTGGCTGTGCACCCCCCTAAGGCTGCATCCAGGGTGGACCGCCCCCCCCCCCCCTGGATGCAGTAAACATAATCGCTAATACCGACTGGATCACTATTGGCCGATTCTCTGGTCAATTGTGGAAAAGCGATACATGTACCAAAAAGATTGCATGCAAATGATTTGCAAGGAGGTTCATCATAATCTCCGTCTCTCTTGTCCGATTGATTGGTGTGAGAGCGATTCTCACATATGTGCAAAGCCGGCAACGGGAAGCCCAAGCATCTGAGAGGCAGGGAAAGTCCAAAAAGCAGCCTCCTGCCACTCAGCTGTTCAGGGCAGGAAACCTTTTTTTCTTTTTTTTTTAATGGACGGATGTTGTGCATGTATTATACATGCAAAATATCTGCCCCATAAAAAAAAAGAGAAAAAGCCCTCCCCAATGTCCAGCCACTTTGAACCAACCCCTCCCCCCAGCAGTGAAAATGACAGGAAGGATACCTACTCCCTCCTGCTATGCTGCCCCCCCCCCCCGCACAAGAGAAAATTGGCAGGAGGGATGCCCACTCCCTCCTGCCACCAGATGCTCCCCTGAACCTCACTCCTACTCCCCAACCAATTTTGTATTTTGTATGTTAGCGTGTAACCCACCCTGGCTAAGGGCGGGATATAAATAACCCCCCCCTACCTTTTGTAGAGATTGGGAGATGGAAGGAAACACGGTCCCTCCAGCTCTAAGGCCTGGCCATTGAAAATTAAGGGCCTTCCCGTTGTGATGCACAGGGAGAGGCCTTAGGCAACTGAGCCAATCAGGGCATTAGGCTCTTCCCCGTGCATCACATGGTGCACTGGGCAGAGGAAGGCCTACCATTTTCGATGGGTGGGTCTCAGAGCTGAAGGGACTGTGATTTCTTCCAGATCCCAATGTCTATAAAAGATACGGAGGAGTGTTTGGAGACCGGAGGGATATTTGGAGGGGTGTTTGGAGACCAAGGAGGAGTGTTTGGAGACTGCGAGTGGGGCTCGGGGAAGCATCCGGTGACAGGAGGGAGTGAGCATCCCTCCTAACTTTTTTTTTTTGGGGGGGAAGGAAGAAGGGGGAGGGTAGGGGATGGTTCGGCGGGGAGGGAGGCTTCATTGGCAGGAGAGAGTGTACATCTCTCCTGCCAATTTTTTCTTGTGGGGGGAAGATTTCCCATGTAACACAGGCAAAATATCTGTGCCATTGGAAAAAAATGAATAAAACGAGGCAAAGCTGTTGGTAGAAATATAGAAACATAGAAAGATGACGGCAGAAAAGGGCTATAGCCCATCAAGTCTGCCCACTCTACTGACCCACCCCATTAAGTCTGAGTACTAATGACCTAGTTCCTTAACTCGACCCTCGTAAGGATCCTACTAGGGCATCCCATTTATTCTTAAAGTCAATAACGCTGGTGGCCTTGATCACCTGCTCTGGAAGCTTGTTCCAGTGATCTACAACCCTTTCTGTGAAGAAATACTTCCTTATGTCACTATCGAATTTCCCTCCTTTGAGTTTGAATGGATGCCCCCTTTTGACCGAGGGTCCCCTGAGAAAGAAGATGTCTTCTTCCACCTCGACACGTCCCGTGATGTATTTAAATGTCTCAATCATGTCCCCCCTCTCCCTGCGCTCCTCTAGAGTGTAGAGCTGCAATTTGTTTAGTCTTTCTTTGTACGAGAGACCCTTGAGCCCCGAGATCATCCTAGTGGCCATCCGCTGAACCGACTCAACTCTAAGCACGTCTTTACGGTAATGTGGCCTCCAGAATTGCACACAGTACTCCAGATGAGGCCTCACCATGGTTCTGTACAGTGGCATTATGACTTCAGATTTGCGGCTAACGAAGCTTCTATTGATACATCCCATAAGTTGCCTTGCTTTGGATGAGGCCTTCTCTACTTGTTTGGCGGCCTTCATGTCTGCACTGATGATTATTCCCAAGTCTCTTTCTTCTGAAGTCCTAGCTAGTGTTTCTCCATTTAAGGTGTAAGGTTTGCATGGATTTCTGCTACCGAGATGCATAACCTTACATTTCTTAGCGTTGAAGCCCAGCTGCCATGTCGAGGACCAGTTTTCCAACGTAAGCAGATCCTGCGTCATACTATCCTGCAGATTGCTTTCACTTACTATATTACATAGTTTGGCGTCATCAGCGAATAGAGTTACTTTACCCTGAAGCCCTTGGGTCAAGTCTCTTATGAATATGTTAAAAAGGAGTGGACCCAGGACCGAGCCCTGTGGCACTCCGCTGGTCACCTCCGATGTCTCAGAGAGGGTGCCGTTGACCACCACCCTCTGACGTCTTCCACTCAGCCAATCTTTGACCCATGCAATTAGTGTCTCACCTAACCCCATTGATTTCATCTTGTTTAATAGTCTACGGTGTGGGACACTGTCGAAAGCTTTACTGAAATCTAAGTACACTATGTCCAGAGACTCTCCCGAGTCCAGCTTTCCTGTTACCCAATCAAAGAAGCTGATAAGATTGGATTGGCATGACCTACCCCTAGTGAATCCATGTTGACTAGGATCCCTTAGATTCCCCTCATCCAAAATCGTGTCTAATTTACATTTACACAGTTACCGACAGGTCTAGGTTTTTTCCGATCACTAAAGCCCCTGTTTTGGGTTTTTTTTTTTTGCATAGCCAAGTGATATTAGTGCACCAATTGCATGGGATTTTAGCTAATTTGCATGGTTGGATCAGAAAATGGGCAATCGAGGGGAAAATCACGCGGTGAGCCATTTTGTGAATTGGGTCAGTAAAAGCAATCGTCCCTAAAGCTGTGAAAACAGGTTTAGCGACGATCGCAGACTTTAGTGCATCTAGCAGTTAGGCCAGCGAGTTTCCAATTTTTTTTATTATCATAGGATAAATAGCTTATGAAAAAAACTGGAAACTTGCTGAGAACTGAGAAATCTGGGTTATATCCTCTTGAATCTAAAAAGTAGTCAGCTAATTCCTGGGTATTTGGTTGGGAAGAGATGTTTGATAGGCCAGGTGAAGGGGGAGAGGGGGCTATTACTGTGTGTATTATGTGAGAGAGTTTCATGGAGTCAAAGTTTCTGTGACAAAGTATCTTTTTTTCCCCAGCTGCTTAATATTTGTATGTATTAATTGCTGGCTTCCAAATTATTCTGTGCTTTGGGAAAGGAGTTTTCTTCCACACTGTCTAGTCATCAGCAAGCTTGTTTTTCTGTTTTTAGGGATTCATTGTACCATGGTGCGTGTGGTAGAATGTATGGTGCAGTGGCTCAGAGGGGCAATGGAATCCAAAACCTGAAAAATAAAAGTGTTCCAATAATGGTCAGCCATTTCAGTAGGGTGGTTAATGTTTTGGTAGATACTATCTGTGACTTTGGTCCAGAATAGAGCAGGGTTGATCTTACCTCTAGTAAGGATCTGTTTTCTGGTGATGTTCTTGGAGGCATTTCCTATATAGAGGTTAATAGTGAAGGAAAGCAAGTAGTGATCAATTCAGGGAACTGGAGACCAGTTGGTTGAAGAAATGATATGCAGAGAATTGACCATTAGAAAGTCTAATGCATGTCCTTTCTCATGTGTAGGACCTGGTAGGAGTAAGGTATGGCTATCTTGGAAGCCTCTGCCTCTTTTAGTTGATATAGGTGTATGTAATACACTGTAACCTTCTGGGCAGAGGTGGGGGTGTTCAGGGCAGTCATTGTTTTTCAGCCAGGTTTCTGTGAAGAAGGCTAAGCCTATGTTTTTTTTCAACAAGTATCTTACTAATAATTAGTAGTCTCGAATTAGGGTGGGAGAAGGGAGGGAAAAATATTTTAAACTAAACTAAACCTTAAGGGGCTCATAATTGAAAGAGAAAAATGTCCAAAAACTGGCCTAAGTCGGCACTTGGACGAACATTGTCAAAATATGTCCAAGTGCCGATAATAAAAACGGATTTTGGACGTATTTCTAAACATAGAAACATAGAAATAGACGGCAGATAAGGGCCACGGCCCATCTAGTCTGCCCACCGCAATGACCCTCCCCCACCTAACTCAATGAATAGATCCCACGTGTCTATCCCATTTGGCCTTAAAATCAGGCATGCTGCTGGCCTCATTGACCTGAAGTGGAAGACTATTCCAGCGGTCAACCACTCTTTCAGTGAAAAAGAATTTCCTGGTGTCACCGTGCAGTTTCCCTCCCCTGAGTGAGTAGAGCTGTAATTTATCCAGCCTTTCCTCGTACGGGAGATCCTTGAGACCCGCGATCATCCGGGTGGTCATTCTCTGGACTGACTCTAGTCTCAGCACATCCTTTCGGTAATGTGGCCTCCAGAATTGCACACAGTACTGCAGGTGTGGTCTCACCATGGATCTATACAATGGCATAATGACTTCAGGCTTACGGCTGACGAAACTCCTGCGTATTCAACCTATGATTTGCCTTGCTTTGGAGGAAGCTTGCTCCACTTGATTGGCAGCCTTCATGTCCTCACTGACGATCACCCCTAGGTCACGTTCTGCTTCAGTTCTTGTTAGGATCTCGCCATTTAGGGTGTAAGTCTTGCATGGATTTTGGCTGCCCAGGTGCATGACTTTGCATTTTTTGGCATTGAAGCTGAGTTGCCAGGACCTAGACCAGCGCTCCAGTAGTAGTAGGTCGTGCATCATGTTGTCGGGCATTGAATTTTTGTCTGTTGTATTCTTGGCCACTACATTGCTTAGTTTGGTGTCATCGGTGAATAATGTTATTTTACCTCGGAGCCCTTCTGCCAAGTCCCTTATATAGATGTTGAACAGGATTGGGCCCAGGACGGAGCCCTGTGGCACTCCACTGATCACCTCCGTCGTTTCGGAGGGGATGCCATTCACCACTACTCTCTGAAGCCTACCTTCAAGCCAGTTCCCAATCCATTTCATCAACGTGTCGCCCAATCCTATAGAACTCATCTTGCTCAGCAACCTGCGGTGTGGTACGCTATCGAATGCTTTGCTGAAGTCCAGGTATACGATGTCCAGGGACTCCCCAACATCCAGCTTTCTCGTCACCCAGTCAAAGAAGCTGATCAGGTTGGATTGGCAGGATCTCCCCTTAGTAAATCCATGTTGACGGGGATCCCGTAGATTCTCCTCATTCATGATCGTATCCAATTGGCGTTTGATTAGAGTTTCCATTAGTTTGCTCACTATTGATGTGAGACTCACCGGTCTGTAGTTTGCTGTCTCCATCCTGGAGCCTTTCTTATGAAGTGGAATGACGTTAGCCTTTTTCCAGTCCAACGGGACGTTACCTGTACTAAGGGAGAGATTGAAGAGCGCGGATAGCGGTTCCCCAAGACATCACACAACTCCCTGAGCACCCTGTGGTGTAGGTTGTCAGGCCCCATTGCCTTGTTAACCTTGAGCTTTGACAGCTCTCAGTAGACACTGCTGGGCGTAAACTCAAAATTATTAAACGGATCAGCTGAGTCAACCCTTGTCTGCAGCTGAGGACCAAGTCCCGGCGCCTCGTGGGTGGACTGAGCAGAAGTATTCATTTAACAGTTTGGCTTTTTCCGACCTAGGCCTTCAAAGTACCACTGAACGACCATACCTAAACAGGGTGTTTCAGGAGGAGTGTCGAGGGCGGGACGTGGGCCGGCTTAGACTTAGTTGTTCTGCATGTATAACCGAAAGTATATAGCATAGGATCGACGGAACTTGGACGTTGTGACTTAGACCATTTAAAACATGGTCTAAGTAATAAAAACCCACCTAAAGTCACCAGATAAGCACTGCAAACACATAATACAGATCTCCACACACTATCCCAGTGATCATCGACCTCCCCCAACCCCATAAAAATCGTAATCACACCTTTAAATTCAGCCTCCAGACCATCATCACCTGGCATCTCGGCATAGGGAAGCCTAGTCGACCTACACAGAGGCATCTTAAGCTATCTTGGGGTGAATTAGGGACCCATGGAGAGGAGGCCCCATGCCCATAAGCCCCTGTAATCACTGCATTGATACTTAAACATGTGCACTCCCCTATACATCCCCCAAACCCTTTTGTACTGGCATATAAGTGACTCCTGCAGCCATAAGGGCTATTAGGGTGATAGATAAGTGTGTCTAGGGGATTCTGGAGGTGGTTTGTGGGGGCTCACCATGACCTATAAGGGAGCTGTAGTGAGATGATGACATGGTGAACTTCACCCTTTTTGTGAAGTTCACAGCAGTGCCCTGTAAGGTACCTTTGCAGACCCCTCCAACGTCCAACAGGGCTTGCTCTAGGCATTTTTGACTTTGACAAAAAGTTGGACGAAAATGTGGTATAAAGAAGGACGATTTAGCGATTTGGATGATCAGATTGGCAGGACGTATACTTAGACGATTTTCAAAACAAAAAAAAAATTTGGATGCATTTTTCGAAAATGTATCCCAAGCTGTTTTTTACTTTGGATGTCTTGCGACTTAGACAAAAACGGACTTAGACGTTCCTTTTGATTATGCCCCTCCACATTTATATACCGCATCCTCTCTAAAGAGATAGAGCTCGGCATTCGTTGATTGTTAGTAAGTGCTGTCTATGAAGTTAATTGTATGTATATTTTAATGCTCTGTTCTTGAATTGAAAATTAATAAAGATTTATTAAAAAAAAAGCAAACAGTGAAGTAAGAGCTTGGAATAGGATTAAAGCTTGCAACAGAATTATCACCCATGAGCATCTAGTGGAACTGGTCCACTCTATGCTCTAAAGGTGTCGGCTTGTCTGCAAGAGTATAGGCTGGCCAATGAAGGGCCCTGTTTACGAAGCCGCGTTAGCGGTTTAAAATGCATAATAGCGCATGCTAAACTGCTGGCCGTGCTAGACGCTAACTCCAGCATTGAGCTGGCATTAGTTCTAGCCACGTAGTGCGGGTTTAGCGCGCACTATAAAGCTGCGTGCGCTAAAACCGCTAACGCGGCTTTGTAAAAGGAGCCCCAAATGTTGAAAGCAGAAGACAGGACAAAACAGCCCTCATCAGGACTAACTATAGAAATAAAAATAAAACTAATAGGAATATAACAGAATCTGTTACTATGATTTAATATCATACAGCCATACGAGCACAATACATTATCATTGCCAATGTTCAATATAATTTCTCTGGACTGAAAATGTGTTTAAATTTATTTAAAGGTACACCTTTATTAAATATACATGTACAGTTCTATCTCTCCGTATTATTAGTAATACATGCTCAACAAACTTTTCCGTAACAGCATTGCCCCCCAAACTATGGGACAAAACTATACTAGATCGATTCAAGGGAAAAGTAAAAATGTTTCTCTTTAAAGATGCGTTCAACCTTTAACTCACCAATCTTATGAAACATTACTCTAGTCTTAGCTTTGGTTATCAGATGAGATTCCCCATCCATTTTGTATTTCCCCTAAATGGCTCTCTTTTCTATTGGAAATGTATTTCTTCCCGCCAAACCCATTGTTACAGTGTCTTGTACGTTAAAATATATGTTTCCTATATTTGTTTATTTTTATTATGTACAAACCACTTAAGAAGATTGATAGGCGGTATATCCAATTTTATTAAATTTGAAACTACAGTAACTGAACATATGCTAGTAGAATGGAAAATTAAATAAGATAATACATAACAAATGGTTACATAGCTTAAAATGCATTAAACAAGTCAAGTGATGCAGGACTTTTGCACATCACTATATAATTGTGGAGGATGGAGTTGGAAAGCTGTGAAGTTCTGGAGGTTAAGCTTCTTGGGAGGTAGAGAGAGCTTGGTATTAGTGGAAGAGGATCTCTATATTTTCTGGTTTCTGCTCAAGTCACTGCGCAAAGGAGCACGCCTTTGGTTTGCACCTTAGGTGATGCATGTATACCCCCAACCCTGAGTCTCGACCATCTTCTGTTCTGTTCCTTACTCCTTGAGTCTCATCCACTTTTTGCTCTGCTCCCTTAACCCCTCACTTAAATCCCACTCATCTTATGCTCTGTTTCCCTAATTCCCACTTCGGTCATCCTTCTGCTGTTTTCAAGTTCCTGGTCCATTTGATATTCCTTTTCTGTCCCATGAGGTCCACCATTATTCCATCTGAGTCCTTATCTTTTTTTTAATATCGTCCCTTTAGGCCCCTGCTCCTCTCCCTTCTCCATGTTCAGCTATTCCTGTGTCCATGGTCTCTCCTTATATCAACTTTATCTTCCTCGCTTCCCATTATTATGTACCTCTCATCCTAAATCCAGTATTTCTCTTCCCTTGCCCCCTTCCTACTGTCCAGTATCTCTTGTTGGAGGAGAGTGTGGCACAGTGGTTAGAGCTACAGACTCAGCACCCTGCAGTTCTGGGTTCAAACACTACACTGCTCCCTGTGACCCTGGGCAAGTCACTTAATCCTCCACTGCTCTAGCTATATTAGATAGATTGTGAGCTCACCGGGACAGATAGGGATAATGCTTGAAGTACCTGTATGTAAACCACTTTGAGTGTGTTTGTATAACTACAAAAAGGTGGCATACAAGTCCCAAACCCTTTCCCTTGTTGTCCGTCCTTCCCTCTTTCAGTTCAGTGTCTCTCCCATTCTTCCTCATCATCCAGTCTCTCTCTTCCCTCCACAGTTCCAGTATCTCTCCATCTTTCTTCCCCACCCCCTCATCTGATCTCTCACTTCTCTCTACTCTACCCCATATCCAGCATTTTTCTCTTTCTCCACCCCTTTGACCTGGCATCTCTATGTCTGTTCCCCCTTCCTTCCTCCCTTGGGTATAGCATCTTTCTCTTCCCCCCTCCCCTGGCATGGCATCTCCTTTCTATTCCCTTCCTCTTCCTTTTCCTGATCCTCCTTCTCCTCCTGTGGTCCTCCAACCATTCAGTATGCTGCCAGCACTGTCAGCTGGATCTAGAAGCATTCTCTATGCTATGTCCCACTTATGTGGAAGCAGGAAGTTGTATCAGAGTATGGGAAAACACTTCTGGAGTCAAATGACAGTGGCCTGCCTAAATGTTTGACACTGTCAGCAATATACCAAAAGGACTGCTGGTTGGGGGGAGGGGGAAGGAAACTGAAAGTAGGTGCTAGTCCTCACCAGGGAGAGGGAGAGATGCTGGACCTCAGGATGAAGGCAGGGGGAAGTTCAGTGGCTTGAGAACCTGGAAAGCTGGGTCCAATCACAGTTTCTTGTGATTCTGAGCGAGTCACTTAACCCTTTATTGCTCCAGATACAAAATAAGTACCTTTATATAATATATGAGTAAACAGCTTTGATTGTAAACTTCAGAAAGGTGGCATATCAAGTCCTATTTCCCACATATACATGCCAGGTAAAATTGGGATGGCACATGCCACCCCATAGCAATGCCTATGAGTGCATGGTAGTTGTGAAAGAAAGGATGAAGATATTGTTTCCACAATAGGTGTCGATTATGATTATAGAAGTTCCAAGGAGCAGTAGGAGCTGGTTTCCACCAGCAAGTTTTTAAAATTAATTATTTATTGGGCTGGAAAAGGCTACCATTAATGGATAAATTACACTAATAATTATTTAAACTTTCATGAGGTAAGCTTGTAGATAAAAACTTAATGGGGATGTATACAGTCTTTCTGTCAATTATGTAAAAATATACAAGAACTCAGATTTACAGTTATTGAATATGACATCCTTTTCCTTCTGGCAGTTCACTTTTCAACACAATAATTACAGTTCATCTGAGTGATATACATTATTCAAACACTTTGTTGCTAAATAATTGGGGTTTTATTGCTAATTTAACATGGTTTAATGACCTGAAGACCAAATAAAGTAAACATAAAGCACTTCTGCCTTAAATAATGGAGGAAGAAAACTATTGAATGAAAATATTGATTGCAGCCTTCACTGAAGAAAATGTTAGAGGGATGTCAGAAAATTAACTAGAGCATGAACTTCCAGTATCCAAAGATTGTGCATCATGTGAAAGCAAATGACCCCCTGTTTTTTGATTGATTGAAACAGAGAAAAATGTTCCAGCTTACCAGCCCCAACTTCTAAACAGCAGTACATCATATCTATGAGGGGCATTCAATAATTTATCTATTTGAGTATGAAAGAAAGTAACGAGCATGTTGAAACAAGTCCATGCATGTTGTGACATGTCTCAAGGTTACTCATGCACAGTTGCGGATCAGTGTGAATCTAACATTCCAAGAAGTAGGATGTCAGGAGAGTCTTAATGCAAAGAAAGTAAGAAACTGCTAGATTTGGAGCACCATTCATTGACAAAATTTCTCACAAAAGAAAGGGAAACGTCAAAGGAGATCCATGAACGCATGACTGCAGTTTATGATGAGTCCAAAACAATGGCCAATCAGACACTTCCCTAGGCTCCTCCCTAAGGAAGTCCCTGATTGGCTCAGGTGCCACAGGCCCCTCCCAAGGGAGAAGCCCGGGGCACCTGAGCCAATCAGGACCTTAGACCTCTCCCCGTGCATTACATAATGCACCAGGGTGGCCTAAGACCCTGATTGCATCACTGGAGCCCGGAGGAGCAGTAGGAATTGAGCACGCCTCCTGCTCCCAACTTTCAGGTACCAGGGGGCGATTCCGATGGCATGAGGGAGTTGGCATCCCTCATGCCATGTTCGGGTGCGGGGGGGGGGGTGTTCTGACAGGAGGGGAATTAGTTTGATGTCATCATCGGGTGGGTGGGTCTGGTGGCAAGAAGGAGTTTGAATCCCTCCTGCCATATCTAAGTTGGGGAGGAGTTTAGCGGGGGGTGCTGATGGCAGAAGGGAGTGGGCATCCCTCCTGCCATGTTTGCGTCTGGTGGAAGGAGGGAGTGAGCATCCCTCCTGACATTTTTGGGGGGCTGGGGAGGGGGCACTGTCAGGGGACGGGAGGCTTTTTTTCTTATTTTTTTATTGGCAAGATATTTTGTGTGTGTAATACATGAAAAATATCAGTGCCATTTAAAAAACAAACAAAATACAGGCATACATGTCGGTAACACAGTTTCTGACAGGTCTGCAGCAGTCGGGTTTTAGGATAGTAAAACCCGATTCAAAATAACCAAGCAATTGTTAGTGAATCAATCGCTTGGCAATTTTGTATGGGGCTTTACTAATTTGCATGGGAGGATTGGGTAGGAGATTGATTGGGCAGCAGTTTAATGAATTGGGTCGGGGAACAATTGCAAAGCCAGTAAAACTGGTTTTGCGATCGTCGTTACAGGATCGGTAGGTTTAGTGAATCTAGCCCATGGACTTTAGAAGGGCAGCAGGATCCATCCAACAAGAAGGATCCTAGTGCATATGAACTATTTGTATGTGATTGTATATAAGTTTGAAGTGTTAAAAAGAAACCATTACTATTTAAGCATTTTGCTACTTCTGTGTTCCAAGGGGGAAAAAGTCCACAAACTCAAATACACAAAGTAAAGAGTGGAATTGTACTAATAAAGACTGGTGAACACAAAATATAATGTAAATGTCTTTTTCTTCATCCAGTAATTCAAATGACTTTATTCATCCAATAAACTCAATGACTCAACATGTACATGTTTCGGCCTAAACAGGCCTGCCTGCTTCAGGAGTCTTGAGAATCTTCTAAACAATGACAAATTATGTTGCAGATAATGTGTGAGTTCACAAATCAATGTTGCGGCATGGAACTTACTGCAAAGAGAGCTTGAAGCCAACAAAGTCCTAGGGGCTCATAATTGAAATGGAAATACGTCTAAAATCATGCCTAAACTGGCACTTGGATGATCCAAAAGACAAGTCATCCAAGTGCCGATAATCAAAACAGGTTTTAGGCGAATCTAAAAACAGCGTAGACCTTTTTAGTGCTGCTGTATGCCCAGAGCTGAAAGGGGCGTTTTAGGAGGAATGGAGAGGGTAGGATTTGGGTGGGATGTGGGCTGACCTAGACTTAGTCATACTGCAAGTTGTGAGACAGGATCCTGATTAGGCCTAGTTGCTTCGCTGAATCCCAGTCCCAAGGTTTAAATAAAGGTGGTGGAACACAGCATTCAGTGCCTCCCAAGAATTGCACACTGAGATTTCCTGGTTGATCAAAACAAAAACACTTTAATGGAAAACAAAACTCCAAACACAATTTCAGAAATGGCACGAGCAAAAAGGACAGGCTTCCATGAATTCAATTCATTCCTCATAGGAAGCAAATAAGTCTCACTTTAGCATAAGCCGTGCTTTCAGAGTCAGTCCAGTCCATCAACAAAAAAAGTCCTTAACTTTTCCTTTCTCAGGGCTTAACAAAACAGTACAAGCACCAAACACTTGTTCTCTGAAAACACTCTCTCTGTCTCTGGCTGTGGCCCTGTTGGGTAGAGCCGAATCCCCAACAGGCTGGGAGGAGATAAGCCCGTACACCACAGGTGTTGCCGTCCTCCCAATAGACAGGCTCAGGTCTTCCTTCTTCAACCCCCCAAGCACAAGTCATATCAGGGCACACATTGTTCCAAAAAAATACAACACAAACTCAAAAAACTTCCATGAAGGAAAAGAAAAACTGCTGGGCTTAACAGCCTACTCACAGTCCATTAAATGTTCTTTCCAGTTAGGCAAGACACAGTCCTCCTGGCACTCCATGTCATAGTCCTCAGGCTGGGCTTCTGCGACTGGTTTGGACTAGCTGGCTTCCAGTTCCTCCATCTACCAGTCCTCAGGGTAACTTCCTTAACTGGCCATG
Source organism: Geotrypetes seraphini (assembly GCF_902459505.1). Taxonomy (NCBI): domain Eukaryota; kingdom Metazoa; phylum Chordata; class Amphibia; order Gymnophiona; family Dermophiidae; genus Geotrypetes; species Geotrypetes seraphini. Next base: position 84,069,033 of record NC_047085.1, on the reverse strand, counting down.
GTTCAGCTGGAAGGACTGGCTTTCTTCCCAGCTTCTGCTCAGCTCCTTGACCCAGCTGTCTCTCCTCCCTATCTGACGAGGAAAGCTCAGTAAATGGGAGCCTCAGCAACAAGTCACGCCCCCTCCTAGCAGGGTTAGACAAACTCATAAAGGGCCCTGCCTTCTCAATATCAGCCTGAGCTCTGGACACTCTTAAAGGGACGGGCTCCTTCCTAAAGTTGTGCACAGGATTTTTACACTGTTCAGGATGTTTCCTATACCTGGTAACAGGGATTTTAATGGGGCTTACAGGGACTTTCTTCTTGTTTCTAGTAGGGCTAGCCAGATCCTTGTCACAAAGTATAACCGAAAGTTTAATGAGACTGCCTAGACGGAACTTGTACATTGTGACTTAGGCGATCTAGAAACAGGTCTATGTGCCCAGAAGGTATCCAAAGTGACCAGATATCCAATGCAGACACAAAGTGCAGACCCCACCACACTGTGATCACTGACTCCCCCCAATACCATAAAAATCATAATAAAAATGTGCTTACCTGCATGCAGAACATCAGCACCTGGCATAGGAAAGCCTAGCAGAGCAGCACAGAGGTGGCTTAAGTAGTCTGGGGGGGGGGGGGGGGGGAAGTGAGCTAGTGAACAATAGAGAGGAAGACCCAGGCCCATAAGCCACTCTAACTATGCATTCATGGTGAAAAATGTGCACCCACAACCCCCCTAAACCTACTGTAATGCCATATAGGTGCTACCTGCAGCCATAAGGACTATTGGGGTGGTAGACAGGTGGGTCTAGTAGGTTTTGCGGGTGTTTTGGGGGATCACCATGGCCTATAAGAGAGTTATGGTGAGATGTTTTTGTGGCACCCTTCTTGTGATGTTTGCAGCAGTGTCTGTAAGGTGCCCCACTACTCTGTTGCCATGTCTGGATGACCAGTCCATCACTTTGCTGGCCCCTCCAATGTCCAAAAGGTCTTGCTCTAGGCGTTTTTTGACTTGGACAAATTTTTGGATGAGAATGGGGTATAAAGATAGATGACTTAGCGGTCTGGACGATCAAATGGCTGGATGTACAGGTAGATGATTCTCGAAAAAAAAATATTTTTTGATGTATTTTTCGAGAATGGACTTTAGACACTGCCGACTTTGGGCGATTAACCACTTAGGTCCAGAATGGACTTAGATATATTTTTTTTATTATGCCTCACCAAATATATTGAACTTAAAAAAAAAGAATTGCTTTACTTTTATGAAACATGTTTTCCTTTGTCTTTTTCCTGCTTGTATAAATTCTTATTAATCAGGTCTACACTTTGCCATTCCCTCGTCATTCACTTTTGCCGCTAGCAAATAATTTGTTCACAGATTTTAATTGCTTTGCTAGCCCTCTGCTTCCTTCCTACTGCCTCTAAAGCTAATTCCATTAGATTTTATAATTTTTTTCAAAATAACTAAAAATAGTTCAGCTTTTGAAAGGAATTTAGGACATTCTACTCTCCCTGCTGTGCTCACTCCCTGAAGGAAAAGCTACTGATTATATACTGAAGAGAACATGTAAGAACAAGGGAACTTTAAAAGATATAATTTGGCAACATTCTTTCATTGAAAACTTTAGCAAGTTCACATTTTGAAATTGATAGCTAAGATTTAAGAAGATCATGTTCAGTCCATATTTGATTCTGATTGCAGTTTGATTTCCCAGGTCTTAGAGAAAGATAATTACCAAGTGCAAGGCTAAAGTCTACAGAAATACTGTAGATCCCAGAAGTATAAATGAATGAATGAATGAATCAAATAAATAAATGAATGAATACATATTTATTTATATATACTGCATATAGTAACAACCAGCTGAGAGTGTACTAGTTTGCCCCAAACATAGACTAGTACCCAGGGTAGATTGGAAGAACCGGGCAACTATAGACCTGTGAGTCTTACGTCTGTCCCCGGCAAGATGATTGAATCACTGATCAAGGATAGCATAGTTCAGCACTTGGACACACACGACTTGATGAAACCCAGTCAACATGGATTCAGGAAAGGGAAATCGTGTTTGACGAATTTACTCCAATTCTTTGAGACCGTGAACAAGCAAATTGATAGTGGAAAGCCGGTGGACATAATATACTTGGACTTCCAGAAAGCATTTGACAAAGTTCCACACAAAAGACTTCTTAGGAAACTACAAAGCCATGGCATAGAGGGAGATATACAAAGATGGATAGGCAAATGGCTGGATAACAGGAAGCAGAGAGTGGGCATAAATGGGAAGTTCTCCGACTGGGAGAAAGTGACTAGTGGTGTACCCCAGGGCTCGGTACTTGGGCCGATCCTTTTTAATATTTATATCAATGACCTGGAAAACGGAACATCCAGTGAGATCATCAAGTTTGCAGACGACACAAAACTCTGCCGGGCAATCAGATCGCAGGAGGACAGTGAGGAACTCCAGAGCGATTTGTGTCGGTTAGAAAAATGGGCGGAGAAATGGCAGATGAAGTTCAACGTGGAGAAATGCAAGGTAATGCATTTAGGCAGTAAAAATAAGGAATACGAGTACAGAATGTCAGGTGCAACTCTGGGAAAAAGTGAACAAGAAAGGGATCTGGGTGTACTGATAGATAGGACCCTGAAGCCGTCGGCACAATGCGCAGCAGCAGCAAATAAGGCAAATAGAATGTTGGGCATGATAAAGAAAGGAATCTCGAGTAGATCGGAGAAAGTTATAATGCCGCTTTATAGGGCAATGGTCAGACCCCACTTGGAATACTGCGTCCAACATTGGCCTCCCTACCTAAAGAAGGATATAAAACTGCTGGAGAGGGTGCAGAGACGAGCAACTAAACTAGTGAAGGGTATGGAGAAACTGGAATATGAGGATCGACTTAAAACACTGGGATTGTTCTCCCTTGAGAAAAGGAGACTGCGTGGGGATATGATCGAGACCTTCAAAATACTGAAAGGAATCGACAAAATAGAGCAGAGAAGATTATTTACATTGTCCAATTTGACACGGACAAGAGGACATGAAATGAAGCTAAGGGGGGGCAAGTTCAGGACTAATATCAGGAAGTTCTGCTTCACACAGAGAGTGGTTGACATCTGGAATACTCTCCCAGGGGAGATTATTGCGGAATCGACAGTCCTAGGCTTCAAAAGCAAACTAGATGCATATCACCTTGAGAGAGGCATATAAAGATATGGTTGGCTATAAAATAAGCCAGGTGTATACCTAGCAGGGCCTCCGCGTGTGCGGATCGCCGGACTTGATGGACCGAAGGTCTGATCCGGAGATGGCGCTTCTTATTTTCTTATGTTCTTATTCAGGGAAAGGATTCCTTGAAGTATTCCAGGGCTCCTAGAGAGGGTAGGCATCAGTCTTCCAGCAGGGAGAGGATATCAGATAAGGTTCATTATCTTTGGGTGGTCAAGCAATATGGGCCAAATTCTATAAACATCGCCTAACCATGTCTAACTTTTAGGCACCAGTCTATGTGGCTGTCAATCAACCACTAAGCACTACTTATAAAATCACGCCTAATGGCACCAAGGCATGCTTAGGTGTTGCTAGGCATCCTAGAGGTAGGCATTGGCATATTAGGCCAGGTTATACCTGGTTTAATTTACCAGCACCTATCACGCATGCATAGCAATGCTTGTTTACCATGCCTATTCTCCACCCCAGTCATGCCTACTTTTCAGGTAGGTATCGGTAGGTGTCGGAGGTGCCTTGACTTAGGTGTTGCTAGGTGTCATTTGGATAATCACACAAACATTAATTAAAAGAAAATGTTTTTAATCATTTTTTTAATGGTGTGGTTAATTACCATGGAAACAAACAGGAAAAAATGCTTTCACACCAATGAACAGCAAACAAAACAACAAAGGTGACCAGTTGGTGTTCAGTCTCTTTTATTATGATGGACTTGACAAGATCGTGTTTTGGCCCACAAGGGCCTGCCTCAGGAGTCGTGTTGTAAAGCAAATCATAAATATCCACAAACTTTTTAACACATTCTATCGAAAACTTCTCCTTGGTGAACTAACATGTACTGCTGACTGCAGTTCGAGTGAACAGTGTCTGCTGCTGTCTGCGGTTACATGTTAGTTCACCAAGGAGAGGTTTTTTATAGAATGTGTTGAAAAGTGTGTGGATATTGTATGATTTGATTTACAACAAGACTCCTGAGGCAGGCCTTTGTGGGCCGAAACACGATCGTGTCGAGCCCATCATAATAAAAGAGACTGAACACCAACTGGTCACCTTTGTTGTTTTGTTTGCTGTTCATTGGTGTGAAAGCATTTTTTCCTGTTTGTTTCCATGGTAATTAACCACACCATTAAAAAATGATTAAAAACATTTTCTTTTAATTAATGTTTGTGTGAATATCCAAATGACACCTAGCAACACCTATGTCAAGGCACCTCCGACACCTACCGATACCTACCTGAAAAGTAGGCATGACTGGGGTGGAGTCTCTATAATAAAACCCTAAGCCGCGCATACGCACTTCCACTTGCGTGTTCCGTATGTCCGTGGCCTGAAGAAGTGCGCATGCGCAACTACAACTGCCCCACACTCGCGGCCCTGTGGGGCAGTGGCAACAACTGAGTGGTGGAGGGCAGCCCCGCTCCGCCCGTTAACCCTCCACAAACCTCCCGGCTCCAGCAGCGTAGGCAGCACTATAAACACGCTGCTTCGCGCCCTTCTACTGCCGATTTCCTCTGCCGCGTCTCTGATGACATCATCAGAGACAGACACGAGAGAGGAAATCGGCAGAAGAAGGCCGCGAAGCAGCGTGTTTAAAGTGCTGCCTACGCGGCTGGAGCCCGGAGGTTTGTCGGCAGTGGGAGGGTCAGGAGCAGGACAGATCAGCAGAACAACAGCAGTAAAAGAAGGGGGAGGAGCCGAACGGAGCAGGCCAGATCATGGTAAGAGAAGGGAAAGGGGGGTGGGGGAAAATGCTGCTACTGCTATACAGGGACTTGGAGGGGAAGGGAAATACCGCTGCTGCTTCTGCACAGGAAAGGGGGGGGGCGGATAGGAGGGAAATGCTGTTGCTGCTGCATAGGGAAGTAGGATGGAAATGCTGCTGCACAGGGAAATGGGGAAAAATGACAGACAGACAGCGGGAGGGAGGGAGGGAGACAGAAAGAAAGAAAGATACAGGGGCAGGGAGAGGGACAGAAAGACATTCAGAGAAAGGGGGCTAAGGAGAGAGAGAGAGAGAGAGAGTCAGCAGGAGGGAGACAAACAGACATATATTCTAGCACCCATTAATGTAATGGGCTTAATGACTAGATAATAAAACCCTAAGCGGCGATTGCGCACTCCTACTTGCGTGTTCTGTATGTCTGTGGCCGGAAGGAGTGCGCTTGCGCGCCTACAACTGCCCCACACTCGCGAAGGGAGAAGATACAGAAACAAAGAAAGACTGACAGACAGCCAGGGAGAGAGACAGTAAGACAGGGGGCCAGGGAAGAGACAGAGACACACAGGGGGGACAGAGATAGAAAGAAAGGGGGGGCAGGGAGAGATAAAAAACATAAAGTAAGAAAGAAAGAAACGCCTCAGCGACCCATTGTGCTAAAAGTCTACACATCTATTCTAGCACCCGTTAATGTAACGGGCTTAAATACTAGTAATAAATATAACTTGAATCAGATCAATAATTTCCAAAGGACAAAAAATAAGAAATATCTATTCAATTATATAGACCACAATACTTTGAGAGAGGACAACTGGAAATTAAAATTTTTGAAAAGGATATACAATTAATCAAATGAGAAAACAGCAATATCCCGTTAATCCTACAGCTGGTATTATGACAAGTTACATATCTTAAGTTACAGATGCTACACTCTCCCTAGATTCTACAAATTCTAACAGCTTTTAGAATCCAATAACAAGAAATTCTTTGTTTGATATATATAATAAAACATTTCACGGGAAATTTCAACAAAAAAATTCCTCATGGGGCTAGGACTCTTGGCTTTAATGCCAGGAATTCCTTTCTACGCCTCTGGGACCTCTGAGACATGTCAGGAAATATTCGCACATTAGAGCCCAATAACTAGTCATTTATATGTCGGAAATAAAGATGCAATACATATTATCTATCTCTTTCCAAAGCAAGAGTTATCAGCAAGATTTTTCTTTCTGTTATGACCTCAAGTGAACTTTCCAAGAACGTTGTTAAATTCATATCCATCACTTTATCTACTTGAGTCTCATTAGGGGTAGAGACCCCTGCAGGTTTCTTTATTTGAAGGTAATTAGCTCTCACAATCGGGGCCAAATTGTTGGAATAGCAAGAATTTATGTAAAATATTTTCTTACCATCTCCAAAGGAGAAATCAAAGGGCACTTAGAAAGTTTGAGGTTAGCATCCATTACTAATACGGCTTGCCATAACGCTTCCATATCAATCTTTTTAGGCTTTTCAAGCACCCCAAACTGGATAGAAAATACTCCAGAAGCACCTCTCACCTCTGCTCCAGTGCTTGTTAGATGAAATAACTCTCCTACCGCTCCTTCTCCCATAGAAGTTGGTGCAGGAGACCCTCCAATGCTGAAGTCCAAAATCTCCATTCTGGGTTCGTCTACCTCAGTCTCTCCAGGCACTGGTGTGCTTCCTGGTTGGGGCGGGACCAGCCACTGCTCTGGGCTTAGGGACGCCCGGTCAGAGTGGAAGCCAGGATCTCCCGAAGTCATCGGACTCTCCCCCGAAGTAGGGCAAACAGGTTCACCGGAGGGGGAAAAGGCTGCCAGTAAAGTCATCTGCCTCAAGCGCTGCGGGGCCTCCACCGCCACTAGAGGATTAGAGCACGGGGTTCCCTTCCTTTTTCCCATAACAGACGGGAAAGGCTGCTGGTAATGATGCTAGTAGGGAACCGACTGTTCAGAGCCTCCCTCTCAGGCGTATGCTCTCAACGCCATCTTAGCCCTCTCTCCCGGTGCCTTGCCAATTTCAATGCAGAACTTTAATCATTTTAAAATTGTTTTTAATTGGCTTTTGATGACATTTTCAATTATCACACCATTTAAACCAATTAAAACACTGCAAACTAAAACTCCTCAATTCATCGAAAAATATCTTATTCCCTATGAGCCATCCCATCTTCTCAGATCTTTAGACCACAGATTACTTACCATTCCCTCTATGCAAATAATAGGCACCAAACGACAGGATATCTTTTCAGTTATTGCCCCTCAGCTTTGGAACGCTCTTCCTGCTCTCATGAGAGAAAAAGAAAATCTAGGCCGCGTCAAAGGTCTTCTAAAGAGCCACTTATTTAAAGACGTGTTCAATATTTAAACCCTACTCCAGTTGCCACCCGTCAATCTTTCAAAAGAAACAATTTTCAGCTTCCCCTACCTTTTGTTCTTTCCTTGTTTCTCTGTTCTATATCAACTGTATTTCGTCCCCACATACCTATCGTCTCATGTCAGTCCAGTCCGACTAGTCTCACATTAGTTACACCATTTGTTTTAAAGTTGTTTTATATTTATTTTAAATAATATTTGTACTTTTATTGGTGTTTTAATTTTATTCCCCTTTATATTCTACCTGTAACTCGCTTAGAAGTTTTGATAAGCGACAGAATCAAATTTTAATAAAAACTCGAAACTTGAAACCTAGGAGCTCCTTTTACAAAGCTGTGCTAGCGGTTTTAGCGTGCACTTAGCACGCGCTAAATTGCCACATGTGCTGTACGCTAACACCAGCATTAAGCTGGCATTCTAGCCACGTAGCGCCGGTTTAGCGTGCGCTAAAAATGCTATTGCAGCTTAGTAAAAGAAACCCTAGGCTCTGCATGGAAAATTGGTTAGGTGCTGCTTATAGAATCAGGGCCATTGTCATCTCTATTATTATGCAAAAATCCATGTAAATATTTTTATATATACATGAATATATAAAACTTTATAAGTTATACATTGTGTACCATGTTTGGGGTAATGGGGTAATTCAGCTGAGGCTATTTTGGTTCAAAAAGCAGTTCTTGGTGAATAGGGAAGGCAACTACCCATAGAGCCTCACTGCCTGTCCAGTTAAAAGACCTTCTTCCACTTCACAGGATATGTGTGTGTGTGTTATAAAAATCAACTTTATTTGATTTAATCCTCCACAAGAAAAGTAAATAATAATAATAATAATTTGGCAAACAAATCTTTTCCAGAGATGTTTCATAGTAATAGTTTACAAAACTAATAGGAGAAAATACTTTTTCATTCAATGTATAGTTAAGCTCTGGAACTCATTGCCTGTGATGTGATAAGAACAGTTAGCCTAGTTGGGTTTAAAAAATATGGATAAATTCTTTTTTTTTTTAATTTATCTTTATTCATTTTAAAACCATCAATAAGTGCAAAATATTACAGTCATATAACTCTATTAAAGCACTTAAATTTCATTACAGTTGTAATTTATGACAAATAAATATATCACTCCCCCATAATTATATTCAGAAAGTACACTCAAATTGAAAAAAAACCTTTCCAACCCATCCTCCCACCCACCCACCCCAGATAAATTCTTAAATTATTATCAAGGTAGACCCAGAGAAAGTCATTGCTTTTCCCTCAGAATCAGTAGCATGGAACCTTGTGACTTCATGGGATTCTGACAGGTATTTGTGACCTACTTGGTCAATGTTGGAAGCAGGACACTTGGCTAGATGGACCTTTGATCTGACCCAGAATGGAAATTCTTGTTTTAACGTTTAAATATAAGCCCCATTCCTCAAAACCATCTCCCTTTAGTAAATATGTCTGGTGCCCACCCGCCTCCTTATCTCCCTGAAGCACTTAATTGAAACCCCCAGGAGTGATTCCCAGTAAGTTCCATACCAGTGATTGCAAGTACCAAAATGTAACCTTCAGGCCTGTAACAATAGGCGCATAGTACTACCACTGGGGGCCACCCTGCCAAATAAGTTACTCATAACTTATCTTAGACGAGTCCATAATTATTTTTAAACAATCCCCATCCACATAAAGCAGAATTTAAGTGTTATAAGTTTTGCAATAATATCTTGTTTATTAAAATCAGTGCAACACTTATTAATGTCCTGCAACAATTGATACAAATTAATGTGTTTTCAATTTGTAGTAAAAGGTGACATTTCCTGGCCTCCTTATATACGTTGGGCTTTACTGAACCGCAGAAGAGCTTCTTACTGCGGGCTAGCGAGGTAAATGCTCTGATGCTAATAGGAATTGAATGAGCATCAGAGCATTTACTGTATCTCGCCAACCTGTGGTAAGAAGCTCTTCCACAGTTTAGTAAAAGGAGCCCGTACTTTTGTAAGAAAGTAAAACAAGAGGTAATTTGTTGATATACAGTAAATTGCTTTGAGGATATTACAGGTTATGTTCTCTGATATGAGATTTTTTAAATTTTTCTTGTTTTATATGTTGTGGTGTTTTGATAAATTTACTGCTTTTTATTTTTTAATCATTGCAAACAGCTTTGTTTTGATCTTTGGAGGCCTAGAGGGCAGCCTATAAGTATCTTGAAACATAAAATAAAATAAATATATAGGTAGCTATTTAGATATCCTGGGATTTCCAGTTATACCGGTTTCAAATAAGAGGAGAATCCACTTGAGACTAGTAAATTGATTAAGTTCATCAAGGTTAGCAATATTAGCTTTTCTTCTTATTTCCACCTTTAGTAAATGAAACATTTTTTAAAAAAAGAATGTGTGCATGTGTGCTTGAATAAATTAATGTAAATCATTCTGAGCTGCCCTGGGAGAACCTTATAAAAAATTTAATAAATAAATATGGGTGCAGTGGCAAAGCCAGACCTGGGTCTTTCAAAAACTCTCCCTCTCCTCTGTCCCAGATTCTGCATCTGCCTTTCCATGCCCGTGGCCAAACTCCCCCCTCTCTGAATCCCTTCTCCCCCTATTGCCCCTTCACCTCAGACCTGTCACTATCAGCAGCAGTGATTTATATCTGTTGGATCTGTTGCCCTCCTAAGTTTTCCTCTGCTGCGTCCTGCCTTCATGGATATCACTTTCTGTTTCCTCTCTGGCTGGATGCAGCAAAGGGACGCTTGAGGGCTGCACTGACAAAGCATATGAATTGATAGTACTGCCAGCAACAGTTCTGAAGCAGAGCAGGGAAGGAGGGGTTGAGAGAGCGAAAAAATTGCTGGTCTGTGGGCTAAGAGGGAGGGGCCGATATTGGATTGGTTAGCAGAAAAGGAGACAGGGGCATGAGATGGCTGCCATAGCAGTATGAGGGGGGCTCATTGACAACCACACAGGGTAGACCTGAGCCAAAAATGAGTGGGCTTGTGTCTACCCAGGCCCTTTCATAGCTATGCCACTGCATGGATGTGTGTCTCATTTACATGCCTAAGTGTGCCAATATATGCCTGCTATTAACCTGGTGTAATCGGGAGCACCTAAATGAAGGTGCCTTTCTGTTGACTTATGCTAAGATTCTATAAAAACACCATATGTGCATAAGAATTTTTATCAACTTTCTGGTAGCTCATTTCTAGTGCCCAGTTATGGAATTGCCCCATGTGGGTTTTGTAGTATCACATATAATTTAGAGAATGTGCTATTTAATTCATTACTGTCATCAGTTTTCAAGAAAACATATATTTATTTGACATTATAATTACAAATCAACAATCCAAATTATATCATAATGTATACTTTATACTGTGCACGGGTCTTTCATTCTTACCCATATAATCTGTTTAAGATGTATATATTTCTGGAAATGTTTGCTCCCCCCATGCATAGTTCAAGATGGACTGCTCTGTCTAGTATTCATGCCATGTGAAGAAGATATCAGAACCTTATGTTCTCGTATAAATTGGTGGAGGTATATGTCAGGGTTTTGCTCTACTATGTTGTTTCATAATTTGTGTTTTAGTGGCTAGGTATTTCATTCTTCTTCTCTTTGATAGCCTCATTAACCTGTGGGGATAAGTTAAACTTGTCAGTCAAAAGGCAATATATTGAAAGGTCAAAACAATAAAGTACTTCATTACATTTTTAGAATTTGTGGCAAAGATCATAGTTCTTTTTAGACCTCATTATTCATCCAGTCATTTCTGCACTCTTGTAGTTGTCTCTGAATGGGATTCTGCTGTATCTTTTGATCGAAAGGTCATATAATGAAATGTTTAGCCCTGAGGTCTTTCAACTAGAACGATTACCTAATATTTCATTTTGATTTTATTGTAGTTTCACAAAACTCTTTACCTTTAGTGTTTACGAGGGAACATATCACTGAATTTTGATATTTAAAGGGTTGTGTTCAGTAAGTTAGTTCAGCAAAAATGCCCATAAAATATAAATCTCAAAGACTGTAAATCAAGATGGTAGAGATTTTGCTATGCTCTGTATTGAGCTTCTATTATTGGTTTACAAAATAATTGTTGTTTACATTTCTAAGGAAAAGATATCTACCTTAAAGTAAATGAATAGCACGATTTTATAGGACAATGCTATCCTGTAGCAAAAAAATCTGGACAAAATAAAAACTTCAGTGTTTTTCCTATTGAGTTTATAAATGCTATTTCTTGGAGCCTCCAAATTATTCAAGAAGCCACCCCCTTCTTAATTTAGGATACATTATTTGAGGATATATGGACCAATCTTCAAGAGTATCACACATACAATAGTAGCATAGTAAATGACCACAGATAAAGACTTGAACAGTCCATCCACATAAATTCATGATTATATTAAATTGAATTGCCTTTTTTTCTTTGATATTTCTGGGCTGTAGACCATAGAAGTCTGCCCAGTACTGTCCTTAGGTTCCAACTACTGGAGTTGCCGTTGACACTCACTCCATCCTATCCAAACCATCTTGTCATTTGCGGGGTACAGACCATAAAAGTCTGCCCAGCAATCTCTTTGCATTCCAAATTACTGGAGATCCCATTGAAGCCCTTCCCTAAACTGAAATGCCATACACAGGACACAGATCGTGCAAGTCTGCCCAGCATTGGCCTTAGTTCTTCAATTTATATCATTCATTTTCTAATTAGAGATCTATGTTCGCCCCATGCTTTCTTGAACTCCGTTACCATTTTTATCTCCACCACCTCCACCCAGTGAAAGTCTGTTGCGGAGAGAAAGATGTTTTTTTGTTGTTTCCTTTCTCTCTGAGACAGATAAGAATAGCTTGGCTGATATTTAAACTCCATGGTGACTGTTGCTTTAAAATGCCATTTAACGTTATAGTAGGATATTTGGTGCTGCCTGATGCCTGGATATAGACTGATCACAGGAAGTTATTCAGGTACCACTGATGTTCAGTTATCTGGGTTCTGTCTCTGAACATCAGTGGTACCCAGAAAACTTCCAGCTCTCCCTCTGGACCTGGTAAAGGAAAAGAAGATGGTATTTGATATACTGCCTTTCTGTAGCTACATTCAAAGTGGTTTTTATAATATGTACTGTATATAGGTCAATGGAGGGCTAAGGGATCCTTTTATTAAGCTGCATTAGTGGTTTTAGCGCACGCAGCATTTTAGTGCATGCTAAACCCACGCTATTCGGCTAGAACTAACGCCAGCTCATTAGCATCTAGCACGCGTGGCAATTTAGTGCGTGCTATTCCGCGCGTTAATGCCCTAACGCGGCTTCGTAAAAGGAGCCCTAAGTGACTTTCCCAGAGTCACAAGGAGCTGCACTGCGAATGGAGTCCTGGTTCCCCTCTCTTTCAGGCTTCTGCACTGCATTAGGCTGCTCCTCCACTCTAGGTACTGCCAAGCTGGTGCTCTAGAATGACAGTAGGGGGGAAAGGGATTGGGATTTGCATACCACCTTTTTGTAGTTATACAACCATATTCAAAGCGGTTTTGCATACAGGTACTTCAAGCATTTTCTCTATCGGTCCCAATGGGCTCGCAATCTATCTAATGTGCCTGGGGCAGTGGAGGATTAAGTGACTTGCCCAGAGTCACAGGGAGCAGCGTGGGGTTCGAACCCACAACATCAGGATGCCGAGGATGTAGCTCTAACTGCTGCGCCACACTCTACTCAAGCAAATGTAAATGCTGGAGAAAATTGAAGTGTCATAGAGAGTGAAAGAAAGTGACTAGAGGTGGATCTGTTCTCTGGTATTGAAACTCTTAAGTGGGATGGAAGACATGTTTCTCGGGAGGCCTGCCAGGCACTGACTGCTACTAAAGTCATACATACCACCAGTGGCATAGTAAAGAATGGGTGGACAACCCCGGTGGCCGTCTTGGTGTGGGCGCCGGCACCTCTCTCTTGCTCCTTTCCGCTCTCCCTCCTCCCCCGCTGTGTGCATGCCTTCAATTCAGTGTGAGCAGCAATTTCAACCTGCTGCTTGTGCTGGCCTCAGCGCTCCACTCTGATGTTACTTCATAGTCCCACGATTAGGAGGTGACTTCAGAGGGAGAGCCAATGCTGGCGCAGGCAGCAAGTTGGAAATGCTGCTTGCGCCAGGGAAGCTATACAGGTGCGGGGGAAGGGAAGGGGATTGCATGCAGTAGGGGGGGGGAGAAGGAGCGGGGTGGGTGGATGGGTGGGAGTGTAGAAGAGGGCAAGAGAGTGTGGCACCACCCTGGGTGCCTTCCACCTTCACTACGCCACTGCATACCACCACCAAAGAACCTGAGAAGACCCAGAGGAGGCAGATTAGAGCTTAATCCTCATACTTTGATAGTGAGGGTAGAGTTGTCCTGTTGATTTCTTTTACTGATTTCAATGGATATAACCTAATAGCAGTATATAATCCAGTATATAATGTCAATAATGAAAATTATAGAGGACTATTCTACTTGGCAAACAGGGAGGTGTTTCGAAATGGCTGCAGGTTCTTTCTCCACACCCCAATGCCTAAACTTACCTAGAGAGGAAATGATGAAAATGGGCATATAACCTGAATTACATAATGCCTTGGTATGCTCAAGATCAGAAAGGAACCATTTAAGGCAATGCTTCAACACAGAGAATTTAGTATTGAGATACAGTATGTGAGAGTCAGCTTCTAAATTCCACTACAAAGATCCCAAAATGAAAAGCAGGGAAGTAGCAGAGATGTCAGGAGGGAAAGGGGAGATGCTGGACCATAGGCAGGATGGAGAGAAGAGAAATGCTGGGCTGCATGGGGGAGGAGAGGGAAGAGAGGGGGGAAGATGATGTGCCATTGGGAGGAGATGCAGGATCGTGGAGTGGGGAAATGGGGGAGATGCTGGACTCTTACTCTCTATAACAGGAATCCCAAAGTAATTTGTACCATTTTATGCCCCACTGGAGGAAATAGTCAATGGTATTGCTGTTCACAGAATTAAAGGCTTCTTAGGGGAACTCAAGGACCTCTATTTTGGATAGCCTTTTAAAATATGTTGCCACAGCTGACGAAGCATGATATTTTGAGCTGTGCTAACATGAAAGAAATGTCTTGCAAAGTTTAGCTAAATGACTAAATAAGTCAAGAGTTCATTTGCATTCCATATTGTAACCAGACAGACTTCGTGCCTGCCCTGGTTCCAGATAGGGTTCCTATTAAGACTCCCAGTAAAACCCGGAAAGGAGTGTCTAAAGGTTGTCCTAGGAAGAATCTGGCTGATCCTCAGCCTGACCACCAGAGGGAGTTGGAATCTCCTGAAAGTTTCCTAGACCAGCAATATTCAGGTCACCAAAGGAGGAGCTCTAGAGCTGCTTTAAGGACTGCTGAATCAGCCAGGTTAGGGTGTGGTCCAATCATTATAAAACCAGCAGCTCAGTTCAAGGGAGGAGGCAGGTTAGGGAGAAGGTTGGGACCTTTGCTCCCTGCGAGTCTCCTTGGGCCAGGCAGAAGCGAACCAGTCTCACCCATGGAGGTACAAGAAGCTGGAGATATTCTTGAAGAAACCGTGCCTGAGCTGGAACTCCCAATGGAGACTGACCTCTTGCCAGAGGAAATGAGCTTGGCTGAGGAAGCCATGGAAGTTGGTTTGTCCACCAGCTGTACCTGTTAACTGAAAGGAGCAGTGAAGAAACTGTGAGTGCATTTTTTTTTTTCAGCTTTCTTTATTGGAGAGACTGTTTGGAACAAAGCTGAACCTTTAAGGACTTTTTAGTTTTCTTTACTGTTCTGCATTTTGTTTTGTTTTTAAGAAGCTGAGGGTGCCTGAACTGAGGGAGAGGTTTGCTATAATCTGGGAGGGAAATTTGAAGCTATTATATGCTGAAAAATAAAGCAAACCTGAGGCACTCTCCTTTTCCTGGCAGTGCAATTTCATGGCTGCCAGAGGCTTCCTTTTGAAGCACTAACAATAGGGTATCCAGTGCCTTAAACCCTGTTGTGTTTTGTTGTTTGTAATGAACTAAATGCCCTGCTTAGGAGCAGGCTAAATTGAATGCTAAGGGAAGCACAAAACCCAGTGGGGTGAAGAGAAAAAAAAAAT
This sequence comes from Geotrypetes seraphini, assembly GCF_902459505.1. Taxonomy (NCBI): domain Eukaryota; kingdom Metazoa; phylum Chordata; class Amphibia; order Gymnophiona; family Dermophiidae; genus Geotrypetes; species Geotrypetes seraphini. The sequence goes on along the minus strand of NC_047085.1, from coordinate 84,053,635 downwards.
ATACAGTGGTGCCTCACACAACGAACTTAATTGGTTCCAGGAGCAAGTTTGTTATGCGAAACGTTCGTTATGTGAAACGCGTTTTCCCATAAGAATACATGTAAAAAAAAATAATTCGTTCTGCAGCATAAAATATGCTAAGATGACATAAAAAAAGATAAATTTTTGGTTATTATTTTTATTTAGATACATCTAAAAACATAATTGTTTTTTAAAACAACACACATTTTTTAAATTTAAAGACAGACTAAGTAGAGTCTAATTTTACAGTGAGAGAGGGCAGAGTCTCAGCGGCAAAAACTGGGACTTAACTGTTCATTTTTTTTTTTTTCTACCGTGTTTCCCCGATGATAAGGCAGGGCCATCAAATAAGACAGCCCCCCCTTTTTAGAAAAAAATGTAAAATAAGGCACCCCCCCGCAAATAAGCCACCCACCGATACCTGCGCTTACCCGAATCGGGTGGTACGGTGGGTGACTCCGTGTGGTCCCTGGCACCCCCGACACGATCGGGGCAAGAGGGAGCTCAAGCCCTCTTGCCCCCCCGACTCCCCGACACGATCGGGGCAAGAGGGAGCCCAAGCCCTCTTGCCCCCCCGACTCCCCGACACGATCGGGGCAAGAGGGAGCCCAAGCCCTCTTGCCCCCCCCCGACTCCCCGACACGATCGGGGCAAGAGGGAGCCCAAGCCCTCTTGCCCCCCGACTCCCCGACACGATCGGGGCAAGAGGGAGCCCAAGCCCTCTTGCCCCCCGACTCCCCGACACGATCGGGGCAAGAGGGAGCCCAAGCCCTCCTGCCCCCCCGACTCCCCGACACGATCGGGGCAAGAGGGAGCCCAAGCCCTCTTGCCCCGCCGATTCCCCAACTCCCCGACAATATCGGGCCAGGAGGGAGCCCAAGTCCTCCTGGCCACGGCGACCCCCTAACCCCACCCTGCACTACATTACGGGCAGGAGGGATCCCAGGCCCTCCTGCCCTCGACGCAAACCCCCCCTCCCCCCAACGACCGCCCCCCCCCAAGAACCTCCGACCGCCCCCCCAGCCGACCCGCGACCCCCCTGGCCGACCCCCATGACACCCCCAACCCCCTTCCCCGTACCTTTCTGTAGTTGGCCGGACAGACGGGAGCCAAACCCGCCTGTCCGGCAGGCAGCCAACGACGGAATGAGGCCGGATTGGCCCATCCGTCCCAAAGCTCCGCCTACTGGTGGGGCCTAAGGCGCCTGGGCCAATCAGAATAGGCCCGGGAGCCTTAGGTCCCTCCTGGGGGCAGGGCCTGAGGCACATGGTCGGGTTGGGCCCATGTGCCTCAGGCCCCGCCCCCAGGAGGGACCTAAGGCTCCCGGGCCTATTCTGATTGGCCCAGGCGCCTTAGGCCCCACCAGTAGGCGGAGCTTTGGGACGGATGGGCCAATCCGGCCTCATTCCGTCGTTGGCTGCCTGCCGGACAGGCGGGTTTGGCTCCCGTCTGTCCGGCCAACTACAGAAAGGTACGGGGAAGGGGGTTGGGGGTGTCGTGGGGGTCGGCCAGGGGGGTCGCGGGTCGGCTGGGGGGCGGTCGGAGGTTCTTGGGGGGGGCGGTCGTTGGGGGGAGGGGGGGTTTGCGTCGAGGGCAGGAGGGCCTGGGATCCCTCCTGCCCGTAATGTAGTGCAGGGTGGGGTTAGGGGGTCGCCGTGGCCAGGAGGACTTGGGCTCCCTCCTGGCCCGATCGTGTCGGGGAGTCGGGGGGGCAAGAGGGCTTGGGCTCCCTCTTGCCCCGATCGTGTCGGGGAGTCGGGGGGGCAAGAGGGCTTGAGCTCCCTCTTGCCCCGATCGTGTCGGGGAGTCGGGGGGGCAAGAGGGCTTGGGCTCCCTCTTGCCCCGATCGTGTCGGGGAGTCGGGGGGGGGCAAGAGGGAGCCAGGCGGAGAGAGGGCAGTTAAGGATGCAGCTCGGGCGACTTCGTTGTGTGAAACGAAGTTCGTTGTACGAATCAAGACATAAAGTTCGTTGTGCGCAGCGTTCGCTGTGCGAGGCGTCCGTTATGCGAGGCACCACTGTATATATATTTTTTTTTGAAGTTTATGTTTGGACTGTTCATTATTCTGCTGTTTGAATTTGAACTGAAGACCTTCTACTCACCTGTTGCTGGTAGTACTACTAATAATCCTGACTTTACTACCTAAAAGAAAATAAATCCTGAGTTTTGATTTACTTCTTTTTCTGAGGAATTGTGGTTTATTTTTGGTTTTACTCTTGGTGTCAGTCCATGCCTGCAGGGTGACTCCAGTCCGGGTCACACGCAGGTGTTGTTGTGTGTGTAACCACTGTGAGGTGCTGTGGAGGCTCGTTCAGGCCACAGACCCGGTTACAATATCTAAAATTTTCAAAAATGTGTCCATCTTTTCAAATAAATACCACACTATCCTCCAAATTCTGAATAGGTCACCCAAATTTAGACATGCATTTTTGGGCATGGAGTGCAGATACATTTGTAAACTAATTGGTTCAATTGGTGAAAACAATAATTGACTTTAATAAATGCTAATTGGTGCTCATTACTGGTTACATGCATATCTGCTCTGTGCTCCTATTCCATAACCTTCATGCCACATTCACCTTGCGTGCAACTGCAAAGAAGGCATGGCTAAGGCAGGAGCTATAGAATGCTTCTATTTCTATGCCTAACTTACAGTAGTTAGGAATGAGTATTTACACCAGCCTTTGGCAAGCATAAATGCTTAAGTTAGGCTTCTATAAAGAGAGTTCCCTTCAGAACTGCCTTTACTAAATTTGCACTTAGGACCTGTTTCTATATATGGTGCCTATAAAATTGGCATTGATTAGAACAGTGCTTAGCACAATTCTATAAGGTACAAGTACCTTTTATAGACTTGCACCTGTGTGTCACATAATTTAGGTTCCCCCATGTAGGCCAGCTAAAACCAGGCCTAAATGCCTGCACCTAAATTGTGTGCACATTGGGAATATTCTATAACAATGCACGCAACTTTTAGAAATACCCACAAACCACCCCTGGCCATGCCCCCTTTTCAAATCCAAACACTGCAACTAGCACGTACTTTTTTAAAAAAAATAAAATCATATTCTCTAAGTTATGCACATAACTTTAAATTGGTGCCAATTAGCATCAATTACAAAGTGGCAGTTATTGGAGCCAATTAATCATGTTATGCGTGTACATCATCTACACGCACTGATGTGCGCACACAACCTTAGGCACCATATACAGAATTTGGGTGTTAGATGGTGCACACTAACATTTGTTGCCCTATACAGAATTTCCCTCTATGGCTTCAATTATGAGCTTTAACAACCTTATAATTAAAAAAAAAAAAAAGAATTGGGTGATAGGTGCCTATCTTCTTAGGTGCGATTCTATAAAATATAGGCGCCTATCGGCTTCTAACTCCAAAGTAGCTGTGTTTAGGGGCAGAGAAGCATTTAGGTGCCTCTAAGCACAATTCTCTAAAGGACATAAGTACCTATAATGTAGGCCTTTAAAATCATGGCCTACGTTACAGGCGCCTAAGTTTTCAGTTAGACACAATTCTGTAATAGGCACCTATCTTTTTAGATGTCAATTACAGAATTTCCCATAATACACCCTTTCAACATAATGTGCACTCTTTTCCCAATAGTGGGTTATGGTTTATGGCTTATTTAGTTATAGCTCCCCTTTAACAAGGTGGGTTACAATACCACATTCACAATAAGTATTCCAAAACAGCCATATATAAATTTAATCAACATATACAAATTCAGCAGATAAAAAGTGAGAGAATCATTGCGCATGCACACCCTATTGGGAAAGAGTATACACTATGGACCTGATTTTTGAAACGTGCATTCTGATTTTAGGCGGCGGTAGGCATCCTTCCGCCGTCTGGCAGCCAATCAGGACACATGTTTATAGATAAAATCCTACGAGGAAGGACGCCTGCGAGGAAGGCATATGTAGTGAGCCTATGGAGATGCATAAGGACGCTTAAGCACGCCTAAGGCGGGGTGTGGGTATGGCTTCACCTGGAAGTGGTCTTGGGCATACTTAAGCATCTCTATGCATCTCTGTAGACATGAAACAGATGCCTTAATTGTGGGCCTGCAAAATGCTGGCCTGCATTTAAGGCGTCTGTCAGGAAAACTAGCTGCAATTCTGCGATTGACACGCAGTTGGCGGCTGCTTCTTAGGTGGCCACCAAGATTGGCAGCCTTTATAGAATCAGGCCCTATATGCATAGAGGGTGTATTATGAGCACAAAGGACTCAATTCTATAAATGGCACTGAAAAATTTATGCTGACTAAATAACACACTAGGGGCAAACTCTATATAGTCCGCCTAAAGTTAAGCACCTACATTGGTGTGCCTAGCCAATGTAGTCACCTAACTTAATTGATTAATGGGCTTAATTGGCACTAATATTTTGCACTTAGAACCTCATAATTGGCTTTAGTTGGACTTAATTTAAATTTAGGCGTCTAATTAAAAAAAACATGATTCTATAAAAAGTAGGTGCCTAGTCCAAAACGTCTACCTAAAAATGGGTGTGGTTAGGGGGTGGATTATGGATGTTTTTTTCAAGTTATGTGCCTTTTTGTGAATTAAGCACTGTTATGCATGTAACTTAGCTGCAGGTATTTAGGTTAAAAAAAAATCCCTGGCATACATTGGATGCACCTAAAGTTATGTTGCCTAGTAATGATTATTTTAAAATCGCCTAGGCAACGCTATACAATGCACTTAATTTTTATAGAATTGCACTTAATACTATACTAGTCGATGCCAATTTTTTTAGGTGGACTATATAGAACTGGGCCTTAAATACTAGTCTATAAATTATACGTAGTGTTAGGTTACATCTACTATTCTTTTCTTGGTACTCCTTATTTGTGGATTTTCTTTCCCCTTCATTTAGTACTCAAAGTTAGGTGCCATTTATAGAATAGTACTAGCCCCTGGATCCATGCCTAACTTTAGGTATGAGGATTTATACCAACTAAAACCTGGTGTAAATCCTCATGCCTAAATTAGGTACAGAGTCTCTATTCTTTAACCGTGCATCTAAATTGCAGGAATCCACCTAGGACTCTCCCAACTCCCATAACTCCTTTTTGGAACCATGCATTAAAATTTACATTTGGATCCTATCACCTAAAAATATATACACAAATGTTAATTGATGCCAGTTAGCATTGATAATTGATTATCAGCACTACTTATAGTTTATTATTTATATTCTGTCTTTATACAAGGTGGATCACAATAACCAGCTATTCAATTAAATTATGTACAGAAATTGAGCATGTGCCCACATTTCAACATGCAATTTTTAGCACTATTTGTAGAATTAGGATGCTAGTGTGCACTCTTTAAGAAGAGGATGTACTATTAAAAACCTTCATTCAGAATGAATAAAATATGAACAAAAATGACATGAAGGTTTTCTGGCTGCTGATTCCTACTGATGCTTAGTACATACAACTCTAAATTAAACAATAAATACGACATATGTTTTCCATAATCAAATTAATTTCCAACAGGACTCTCAGGCTCTTAAGGTTAATATTCCAAATCTAATCCACCAAGCTTCTATGATCCTAGCTCCAACATTTTGGGGGTAATTTTTTACAGGTCACTTAATATTAAGTGTCTAAAGTATGTGCACTAACCCCCAGATTCTCTAACTGATACTCATGTTGGCAGCCACCTTAAAAGCTTATGTCAATCACATGACAGCGTCAGTTAAATAATTAGACCTCAAGCAACTACATAGGTGCAATTCATGCAAACTCAGAAATATAGGCCCGGAAAATGCTGGCCTATATTTTTGGAATCTATCTTAGCTGATGGCAGGCTATGGGGGGATCCCCTGGCAAACCATGGCAGAGGAATCTCCGATCAGCTTTGGGGAGTCCTGTTGGCTCACCTGATTGGGGATTCCCCTGTTGTGATTAACTGAACCAGCAGGGAGATCCCTTATTCCTCTTTCTCCCTCCTACCCTTCCTCCCACCAACTGATTCCCCCAGTACCCCTTCAATGAGAGATCCCCTCCTCCAAGCTCAACATCCCCATACCCCTCCTCGTGCCTTTGATGGACAATCGGCAGGAGTGATGCCCACTCCCTCTTGCTAGCAGGCCCGCCTTATTCAAATGGTGGGCCTTCCTCTTCCCGGGGCACCCCGGGATGTACTGGGAAGTGGCCTAAGGCCCTAATTGGCCCAGGTGACTATAGGCATGGCCTTAGGCACCTGGGCTAATCTGGGCCTTAAGCCCCTCCCATGTTTTAATCATAATCATAATAAATGAAACTCCCTAAGCTGTTCTCCTGTTAGTCTGTCTTGAATAGAGTGTAAACTCTGTTGAACATGGATTGTCTTTTTTTACAAGTACAACACTACATACATCTAATAGTGTTATAGAAATAGTACATAGTAATTTTTATATCTAAATCTAAATAAATAGACAGACAAATCTGTTTTACTGCTTGGGATCTAGCTAGGTACCTAGGACCTGGTTGGCCATTGTAGGAAGCAGGATACTGGGCTTCATGGGATTTCAGTTTGTCCCAGTATGGCAATTATTATGTTCTTAATCAATACATATTTCTGATATACTCTACATCGTTACAGGTAGCAGAAACCAAAGCACAATTTTGAAAATGCATAACTATGCAATTTACAGCATTCTCCATTCTATTTCTCCTCCTTGAAATGCTTCCACTCAATGAACATTGTTTTGAAAGGGAAAATATCCACAAAAAATGCAAATGCAAACTTCTATCAGTTATTTTTCTTGTGTAATTCCCAAAGGGAAGGTATGTTCCCCCATTTTACCCTTAGGGAAGGTGGGAAACTTTCAGACAACTGTTATATGGGGTTAAATTGTCATTACCCATGTGAATGGCTTTTAAAAATGACCCTCCAAATGTTTGTTTCAGCTCATTGAACACAAACCTATATGATAGCTTCAATGTTAGATTATAATTGCAACAAAAGCATCTTAGTATAAAAGAAGTCATGCCGTATTCCTATGTGGGCAACTTCTAATCATAAAATCTATTTTACAGTCCCATTAACAGGTCATTTTCTGAAAATGAGACGGCATTCAAGTTGATGATGCTCCTTCCTTATGTAACTTCTCTACTTTCTGATAAAGAAATAAGAATCCTGAGTTCATATGGCATGCTACTATTCTATGAAAAGGGAACCATAGGTAATAATAACTGTAATTATTTTACATAAAAAAGGATAGCTTCAAGTGAAGAAAATAAAAATTCAGAAGAATCCATAGGACTGATCTGGGGATAAAATATGAATATTTCATTATTATTGATTTATTTTTTCCCCCATTTATACTCTGCCTATAAGCTAAGTGGATTCAAATATAAAACATGCACAATAAAAAACAACAGGTGAATTTTTCCCTTTGATGTCACTTCCTGGTAAATCATATAGGTTTATTTTTCCGCTTGCTTTTATTATCCTTACATTTATAAAGATCCATTGCCATTTTTATTGTTCCATTCAGCTTGGACCACTGACTTTCCACTTCTCGTATGTCCTTCTATCCTACTAACTCTTTCCTTAAGCGCTCCTTCATTTTACCTAATAAGCATATCTGAAATCTTGGAGTTTGTGTGTTTACACTTTCTTTAGCTTCTATATGAAACCATACAATGTAATAATCACTATATAACAGAGAGTAGTTAGCATCCAATTCATAGAAACATAGAAACATTATGGCTGATAAAGGCCAAATGGCCCATCCAGCCTGCCCATTAGCAGCAACCATTATCCCTCTCTGTAAAAGATTCCACTGCCTATCCCAGGCTTTCTTGAATTCAGGCACAGTCTCTGTCTTCACATCCTCTTCGGGAGACTGTTCCATTTATCTACCACCCTTTATGTAAAAATGTATTTCCTAAGATTACTCCTGAGCCTCTTAACTTCATCCTATGACCTCTGATTCCAGAGCTTTTTTCAAATGAAAGAGACTCGACTCATGCACATTTACTTCACGTAGGCATTTAAACGTCTCTATCATTTCTCCCCTCTCCTGCCTTTCCTCCAAAGTATACAAGTTGAGATATTTAACTGTCCCTATACGCCTGCTGATGAAGATCAATCACCATTTAGTAGCCTTCCTCTGGACAGACTATATCCTTTTTATATCTTTTTGAAGGTGCGGCCTCCAGAATTGCACACAGTATTCTAAATGAGGTCTCACCAAACTCTTATACAGGGGCATACAGGGTCCTTGTATACATGCCCTTCTATAGAGTCCTTTTTCCTACTAACCATACCTCTCCCTATGCACCCTAGCATCCTTCTAGCTTTCGCCATCACCTTTTCAACCTGTTTGGCCACCTTAAGATCATCACATACAACCACAACCAAGTCCTGCTCCTCTGTAATTCATATAAGTTCTTCATTCCCTAAACTGTACCGTTCCCTCGTGTTTTTGAAGCTCAAATGCATGACTTTGCATTTCTTAATATTAAATTTTAGCTACCAAATTTCAGACCATTTTTCAAGCTTCGTCTTGTCTTGCTTCATGTTATTCACACCATCCTGGGTGTCTACTCTATTAAAGATTTTGGTATTATCCATAAAGAGGCAAATCTTACCTGACAGCCCTTCAGGAATATTGTTTATAAAAATGTTAAAAAGAACAGGCCCAAGAACAGAACCTTGAGGCACACCACTGGTAACATCCCTTTCCTCAGAGCGATCTCCATTGATCACTACCCTTTGTAGCCTTCCACTCAATTAACCCATCCCGAGGGCATTATTTATTAGACGTCTGTGTGGAACACTGTCAAAGGCTTTGCTAAAATCTAAATACACCACATCTAGTGCACATCCTCTATCCAATTCTCTGGTCACCCAGTGAAAGAAATTGATCAGATTTGTCTGACAAGACCTACCTCTAGTGAATCCATGTTGCCTCCAGTCCTGTAATACACAGGATTCCAGAAACTTCATCATTACCTGTTTTAAAAGTGTTTCCATTAATTTGCTTACCACAGAAGTCAGACTTACCGGTCTGTAATTTCCTACTACTTCATTACTTCTCCAGTCCTCCGGTATAACTCCGGACTCTAGAGACTCATTGAAAAGGTCAGTTAGCAGAGCCACCAGAACTTCCCTTAGTTCTTTCAGCACCCTCGGATGTACACCATCCAGCCCCATCGCTTTGTATACCTTTATTTTAGCGTGCTCCTCACGAACACAACCCTCTGAAAATCGATCAGGGTCTACCACTCCTCCATCCTTATTCATGTTTGTATAACTCCATTGTTTGATCAGCAATGTAGTTAATATGTGATAAGTGTATTATATTATTTTTCTGTTAATTATATAGGAAAAGTGCTGGATAAACCCAAACAATTGGTGCAGAGGTTTTGTAGTTACTGTGTGGTAATTTTGTCAAATACAATGGGTCCCTTAATATTTAATGATTGTATGCAAAAGTTATACATTGTTTTTTTGTTAATTAATGGTGTTTAATTTTTGTTATAATAGAATATTTAATTCACATTTTTTGTTTTATACTTTGTGTGACATGAAGCTTGATTTTGCAAAAAGAATCTAGGCAGGAAAAGTGGTGTCCAAGTAAGAACATACATACTTTCCTATGTATTTTACAAAAGGCTTGCTGAATGTCAATCATTTTGTAAAACATATATGAGTGCTGGTACTGAAGTGTAAGTCCCACATGTACAACCCATGCATGTACATGTCAGCACTTTCACACATAAATTCCAGATTTTAGTAAACAGGACATTAAAAAAAAAAACAGATTAAGAAGCCAAGTGAAAAATGTACTATTTTTTGAATCAGAGCAAGTTTTTGCCAGGTACTTGTGAGCTGGATTGGGCTAGATGGACCATTGGTCTGATCCAGTGAGGCTATTCTTATGTTCTTAAGTTCAAGTCATGTCTACTTCTGAGAAGGTAGGTATAAATACCAATGACTGATTTGTTGTTGCTTTTAAGCACGTGCATATTGTAATTGCAAACTCATAAATACATACATGCTTTTTCAGTTTATCCAAAATATACTCTAAACATGTTCCTTGGAAACTGCAAAGAAAGGAAAAACAAGTGGCAGGTATCACCATAGGTGAATAAAATGAGATGAAACAAGTCCAAGCTAATGGGAGAAAGCAACACCAGTATGGCATGATCTGCTTTATTAGAAGATAATTTCATGCATTAAAACCTGGCGCTGCCACATTTCAGCAAGTGCCTTCATCAGAGTGTAAATATCACTGGACTTAAAATGTTGAAAGAACTAAAAACTGATGAGATACATTAAATTCCAATATCTTGTATCAAATTTACATGGGATTTAAGTAGAAATCACTACACAGGCCCTCTTTAACTAAGCTGCGGTAGAGGTTTCTACCTCGGCCCAGAGTACTACATGTTTCAGTGTTGCTCATAGGAATTATATTAGTGTCAGAGCAGCATCAGAACCTATAGGGGTGGGGGTGGGGGGGGATTTAGGAACTAACAAAATAGCAAAGTAAAAATCACTGTATGTAAACTGCACTTGCTGAAATGTCACCGAACATGGTCTAACTGCATGAGATTAGCTTCTAATAGAGCAGATTCTGCCATATTAGTGTTGTCTTCTATTGCTGTCTTGGACTTGTGTCTTCTCACTTTGGAAACTGCATTCAGTGGATCTGCATATATAAATAACGACTTTCTTAAAGAGACATGTATGAGTGTAAATACTATTTACGTACATATGTAAAAGCTATGCCAGTCTTCTAAAATAAACCCCATTGCTGGCAATTATTCATCTGAATCAAATTAAACTGATTCTAGAGAGTTCTAAGTATTTTTGTTTAAAATTATATGCAAGTATAATAATTTATTAAGATTATTGTATAGTCATTTAGTCTGATGGTGTCCTGCTGGGACTATACAAGTTAAAAGCTTTTTACATCCTAATCCCTTTTATTTTATGTGATTGCAGAACTTATCAATGTGACATGTTTAAAGATTAAAGTGGTTGTATTTGCAAAATAGACTCAGTCAGTGTTGGTTTGTAAATTTGCATAATTGTTTCTTTTGTGAAGGCTGCCTATTTTCAGTGGTGCATGGGCTTTTAGCACATTCAAGACATTAACACTTATCGCTTATTTCACTCATTTGATCATGTATCTGCTTCTTCTCACTGCTTATACAGTAATGAAAAAATATCCCAAGATCTAATTGCTGTTAACATCCACTTGGGAAAATGTATTTATTTTATTTACTTGTGTTTGATATAGCGGCAATGACAAAAAGTTAATGCGGCTAGGAGGTATATAAATATTGTGTACTTAGCTGCAATACTAAACCTAGTATTATATGTGACTATACATAGGATAATTGATTTGGTATAAACATATGCATATAAATAGGATAATCGATGTGCCAATAACATAAGTAGGATGATTGAGATTGAGAAAGATTACTGCAGATGGGCAGACTAGATGGGCCATTTGGCCTTTATCTGCCATAATGTTTCTATGATTGATTTATGTCATAGTTATGCCGGTATTAATAACTCTGTATTGTAACATCTTTACAGAAGCTCAAGCAAACCACTATGAACTGACTCCCCAGTCATTAGTGGCGGTATAGAAACTCACAATAAACAATACACAAAATATTAAAAAACATATATATAAGGGAGAATTTGCATTCCGAAAATCAATCAAAACCACTCTGTTTGACAAATTTATCACCTAAACAGAGCGACCTTCGCTCTATACCTTTTCCCCCTACAAACCCGAAGCAATATCTCAGGCAATTCCAACCCCTCTCTCTTCCACTCCCCTTTCAACCCCTCTTACATTCCCTCCCCTTCAACCCTTTTCTTCTGTAACATTCCCCTCACGCATTTGTAATTCACTGAATGTCCAGCCTTCTTTTGATGTGAACCGCTTAGAAGTCGTTTGACTACGGCGGTATAGAAAAATAAAGTTATTATTATTATTAGAAAAGAGAGAAAGAAAAATTGAAAGGGAAAGTGAATGAGAAGAGGAAGGCAGATGTGATTAAGGAAAATGAAGATGGTCAGAAGAGTAGTTAGGAGATGTTGGCCTGCTAGAAGAGCTAAGTTTTAATTAGGTTTTTGAACTGAGGATATGAGTGTTCCAGACAGAATACTAGGGGGAAGAAACTTCATAGTGTGGGACCAATATAGTCACATATCTAGCCTGAGATGAGAAAGAGGTGGTAAAGAGAGGAGAGCATGTATATAACAGTGAAGAGACTGCACAAGTATATAGGAGATTAGGAGGTTATTAAGGTAGTCAGGGACTTTGGATGGTAAGCCCTTGAAGACTAGGTTAAGAAGCTTAAATATACAGTAATATGGGTAGAGACAGGCAACCGGGTCCCAGAAATGAAGAGGAGAGATATGATCAAAGCAATTGGTATTATGGAGTAATTTAAAAGTTCAGTGAACAAGTTGTAAACATTTTACGATAGAAAGAAGTCCAGAATAAAGGGCACTACAGTAATCTATGAATACGTGAACAAGATGTAGTGATAAGAATGGCTTTACAGATCAAATTCTGTGTAGTACAAAGAATGAAGAATTGAGGACAGAATCAATTAGATTTTTAAAAGATACTTCCGAGTCAAAAGTAACACTGTGTTGTGGAAGGGCAGCATGTGATCAATAACAGGAGGGGAAGTGAGAAAGAATACAGGTTGTGGAAGTGGATCATTTCACACTTTGGAAGATTAAGAAACAGTAAGTTGTCCTTAAACCAGGAAGAGACAAATTAAAGACAGTCAGATTGTTGAGTAAGGAAGAAGCAGAAAGCAAGGAGTACAAAATCTGGATGTCATCTGCATAACAAAAAGGACTATAGCTTTGAGAAGGCCATGGTAGCCTACTCACTAAGAGCGAAGCCTGCCTTCCTGGAATTGGTACGTGGATATTTCTTACAGAGAGGAAGAGTGATGGCTGCGGCAGATGTATCTGCCTGCATTAGCAAAAGGTGCAGTTTTCCTGCTTCTTTCCCCAGTACTACAGCTGTAGGATTACAGCAGAGCAGCATTACCACACTGTGAAGGACATAAACCAACTTGAACAAATGTTTACACATCTATTCATTTCTTTATTCGCTTGCAGTTGGTGTTCATGCTTATTTGCAATGCTACTAGATTAAAGTCTCTTTGGTGGTTGCTTCATCCAGGCTAAAATAACTAGTTCTTTTTTTAAGAAAGCAGCTTCATAAATGGAATTTGTAAGTACATGAATCATTTGCAATATCCTAAAAGAATATTTTCCAAGAAAGATACATTCCTGAATCATGACAAGGGTGCCCGTGTCTGCCATCAGTGCAGTTTTCAATTTGTGCGTCAGACATTAAGCCCGGAGGGGGGGTTTGGTTTGTCGTCTGGGCATGGATTAAGCAGGAGGTTAGGAGTGGGCTGGCATAAGGGCAGATGGGTAAGTTTAGGGACAGCGGGAATGAATGTGAGCGTGAAGAAAGGTTGTGACTAATTAGAACTAAAGAGAAAGATAGTGAGTTTAAATGATGTTTCGATTAAGGATGCAGCCAAGTAAGAGTTCAAAAGATATAATATGTATCTGAGTAAATGGTATATTTTATAAGAATAAGAAAAGTTTCTTTTTTTTTTCTTTTATTTATTTATAATTTCAAATAATTACATACACAATTGTACAAGAAATACTAAATACATCTTTTTCAATTCATCATAAAACAAATGAATATGAAACCAAAGATAAGAAAGAAAATCACTTAATATACACCTGTTGAGGGAGAAAAAAAACTTTAAGAAACCTCCTTGTGGGAATCCAGGATTTAAACTAAATATAATAATAAAGAGGAAAAATAACTCGAGCATACATCATTCCTAACATTCCATGACCACATTATACTGTTTCAATCTGGACTATGGTAGGAAGCCCAAAAAGAAACCCAATTGGGCCGGATCAAAAAAATATACTATTCCCTTGATAGGAAACAAAACATTTACAAGGAAATCTTAATTGAAAGCTTGCCCCTAAAGAAATCACTCTTGTACGGTATGTAAGAAATTTTTTCCTGCGAGATTGAGTCCATTTAGATACATCTGGAAATATATTCACCTTTTCGCCTAAATAGGAGACCTGTTTCATTTTAAAGTATAACTTCAGTAACATTTCTTTATCTTGTAGAAACACAAGCGTAACTACCAATGTAGCCCGACCTTGCACCTCTATCTCAGATGTTTCCAGAGTTTGAGACCACTGCTCTAGTGCATATATTCACCCAGGGCTACACTTGCATGTGTATCTTACTGCATATTATTCTGTAAAGCAGGCACCTAATTTCCAGTGGCTTTTTAAAAAAATTTTTGTTTACTTTTTGCTTGGTTGAGTAAGCAACCTGCTTGGTTGAGTAAGCAACCTGCTCAACTAGTCAAACTGCATGAAACAAAAAGGAAGCAAGCAAACTGATTAACACAGGAACACCTACTCTTTGACCCTGACATACTCTCTCTCAAATAAAAAAAAAACCAAAACCCCAACAAAAAAAACATTTTTAACACGCAGTTTGTTCTCATAGATTGCAACTTTTCTACAGGATGCCTGAGTGTTTCCCACATTACTCCATTTTTAGTGCATTACTCATGCATTAGCTCCTAATGAAGATTAGTAAAAGGCCCCTTAGTTTTTTTAGAAGAACTTTTTATTCACTTCTTCAGAGAAAGGGTACCATCTCAGCGCAACAGAAACATTTCACTTTCCCCTATAGAATAACCAACCACAATTTATTACTTTGACTGTATTTCTAAAGCACTGGCCTTCTTTTTATTACTTTTATGTTCTAATATTGATTTTTGTGATTAAAATTCTCAGCAGGTTAACCAGTTTGAATTAAATCTGAACTTTGTCTCTACCGATGGCAGCTCTTTTCAAAAAACCTTCATATTCACCCTGATGGGATCTTTATGATCTAATCTGAATGCAAATATTCAAAGATTCTCTTATATTCTAAGACTGAAATTTAAAGCATAGAGAAAATCACTGCTGTGTTATTTTTTATATCTTTTGGCCTTACTCAGATTTATACTTTAGGTGAACAATACACTATTTGGGCCCTAGGCCTTAATCCTGCCCTGCAGAGTCTACCACCCGCAAACAAAGCAAATTACATAAAAAAACCTCAGTACAAGAAAATGAATGATTTGTAGCATTTTATTCAGTTTTTAATGCAATTTGTTTTGTTTGAGGGTGGTAGACTCTGCAGGGCAGGATTAAAGCCTAGGGCCCAAATTTTTATGAGGGGTTCTCTTGGGTCAAATGTATTTATTCAAAGACCCCTTCTCACCAATCTTGATTTACATTTTTACAATGTGTTTGTGTGTCTAAGGGATGGGGATGGGGGAATAGGCACAGCTATCCACAAAAGTCCGTCTGTCCTCTGCACTCCTTATGCATTGGCAGTGTACCTTTGTAAAAGCCCGTAAAACTGGATAATACATGTTAGTCTATGAATCCCTAAATATTTTTTGAGAACTCATGCTATTTTTTTTGCTACTTTTTTTATAGCACAGTGGTTAAAGCTACAGCTTTAGCACCCTGAGTTTGTGGGTTCAAACCCATGCTGCTCCTTGTGACCCTGGGCAAGTCACTTAATCCCCTCCATTGCCCCAGGTACATTAGATAGATTGTGAGTCCACCGGGACAAACAGGGAAAAATGCTTGAGTACCTGAATAAATTAATGTAAACCGTTCTGAGTTCCCCTTGGGGAATGGTATATAAAATTGAATAAATAAATAAAAAGATAAAGAGTAGCTTGCAATTGATATTTATGGATAACTGATAGAAGTTGATAATAGGAGGAATGACAGTTGAATTTGGGGATCTGGAATATCTTTTATTCAGCCACATTTTGAAAACGTTGAAGAGAAAACTTGGTAACTTTATTCGGAAGAATAAAAAGCATTGCAAAAGTCTAGTCTTTTGATTACATAGAAGCCACAACTGAGAAATTACATATCTAAGCAGAGTAGGACCACTAGATGACAGAGGGATAAAAGGGGATCTCTGGGAAGACAAGGCCATAGCGGAGAGATTACATTAATTCTTTACTATTATGAACATAGAACATTTGAGCTAAAGTATATGGAACTGTTTGAATGCTCTACTATGCTAATCCTCCCTGTGTGTGCCGTGGCTGGGCAGAACAATTACAGAATTTCTCTCAGCTGTGTTGTCTAACTGAGACCATAACTCAGGCACTCAGCAGCCTTAGCAAAAACGGTCTTGTGACAAGCTCAGGAGAATATGAACTGTCTGCTGTTCTAAGACATGATAGGACGTCATGTGCTTGCTGTAAAAATATCCTACATGTCTTGAACCCTGTTACAAGAGAACAGTTTTGTTTTTTTCTTGTTTCTTTCTGAAATACCAAGCTGGTCTCTGTGCTGAGCCAGTGTACTTAGGCTCAAGTGAACAGATCAGTTTAGTTGTTCTTTTGAGAGACTTTAAATCTTTATTTTCCCTACACTTTTGAAAACTGGATTCTGTGAAGTGCTGCATGTGAGACCCGTATGCTTTATTCTTTGTGACCATCAAGAGCGGAATAAACTATTATCATGTTTTTGAAAGAACTCTGACCAGACTTTGTCTTGTGTTGAATGGTGGAAGCTTATACTTACCTTTTGCTCCCAGGCCTAGGCAGTTGCCTAAGGCGCAGTTAGACCTGAGGATATCCCTGGTGGTAGGGAACACACCAGAGCATAGTTTTTGTTACAAGTCCACTCTGCTCTGAGGGGTGCTTGTGACAGTGTATAAAGATCATTAAGGAATTAAAGGTTCATCAATTAGTCAGTCTTTAAGTTAACAAATGTCTCTAATGGACCCCATATTTTTTAAAAATTTATATTTCCCATTTATTCTGCATACATTCTTTCATATCTGTAATATAAACAGAGTGTTTCCCACCAAAAAGAATAATTTAGCCTATCCCAGTTTTTCCAGTTTCTGGTTATCATCTGTATGGCCACCCCTGTCATGATCAGAAGAAGACTTCTTTGTATATGTTTATTGGATTCTTAGCAGTCAACATGTGTCCCAAATAGGACCACATAATAAAATAATGGTATCGATACCTCAAGTATCATATTAATTTTCCCCCATATTGATTTCTAAAAATTGAGTATCAAGGGAAAATAAAACAACAAATGATCCAGTGTCCCTACTTCAAGATGATAGTGCCAGCATCTATTAGACTTTGAACTATCCAACTTTTGTAAACGAACAGGGGTCCAAAAAATTCTATATAACAGAAAAAAAACAAGTTTGTCTTATAGATGCTGACGCTGTACATCTCATTCTCCAAGTCCAAATCTGTGGCCATTGAGTAGCAGAAATCTGCTGCTTTATCTCAATGCTCCAAATATCTTTTAAGCTTGTTTTAGGTTTTTTATTCAGATATTAATTTGTACCACTTGGCGGCCTGATGCCCTTGCAAATCTGCCTGAAAACATATGCCCGGCAAGCTATACTGATTTTTTTAAGTTACGTCAGTAAGGGAACCCCTTCTGAATGGCCTGTTTCAACTGCAACCATTTATAACCTTGAGATTTTGAGATGCCAAATAATTGTTGCAATTGTAATAAATTTATCATTTTCCCATTCTGAATTATATCATCTAAATTACATATGCCTGCCTGCAAACAATGTTTCCAGAGGATTTTAGACTCGCTGATTTTTATCTTGGAGTTTAACCACAAATATTGACACGTGGATTGTTGTATTGAAACCGTAGTTAAGGCATCAATAAATTTTAATGTCTTCCAGGTAGATTGAAGAATAATATTGTCCTTGTATATTCGAGGAAGCTTGATACTTAAAATATGGTTAAGATGTAATGGGGCCAAGAGATCACTTTCCAGTATCAACCAGTATGGCAGATTCTCCATGAGTTCAGGAAGGATCCAATACATACCCTGACACAATATAAAGGCTTGATGATACCTGTAAAAATTTGGAAAATTTACCCCTCCCGCCGATTGTGATTTTTGCAAAGATATTAAGGCTATTCTAGCAGTTTTACCCAGCCAAAGAAATTTTATAAGAATCCCATTTAATTTTTTATAAAAGGAACTTTGGAAATAAATTGGTAACATACTCATTTGGTAGCAAACTACTGACAAAATCATCATTTTGATGGTTTGGACTCTTCCCACCAAGAAAGATGTAATGGATTCCAATGCTCAAACATTTATTTAACTTTCAACAATAAGGATTTTTCATTTACTGTCATTGCATCTTCCAATGTTTTTTCAATCAATATACCCAAATATTTTATTCCGTCTTCCTTCCAAAAGAAGGGGAACCAATCAAATAAAGCTTTTACACAATGTACATTCAATGGAAGAACCTCAGATTTACTCCAATTTATCTTATAACTTGAAAATTTTCCGAAATAATCAATCAATTCCAGTAAACAAAGGATGGTTGATTCAGGATTCTTCAAATGAAGCAAAATATCATCTGCATAAGCTGAAACTTTATAGTCTCGACCTGCATATGGAATTCCCTGTATCTCATTTGCCTGCCGAATTGCCAACAACAAGGGTTCCAAAACAATATCAAAATGCAAAGGAGATAAGGGACATCCTTGTCTAACTCCCCTCTTCAGAGAAAAACGTTCTGAGAATGTATTATTAATATATAATCTGGCAGAATGGGAACTATACAAAGTTTGACTCATTTGAATGAATCTGGATCCTATTCCAAAACAATCCATTGCTTGATACATAAAAGTCCATTCTACATGATCAAAGGTCTTCTCTGCATCCAAAGAGACAGAGAAGGTTGTATCATCCATTGGTTTTGCTAAATTTAGCATATGAAATGCCAATCTGATATTATTTGAAGAATATTTTTGAGCAACGAAACCCGTTTGGTGCATTCCAATCATATAAGGGAGAGCCTTAGCTAACCTTAGAGCCAATAGTTTAGCTAGAATTTTTCCATCTATATTGATTAAAGAAATTGGCCTGTAGTTTGACACCAACGTAGGATCTTTGTTTGGCTTTGGCAAAACTATTGTTAAAGCTTCTGCCATAGTACCTGATATCTTACCTTTTGTCAGTTGTCATTGATATAATTTAAAAAGATGAGGTAACTGTATGGTTTGAAAAGATTTGAAAAACACCACTGTGAATCCATCACTACCCGGAGCGGATCCAGCTCTGAGAGACTTCAATGCTCACTGAAGTTCTGTAAATGATATAGGCGCCTCAAGTTTTTCCTTTATATGTTCTGGAATTTTTGGCCCATTAATTGAATTAAAAAATTATCTTCCTTCACTTTCTTTATTTGAATATAGCTCAGAAGAATATAAAGCTTTATAATAATCCAGAAATTGCTTTAAAACATCTAAAATGTGGGTAAAAATTTTACCTTTTCTATCAGTAATAGCTACAATCTTCACTCTTTTTTTTTCTTAGCTTTAAGATAATTAGCCAATATTCTTCCCGCTTTATTCGAGTTTCCATAATACACTGCCCGCTGACAAAACAAATCTTTCCTAGCCAATTGTGAGCAAATCTCATTATATTTATATTTAGCCTTCATCAGGACATTCAAGGTATCATGATTCCATTTTAAAACCAATTGTGATTCTAAAGCAGTAATAATTTGTCTAACTTGGAAAACTCTAATCTCAGTAATTTCCTAACATGCGCCGAATATGAAATGATTTGCCCTCGCATAGTTGCCTTAAATGCATCCCATAGAGTTTCTGGAGAGATTTCCTCCGAGGTGTTGAGTTGAAAATACTCATTCATTTTTATATGAATTTCCTCAAGAAAGTTTGAGTCTGCAAGCAGTGTATTATTGAATCTGCAACAGGTCTATTAGAATCTTCTTCAGCAAATTGATATTTTATCCAAATACCAGCATGATCCGACAAAATGATTGGATCTATGCTAGCTTTTGTGACCTATTGAATTAAATGATCTGAAACAAAAAAATAAGCAATTCTTGAAAATGATTTGTGAACTTGGGAACAAAATGAAAATTCCGGAGCATTAAAATGAAAAATCTGCCAAATATTCTTTAATCCACATGTAAGTACAATATTATCCAGATCTAATGATTTTAATTGCCTACTCGGTTGTTTATCTGTTATTGGATCCATGACAGCATTGAAGTATCCAGCTACGATTAAATTAGTCGTAGCCAGTGACAAAATTGTTTGTTGGAGACTGCGAGGGGATCTGATCGAGACTTTCAAAATTCTGAAAGGATTCGACAAAATGGATCAGGGAAAGCAGTTATTTACAATGTCCAATGTGACACGGACAAGAGGACATAGACTGAAGCTGAGGGGGGACAGGTCCAGGACGAATATCAGGAAGTTATGTTTCACGCAGTGAGTGGTGGACACCTAGAATGCTCTCCCAAAGAAGTAGTTGCAGAATCCACCATTCTAGGATTTAAGGGTAAACTAGATGCACATCTCCTTAAGAGTGGCATAGAGTGATACGGGTAAGGGTAAATTAGATGCACATCTCCCTTGAGAAGCATACAGTGATATGGGGACTAAAACTATGCCAGGGTACAACTGGCTGGGCCTCTGCATGTGCGGATCACCGGACTTGATGGACCCAGGGTCTGATCCGAAGATGGCAATTCTTATGTTCTTATTAGTATTAGGTGCGTAAATATTAAGAAGCGTCAGTTTATCTTTTCCTGAAGTCATATTAACATAGAGCAATCTACCCATGGGATCAGCCCAAAAGTTATCAAATGTAGCAAAAATCTTCCGATTAACTAGGATTGCCACAACTGCCTTCTTTCCTGTTGCTGGTGCAAAAAACAATGTTTTATCCACCTCCTTCCAATTTAGCCACCTCGGCAGCTGACAGATGAGTCTCTTGTATGAAATAAATGTCTGCTTGTTGTTTCTTCAAAAAATTAAGAATCTTTTTCCCTTTTATGGAATGATTTTTAAAAAGGGTACCAGAGGTGATCCGGGAAATTATAGGCTGGTAAGTGTGATGTAGGTGCCAGGAAAAATGGTAGAGACTATTATAAAGAACAAGATTACAGAACATATATGTAAGCATAGATTAATGAGAGAAAGCCAACATGGTTTTAGTCAAGGGAAATCTTGCTTCACCAATCTACTGCATTTCTTTGAAGGGGTGAATGAACATGTGGATAAAGTTGAACTGGTTGATATTGTGTATTTGGATTTTCAAAAGGCATTTGACAGAATACCTCATGAAACACTTCTGAGGAAATTAGAAAGTCTTCTGAGAACATAAGAACATAAGAATTGCCGCTCCTGGGTCATACCAGTGGTCCATCATGCCCAGAAGTCTGCTCATACGGCGGCCCTCTGGTCAAAGACCAGCACCCTAACTGACACTAGCCCTACCAGCACATGTTCTTGTTCAGCTGGAACTTGTCTAACTTTGTTTTGAATCCTTGGAGGGTGTTTTCCCCTATAACAGCCTCTGGAAGAGCATTCCAGCTTTCTACCACTCTCTGGGTGAAGAAGAACTTCCTTAGGTTTGTGTGGAAAATATCCCCTTTCAACTTTAGAGAGTGCCCTCTCGTTCTCCCTACCTTGGAGAGGGTGAACAACCTGTCCTTATCTACTAAGTCTATCCCCTTCAGTACCTTGAATGTTTCGATCTTGTCCCCTCTCAATCTCCTCTGTTCGAGGGAGAAGAGGCCCAGTTTCTCTAATCTTTCGCTGTATGGCAGCTCCTCCAGCCCCTTAACCATCCTAGTCACTCTTCTCTGGACCCTTTCGAGTAGTGCCATGTCCTTCTTCATGTACGGCAACCAGTGCTGGATGCAGTACTCCAGGTGAGGGCGCACCATGGCCCGATACAGTGGCATGATAACCTTCTCTGATCTGTTCATGATCCCCTTCTTTATCATTCCTAGCATTCTGTTTGCCCTTTTTGCCGCCGCCGCACATTGCATGGACGGCTTCTTCGACTTGTCGATCAGAACTCCCAAGTCCCTTTCCTGGGAGGTCTCTCCAAGTACCGCCCTGGACATCCTGTATTCATGCATGAGATTTTTGTTACCGACATGCATCACTTTACACTTATCCACGTTGAACCTCATCTGCCATGTCGAAGCCCATTCCTCGAGCCTGATTATGTCACGTTGCAGATCTTCACAATCCCCTGCGTCTTTACTACTCTGAATAACTTCGTATCGTCCGCAAATTTAATCACCTCGCTCGTTGTACCTATGTCCAGATCATTTATAAAGATGTTAAAGAGCATGGGTCCAAGCACCGAGCCCTGCGGCATCTCACTGGTGATACTCTTCCAGTCATAGGGTAGCAGGTAATGTCCTTTTATGGACTGAGAACTAGTTGAAAGACAGAAAACAGAGTATGGGTTTAAATGGCCAATATTCTCAATGGAGAAATATAAATAGTGGGGTTTCCCAGTGGTCTGTGCTGGGAATAATGCTTTTTAACATATTTATCAATGATCTAGAGCAGGGTGTCAAAGTCCCTCCTCGAGGGCCACAATCCATAGAAACATAGAAACATAGAAAATGACGGCAGAAAAGGGCCATAGCCCATCAAGTCTGCCCACTCCAACAACCCTCCCCTAATCTACACTCTATCACTCGTCTCCAATCTGCCCTCCTCTATGCTACCCTCGTAGGGATCCGACGTGGGCATCCCATTTATTCTTAAAATCTTGTATGCTGCTGGCCATGATCACCTGCTCCGGGAGCTCGTTCCAATGGTCCACCACTCTTTCAGTGAAGAAGTACTTCCTGGTATCCCCATGAAATTTCCCCCCCCTGATTTTCAACGGATGTCCCCTTGTGGACGAGGGCCCTTTTAGAAGGAAAATGTTGTCTTCCACCTCTATTCGACCAGTGATGTACTTAAACGTCTCTATCATATCTCCCCTCTCCCTACGTTCCTCGAGAGAGTATAGCCGCAACTTGTGCAGTCAGGATTTCCCCAATGAATATGCATGAGATCTATTAGCATACAATGAAAGCAGTGCATGCAAATAAATCTCATGCATATTCATTGGGGAAATCCTGAAAACCCGACTGGATTGTGGCCAAGGAGGGACTTTGACACCCCTGATCTAGAGATAGGAATAACTAATGAGATGACTAAAAGTTGTTCAAAGTGTTAAATCACAAGAGGATTGTTAAAAATTATAAGAGGGTCTTGTAAAAGTGGAAGGCTGGGCATCAAAATGGCAGATGGCGTTTAATGTGAGCAAGTCAAAAGTGATGCATGTGGAAAAGAGGAATCCAAACTATAGCTACATGATGCTGGGTTCTATGTTAGGAGTCACTGTCCAGGAAAAGGTTCTAGGTGTCATTGTTGAGGATACATTGAAACCCTCAACTTAATGTATGGTGGCGGCTATGAAAGCAAATAGAATGTTTAAAAATTATCAGGAAAGGACTGGAATGGAAAGCAGTGATGAAAATGTTATAAAGCCTTTGTATCACTGTATGGTACAACCACACCTCGAATACTATGTGTAGTTCTGGTCGCCATATCTCAAAAAAGATATAGTGGAATTAGAAAAGGTACAGCGAAGGGCAACAAAAATGATAAAAGGGATAAGATGACTTCTCTATGAGTACAGGCTAAAGTGGCTAGAGCTCTTCAGCTTGGAGAAGAGATGGCTCAGGGTGATATGATAGAGGTCTATAAAATTCTGAGTGTACTGGAAAGGGTAGATGTGAAATGCTTGTTCACTCTTTCCAAAAATACTATAGTGGGCATATGATGAAACTACTAAGTAGTAGATTTAAAACAAGCAGGAAAAAATATTTCTTTATACCATGTGTAATTAAACTCTGGAATTAATTGCCGGAGAATGGGGTGAAATCAGTTAGTTTAGCGGAGTTTTTAAAAGGTTTGGATAATATCCTAAAAAAGAAGTCCATAGGCCATTACTGAGTTGGCTTGGGGAAATCCACTGCTTATTTCTAGGATAAGCAGCATAAAATCAGTTTTACTACTTGGGATCTAGCTAGGTACTTGGGACCTGGGTTGGCCACTGTTAGAAACAAGATACTGGTCTTGATGGACCTTCGGTCTGTCGCAGTATGGTAATTCTTATGTTCTTAGATGATTGGTATGAGTATTAAAGGGTGTAATCTATGTGGAGCATCTTTAGATGTTTTATTTTATCACTAACTTGTGCTATTTTATCACAAGTCTTATTTTATTTAGAATTTTATCAGCATGTTGTGGCTTGAGAAAGTCTTGTGAAAATATGTAAAACCTAAATGTTTAGAGCAGTTTGGAGGTCTGAGAGGTTTTTCTCCTTATGCAGTGACCTACGAAGCTTAGTTCCCTCCCCTATGCATATCCCGAGAAGGGGAAGCACCACCATTCTGTAGAGGTGGGCCTGCCGGCTGGAGAAAGTAAGCATCACCCCTGCCAGCCTGCAAGAAATAGGGATAGGGGGTCCAGGTTGGCTTGGGGGTGTCGAGGTGGGGGGCATGTTTTCAGGGGGGGCTGGGCATCCCTTCTGCCAGTGATCTTTGGGGGGGCATCAGGAGAAAATGGGCACTCCTCCTGCTATGGATATTTGGGGTGCTTTGTGGGTTCTGGCAGAAGGGAGCGGACATCCCTCCTTCCAGTCAACTTCACACCTGGGGGTTTTCTTGCCACAGCCACTGAGCTGATCGTGGCAGGAAGATTCCTTTGCCGTGACCAGCTTAGCAGGTGGGGTTAGGCGGGCAGACACAATTCTATATAGGATGCCGATATGCGATTCTCAGCAGCCGCTTAGGTGGCTGTTGAGACCGGCGTCCTACATAGAATTTCCCCCTATAGCCTAAATATATACTTATAAAGTACTGATAGACACTTATGCATTGCAGGCATCTATATTTATATTTGTCTTAAACAGGTAAAAACCTGTGCTCATAGATTATTTAAGTATGTGCATAAATTTATCTATGTTATAATTTATAACTGACATTTTAAAAAGTGTGTTCACATTAGAATTGAGATGTCCAAGTTAGAACATCTCAGGTTCTGCTCATATTTTAGGAAAGGATCTCTTAAGGCTCCTTTTACTAAGCTGCGAGAGCAGTTTTAGCGCACACTTAGCGTGCGCTGAATTGCCGCGTGCTAGACCTTAACACCAGCATTGAGCAGGCGTTAGTTCTAGCCGTGTAGCACGGGTTTAGCATGCGCTAAAATCCAGCGTGTGCTAAAAACGCTATTGCAGCTTAGTAAAAGGAGCCCTTAATGTAGAGCCTGTTGTAAAATATAGGGAGAAACGGACATTTATGCACTGGTTCAATATGGCATTATACCATTTTAGAAAAATCTAAAATACCAAATGATAAAAAAATGTATGTGATAGCAGCACACAACATTGATCTCAGCCATTTTAGAAACATAAATGTTTATTTTTCCCAAACTGTCCCAGAGTTCATTTGATAGCTTGTTTTATGTTTGGATGAGGGGGGAGCCATCAAACAGTAGGGAATTAATAGGGTGATCTCCCTTAATCTCAGCAACAGAGCACTGATCAATCGGAGCACTTTTCTGAAACGTAGACATTCTAGGTAGCTAGTACGACAGGAATGCTACTAGAGTCATGGTGGCCATTTTGAGAAATGCCTCCTTTATATTCTTAGGCTACTAGACCACCAGAGATTTTATTTTAAAAAAGGTGGGGTTGAATGACATACAAAAGTGGAAGAACCCGGTCTGAGTTTACTATCTTGGGGGAGGGGTTGAGATCATGATCAAAGGGAGGAAGGGGGAATTAGGAGTTGAGGGAATCTCTCTATTCCAGAGGTGCCCACACTTTTTTGGCATGTGAGCTACTTTTAAAATGACCAAGTCAAAATGATCTACCAACAATAAAATTTAAAAAAACACAAAGCACACTGTACACAGAGAAAATGTTAATTATAATTTATATTTGGGGTTTTTTTTCAAAGAGGTCAAGGCATATAATTTTAAAATATGCAATGTCACCTCAGTAACTATACAAAAACAGACAAATATACCCCCTCCCCTTTTACTAAGCCACGATAGTGGTTTTTAGCGCAGGGTGCTGCGCTGAATGTCCCATGCTGCTCCCGACGCTCATAGGCTCCCTGCACTAAAAACCATTATTGTGGTATAGTAAAAGGGGGCCATAGTGCAAAATATAGACATGGGCCTATTTTGATCACTAAATTGAAAATAAAATCTTTTTTCCTATCTTTGTTGTCTGGTGATTTCATGAGTCTCTGGTTGCACTTCCTTCTGACTGTGCATCCAATCTTTCTTTCGTTCTTCCTCCTGCATGCTTCCTCTCCTCCAGACCTCATCCCAACCAACATCATTCTCTGTCCCTCCATGAGTCCAACTTTTTCTTCCTCTCTCCCTACCCCTCTCCTTTCTTTCTCTTTCTCTCTCTCTGCCCCCTTCTTTCTTTCTCTCTCCCTGTCCCCTTTCTTTCTTTCTCTCTTGTCTCTCTCCAGAGAAGGCAGCACTGTTAGTTGGTCAATGGAGGGACAGCAGCCTGTTTAGTTCCAGGAAGCATGAAGCACTGTGTCTTTCTCTCTCCTTGCCCGCCCCCCAAGTCACCATCTTACTTTCTCTCTCCATGCCCCCCAAGCCACCATCTTTCTTTCTCTCACCCTGCCCCCCCCAAGCCACAGTCTTTCTTTCTTTCTCTCACCCTACCCTCACAAGCTGCCACTGCCACCAATTTCACCCTGTTTCCCAAATGCACAAAAGCCAGGCCCATGCAGCCATTACACAAGCATCCCCTCCACACGTCAATTCTGACATCATCAGAGAGCAATTGGCTAGCCCGGAACTTCCTCTCCGAAGTCAGAATTGACGTCAGGTGGGAACGCTTGTGTAGTGGCTGCACAGGCCTGGCTTTTGCACGTCGGGGAATCAGAGAGAATGCAAAGGCAACGCGAGTCTATTCCGGAGCCCATGATGGTCTCAGCGATCAACTCGCATTGCCCTTGCGATCTACTGGTCGATCGCGATCGACCTTTTGGGCACCCGTGCTCTATTCTTATGCAGGTCTCGGCTGATATTCAGCCAGCAGCTTTCACATAACAAATTAACACTGGATATTCAGTACCAGTGCCCATACATGGTCCATCATTGAATACCTGTGGTTAATTCTGTCAGCAGTTGTAAGCATATAAAAACAAACACTGACCATTGTGAGCTGAATATTATCCCATTTGAATCTTGCCCTGAATGCTTACATCTTAACAGCAGATAAAACTTGCCTCACTTAGAATTTAGCTCTTCCCTACACTTTATACTTAGCTATCTTAGCCAAGTAGCATTTTTATCAAGACCCTAATAAAGGAATTTTTCTCTTCAGTCCTATCCTAGCTTGAAGGTGTCTTTGTTCAACTTCCTCTCTCTGTTTCACAGGGAAAACAGATTCTACCTTGAACTGCATCCTTTATAGAATTCTCAGTAATTGAAATCGCCCCCTATATTTGGGAAATGTGAAATCCCACCCTTTTTTCTATCTGGGACTTTCCACAGGAAACCCTTTAGAATGCTGCACGGGTCCTTCCACTAAGGCGTGCTAGCTGATTTAGCGCATGCTAAAGATTTTTTTATTTATTTTGAAAAGGCGACGGTGAAAGCTAGAAGGATGCTAGGGTTCATAGGAAGAGGTATGGCCAGGAGGAAAAATGTGGTATTGATGCCCCTGAATAAGACCCTGGTGAGCCCTCCCTGAGTACAGGAAGAGTCCCCTTGGACTGGAAAACAGCTAACGTCATCCCACTTCACAAAAAGGGCTGCAGGGCGGAGGCTACAAATTACGGACCGGTGAATCTCACATTCATAGTGAGTAAACTCATGGAAACACTAATTAAACGTAAACTAGATATGGTCCTGGACGAAGAGAATCTACGGGATCCCCACCAACATGGATTCACTAAGGGTAGGTCATGCCAATCCAATCTAATTAGCTTCTTTGACTGTGTAACAAGGAAGCTGGATGCGGGGGAGTCCCTAGACATCGTGTACTTAGACTTCAGTAAAGCTTTTGATAGCGTCCCACACCGCAGGTTACTGAGCAAGATGAAATCAATGGGACTGGGAAAAACTCTAACTGCATGGGTCAATGATTGGCTAAGCGGTAGACTTCAGAGGGTGATAGTAAACGGTACCCTCTCCAAAACATCGGCGGTGACCAGTGGAGTGCCGCAGGGCTCGGTATTAGGTCCGATCCTATTCAACATATTTGTAAGTGATCTGACTCAGGGGCTTAAAGGTAAAATAACATTGTTCGCCGATGACACCAAACTCTGCAACATAGTAGGTAAAAGCACTTTGCCCGACAGTATGACGCAAGACCTACTTCTACTGGAACACTGGTCCTCAACTTGGCAGCTCGGCTTCAATGCAAAAAAATGTAAGGGCATGCACCTTGGCATCAGAAATCTGTGCAGAACTTACACACTAAATGGCGAGACCTTAGCCAAGACTGTAGCAGAACGGGATTTAGGAGTGATAATCAGTGAAGACATGAAAACTGTTAATCAGGTAGAGAAGGCTTCATCCAAGGCTAGACAAATGATGGATTGCATCCGCAGAAGCTTTGTTAGCCGGAAGCTCGAAGTCATCATGCAGTTGTACAGATCCATGGCGAGACCTCACCTGGAATATTGTGTTCAATTCTGGAGGCCACATTATCAAAAAGATGTGCTGAGAGTTGAGTCGGTTCAAAGAATTGCCACCAGGATGGTCTCGGGGCTTAGGGATCTCCCGTATGATGAAAGACTGAATAAATTGCAACTGTACTCACTCGAGGAACGTAGAGAGAGAGGAGACATGATTGAGACGTTTAAATATATCACAGGCCATATCGAGGTGGAAGATGATATCTTCTTTCTTAAAGGACCATCGGCCACAAGAGAGCATCCGCTAAAAATCAGAGGAGGGAAATTTCATGGCGACGCCAGGAAGTATTTCTTCACTGAAAGGGTGGTTGATCATTGGAACGAACTTCCACTGCAGGTGATTCAGGCAACCAGCGTGCCAGATTTTAAAAATAAATGGGATACACCTGTGGGATCTCTAGAGGGGTAAAGTCGAGGGGGTGGGTCATTAGAGTGGGCAGACTTGATGGGCTAAGGCCTTTTCTGACGTCATGTTTCTATGTTTCTATTCTGGAGACTGCACGCTCAAAAAGATATAAAAAGGACAGAGTCGGTCCATAGGAAGGCCACTAAAATGGCACATATTGTAAAGGTTACTCATAAGGCGTATATTGTAAATCATACCAAAGTGAAACAGCATTTAAATTGTCAAATATTCAATACAAACAGTTTTTCAAAAATTTATTTGAAGTCTTCAGAATATGCCAACCACCAGCCAATTGATTCTAGGCTGAGTCACTTCAATGGCAAGTTCATCCTCATCAGACATGTTTTTTTATATATATATTTGTGCTTTGTGCATTTAAGGTGCAATAAATAACTTCTACAAATTATTTTTTAAAAAGGAAGAGAACTTTGTACTTAGTTTCATGCGTGCTTGTTGCATGAGAAAAGTGTTAGCTCTTCTTAAGGTGTCGGGTAGGGACCTGTCTGCTCCAAAATATTTTTTAAAAAACTGTTTGTATTGAACATTTGACAATTTAAATGCTGTTTCACTTTGGTATACTTTAGAGGAAAGGCAGAAGAAGAGCAATATGATAGAGATGTTTAAATACCTAAGTGGCATAAATGTGCATGAGGCAAATCTCTTTCATTTGAAAGGAAGTTCCGGAATGAGAGGGCATAGGATGAAGTTAAAAAGTTATAGTCTGAGGCTGGACTCATTTAGGGCACTGGTCTTTGACCTGGGGGCCGCCACACGAGCGGACTGCTTGGCACAATGAACCACTGCTCTGACCCAGCAGCGGCAAATCTTATGTTCTTATGCTCTCAGAAGTAATCTAAGGAAATAGTTTTTAACAAAAAGAGTGGTAGATGTATAGAATAGTTTCCCAGTAGAGGTGGTGGAGACAAAGGCTGTGTCTGAGTTTAAGAAAGCGTGGGATAAGCACGTGGGATCTCTTAAAGAGAGTAAGAGATAATAGTTACTGCGGATTGGCCATTTGGCCTTTATCTGCCATCATGTTTTTATAGCCTAAGTGGTGTGCATTAAGGTACTCAACCATTTTCCCCTATCTGTCCCACTAGGCTCACACTCTATCTAATGTACCTGGTGTAATGAGGAATTAAATGACTTGCTAGGGTCACAAGGAGCAGTGTGGAATTTGAACCCACAATCTCAGGGTGCTGAGGTAGTTTTAGATTTTCATCTTTAGCCAACCACGTACCTCCTATTCCACAAATGCACTGTGTATTTTATATAACTTTTTTTAAAAAGACAATTATATTTCTTTTATGTTAAAATAAATGTCTGTTGTGACATATCACTAAATGATGGCTCTTTGTATTATACACCCTCAGGATACCATCATATGGATGACATAAACGTTAAATGCCATTGCTTTAATGATAGATAACACAATGCCCCATTGCTCTTATGATATATTCTTGTATAGGTATAGTCTGTCTGTAAAATACATTATTATTGCAATTTACTGTGTTTTATTTATCATCTGAGTGACAGTGCTCATTGCTTTAGATCATCAATCTGACAGAATTGTAATGTATAATATAAAGCAGCATCATTCTCCTGATGCAGAATAGATTGAGCCTATTTCAATGAGCAAGAAAATAGGCAAGGGACTCCTGTGCACAGAAAAATTGAAGCTAGATGTATGCATGCTGGAAAATTTATCTTTTTTGAGACACTTTTGGTCTTCTTACAGTAGTAGTTATTTAGAGCCTGGTTTACTATGTTATTTCCCCATAGACAAAGCATGGGAAAAAAAAGACCCCATAGTAAATCAAGCCCTTAATATGTTAATGCAAGTTCAGTTTAATGTAGAAAAATTTATCAGTGTTATTTGTAAAGGGAACCATGAGAACAAGCCAAATCTGCACCTTAGTGAAGAGATTTCTGGCATGGAAATAGTAGTGAAAAATTTAAAGCTCACACTGAAATAAACTCTCATCAGTGGGCTTCTTACCTTCTTATTTTATTTAAAGGTATGGAGGGGCATAATAAAAAACAACGTCTAAGTCTCCTTTTGGCCTAAGGCCCTAGGCGTACAAAGTAGGTAGCAGGGAAATGTCCATTCTCAAAAAAAAACATCCAAAATGTGTTTTTATTCCAAGAATGGCCTACCTGTACGTTCAGTAGTTTAATCACCCAGACTGCCATTATGTGTATGCTTTCAACATATTCCTGACCAAAAAATCACCCAAGTCCCAAATGCCCAAAACAAGACCTTTTAGGCGAAGGAGGGGCCAGTCCTTCATCTAAAAGCACGATTCTCTAACCAGCGTCTGTCATAAAAAAAACTCCAGTTAGAGAATGGTGGAACCATCCCCTCCCCACAATGATCGCAGCAGGAGAGATGCCCAATGGGTGAACAGTGTTTCTTGCTGTGTCATCTCTGATGGTACTGGCAGAAATGGAAGACAGCCTTCTAGTGGGAAAACCCTGTTACTGGCAGCTGTAGAATTCTTATAGGGGCTGCTAATTCTGAAACCCATCAAGTAAGTGCTTGTACTAGCTCTTCTGAAGATAAGATAAGCAACAGCACTTGGGAACATTGGTTAAGTGTAGAGGCCTTTTGGAGCAGCTTTAGGGCAGGAGAAAATGGTCTGTGGGGAGCACTATCGGTGCCTAGGGCAGAGGCAGCTCTCTAGTGGGAAACTCTGTCACTGTCACTCAGAGGCGTAGCGAGGGTAGCCCCTTGTGCATTCCTCTCTGCCCCCCTGTTCTTTCTGTACCTCCCAAATCACACTTACTCCCTCCCTTCCCCTGTACCTCTTTAAATCTTTGCCAGTGTGAGCAGCTTCTCTGGCCTGCTGCTCACGCCGGTGTTGGCTTTCCCTCTGATGTCACTTCCTAACCCTTTGAACAGGAAGTGATTTCAGAGGGGAGCCAGGCTGGCACGAGCAGCAGGCCGGAGAAGCTGCTCACACTGGCAAATATTTAAAGAGATATT
Source organism: Geotrypetes seraphini (assembly GCF_902459505.1). Lineage (NCBI taxonomy): Eukaryota > Metazoa > Chordata > Amphibia > Gymnophiona > Dermophiidae > Geotrypetes > Geotrypetes seraphini. Next base: position 84,021,549 of record NC_047085.1, on the reverse strand, counting down.
GGGGGGAAAGGAAGCTGCAAGCTTTGCATGGAGAGGGGGGGGGGCGAAGAGGTGCCCAGGGTGGTCAGCCCACCCTTACACCTCTTACTATGCCACTGCTGCCAGTTACATAGCACTACTAGGGTGGTAATCCTGAACCCTAGCAAGGAAATACTCAAGAGGCCTCTCTTGAGAATCTAGTGAGGGCAAAGGCCTCTTTGATGTAATCAGCACTTCTTGAGAGAGAAGGCCTCCAGTATGGATCAGCACTAGGGGTCTAGCCAGGAAGAAGATTCCAATGTCTCACCAGTGGAGGAGGATAGCACTTGGAAAGACAGTGGTCCTCAGAGCCAAGGAAAGCTTCCAGGAGACTGCTGCAGGAATAGGCCTAGCCAGCCTGGAAGTCCAAAAACTAACTGCCCATCAGAACTCCAGTAAAGAAGTACTACTAATCATTTCTATAGTGCTGCTAGATGTACGCAACGTTGTACATTAAAATATTCAAAAGACAGTCCTTTCTCAGTAGAGCTTACAATCTGGGGACTGAGTGAAAGTGTAATAGCAAGGAGCAGGAGAACCTAGACATACAGTCATACCCACACACTGATATAGTTAAGGTCCTGAGAGGAACTTACAGCCACTGCCTTGGAAAACAAGGCTAAGGCCAGTACTGGCCAGACTTGCACAGTCTGTCTGTATATGGCTGCTTGGTTGAGGTTGAGGTTGGGCTAGGGAGGGCTTCAATGGCTGGGATGGTGTAGTTGGGCTGGAGTGAGCTTTGACAAAGACTTCTGTAGTCGGAACCTAAGCACAGTACTGTGCAGAGCTTTGGATTCTTGCCCAGAAATAGCTAAGAAGAAGAAGAAAAAATTTAAATTGAATCAGGTTAGGCAGACTGGTTGGACCATTTGGGTTAAAACCACGGGCTTGGGAAGAAAAAAAAATTCCTGCTCTACCAAGCACAGAGGGCCAGCGCATATGCAGAACATCTACGGATGCTCTGTGCATGTTCAAGGATCGCTGTTCAGCGATCTGATTCAGTCTGTTGGGGGCGTGATTCCAATTGCCTTCATTTGCATGAGGGTGCTTCGTGAATCAGCCCCTCCCGGACATGGATCGGATCCCTCACGGATTGGATCAGGTCCCTCACGGATCGGATCCGATCCGTGCCCTTAGTGAATCTAGCCCTTTCTTCCCTGTTTTGATGATATCTTTTGCAGATATCTTGCTTCTAACTATGTACTTTTGAGCGACTGTCAGCCTTCCCCCAGTTTCTAGTTTAAAAGCTGTTCTAGCTCCTTTCTTCTTTTTTTTTTAAACTTTATTTAATTTTCATAAATACAGTTGTGCACAATAATTAATACACATACATATAATAATTAATATTAAAGCACAGGATTTGATGACAGAAAATTATCTCCTCCCACCCCTCCCTCAGTTAATCAAAGAATAAGGGGTCCTTTTATCAAGCTGCGGTAGGGGTTTAGCGCACGTAATATCACGCGTTAAACCACCTGCTGCACTAGCCACTAACTCCTGCATTGAGCAGGCATTAGTTTTTTAGCTGGCCGTGGGGGTTAGCGCGTGATGAAATGTCCGATGCGCTAACCCCGCTAGCACGGCTTGATAAAAGGACCCCTAAGTAAATATCTATAAACACCTTAATATACCCCCAAATCATTCTAAATAATACCCCCTCCCCCCTCCCAAGATGTGTATGATTTACCAATCAAAAAATATCAATCTTTACAATATTTAGTTAATGGTTCCCAAACATCCATGAATTTTTTGTAATTTCCCATCTGAATGGCCATAAACCTTTCCATTTTAAAGACATAACATAGGGACTCCCACCAGAATGAATAATTTAATCTGTCCCAATTTTTCCAATCTTTTAAAATAAGCTGAATGGCAACCCCTGTCATGATAAAAAGAAGTTTGTTATTTCTCACCGATATTTGACTCTTTGCCCTAATAAAAGTTCCAAATAAAATGGTATCATATGATAACAAGATACTGTTGAAGGATTGGCTAAAACACCTTAGACCTGAGAAGGAAAGTCTGACAAGACAATTATTTGAGATTTAGCCTGAGCCAGAGGTTTGCATGATCCATGACGGGCTCATACTGATGTCCTTTATTCTAACCCCAGTGTCCTTCCAAGGAATAATTGTCTTGTCAGACTTTCATTCTCAGGTCTAAGGTGTTTTAGCCAATCCTTCAACAGTATCTTGTTTAGGTTTATATTGGCTATATAATTTAAGAGGGTTTTTTCTTTTTGCTGTGTTGATCATATGATAATGCCACTAGATTCTCTAATAACTTAACTTGATCCCAAATAGATCTCCAAAATTGTAGTATCAAGGGACAATAGTATAATAAATGATCCAACATCCCAGCTTCAAGATGACAGTGCCAGCATCTATTAGACTTGGAACTATCTATTTTATTTAGATGAACCGGGATCCAATAAACTCTATGCAATAAAAAAAAAACATGTTTGTCTCATAGCAACAGACACTGTACATCTCATCCTCCAATTCCAAATTCGTGGCTATTGAGATGCAATAATCTGATGCTTTATCTTAATGCTCCAAATGTCACGAAGACCACTTTTTGGTTTCTTATTCAAAAATCAAGATATTAATTTATACCATTGAGCGGCCTGGTGTCCCAGGAAGTCCGCCTGAAAGCATAAGACCGGCAAGCTATACTGATCTTTCAAATTTACCCATTCAGGGATCCCTTCCTGTATGGCCTGCTTCAACTGCAGCCATCTATAATTTTGTGATTTAACTCCTTTCTAAACGTCAATGCCAGCAGACTGGTCCCATCCTGGTTAAGGTGGAGCCCATCCTTGCAGAATAGTTTCCCCTTCCTTAGAATGTGCCCAGTTCCTAATAAATCTAAAACCCTTCTTCCTGCACCATTACCTCATCCACACATTGAAACTCCAGAGCTCTGCCTGTCTCACATTTTGATACATGCCAGTAGGAGTGAAGTTCCCAGTAATGTTCCCAAGAGAAATAATACAAATCTAACAATTGGCTTAATTAATGCTAGATCTATTAAAAATAAACATCATCTTTTAAAAGATTTAATTCTAGATTTAATTCTAGATCAGGGATTCCACATCCTTTGCATCATAGAAACTTGGCTTACACTACAGGTGATTGAGGCCAGCAGCGTGCCTGATTTTAAGGCCAAATGGGATAGACACGTGGGATCTATTCACAGAGAAAGATAGGGGATGGTCATTAGGGTGGGCAGACTAGATGGGCCGTGGCCCTTATCTGCCGTCTATTTCTATGTTTCTATGTTTCTAAGGAGAGGAAGCCTATTTATCCTATTGTTGCCCCCCAAATTACAGCTATCTTTGGAATCACCGCCACAACCGTAAGGGAGATGGATTAGCCATCATTTTTCAAAACGGTCTGATCGAGTCTTGCGATCAATCAGTAGGTAAGGTCCCTATCGAATTTTTACATGTTAAAATAAATTCCTATTTCAAACTTGATCTTCTTTTACTTTACGCTCCTCCTCCTATAGGACAAAATAATATTTCTACAATGCACATTGCACAGCTTCCACCCATCCTCTGATCTTAGGTGACTTCAATATTCATTTTGAAGATCAAACAAATTCAATTACAAAGGACATGCTTACCTTTATTAATTCCATTAACTTATCTACAATTATTCACCAACCAACTCACACTGCCAAGCACACTCTTGATATGATATTTGTACCCAAAAACTCATCCGTTAAATATTCTGAGCCTTTAATTCATCCAATACCCTGGTCTGACCACTATCTTGTATCATGTAATTTTACATTTCAACAAACTATTTCGGACCTTTTACCTAAAACTCCTAAAATAATTTCATATAGAGACTTCTCTAAAATTGAATTGAACGACGTAACCACCATCTTTAATTCTATTAGTACAACGTTCCATTCCTCTTCTTTCGACGAACAATTACAAATTTGGGACTCTACACTAAAAGATCTCGTTGATACTAAAGCTCCTCTACTATCTAAAACTATTTCATATCGCAAACTACTTCACCCTTGGTATAACGAAGAGCTTTCGCTTTTGAAACTACAGCAGAGATCACTGGAAAGAAAATGGAGAAAAGATAAATCTATCAGAAACCTACAAACTATACAAAGAACAAGCATTATTTTACAAACAAAAAATTAACCAAGCCAAAAATAATTACTATAATAAAAAAATTAATTATTGAAGCAAAAAATGCATCAGCTTTATACTCTTTAGTGAAGTCAGTTTCCCCCTTAACAAAAAACAATATTACTCAAAAATGTCCTCTTTCAGCTCAGGAAATTGCAGATTATTTTTCCACTAAACTAAATCTTGTTCGAAATACATTTCAACCAGCCACTTCCTTTCAACCTTTAGATAACAATAATGCTTTATCTATCCCCACATCCAAATGTTCCAAATTCAAAATCCCAACAATAAATGATATTGAACTCAGTCTACGTAAAATTAATCTAAAGGGTACTCGTGAGGAAATAATACCGCCATTCTATTTTAAAATTTTTTTTTCTTGTTTGGGTCCTTTCATCCTATCTTTAATACAAAACAGTTTACTTACAGCCTCTCTTCCCCAGAAATGGAAAAAATTCATAACTTTTCCAATTTTGAAAGATCCTAAAGTTACTCCAGATGTAATTTCCAATTATCGCCCTATTGCAAACATTCCTTTTATGTCAAAACTTACGGAGAGATTGGTATTCGAACAACTCTCAGACTTCATTGAAACAACCAACGTCCTTCACCCACACCAAACCGGATTTCGAAAGTTCCACAGTACAGAATATTCTATGATAGGATTGACTAATAACATCCACTACTTTCTCGATCACCATAAATCTGTAATTTTAATCTCCCTGGATCTAACTGCCGCCTTCGACACCATAGACCATGATCTATTATTAGATCGTCTAGATTCAATTGGTATTAAAGAACAAGTTTTGGCTTGGTTCTCTTCTTTTCTTTCAAATCGCTCTTCTGTCATCAGCTTTAATGATAACACTTCCAAAACCTATTCACTAAATTACGGCATCCCACAAGGCTCAATACTTTCTCCCCTTCTTTTCAATATATTCCTTTCTCCACTTCTAAACTTAACTCAGTCTCTAGGTTTTACAACTTTTGCATACGCTGATGACATACAACTTATTCATCCTTTAGACCCTGAAAACCTGGATGATATTACAAGTATCAATAATAAACTTGTCTCAATAAAAAATTGGCTTTTCACAAACAAATTGGCGTTAAATCTCAATAAAACAAAAACAATGCTCTTTTCTTGGAAAAGAGATGCAAAATTAATTTCCCCAATTACCATTAATAATACAGTATTAGAATTGGTTACTTCGATAAAAATCTTAGGCGTTTTGATAGATGATAAACTTACTTACCAAGACCACATCTGTAACATTGTTAAAACGTGCTTTTATAAATTATGTTTAATTCGTTCAATTTCCAAGTTTCAACAACCTGAATCTATTAATATTTTAATCCATTCCTTAATAATTTCCAAAATAGACTACTGTAACTCTCTCCTTATTAATATCACACAAAAAGAAAAAAGAAGGCTGCAATTAATACAGAATACAGCTGTGAAATTAATTTACAATGCAAAAAAATATGATCACATCACCCCTCTGTTAATTAAATCTCATTGGCTCCCGGTAAGCCACCGCATTACTTTTAAATTATTACTCTTAGTTTTTAAAGCCATAAATTTTAACGAGCCACAATTTATCAATAGGTGGCTAATTCCCTACAACACTACACGATCTCTCCGCTCAACCTCCTTTAACCTTCTTTCGGTTCCCTCGTTGAAAGTCATAGGTATCAGACGACACGACATGTTTTCGACTATGGCCCCTCAGTCATGGAATCTCTTACCTCAATATATTAGAGAATTAAAAGATTTAGCCGTATTTAAAAAAACACTAAAAACATTTTTTTTAAAAGATGCTTACGATTCTTAATATTTTAATAATTATTTTTTAACTGATTAACTTAGGTTTCCCTCCCAAGTGTTCTTCCCTTTTATGTTTCTCTCTCTTTCCTGTCTAAAAATTGTAATTTCCCCCCTACTTGTCCTCACCACTCTTGTATGTTCTCACCTATAACTAATTTTTTTTTTTAATTATATGTATGTATTTTTGTATGATAATTATTATCGCATAACAAAAGTTAGTTTATATGTTGACACCAGTGTTTTATTTGTATTTTTTTATGGTATTGTACATCGCCTAGTAATTTAAAATAGGCGATTCATTAAGAACAAATAAACTTGAACTTGAACTTATGGCATGCATGTATGTGCATAGATTATAAAAGGGATCATTTACAAAAGAGAAAAACATCCCTAAAATGGCACGAAGCGGCAGATCAACGTTTTTCATGGCCAAATGTCCAAATTCCTATTTTTGAAATCCATTTTAAACATTTTTCTATGCTGTTCATATGCAGTGCATCTAAATCTCAAGAGGGCATGTTTTGGTGGTACTATGGTAGGCTTATGATTTTGAAGTTTTTCTGAAATAATGGAACTTTGTAGAAAAAACATCCAGACAAAAATTGGATGTTCTAAACTAGACCAGTTTCAATAATGAATAAATGCCAAAAAGGTACCACATATGACCACTGAAGGGATTAAGGCATGACCTACCTTACTTCCCCAGTGGTCACTGACTCCCTCCCACCCCCAAAGAAACAGTACATACCAGTTATGGTCAGTCTTTAAGAAGCAAATAGGACCCTGGAGTAACCGAATGGTTAGTGCAGTGGACTGCAGAGATAGGGACCTAAACCCATATCCCACTCTAAAAAGTACACTTCTGGTGAAATGGGTGAGCCCTTCAAAACCCACCAAAAAACCTACTGTACCTACATACATGTGATACCACAGGCATAAGGGCTATTCGGTAGGGTTTTGGTGGTATTGCAAGGCTCCCCATACAATTTAAGGGGCTAATGATTAGATGTGTACCTAAGATCTTTTATGTGAAGTCTACTGCAGTGCCTTCTAGAGTCCCCACTGCTCTGCTGGGATGTTTGTTTGGCAAGTCAACTCTATACATTTGTCGAGCACAGAAGAGGTAGGAAGCAGCGTGCTCAGGCAGCCAGGAAGCCAGAGAGTCGGGGCAGAGCAGGAGAAGGAGGCAAGTAGGATCTGAAGGCTCGGGGAAGCGACGAGAGTATGTTCCGCCCACCCCCATCGCGTCGGAGGCAGTGTAGGACTCCCCCTTGAAAAGGGGTGGAGCCTATGGTGCGCGGCCGTTTGGCGCGCGGCGAAGGTGAGCGGCAAAAGTGCTCGTCTTAGCGAGAGCGCCTTTGCGAAGGGCCTTGAGAAGGGCCGAGCAAAGACAGCCAAGGACTCCAGAATACCAGGTAAGGAAGAAGCGAGCACACACAAGTATAAAACACGAAATAAGACACACACAAGACAGGAAAGGATAAAGAAGCAGCAGGTTCCGGGGACAAGAAAGAGTCCCAAGGGAGGTAAACAGACCCACCAAGACAAAAAGTGGCAGAAGAAGTAGACGGGAAGGAACCAAGCACAGGAGAGAGTACAGCGACCGCCCGCATAAAGACATAAGACAGGGGAGAGAGCATCTAGTGGACTACGAAGAAAGAGAAATGGAAGCAGCAGGAACCCAGAGGAGCTTCCCAGTGTACTGCACGGAGTGTCATATGTATGACTACCTTCCCTCGAGAAGGCAGGCATACGTATGCAGTCGGTGTCAGGAACTTGAAAGCCTGAAGAAAGAAGTTGGTCGACTGCAGTGCAGGGTTCAAGAGCTGGAGGGCCTCCACATCTCGGAAGCACCGTTTAAGACAACTGAAGACCCCGCAGGAGAGAGTCACATCGAGGAGCAAGTAAGGGAGCTCGAAAGATTCATCGAGGAGGCCTACAGGCAGGTAGAAGAGCAGGATCAGCAGCAGCGCTGGAGCGAAGAAGCTACGTCTACACGAGATGGAGGACAGGGGCCAACAGATGGAAGACAGGAACCAACAGACGCCAAGGATGAAGGACCGCATAGAAGATTCAAGCAAACAGAGAGGGCGAAGACTGGCCGGTATCCCGGAAGAGAAGTACTGAACCACACCGAGGACACAGACTTGAGACCAGAGAGAAAGCAGAAGAAGGGGAAATCTGCATTCGTCGTGGGAGACTCAATCCTGAGAGAAGTGGACAGTCACGTAGCAGGAGGGAGAGAAGATCGGCTAGTGACTTGTCTCCCAGGAGCAAGAACGAAGAACATCACCGACAGAATCGAGAGGATCCTGGACGGTGCAGAAACAGAAGAGACAGCAGTGATAATCCACGTGGGAACAAATGATGTCAACAGGAGAAATTACAGCAGGACTACGCTAACTGAACAGTTCAAGACCCTAGGAAGGAAACTGAAGCTGAGGACACAGAAGATAGCATTCTCAGAGATTCTGCCAGTACCGAGGGCAGACGTGAAGAGGCAGACTAAGCTACAAGCAATAAACGCATGTTTGAGGAAATGGTGCGAAGAAGAAGGATTCCTTTTTGTGAGGAACTGGACAACTTTTGGGGGGAAGAAAAAGCTCTACAGGAGGGACGGAGTACACCTGAGCACGGCAGGAACGAGGCTGCTAGCAAACAACGTCAAGAGAGGAATTGAACAGGCTTTAAACTGAGAAAAAGGGGAAGCCGACAGTCGACCTGACGTCGATGGTTCGGACAAGAGTATCCAAAGAAGATACTGAGCGGGGAAAATGCTGGGAACAAGCAAGAGACGAACAACAGAAACTGTTGACCAACAAGAAGGGCAAACAGATAAAATTAGAGGGACAGGAGAAATCAGAAAATCAGGTTGCGGACGAAAAGGATGCAACAAAAAATGAGGAAGTAAGGAGCAGAAATCAAGGACTGGCGGCCCAAATAAGGGATGGCAAGAGGAACAAAACACATGGAAAACCAGCAGAGAAAAGAAAAGACCAGAACTTAAATTGTTTGTACGCAAATGCAAGGAGCCTAAAGTACAAAATGGGAGAGTTAGAAGTCAAAGCCAAAAAAGAGGACCTAGACATCATTGGAATCACGGAAACATGGTGGAATGAGGATAACCAATGGGACGTAGTACTGCCAGGGTACAAACTCTATAGAAGAGACAGGACTCACAAGAAGGGTGGAGGAATAGCACTATACATAAAAGATACCATTCCCTCGTCCGCAGTGGATAAAGAACCAAAGGCGGAAGGATTGGAGTCATTGTTGGTAAAATTACCGGGAAAAAATGGCCTTGACATAAGACTGGGTCTATACTATCGTCCATCTGGACAAATGGAAGCAAACGACAAAGATCTGGCAGCAGAATTGAGGCGGGAAGGCACCAAAAGCAATGTGACAGTAATGGGAGATTTTAACTACCCCGGGATAAACTGGAGTATTGGAAACTTGAACTGTGCAAAGGAAACAGAATTCTTAGAGGCTGTGAGGGACTGCTTTATGGATCAGCTTGTCAAGGAACCAACAAGAGGGAATGCCACTCTTGACCTAATCCTCAACGGACTTGGGGGACCAGCAAAGGAAGTGGAAATAGTAGGACCACTGGGAAACAGCGATCACAACATGATCCAGTACAAATTAGAAGTAGGTACAGCAAATGGGAAGAGAACCACAACGACAACGTTCAACTTCAAGAAAGGGAACTATGATGCTATGAGAGCAATGGTAAGGAAAAAACTCAGAAAGAGCTCAAGAAAAACAGAAACTGAAGAGCAAGCCTGGTCTCTATTCAAGTGTACAGTGCAAGAAGCACAACATATGTACATCCCCATATTTAGAAAAGGGTGCAAAAAAAACCGAGCAAAAGATCCCGCATGGATAAATGATGAGGTGAAGAAAGCGATAGGGGACAAGAAAAAATCATTCCGGAAATGGAAAAAGGACCAAACTGAGGAGAACTGGAAAGAACACAGGAAAAGTCAAAAAGAGTGTCATCAAGTGGTTAGGAGAGCGAAAAGAGAATATGAAGAGAGGCTGGCCAGGGAGGCAAAAAACTTCAAATCATTCTTCAGATATGTTAAAGGGAAGCAACCCAGATATGTTAAAGGGAAGCAACCGGCGAGGGAGGAAGTAGGACCTTTGGATGATGGAGACAGAAAGGGAGTAATAAAGGAGGAAAAAGGTAGTCGACAGGTTAAACAAATTTTTCTCGTCAGTCTTCACGAGCGAGGACACATCCAGTGTACCAGAACCCGACGTGATCTTCCATGGAGACCAGGAAAAAAAACTGTGAACAATAGAGGTGAGCCATGAGGATGTCCTCCAACAGATATATAGATTGAAAAGCGACAAATCACCAGGCCTGGACGGTATCCACCCTAGGGTACTAAAAGAACTAAGAAATGAGATAGCAGGAATACTCTAACGAGTTTGCAACCTATCCTTGAAAACTGGAGAGATCCCGGAGGACTGGAAGATAGCAAATGCTACACCTATCTTTAAAAAGTGGTCAAGAGGAGACCCGGGAAACTATAGGCAGGTCAGTTTGACATTGGTTGCGGGCAAGATGGTAGAAGCACTGATAAAGGACAGCATCGGTGAGCACATCGAAAAAAATGGGCTGATGAAAGCGAGCCAACATGGCTTCTGCAAGGGAAAATCATGCCAAACAAACTTACTGCACTTCTTTGAGGGGGTAAACAGTCAATTGGACAAAGGGGAACCCGTAGACATCATTTACCTCGACTTCAAAAAGGCCTTTGACAAGGTACCCCATGAGCGGCTACTTAGGAAGCTGTGGAACCACGGGGTGGAAGGAGACGTGCACAGATGGGTCAAACACTGGTTGGCAGGCAGAAGGCAGAGGGTTGGAGTGAAGGGTCACTACTCGGACTGGAGGAAGGTCACGAGCGGAGTTCCGCAGGGGTCTGTACTCGGACCGCTGCTGTTCAATGTATTTATCAATGACCTTGAAACGGGGACGAAGTGTGAAGTTATCAAATTTGCGGATGACACTAAACTCTGTAGAAGGGTTAGAAATGCGGAAGAGTGTGAGGACCTACAAAGGGACCTAAGCAAACTGGAGGAGTGGGCGAATAAATGGCAGATGGACTTCAATGTAGGGAAATGCAAGGTCATGCATTTAGGGAGAAAGAATCCGATGTTCAGCTACCAAATGGGGGGATTAGTGTTAGAAAGAAGTAGCCTTGAAAGAGATTTGGGTGTACTGGTGGACACAACAACGAAGTCAACAGCACAATGCGCAGCAGTCGTGAAGAAGGCAAACAGAATGTTGGGTATTATTAAGAAGGGTATTACGACCAGAACGAGAGAAGTCATACTGCCGTTGTATCGGGCAATGGTACGCCCGCACCTGGAGTACTGTGTTCAGTATTGGTCACCGTACCTTAAGAAGGACATGGCAATACTTGAGAGGGTCCAGAGGAGAGCGACACAAATGATTAAGGGCATGGAAAACCTTTCATACATTGAAAGATTGGAGAGACTGGGGCTCTTCTCCCTGGAAAATCGGAGACTCAGAGGAGACATGATAGAGACCTACAAGATCATGAAGGGCATAGAGAGGGACAGATTCTTCAAACTTTCAAAACATAAAAGAACAAGAGGGCATTTGGAAAAGTTGGAAGGAGACAGATTCAGAACGAATGCTAGGAAGTTTTTCTTTACCCAGCGTGTGGTGGACACCTGGAATGCGTTTCCAGAGGACGTAATAGGACAGAGTACGGTACTGGAGTTCAAGAAAGGATTGGACAATTTCCTACTGGAAAAAGGGATAGAAGGGTATAGATAGAGGGCTACTGCACAGGTCCTGGACCTATTGGGCCGCCGCGTGAGCAGACTGCTGGGCACGATGGACCTCGGGTCTGACCCAGTGGAGGCATTGCTTATGTTCTTATGTTCTTATGTTTATATACATTTTTTTCAAAAGTATCCCAAAAGATAGATGTACAGAGTTCAAAAATGTTGAACAAATGGTCATTTTTAAAACAAAAAGTTGGACTTTTTTCTGATTTGAAAATTACATTTTTGTCTATGGTTTATTGGACATTTTTCCCAAAACATCCAAAATATATGTATGTACGAGGGTGAGTAAAAGATTAAAAACAATTGTTAAATTACACAATAACGAACAGTTAGCAAAATGCAAATATGTACTCATACATTGCTTATTGTATATATTGTATACACGATATATATATATATATATATATACATACATACAAGGGTGAATCAAAAATTAAAGGCAATTGTTAAATTATGCAATAACCGCAACAGAGTTAACAAAAAGTCAAAGGGAATTGACTTAGTAGAGAAAGAAAGATTGTTCACCCTCTCCAAGGTGGAGAGAACGAAAAGGCAATCTCTAAAGTTAAAAGGGGATAGACTCCGTACAAACATAAGGAAGTTCTTCTTCACCCAGAGATATTAAATGCAACTGCAAAGAAGGTAACGCAGTTATCATGGGTGACTTAAACTATCCAGGGATAGACTAGAACCTAGGCACCTTCGGCTGCAGTAGGGAAACCAAATTCTTGGATGCTGTAGGAAATTATTTCCAAGAACAACTTGTCAAGGAAAATACGAAAGGAAATGCAATTCTGGACTTAATTCTAAATGGACTGTGAGGACTGGCACAAGGTGTAAAAACAGAGGTGATAATATGATCCGCTTCGACCTGAATGCAGGGGCGAAACAGAACGACAGCCACGGCACTGAACTTTTGAAAAGGGAACTACGAAGGGATGAGACTCATGTTGGGGAAGAAGAATAAGAAGAGCATAAGCGCTGTAAAAACGCTAGAGCATGCATGGTCCCTTTTTAAGGATACAGCCACTGAGGTGCAAAATAGCACAGTTACTTACCGTAACAGTTGTTATCCAGGGACAGCAGGCAGATATTCCCACACATGGGTGACGTCACCGACGGAGCCCCGCAGCGGACAGCCTCGAAAGCAAACTTGCTTGAAGATCTCGATCTTTCGAGGACTGCACCGCGCATGCGCGCGTGCCTTCCTGCCCGAACTAGGGGGCGCATCTCCTGAGAGGATCCTCAGTTCAGATACCTAGCCAAGAAGCCAACCAGGGGAGGTGGGAGGGTTGTGGGAATATCTGCCTGCTGTCCCTGGATAACAACTGTTACGGTAAGTAACTGTGCTTTATCCCAGGACAAGCAGGCAGCATATTCCCACACATGGGTGACCTCCAAGCTAAGTAAAAAGGGATGGAGGGAGTTGGCAATTTACGAAAAAAGATTTTGCAAAACAGATTGGCCAAAATGGCCATCCCTCCTGGATAAGGTATCCAGACAATAATGAGAGGTGAAAGTATGAACCGAGGACCAAGTGGCAGCCTTGCAGATTTCCTCAATAGGAGTTGAAGTAGTAGGGAGAACCACGGTTGCCTGGGCCACCGAGGAGCTAAATGGGCAGCGACATGGCAAATGAGGTTCAATGTGGATAAGTGTAAAGTGATGTCTGTTAGTTACAAAAAGCTCATATACAAATACAGGATGTCTGGGGCGATACTTGGAGATATCCCCCAAGAAAGAGACTTGGTAGTATTGGTCGACAAGTCAATGAAGCCATCTGCGCAATGTGTGGCGGCAGCAAAAAGGGTGAACAGAATGCTAGGAATGATTAAGAAGGGGATCATGAACAGATCAGAGAAAATGCTTAGATAACCTTGATAGGCGGTATTTAAAAAAAAACCTAAACCTAATAATAATAATAATAAGTTATCATGCTGCTGTAACGGGCTATGAGGTGCCCGCACCTGTAGTACTGCGTCCAGCACTGGTCGCCGTACATGAAGAAGGACACACTACTATTCTAAAGGGTCCAGAGAAGAGCGACTAAAATGGTTAGGGGGCTGGAGGAGTTGCCGTACAGTGAGAGATTAGAGAAACTTTGCCTCTTCTCCCTTGAAAAGAGGAGACTGAGAGGGAACATGATCGAAACATTCAAGATACTGAAGGGAATAGACTTAGTAGATAAAAAACAGTGGCGTACCTAGGGTATGTGGCACCCGGGGCCCATCATTTTTTGACCCCCCCCCCCCCCCCCCATGTAAAAATTTTTTTTTTTTTTTTTTGCAATAACCATGAAATGGAATAAATGGTCAGAATAGAAACAGGCAGTGAAAATTTTTTTTTATTGAACCTCATATATGTAACCATTATTCCAAACATAACATAACATAAATTATGTCTAAATTGTCATGACATTAGAAGTACATATGGAGTAGTTGCAGGTGATGCTTGGGACAGTTCTGATTGTGTTAGTTCGGTTTTATGTGTTTTTTGAATAGAAGGGTTTTTATTTCTTTTTGAAGGTTTTGCAGTCTGTGGTTGATATCAATTGGTTGTAGAGTTGGGGGTCGAGTGTTGCAGCTCGAATGGCTAGGAGGTTGTCGAACAGTTTTTTTTCTTTTGACGTTTTTGGTTGGAGGGTGTGTGAATGGTGCACAAGTTCTCCTATGTCTGTTTGAAGTGGATTGAATTATTTAGCTGAAGAAATTAGTTACCCCCCATTCCACACACATTAATTTTCTTCCATTTTTGTTCCCATTATAAAAAACACTGATAAGTTCCCAGAAAAAAAATACATTAAAATAAGAAGTGAAAACAAAGGCCCCTACAGATGAGAACATAACATAAGAATAGCCTAACTGGGTCAGACCAATGGTCCATCATGCCCAGTAGCCCATTCTCATGGTAGCCAATCCAGGACACTAATACCTGGTCAAAACCCAAAGAGTAGCAACATTCCATGCTACCGATCCAGGGCAAGCAGACACTTCCCCCATGTCTTAATAACAGATTATGGACTTTTCCTCCAGGAATTTGTCCAAATCTTTCTTAAAACCAGCTACACTATCTGCTTTTACCATAACTTCTGGCCACTTCATTTTTAAGTTTAGATCTTTCCTTTCAAAGAGAGACCTTGCTAGATGTCAAATACAGCACAAGGTAACTTCACATGGACTTAGCTGTGCAGGAAATGTGAATCTCCTCATACACCCACCATATAGTGCAAAAATGTGCAAAGGTCTGTTTTTTTCTTTCGATCACTACATAGCCTAATGCCACACAAGCAGCGCTGTTACAAACATATTCTGTAGGTCAATGCTAAGGATAACAAAGTTTCCTTCCTTGGACCAGAAGGAGATAAACCACTGGAAGAGATCCCAAAACAACACCCAAAGACCCACTCAGTGTGTGAATCAGTTGAGTGGAGTGGACTAACTGGGGGGTGGAAATGGGCCCGGAGTTTGCTCAGCAGAATTTCCCAGACCACCTCTTCCTCTCAACACATTGACACGCTGCCACCATCACCACTAGGAACACCTCACTGGGTAGGCCAGCTATGCTATAAACTTTATAAAACATTATTATATTTTCTTATAAAGCACATATTTTAACTGACCTCTCTGACATCCTCAGCCTTTCCATTCACAAAAATAGAAGGAAGAAAAGTTCCCATTTCCTGCTGTCTCATGTCCCCGGCCTATACAATATTTTTTTTCGGCAGACCCTTCAAAAGTCTGACCAAATCCTCGTTTCACTTGCATTATAAAGTACTGAGGATGCCATCTCTCCCCAATCCCAGGTCCTAAAGTCTAAGACAGTAGCGCAAACTAATGCTGCCAGATACAGGAAAAAAAAATTTTGATTCGATTCAGCCCTATTGAATTGGTTTTTCAATTCGATTTTCCTGCCCAGTTGGGTGATTTTTTTCAAAACTCCTGGTGGGTTTTATAGCTTTTTCACCCCCTTTGGCTTCTCCTAACCACACTGGCGCTGTGGTGTAAATAAAATAAAGAAACAAAAAGGACTTTTCCTCTTTCTGTTAAATCCTAGCTCTCGTTTGCAGTCCAACACCAGCTCTGGCAGGATACACATTTCAAATCTGACATGTTATAATCACAAAACAGAAAATACAATTAATTTTTCTACCTTTTGTTGTCTGGTTATATTTCAAATCTTGTTGGTCCAAGGCTCTGGTTTTCTTCTGATAACTTGCTTGCCAGGGTCTCCTTCTTTCTGCATGCTAACCATCCATCTGCCAACTCTGTCCTCCCTTTCCATTTCCCTTCCCTTCCCAGGAAGTCTGGTATCTTTCCTTTTTTTCATCTCCCTCCACAGATCCACCTTTTCTTAAATACCCTTTCATCCGGCATCTCTCCCTCCTTCCCCACCATCCCAGAGTCCACCATCTCTCCGTTTCTTTTCCTAATTACCCTCCTATCCAGTATCTCTATCCCTCCTCCACACCATCCCTTGTGTCCAATTTCTCTCCCTTTCTGTTCCTTCCCTCCCTAAATCCCATGGTCCATCATCTCTCTCCCTCTCCTCTATTTTCAGACCCATTATTTCTTCCCCCCCCCCCAAAGTTTGGCATATGCATGTCTCTTTGAACACCCCCTTCCCTCCGTGTACTTCTAAATCATGGTCCCCCCCCAAAGGCCTGTCCCCCCTTAAAGGTCTGCCTGTCCCACCTTGAAGGCCTGCACCCCCCTTGAAGGACTGCACCCCCCCCGAAGGCCTGCACTCCCTTGAAGGTCTGCACCCCCCCGAAGGCCTGTCCCCCCCTTGAAGGCCTGTCCCACCCCCTTGTAGGCCTGTCCCCCCCTTGTAGGCCTGTCCCCCCTTTAAGGCCTGCCTGCCTGCCTTTCTCCCCCTTGAAGGCCTGTCTCCCCCTTGAAGGCCTGCACCCCCCTTGAAGGCCTGCACCCCCCCTTGAAGGCCTGTCCCCCCCCTTGTAGGCCTGTCCCCCCCCTTGTAGGCCTGTCCCCCCATTGAAGGCCTGCCTGCCTTTCCCCCCTTGAAGGCCTGTTCCCCCCCTTGAAGGCCTGTACCCCCTTGAAGGTCTGCACCCCCCCAAAGGCCTACACCCCCCCAAAGGCCTGCACCCCCCTGAAGGCCTGCCTGCCCCCCTTGAAGGCCTGCACCCCTTGAAGGTCTGCACCCCCCCCCCCGAGGGCCTGTCCCCCCTTGAAGGCCTGCCTGCCTGCCTGTCACCCCCTCCCCCTTGAAAGCCTGCTTGCCTGCCCGCCCGCCCCACCCTGAAGGCCTGATGCCCCGACCCACCCCGAAGGACCGCTCGCCCCCCTGGCCTCCCCGCGCACCACCTATGAAGCAGCCGCAGCAGGATCGCGAAGTCAGCGTCAGCGATCCCTGCGCTGCTTCCTGAGCCAAGGTCCCGCCCCTCCTCTGACGTCAGAGGAGGGGCGGGATCACGGCGCAGGAAGCAGCGCAGGGATGCTGACGCTGACTTCGCGATCCTGCTGCGGGCTGCTTCACAGGTGGTGCAGGAAGGTCAGTGGGGCGAGCGGTCCTTCGGGGGTGGCGGGGGACTGAACGGCAAGGCCGGGAACACCCCCTTAGGGCTGGTACCCGGGGCGGCCCGCCCCCCCCCGCCCCCCCCTAGGTACGCCACTGGATAAAGACAGGTTGTTCACCCTCTCCAAGGTAGGGAGAACGAGAGGGCATTCTCTAAAGTTAAAAGAGGATAGATTCCTTACAAATGTAAGGAAGTTCTTCACCTAGAGAGTGGTGGAAAACCTGAACGCTTTTCCAGAGGCTGTTATAGGGGAAAACACCCTCCAGGGATTCAAGACAAAGTTAGACAGGTGAGGCTGGACTCATTTAAAGCACTGGTCTTTGACCTAGGGGCCGCCACGTGAGCGGACTGCTGGGCACGATGGACCACTGGTCTGACCCAGCAGTGGCAAATCTTATGTTCTTATGATCTTATGTTCTTATATGTATTCGTGTATTACCCGTTAGATAGTTCATTTATGCACAGTGCAGTGCTTGGCCTTTAGTCATGTGGCAGCCACGAGGTCAGAAGCATGGACTCTCCATTGCAAGATTGCACCATCGAAGAACAACGTGGAGTAGTGTGCTTTCTTTGGGCAGAGGGAGTGATTCTTGTGGAAGTTCACCATCAGATATTGACTCAGTATGGACATAGCACCATGAATCAATAAAAGGTTTAATGTGAGAAGAACAGGTGCAACTGATAAAAGTCATTCTGATCATCCATCAATATCATGCACACAAGGGCACATTGACAGGGTGGATGTCTTGATTAAAGAAGACCAACAGCAATTTTGGGGTCCCAAACTGCTTACTGATCTGCACAAGCTACAGCATGTGGAGGTTGTGACACAGTTCCTGAGATGGTATGAAGAAAATCCGAGTATTCTGGAGAGAATTGTCTGTCATCAGTGCATTACTGCGACCCAGAGAGCATAAGACAAAGGAAGATGAAGTAAAGGAAGCGGTACTCACCTGGCTTCAGGAGCAGCCGAAAAACTTCTGCAGGATTGCAGAAGCTACAACAAATGTATCAACTTGCATGGGGATTATGTGGAAAAGTGATATGTTCAATTGTTCACAGTTACTTCTATTAAAGCCGTTAAATGTATTTTGCCTTCTTGATACAGTATTATATTTATAGTGATCTAGTATAAATTTTTTTTAAAAGAACATTTAATACATGAATTGATAAAAAGTGATTAAATGATTCCCTGTATATTTTCACTTTTATTTTAGTAAATGGGAATTTGGCTTTCCATGTGATCTTGAAAGGATCTGTTAGACCATTGAGAAAATTTTCCAGAACTATTGTCATTGAAGCACTGCTCCAATCACGATATTCAGTTCCATATCGAGAGCCAACACAAGTGGTAAGAAAAAACAACATTGTTCCATATTCCATGTGACTTTCTCTTCCTGCTTGTTTACAGGCTCCCTCGTCACAAATAATTTCTTCTATTATATGCCTATATCATTACGTTTTATAGGTGCATTCCATGGATACAGGGATGTAATAGCTATTAGTGCGCAAACAATTTGTTTTGTTTCCTGTATCATGCAGTGTTTACATATTTATTTACAATGTGGCACAATTTCATTAGAAACCACAGTTTATTTTGGCCCTCAAAAATATATAGAGAATGTTTCTGAGTGAAGCTAATAGATAACTAAAGTCAATATATGCTGCACTCTGTCACAATATCTAAATTTTTTTTAAGTTTATCAATAAATAAAAACTTGAACCATCTATATAATAAAACGCTAAGCGCGCATGCACACTCTTACCGTGTGCTTCCCTGTTCCCTGATCTGTCAGGCTGTGGCCGGCAAGAGTGCGCATGCGCGTTTACTACATCACCACAGGTGGTGGAGGGAGCGAACGCGGAGTCCTGCCATCACCTTCCCGAACCTCAACCGTCAGTCTCCTTCTTCCTGCCCGCCTCCGACCTCTGCCCCTCACCATGGCAACTCGGCTTCACTCTGTCGCAGACCCCCCGAAATTTACGATATCCAGGAAAAACGGCACTACCGGCCGAAGTTTATTTTTAAGTTTAAAGGTGCAACAGCGGCTTCTCTCACGAGCCGCACCTGCATCAGAAAAGGCTTCCGACGCAGGCAGCGATCGTGAGAGGAGCTGCCGCGGCACCTTTAAACTTAAAAATAAACTTAGACAGGTAGTGCTGTTTTTCCTGCTTTGCCCACTCTTATCTTTACTGTTCAGACTCCGGAAGAGCTCCTCCGAGGCAATTAGCCATCTATCTGGGATGTCCACCGAGAAACAAACAAGTTTCAAGTTTCAAGTTTATTCGTTATTTGATTGATCGCCTATCACAGTTACTAAGCGATGTACATAAACAATAAATATAAGGTAAACAATAACAAGAATATATAAAAAATATAAAAATCTTTTAAAAATAGACCGATTACAACAGGAAACACTAGGATAGAAGGGAACGAAATACATTTTATGATAGGAAAGGAAGAACATTTAGGGGTAATATACAAAGGGAAAGGAAAAACGAAATAGTTTATTGAGAATATAATACACAATTGAACAAAATGGACGGCAGTTATAAAGAGCAATTGGCATTTCAATTAGATATTGAAAGCGTCTTTAAAAAGAAAGCTCTTAAGTTGGCTTTTAAATTTATCAAGATTTTTCTCCTGTCTTAAGTAAAGTGGGAGAGAGTTCCAAGTTTGCAAGCCCAGTTAAACGTTTGCCAAATTAGCTCCGCTCCAGCAACAGCGGAAGGTGAGTTTTTCATAATTCAGGCCAGAACGCGGGAAGGGAAATGGGGGTAGGGAAAAGGACATGCTGTGGCTGCTGCACAGGGAGGGGCGGAATAAATGCTGCTGATGCATAGTGGCAGGGAGAGAGACAGATACAAAGAAAGACAGACAGACAGCGGGAGGGAGAAAGAAAGGAAGAAGGACACAGGGGCAGGGAGAGAGACAGAAAGACAGACAGACAAAGTGGGCCAGGGAGAGAGACAGACAGAAAGAAAGACAGACAGTGGGAGGGAGAGAGACAGAAAGAAAGACAGACAGACATATTCTAGCATCCGTTAATGTAACGGGCTAAAAGACTAGTAATGAATAAGTATATAAAGTACAAAATACTTTTGATTTTTATGAGCTCCACTCCAGCATCATATTTCATGTAGCCAGCCTCCTCATCAGTCATCATTTTGCTATTTTGTGAATGAATAAATAAATTGATTCTTAGTGAAATCTTAGCCCAAAGTGACTTATCTTTTACAAAAAGCTTGGGGCTCCGACGTGAATTCAGTGTTTCGCCAGAGAGCTGTTTCAAGGAGCAAAATGATTGAGGGTGCTAAACTCAATGGAAATCCATCCCTCTTTGAACAAAATCAAGGAATTTGCTCAATATTGGGGCATGTCCAAGCATCCACAGAACTGGCATCTATGATTAGTAGTGGATCAATTTTTCACTCCGTCAAAAATTGCAAAGATTTGGGGAAACTCCATGAAGTTACAGTGAAATACTTTTAAAACCAATAGGAGGAAATATTTTTTCACTCAGAGATTAGTTAAGCTCTGAAACACTTTGCCAGAGGTTGTGGTAAGAGCAGATAGTATAGCTGGTTTTAAGAAAGGTTTAGACAATTTTCTGGAGAAAAAGTCTATAGTCTATTATTGAGAAAGACATGAGGGAAGCCACTGCTTGCTCTGGATCGGTAGCGTGAAATGTTGTTACTCTTTGGGTTTTTGCCAGGTATTAGTGACCTGGATTGACCAACATGAGGACAGGCTACTGAAATTGATGGACCATTGGTCTGACCCAGTAAGGATATTCTTATGTTCTTAAGGCTACCACAGTTTGTAAAAGGAGCCTTTATTAAGATTTATTTACTACCATTTTGAAAAAATTTACCCAAGATTGTTTACTGCCTATAACTGGGTTATACATGCTACACATTATTATAGCTAGTAATAAAGAAAGTGAAAAATACTGGATATGAACCGTAACCTCCCAAGCTCGTGAATAGGTAAATGAAAAAGCCTCAGCCCCACCACTCCGCCGCTGTATTGTCTTTTTACTGTGGGAAGAAATTACATGGTGCAAATCATCACTGGCAATTTCATTCTTCCATTTTTTCTTTTTTGTTAGTAATTTTTCATAATAGTATATTTAAATAAATTAATATAAATAGTATGCCTTGTAAGTAAGTAAATAGATTCCGTGCACTTATCTTATGCCAGCTGAACCCTGAGAACATGACCCAACATGTTTCGCACCATCTGTGTTGTATCAAGGGTCCCCCTAAACAATAACAGGAAAGCGACTTTAGTAACATCACTCCACCCATTAAATTTTGTGGATAATAGCCGCCCAAGCTTAAAGTCAAATTCCTTACCAGGTCGCCTATGTCATCCGACTCTGCCTGTTTTGCAAAAGAGCAAGATGACGTCGGCGTGTACCCCGGCGTTTATATAGTAACCTCGAAGTACTATAATCTTTGGAGAGTAGCATGGGCCAGTTGAGGGTTCTAGCCAAAGGAATTTGGTTTTATTCTTATTTAGTTTGAGGTGATGGGTTGAGGTTCAGTGGTAAGGGTGTTGGATAATGCAGCCATTACAGGTAGCATAATCATTATGCTGTTTGCATAGGTAAAATTGTTTTATTCATGTGAGATCTAGGTTGATTCTCAAGGATTGCATTAGAACTTAAGAACATAAGAATTGCCGCTGCTGGGTCAGATCTATAGCTCCTCCCCCTAAGCCCTATTGGTCAAGACTTGTCAAATCAATGAAGACCATTCCAACTCCCAATTAAGCCCATGAGGTTCTACTGTATTAAGAAAAAAGATGTATCTCTGTTCACGTTCGTTAAGCTTAGCCAAATCCTTCCCGCCATCCCTCCCAACAACCTTTTCGATGACACGCTATCTCATATCTTCGACTTGTGATTGCGGGCTAACCAGTGGTCAACCAAAGGGGCTTTTACAACCCTATTCGAAATCCGAGATTTGTGTACCGTAAGTCTAACCCGCACTGGCCTAGAAGTACGTCCCACGTATATTAGATCATACGGGCAAATAATCATGTAAGTGACTTCCATGGAGTTACAGTCAGTGTCAGTCAATGATTCCAAAAAAATATCTCTCCCCGGAACCTTCTACGACCTCCCCTCTATCGTGCAGGGACACCATTGGCATCTCCCACATCTTCTGTGTTGACCCCCAGTCTTTTCCTTCCTACATCCATATTTTTGAAAATTGCATTTTTGACCCAATGTCGTGCCTCTTGAATACGCAATCCTAGGAAAACTGTACAAGGACAAGTGTCCCTGTACTATGTGCCAGTGTCTCCTCATGGCAAGTACTAGGAAATTTGCAGCTTTTGAAAAAGGAAGGACACATGTAAGGGTCTCACTCTCCTTCTCTTGGGCAGTATCTGGTTCATTAAGAAGGAGTTCACGTTGGGCAAACCTCGCCCTGATGTAAGCCTGCTTAATAGCTCTGTTGGGGTAGCCTCTCGCAAGTAATCGTTCGGACAGTAGGTCAGCCTGCCTCCGAAATTCTTCCGTAGATGAACATATCCGGCCCAACGTGAACTCCTTCTTAATGAACCAGACACTGCCCAAGAGGAGGAGAGTGAGACCCTTACATGTGTCCTTCCTTTTTCAAAAGCTGCAAATTTCCTAGTACTTGCCATGAGGAGACACTGGCACATAGTACAGGACTGGCTGGGGGTCCCCCAGGACAAGTTTAAGAACCACTAGAATACGTGGATGTGCCTATGCTTGTAAATAAGATGGTTGACAATGATAGTGATAGTATGCAAGATGGTAGGGGACTATTAAATGAATGACAGACAGATATGTTGGTTGAGTCAGTGTTTAAACACAACTTCAAATAAGTGGCTTTTCAGTCTGACTTTTGAATACTGCCAGAGACAGAACCTGACATAGTGAGCCAGGTAGGTTGATCCAAGCATGCAACACAGCAAGGTAAAAGGGACGGAGACAGGAGCTGGCAGTAGAGGAGAAGGATCCAAAGAGGAAGGACTTCTCTGACGAATGGAGTTCCCGGCGGGGAGTATATTGATACCATATCCAAGAATGGTGAAAGCCTTATGGTGTGTGAAGAAGTAAAATATCCATCTTATACATAAGCCCAATGTGAGTAATTTCATCTCTTGATGGTTATTTCATGGAGGTTTGACCAACTCATGCCAACTTTATTGATTACGGCAAGAAAATAATTAGCCAAAGTAACTAATTACTGGTAATTCAATACTGCACAACACAGCAAATAAGTTACCTTTTTAAACTTATACCACTATGCCAGCATTTAGGCCTGAATACTGTACATATCTTAGCCAAATATCTACATAAAGTTGTGTGGATGAAATATCCATTTAAATTTATGCATTAGCCATCCCACCGAGTACTGATCTTATGTTTTAAATTTGTTTCAGTTGACGGAAGGACGGTGTTTTGGAACACTGGAAGAAATATCTGAGAAAGACCCTAATGAACTAGGTTTCTTCATTCTAGAAAACTGTGAAATTCTTCAGCTCTCTGCACAAGCATACTCAAGAATAAAAAAGGTGTGTGTGATATATTAATATATTTGTTAAAACATAGGACTATATATTTCTTAAAAATGTAGGACTTATCTAAACAGTTCTTTACTACATTGAATTGCAAAGTTTTTCATTATATTGGGCAACTTAAACTTCCAAAGGTTAGCATATCAGTTCTGTGTACACCAGTGGCCCAGAGTGGAATGGTAATATCAGGCTTTCAGAGATATTATAAAGCAGCCCAATTGTGATATCTAGTTTTTTGGCTGCAGAAATCTGAGAAGTCATGGGAGCAATTGAAGCAGCAAGCAGTGGGGGACATTCCTGTATGGCCATTCCGTGACTATCATATGAGGATTTATGACAAATTAAGACAAGAGGGAATCTACATATTCAGGTGGCTTGGGCCATCTGCTTACTTGTGCTCAAGGACTCTTTTTTGAGTCATCTTCCATACTTTATGCAGAGAGGTTCATTGGAGGCAGACTAGACATAACGTTTCATGGGCCAATTATTTGAAGAATACCAGAATTACCGTGGACCAATTACTTGGGCCAAGGAATTACCTTGGGCTAATTACTTCCCTGAATAATAAAATTTAAGACATTAAAGGGGGGAGGAGGTATTTTTGAGTATTAGTAAAACAAAATATTTTCATAAATGAATGAGGGGGCGAGGTATTTATTTTATTAGGATCAATTATAAGAAGTCAGGTGTATTTGTAAGTTAAATTGTTATATGTTTTTATAATACCTGTTTCAAGATTTGAAATGAATAAAGTTTTCATTTAAAAAAAATAATTACTTGAGGAAGACCAGATCAAGGAATTCCTGGAATTGGAGGAATATTATGGTATTTCCTCTTCAGACATTTTTTTCATTACCACCAATTGCATGGGGTTCATGTTGAGAAAAGTTCTTAAGGACTTCAAGGGAAGAGAAACTCTTATTGAAATAGTCTTACAAGGAGGCCCAAGGAGGTTTATCTAGAATATATAGAGTGTTGCACACACAGGGCGTTCCTTCCTTCTGTTAAATACATAGCAGTATGGGAACAAGCTATAGATCAACATTATGAACCCAAAAGCTGAGGTAAAATATTTACCTACTTGTTGAACATTTTCCAGCTCTAGCTCCTTGGTGAATGGATACAAGATTCTGTAAATGTGGTATTACACACCAGCACATTTACAAAAAATGTATGGCTCAGGGGACAGCCTTTGTTGGCATCAATGTGGGGGAGAAGAGACATTGCTTCATATTTGATGAGGGCATTATGTTATGTTATATTAATCAGGTTTTCTATTCCACCTTTACTTATTTAGTTCAAGGTCAGATTATTACAAGAAGTTGGGTCAGTCATCCAGGAAGTTACAATGGACAGTTTGACACGGACATTCAATAGATTTGCTAGTACAGGTAGATCAGTACAGTTACAAATACATAGTTATAGGTTCAAATAGATCATTGTTGGCTCATTGTTATGTCACAGCAGTTGCATTAGACAGATTAGAAATGGGCTTTTATAATTACCATTTCAGTTAGTACAGGGCTGGCTCTCTGTCTTGGTACAGAAATGCTTTTAAAAGTTTTCTAAACTTGAGATAGTGGTCATAAGATCATAGTGTAAGTGATAGTTGGTTCCAGCATTTTGCTAATTGATATTAATAATAATAATAACTTTATTTTTATATACTGCCATACCACAAACAGTTCTAAGCAGTTTAAAAGGGAAGAGACTGTATACAGACAGTGACATTACAGCAAACTTTTGAATTTACATTGGATTGCTAAATTTAGTGTAACCCCCTCCTTCTCAGACTGAGGTAAAAGGTATCCCTTTTGAAATAAGATTTGTTTTGTAGTCGTGCACACCGAGGGTTAAATTGATACCTTTCCCCAGGAGAAGGGGTGAATTACATAAACAAAATAATAATATATAATAATATGGTATAACATTGAAATAAAAATAGTTATTAAACATATAATAAAATAAATATAAAGAAGCACTAAGGATTCAGAATTTAAATTAGAAATAAAATTGAATAAACAAATGCTGTAAATCAAATCTAAACAAAGAGATTCTACTTCCCCTCTGTAAAGTTCTTCTTTTTCCTCAGATTTGGGTATTTGAGGTTTTATGTTCTTGCTGTGTAGGGGTACCACGTAGGTGCACTGTTGATAGCAGAATCTCTTGCTAGCAGACTCTCTTTTGCTAGAACCAACCTACTACTCTGACTTAAACAAACCAATAAGGGAAAACCCTATCCTAATCTAATAATCCCCAAATTGCCTAAATATACTTTCTAAGCAAGGAAAAAAATTGATAATTGATGTTCCCTATACCTTTTCCCTCCCTAGAATTTCCTATTTCTAAAATCACTCAAATTTCCTATATCTCAAAACACAAATAAAACCCTAAGTCTTAATAAATTTTACAGAAGATATTAAAAAAAATTCCAAAACAATTTATCAAATTTTCTTCACCAATATTCCATCATGACATTACACAGAAATCTCACAGACTATTTCTAACACCCAATAGTCTCACAGATAAAACAATTCTTCACATCCACCAGAAAGAAATATTTCAACCTTGGAAATTACCAGAATCTATGAATCAAACCTCAACTTCAACCACAACTTACAATTCTTATTCAAAATTCAATAAAATCAACTATAATTACCTTCACAAGAGCCACACAAGCCAAAACACCTCCTCACAGAACCAAGTCACTCTCCCAACTGTCAAATCTGACAGTTAGAATGTCCAGACAGCTGATGCTGATCTCTGCATGAGGACAGCAGACCTGTGCAAGAGATCAGCAACAGAAAACCTCAAAACTGCACCAATACAAACCATACAAACTAAACCTCTCAAAATAAGAAAAAAAACCCACAATTCTTAAATTCCAGACCCTCTCTGCTTCTTTAAACCCTTCAAAATCTTCTTTAAACCCTGTTTTTTCACACTCAAGAAACTAAACCCTGGTTACATTAGTCAGGTTTATCTGGACGTATATTGAAAGTACATATTGGATGGATAAGGTAGTTTGCCTGGTAGATTTTATATTGTTGCATGCTGGGGATTTTAAGTGGAAAAGATTTCTGGTGAAATATCTGCTGGAGGCACCCTGGAGTAGGATGGCCAACTCTGATAGGTAGTCAAGGGCATTGCCTATCAGAATCTTTAAAGCAATGATGCCTAATTTAAACTTGATCCTTGCAGTTATGGGCAGCCAATGTAGTTTCATATAGTAGGGCTGTAGGTATTCTGATTTCCATAGTGCATATAGGAATGTCACTGCTGCATTTTGAACTAGTTGTAGATGCAATAGCAATGTTTTAGATCAAAGATCTAGTGTTACATTACAATAGTCTAGTCGAGATAGGATTAGGGATTGCACAAAAAATTCAGAAAGTCTGTTTAAAAGTATTTTCTGATGGATCTAAAGAAAGATTGTTTTATTATTGATTGTATGTGGCTCTTCATGGACAGGTGGTTATCAATTTCTACTCCTAATATTCAGGATTGAAGTTCTAATGGAAAGTCTGTGTCATCTACTATAATCTTTGGAGAGTAGCATGGGCCAGTTGAGGGTTCTAGCCAAAGGAATTTGGTTTTATTCTTATTTAGTTTGAGGTGATGGGTTGAGGTTCATTTTTCTATGATGTGGACACATTTTGTGACAGTGGTAAGGGTGTTGGATAATGCAGCCATTACAGGTAGCATAATCATTATGCCGTTTGCATAGGTGAAATTGTTTTATTCATGTGAGATCTAGGTTGTTTCTCAAGGATTGCATTAGAACTTAAGAACATAAGAATTGCTGCTGCTGGGTCAGACAACGCGGTGGCCCTTAAGTCAAAGACCAGTGCCCTAACTGAGAATAGCCTTACCTGCGTATGTTCTGGTTCAGCAGGAAATTGTCTAACTTTGTCTTGAATCCCTAGAGAGTGTTTCTCCTATAACAGCCTCTGGAAGAGCGTTCCAGCTTTCTACCACTCTCTGGGTGAAGAAGAATTTCCTTACGTTTGTATGGAATCTATCCCCTTTTAACTTTAGAGAGTGCCCTCTCGTTCTCTCTACCTTGGAGAAGGTGAACAACCTGTCTTTATCTACTAAGTCTATTCCCTTCAGTATCTTGAATGTTTCGATCATGTCCCCTCTCAGTCCCCTCTTTTCAAGGGAGAAGAGACTCAGTTTCTCCAATCTCTCACTGTACGGCAACTCTTCCAGCCCCTTAACCATTTTAGTCGCTCTTCTCTAGACCTTTTTGAGTAGTACTGTGTCCTTCTTCATGTACGGTGACCAGTGCTGGACGCAGTATTCCAGGCGAGGGCATGCCATGGCCCGGTACAGCGGCATGATAACCTTCTCCGATCTGTTCGTGATCCCCTTTTTAATCATTCCTAGTATTCTGTTTGCCCTTTTCACCGCTGCTGCGTATTGCGTGGACGGCTTCATCGACTTGTCGACCAGAACTCCCAAGTCTCTTTCCTGAGGGGTCTCTCCAAGTACTGCACCGGACATCCTGTGTTTGTGTATAAGATTTTTGTTACCGACATGCATCACCTTACACTTATCCACGTTAAACCTCATTTGCCATGTCCCTGCCCATTTCTCGAGCGTGTTTATGTCACGTTGCAGGTCTTCACAATCCTTCTGCGTTTTAACTACTCTAAATAACTTCGTATCATTTGCCAATTTAATCACCTGACTCGTTGTACCAATTTCCAGGTCGTTTATAAATATGTTGAAAAGCATGGGTCTAAGCACCGAACCCTACGGCACTCCACTCGTGACGCTTTTCTATTCCGAGTATTGTCCATTTACCCCCACTGTCTGTTTCCTATCTGCCAGCCAGTTTTTAATCCACGTGAGTATTTCACCCTCGATTCCATGGCTTGCAATTTTTTGAAGTAGTTCTTCTTGTGGAACCTTGTCGAACGCCTTCTGAAAATCCAGATATACAATGCCTGTTTACTCCCTCGAAGAAGTGCATCAAGTTCGTCAAGCAAGATCTTCCTTTGCTGAAGCCGTGCTGGCTGGTCCTCATTAGATTGTGTCTGTCAAGGTGATCAATGATGCGATCTTTTATCAGCGCCTGTACCATCTTTCCCGGTACTGAGATCAGATTCACTGGTCTATAGTTTGCCAGATCTCCCCTCGAACCTTTCTTGAAGATTGGCACAACATTTGCTACTTTCCAGTATTCCGTAATCCTTCCTGATTTGATCGACTGTTTGGCTTAGTTGAAGCAGTTTAACTATAGCCCCTTTCAGTTCCTTGATTACCCTGGGATGGATGCCATCCGGTCCTGGGGATTTATCATTTTTAAGCTTATCAATCTGCCTGCATACCTCTTCTAGACTGACCGCCAACCCTGTCTGTTTTCTGTCTTCGTTTCCTACATATAGCCTGTCGGCTTCCGGTAGGTGTATAGCCTCTTTGGTAAATACAGATGCAAAAAATGTGTTCAGTTTGTCGGCGATGGCTTTGTCCTCCTTTAGTACTCCCTTATTCCATGGTCATCCAATGGCCCCCACCGCTTCCTTCGAGGGTCGTATTCCCTTAATACATTGAAAGAACGGTTTGAAGCTTTTTGCCTCCTTGGCTATTTTTCCTCGTAGTCTCTTTTGGCCCCTTTTACTGACTTGCGGCACCTGCTTTGATGTTGTCTGTGCTTTTTCCAGTTGAATAGAGATGGTGAAAGTGGGGATCTTTGAGGGATCCCCCTGGGAGGATGCTAGCTGTCAGAGTTCACCATCCTTATATACAGCATAATGCTGAGTGGTTAGGAAACCTTGAACTAGGAAAGGACTGGGCCACTAAATATGAAATCACTTAAGATCTTGGACATTTTGATCGAAATCTACCAGGTCAAATGTGCTGCTTAGGTCAAATTGGATTATGATTGCGCTGTGACCCTTGCTTAGTAGTTCTTTTGCCATATGTTACTAGTGCTAAGACCACCATCTCACTGCTGTGATTTTCCTGAATCCTGATTGTGAAAGGTAGAAGATATTGAAGTATTCAAGTTGTTCTATGACACATACTTTCATCATTTTGATAAGTAAGGGGTTAGGTACCTACCAGCTAATTGTTTTTTTTTTTTAAATTTTAATCGCTTTTTAATGGTTCTTTCAATTATCAGCATCAATTAAAACAATTAAGTTAGGCACCTATCTTGGAAGGCACCTTTTATAGAATCAGGGCCTTCAAGCCTAGCGTTGGGCATGAACATTTATACTTGCCAAAGGCTGGTATAAATGCTTGCATCCAACTAATGGCAATAAGGTGCGAAAATGCAGGTACTGTATAATGTAGTACCTAAATTCTAGAACTGCTCTTGACTCGACCACACTCTTCCTATGGCCATTGTGACACACTTAACCCTTGCTCTAACCAGCAGAGGGACTAAGTATGTTGAGTTCTGGCCTGTCGGCGTGGCCTCCTCAGGTTGGAGGAAGGCTTTTCAGGGTAGAACAGACCTAGGCGCCTGCCTAGTCTGCCAGGCCACACTGAGAGTAACTTATAAAGAGAAGACCACACAGGTAAGACTTGTTACAAAATAATGTTCTTGAGCTTTATTGAACCCGGGGGTCTGAATACCATCAGCCACCTGTATGTCATGGCAAAAATTATAAAATACAAAATAACTTGCAGTTGTCAGAATGGCTTGCTATAAATGCCACATACAGTTCAATAATCCTGGACCTTCCAGTTTACATACAGTCCTCTTCATCAGGGAAAAAGGCAAATTAAAAATATCAGGAAAATAAAACTTTCAAACTTTGCACACCTTGTGACTACAGCCAGAGTAAATACAGCTTCAAAACCTAGCACTGAATTTCTTAAACGTTTCAGCTTATCTAGCTGAGACATGGACAGGTTTGCAGAGCAGGCTTCACAGCTCGTTATTATCAGCTGGGCTTCCTGGCCGAAGGAACACAGCAAGGTATTATATAAGCTGTGAACTTTACTTGGGTTTTTCCCATGGAGCTTTCACACCCCTACAGATAAAAGTTCCTTGAGCAAACAAAGCTCTCCGGGCAGTCATACAGAGTAGCAGAGAGATTTTCCTGCTCTTCTCCTAATCTCTGTCAGCTGGGCTTGGGTTACGGGAGACAGCACAATCACAGCCTTGCTTCCTTCCCCTTAACAACTAACCTCCATGTCAATGGGGAAATGGCTAGCTTCCAGCAATGGCTCAGCAGTGTCCATAGCCTTTGTCTGCTCAGCAGCCTCTGGGGTGGAGTTGAGGTAGTCCTCTGTCATCTCCACGTCCTCACTGCTGCGGGCTGGAGGAGAGAGACTTCTCCCCTCATCTGACTCCAAGCTCTGCTGTCTCTCCTGCCGCTGCCTGAGCTCGTTAGCCCCACTCCGTCCCTGCTTTCCCTGCTCTCCCTGCTCCCCTTACTGAGATTCCATACTCTGTTTTTATGTTGGTTAAAGCCCCACCCCTCTCTCCTCAGAGCAGCTGTGTTAGGCAGTAAATCCCTAGGGAAATAACTCAGGTTTCTCCTAGGCTGGTAATGAGCATACCTTCCAGCCCTAGGACTCCACTCCTCAATAAGAGTCCTCTCAGGCTTTCTAGAGTACCTGTCCTGAGATGGCGCTCTCTGCTGGATGTACCTATGTTCCTGCCTCTCCTGCTCTACCTCACTGTCTGAGGGGTAGTCAGCCCTTCTGACCAGGGACCGTGTTTTGCTTTTATCCCTTACAGGGACAAAGCTGGCCACAGGTTTGTCACACCATGCTCCCTTTAGGACTTGTGCTACGACATTTAAGCTCAATCATAATAGAATAGGGTATAGGACAAATCTACACATAATCGCTGCCAATTAATTAATTGTTAGCACCAATTCAGCCAATTACTTTGTATGCAGATCTGTAATCCTCGCCCACAATTCAGCATTTAACTTTAGGTGTCCTATACAGAATCTTGGGTTAAATATCTAGAGATAGGTGCAATTTATGGGGCAGTATGAGAGGCCTGGTTTCTTCAGCCATGTAAGTCAAGGGTGCTTGCAGTCACTTTTTTAGAGCCCTGAAGCAGCAACAGTTTTGTCGTGGAATGTGGCTGTAAGATGTGAATATCAGCAGTGGGCACGAAAGCTTCTGTAGCATGGAACTGTTTCTGGCAAATTAAAAGCATTCAGCAATCCCTGGCTGTTCTGTTGAACTGCAAACTACAAAGAATCAGCCCAGTACAGATAAGAATATTTTTGTGTATTACAATGTTATGGCGAGAGTACAAGTAAACAGGAGGGGGGGGGGGGGTTTGCCCATGATAGAAGTGTGAAGGAGAGCCAGTTTGCATAGCTATAAAGTAGATAGCAGGAACGCAGATTTCACTCATGCATATTCATTAGGGATATCTTGAAAATCTGACTGGCTGGGGGAGTCCCCCAGGACAGATTTAAGAACAATTGCATGTAGCAGATCACTTGTAATGTCAAATCAGCTATTGAAGGGGGAAACTGCTTCACAACAATCTAAGCTGGATGGGTTTAAAGGCAAAAAGAAACAGAGATATAACTTGCTGAAATGTGACTTCATATTCTTGGATATAGGACCCGGTGTCATTGTCCTTATTTCCATTTCATTACAGTTTATTTCACAAAAGCAAGTGAGGCATATTAAGGAAATGCTTTATAAATGTTGTCCTGTTTGGGGCACTTAAATAAGGGAATTCTTTAGCATTTGCACCATAAAACACTTACTACTACCTTGTTTCCCCCAAAATAAGACAGTGTCTTATATTAATTTTGGGTCCAAAAAATGCTTTAGGGCTTACTTTCAGGGATGTCTTATTTCAGGGGTCTCCAAAGTCCCTCCTCGAGGGCTGAATCCAGTCGGGTTTTCGGGATTTCCCCAATGAATATGCATTGAAAGCTGTACATGCACATAGATATCATGCATATTCATTGGGGAAATCCCGAAAATCTGACTGGATTCGGCCCTCGAGGAGGGTCTTTGGAGACCCCTGTCTTATTTTTTTCATTTACAACAATCATCTTTCCCTTCCTCTCCTCCACCCCAATTCTTCCTCTTTCCTTTCTTCTCCCATGTGCAGCATCTTTCCTCCCCTCTCACCCACTCTTTTGTGCAGCATCTTTCTGTCCTTCCCTCCCATCCCCCTGTGCAGCAGAACCCCACTGACCCTCCCACCATGAGACTGACATACCTCCGCTCCGAGGCCTCCTAAAGCAGCAGGGGTGGGGGTTGCTGAATCGACAAGTCTGATTTTTTTCAGCAAATCAGGTAGCACTAGTGTCAAGGATGGAGTCAGGTAGTATTGGGGACAAATTGGGGGGGTGGGGGCTTTGTGGGTCAGTCTTAACTAGGACTTATTTTGGGGGTAGGGCTTATATTAGGAGCAACTTTAAAAATCATGCTAGGGTTTATTTTCATGGAAACAGGGTACTACTAATAATTTCTACAGTGTTGTCATATGTAAACATGTAAGAGATAATCCCTGCTGAGTAGAGCTTACAAACAAACCTCTGAACTCATCTCATAAAACTATATTGAGACTTAAGACATGTCTTTTTTTTTTAAGTTCATGAAAAATTTTATTGAGTTTCAGCAGCAAAACAGGTAAATACAGCAACAGCAGTCTTAAAACATGTGGTCAAGTACAAGGACAATCACTCGAATGCCATTGTAGTGAAATAAGTAAATGAAATACAATAAATATATAGTAGAAAGAAAATAAAAAGAAAGGAGAATAGAGTAAGTGGTAAGGTATAAGTTGGCACATACATCTTTTTAATGATTTGAAGATAATTACATTAACTGTTTCCTTCCTTTTTTATTTTCTGTTATTTTTTTCCACAAATTACGCAATGTTGAAAATGTATCTGTTTCAGATCACAGAAAAGTCAAATGAAAATGCTAAGAGAAAATTAATCTGTGGTTGTCCGTATTACCAGCTTCTGCCTGATCAGCTTATAGATAATCTAGTTTCATGGATAGAATGGAAGCTTTATCCGCCAGACTATGGTTAGTTGCTTGATCATATTAGCTGCTGATATCTTTTTATACAATAAATGTTACAGTGATAAATTATGCAACATCTGTATGTGTGTGTGTGTGTGTGGTGGATGAAAACTGGGCAAATTAGGCTGTCGTTCCCAACAAAAAAACAATAGTTAAGTAGAGATACACAAATTTGGAACACTCAAAAACAAATTGTAAAGGATAAAGAGGATGTTACAGATAAGTATGAAAATATATAAAGGTAAGACATGGGAAGGGACATACATGACTTAGTTGGGGGGAATAGTTACAACATAACATAAATTTTTATATACCGCAAAAGTCTTTCGGTTCTATGCGGTTTACAAAAGAGATGGGCTGATCATTGTCAGTGAGCTACAATAGATAGAATATTGGCATCAACAAGTTAACAATAGTTTCACATCAGTATGCTGCTTTGCAGGGATTACAAGAATTTTGAGAACAATTGTTTTTTTAATAGTTTTCTAAAATGCCCAGTTCAAGTTCCCTGGAAGTGGCTTGGTATGATAAGAGTCAGTTAATGAATCTTTGACTGAAGGGTAGGTAAAAAATGATCAGGAACATGTGGATCGGCTTGGCGACAAGAACAAGAATTGAGCAGTTAGGTAGTTAGGCAGTAGGCCATGTAGGGCTTTGTAGATAAGGCATCCAAATTTGAAGAGAACTCTTCCCTCGACAGGAAGCCAATGTAGTTTTTGGTAAAATGGAGTTATGTGGTCAAATTTTTTCAGGTTAAAGATTAGTCTCACTGCCATGTTTTGGATGATACTCAGTTTCCAGAAATGCCTGCATTGTCCTGCTAGGTATGAAATGTTGCAGTAGTCCAGGAGGCTTAACACTAGCGATTGGACTAGTAATCGGAAAGGTGCAAGTTCAAAGAATTTTCTTATGGATCTTAGTTTCCAAAGCATGATGAAGCCTCAGGAACTCAGTCACAACATCCACATGGTGTTGCTTGTACAGATTAGTAACCTGTTTGGGAACCCATCATGCACAGACTTTTCTGTATCTCAAGTCCTCATGCATTATGGCAAAAGCATATCCATAGCTGATAATTTGCAGCTAATTGAGACACAGTTATCCCTCGGTCTTCTCTATTCAAGGCATCCACCCTGTCAATGTGCTCTTATGTGCATGATTTTGATGGGTGATCAGAATGACCTTCGTCAGTTACACCTGTTCTTCCTGCTTTAAATCTTTTTACCTACTCGTACACCTTTTCAAGATTTTATTTTGACTTGATGAATCGCTTATTTACATTACTAAGCAATTTACAAATTTAAAAGGTATAAGCATATACCAGTTTAATCATTAAATATAATGGGTTAAACAGACAGACTGATTCATGGTGCTATGTCCATAGTGAATCAATATCTGATGGTGAATTTTTTAATAGAATACACCTGATCTATGCACAACTCAAGCACAGACATTTAGGCCTGGTTTTAGCTGGCTTAAATGGGTGTACCTATGTGATGCACACAAGTGCTATGCACGATTCTATAAACAGTATGTGTACCTTGTACAATTGTACTAAGTACCATTCTAGTCAGCACTGATCTTTTGGGTGCTATATTATAGAATCAGGCCCTTAGTACATAGGGTTACCAGATTTTATATATGTAAAATCCAGACCCATAGACACGCCCTCAGGCCCGCCCAATTCTATCCATCCATGCCCAGGCTTGCTCCTAGCCCCGCCCCCTCAGCATGCTTGTTTCGATCGGGATGGCATCCACGCATGTGCAGATGCAACACAATGATGTTACTGCATTGCATCCACGCATGCACGGATGTCCCGCCCAACGCAATCTGCTTTTCAAAACCCGGAGGAAAGTGCCAGGTTTTGAAAAATCATCTGGATGCCCATGACATGCCCTCTTTAAAAAGAGCCCACGTTTACTTAAATAGTCTGGATATAGTATTGTTAATCGTATAAATGTGTAATATTAGAAATGACGCCTCAGCCCCACCACTCCACCGCAAAAAAATTGTTTAGATCGCGGGAAGCCTTGTATGGTGCTTCATCATTGGCTGTCTTTTCCAACTTTAGTGTTTTTGCTTTGTTTTTAGATTTTTGATCTAGTTTTCTAATAAATACATCGTTGTTCTATTACACTTATTAATAGTAATTCAAATTCTGAATAGTACTTATCTCAGCCAAACCTGGGGAGCCAGACCTGACATGTTTCGTACATAAACCGTGCTTTCTCAAGGGTCTCCCTGGAAAATAAAGAAACGGTCCTGTAAACATACAATTGTGTACAGTCCCCTCCCTATCAAAAAGTGCAACGTTAAAAACCAATGTGATAAACTGCCACTTACCGAGGTCGCCGCCGTCATCCGACTCCAATAATTTTTTATGAGCAAAAGATGGCGCCGGCGTCCTCAGAACTCGATTTAAATACTTCCTTCTCTCCTTCAAGTTCACACCCCCCTGCAGCTTATTGGCCGAGCTCGTGGGTGGTTCACATCACCGAACTCCATTCGATCATATTGTTTAACCCGCGGGGTTCAACTGTGTCAACCTTAAAAATGTACCTCTGCTCCTCTTCATTGAGCTGTCTCAGATCTCCCTCCCCCTCAGTGTCATTAATCTTATAAATAATACGCCATCTTAATTCTTCCACAGAGTGTTGATGTTTAGCCCAATGTTCCACTAAGGGAGCCTGGGCTACCCTATTTACTATGCGGGACTTGTGTTCATTAAGACGTAACTTAATCTTACGATTAGTACGACCGATGTATATAAGGTCGCAGGAGCAAATTATTGCATATACAACCCCTTCTGAATCGTAAGATTAAGTTACGTCTTAATGAACACAAGTCCCGCATAGTAAATAGGGTAGCCCAGGCTCCCTTAGTGGAACATTGGGCTAAACATCAACACTCTGTTGAAGAATTAAGATGGCGTATTATTTATAAGATTAATGACACTGAGGGGGAGGGAGATCTGAGACAGCTCAATGAAGAGGAGCAGAGGTACATTTTTAAGGTTGACACAGTTGAACCCCGCGGGTTAAACAATATGATCGAATGGAGTTCGGTGATGTGAACCACCCACGAGCTCGGCCAATAAGCTGCAGGGGGGTGTGAACTTGAAGGAGAGAAGGAAGTATTTAAATCGAGTTCCGAGGACGCCGGCGCCATCTTTTGCTCATAAAAAATTATTGGAGTCGGATGACGGCGGCGACCTCGGTAAGTGGCAGTTTATCACATTGGTTTTTAACGTTGCACTTTTTGATAGGGAGGAGACTGTACACAATTATATGTTTACAGGACCGTTTCTTTATTTTCCAGGGAGACCCTTGAGAAAGCACGGTTTATGTGCGAAACATGTCGGGTCTGGCTCCCCAGGTTTGGCTGAGATAAGTACTATTCGGAATTTGAATTACTATTAATAAGTGTAATAGAACAACGATGTATTTATTAGAAAACTAGATCAAAAATCTAAAAACAAAGCAAAAACACTAAAGTTGGAAAAGACAGTCAATGATGAAGCACCATACAAGGCTTCTCGCGATCTAAACAATTTTTTTGCGGTGGAGTGGTGGGGCTGAGGCGTCATTTCTAATATTACACATTTATACGATTAACAATACTATATCCAGACTATTTAAGTAAACGTGGTTTCATTTATGTGGGCAAGGCTGGATTAATATTATATGACAAGTAGCCATTGCAACAGTCTCTTTAAAAAGAGGACATATCCGGGTAAATCTGGACGTCTGGTAACCCTATTAGTACATAAATGCAAGGGTGTACACATGGGTTATGCCTGGACGGAGCATGTGTGAGTTCCACACTTATGAATGTAGCTTATAGAATATTGTAGGTTATTGTTTATTGGAAGCTTCTGTACCATTTCTAATAACTGGGGAGTCAATTCAGAGCAGTTAACATGAGCTATTATAATGGTGTTACAATACATGAGCTTCTGTAGAGGTGTTACAATACAGAGTTAGAGGGGCATAATAAAAAAAAAACATCTAAGTCCCCTTTTGGCCTAAGGCCTTAAACATTGAAAGTAGAAGCAGGGAAAATGTCCATTATAAAAAAAAAAACATCCAAAAGGAGGTTTTTTTAAAAATAATGGCCTGCCTCTATATTCAGTTATTTAAACGCCCAGACCACCACTACATCTAAATTTACACCATATAATCAACCTAAAAAAGCCTAAGCCCCAAACGTCCTTCGCCTAAAAGCTAGATTCTGTAACCAGTGTCTGTCAAAAACAATACCGGTTACAGAATCCACACACCCCCTACAACGATCCGGGCAACAGGAGCCCAAGCCCTCCTGCCCTGTTGAACTGAGAGCCCCCCGACAACATCGGGGCAAGATGGAGCCCAAGCCCTCCTGCCCTGTTGAACCGCGACCCCCCCACCCTGCCAACATCGGGGCAAGAGGGAGCCCAAGCCCTCTTGCCCCATTGAACCGCGACCCAACCAGCCCATGTGCCTAAGGCCCCGCCCACAGGTTTGAGCCGACTGGGCCAATCAGTCCCTAAGGTCAGCCATTCCCGAGATGGCTGCCCTGTAGGACGGACGGGCTTGGTACCCATCCATCCGACCAACAATTTTAAAGTCCGGGGAAGGGGAATGGGGTGGTGGAGTCATGGGGTTGGCGGGGGGGGGTCACGGGTTGGCGGGGTGGCCGATCAGGGGTTCGGGGGGACGGTCATGGGGGGATTGCATTGAGGGCAGGAGGGCCTGGGATCCCTCCTGCCTATATTTTAGTGGGGGGTGGGGGTTAGAGGGTGTCCAGGCCAGGAGGGTTTGGGCTCCCTCCTGGCCGGATCATGTGGGAGGGAGAGGGGTTGGAGATTGCTGGGCCAGGAGGGCTTGGGCTTCCTCCTGGCCCCATCGGACTTGGCTGGGGGGAGGGAGGGTTGAGTATCGTGGGGCAAGAGGGCTTGGGTTCCCTCTTGCCCCGATGTCAGCTGGGGGAGTTGCGGTTCGACGGGGCAAGAGGGCTTGAGCTCTTGACTCAGTGCATTTAGAGGCAGGGGAAAGGCCTAAGCTGGTTTTAGATACGTCTAAAACCAGTTTTGATTATGGGTACTTGGACGATCAGGCTTTTTGATCGTCCAAGTACCCATTTAGGCCACTTTTTAGACTTTTTTTTTTATTATGAGCCCCTTAGTGTTTTCTGAGATTGTTTTCAATATAGATATATTTATACCATAACTTAAATTATGCGGTAAAGTGCTACATTTAGGTGCATGTATTTATGCCTGCTATTGACATGGTGTAAGTGGGTGCGTCTACATTTTTGTATATAAATGCTGACATAAATACAGCCAGATGCCATTATAGAATTAATATTTAGTGTACTATATCTGGGTGCCTAGCTTTTGGCACCATTTTTAGAATTTTCCTCATATATGCTCAAATATTCATAGTATGGCTCAGTGGTTTTCAGCCTAGTTCTCAGTGCATACCCGGTTAATCTAATTTTCTGGATATCCTCATTGAATATAAATAAGATATATTTGCATGTACTCTCTTTATTTTATTTAGATATATTGTAGGTATCACAAACAGGCTTTAAGTATTTCAAGGGCTACTGAGAGCCACCAATCTAGGTAATAAGATCCCAGACTTAAGACACTATATGCCAGATTCTTGATGGGATACCCAAAGTTAGGCAGTGGTAGGCATCCTACCACCACCTAATTTAAGAGTTCTGCAGCCCTAAAAGTCCACTTAAAAGGAAATTAAGAGAGGAAATGCAGCATCTTACCTTTGTCGCCCGTTGAGGTATTAGAAATGTGGCTATTGAGGCGCCCTCTAGCGCCTAAGGCCACGGTAGGCATTGCCAACACCGTAAATGACCTTAGGCTTCAGAATGAACCTCCTTAGCTGCAGTTCACATGACAGGCAAGTGCCGTAAATGTAGGCCAGTACAACCCTGGCCTCCATTTCTGGCACCTATTTTATTGGCTGTTATTCTCTTACTGGTGCCGTCACGTGATTAACATGCAACCAGCGCTGTTTTCAAAGCTGATGAAAAACACTGGCAAGAGAGTCTCCCCATAAGAAAAATTCTAAAACTAGCCACGTTCATTAAGCACTTTGAAGATGCATGGTATGAGGCTAATCTATAATGGAACTAAAATGTCTAAACTCAGATTTAGATGTCATATCGAAAATGCCCCTCCATATATGTTACTATGTCCTGGAATAAACACAGATCAAAGTGCTTAGTGCTTTCTTAATTTTTCCATTTCTTTAAAAATCTTTCTTCTTGTTCTCTCTTTAACCTCTACCATAGGCAGCAAATGCTTTTTTGTTTGGGGGGGACCCGAAAGCTCCGATCCAGACCTTACCCAATCTCCACCCCAGACCCCATCCCCATAATAGCACTAATTGTAATATCATTTTTTCTATTCATTTTTCATATATATATATACACAATATAATCTTATTAGCAATACATAATGGCTAATCGCAGAGCACACTGTATACTTCTCAACATTCATTCCTACCAGAATACCTGGCCTTTGTCACACTTGCAGAACACAGATAATCCCTATGCACAGTGGCGTACCTAGGGGGGGGGGGGGGGGGGGGGGGGGCGGGCCGCCCCGGGTACCAGCCCTGAGGGGGTGTTCCCGGCCTTGCCGCTCAGTCCCCCCCCACGCCCAAAGTTCCGCTCGCCCCACTGACCTTCCAGCACACCTATGAAGCAGCCCGCAGCAGGATCGCGACGTCAGCAATCCCTCAGCTGCTTGGGCGCTGCTTCCTGCGCCGCGGTCCCGTCCCTCCTCTGACGTCAGAGGAGGGGGCGGGACCGCGGCGCAGGAAGCAGCTCCTAAGCAGCGCAAAGATAGCTGACGTCGCGATCCTGCTGCGGCTGCTTCATAGGTAGTGCGGGGAGGCCAGGGGGGCGAATGGTTCTTCGGGGTGGGTCGGGGCATCAGGCCTTCAGGGTGGTGCGGGCGGGCGGGCAGGCAGACTTTCAAGGGGGAGGGGGGTGACAGGCAGGCAGGCAGGCCTTCAAGGGGGGGTGCAGGTCTTCGGGGGGGGGTGCAGACCTTCAAGGGGGTGCAGGCCTTCAAGGGGGGGACAGGCAGGCAGGCCTTCAAGGGGGGGACAGGCCTACAAGGGGGTGCAGGCCTACAAGGGGGGCAGGCCTTCAGGGGGGGTGCATGCCTTCAGGGGGGGTGCCGACCTTCAAGGGGGTGCAGGCCTTCAAGGGGGGGACAGGCAGGCAGGCCTTCAAGTGGGGGGACAGGCCTTCGGGGGGGTGCAGGCCTTCGGGGGGGGTGCAGACCTTCAAGGGGGTGCAGGCCTTCAAGGGAGGGGACAGGCCTTCAAGGGGGTGCAGGCCTTTGGGGGGGTGCCAACCTTCAAGGGGGGGTGCAGGCCTTCAAAGGGGGGGACAGGCCTTCAAGGGGGGACAAGCAGGCAGGCCTTCAAGGGGGGGACAGGCCTACAAGGGGGTGGGACAGGCCTTCAAGGGGGTGCAGGCCTTTGGGGGGGGGCCAACCTTCAAGGGGGGGGGACAGGCCTTCAAGGGGGGGTCAGGCCTTCAAGGGGGGGACAGGCCTACAAGGGGGTGGGACAGGCAGACCTTTAAGGGGGGACAGGCCTACAAGGGGGTGGGACAGGCAGACCTTTAAGGGGGGATAGGCCTTCAAGGGGGGACAAGCAGGCAGGCCTTCAAGGGGGGGTCAGGCCTTCAAGGGGGGGGACAGGCCTTCGGGGGTGCAGGCCTTCGGGGTGGGTGCAGACCTTCGGGGTGGGTGCAGGCATTCGGGGTGGGTGCAGGCCTTCGGGATGGGTGCAGGCCTTCAGGGGGGGACAGACCTTCGGGTGGGGGGTACAATCCTTTGGGGAGGGTGCAGGCCTTCAGGGGTGGGGTTTAGGCCTTCAGAGGGGGACAGACCTTCGGGTGGGAGGTAAAGTCCTTCGGGGGGGTGCAGGTCTTCAGGGGTGGGGGGTAGCCCTTCGGAGGGGGGACAGACCTTCGGGGGAGGGGGGTCCTGGTGTAAAAGTACACAGAGGGAGAGAGGGAAGGGGGGGTTCAAAGATACGTGCATATGCCAGACTTTGGGGGTTAGAAATAATGGGTCTAAAAACAGAGGAGTGGGAGAGAGATGGTGCATAATGGGATTTAGGGAGGGAAGGAACAGAAAGGGAGAGAACTTGGAAACAGGGGATGGTGTGGAGGGGGGATAGAGATACTGGATAGGAGGATAGTTGGGAACAGAAAGGGAGAGATGGTGGATCCTGGGGTGGTGGGGAGTTGAGAAAAGGTGAATCTGTGGATGGAGACAAAAAAAAGGAAAGATGCCAGATCTCCGGGAGAGGGAAGGGAAATGGAAGGGGAGAACAGAGATGGCAGACGGATGGTTAGCACGGAGAAAGGAGACCCTGGCAAGCAAGACAACAAGAGCCTGGGACCAACAAGATTTGAATATTGATCAGAGAACAAAAGGTAGAAAAAATAATTTTATTTTCTGTTTTGTGATTACAATATGTTAGATTTGAAAAGTGTACATGAGACAGCTTGAAATGGGAACTTTTCTATTTTTGTGAATGGCAAGGCTGAGTTCAGTTAAAATATATGCTTTATAAGAAAATATAATAATGTGTTTTATAAAGTTTATAAGCATTGCTGGCATACTCGGTGAGGTGTTCCTAGTGTTGGTGGTGGTGGTAGCATGTCAGTGTGTTGAGAGGAAGAGGTAGTCTGGGAAATTCTGCTGAGCAAACTCTGGGCCCATTTCCACCCCCAGTTAGTCCACTCCACTCAACTGGTTCACACACTGAGTGGGTCTTTGGGTGTTATTTCTGGGTAGTTGTTTTAGAATCTCTTCCAGTGGTTTGTCAGTATCTCCTTCTGGTCCAAGGAAGGAAACTTTGTCAACCTTAGCATTGACCTTCAGAATATGTTTGTAACAGCGCTGCTTGTGTGGCATTAGGCTATGTAGTGATCGAAAGAAAAAAACAGACCTTTGCACATTTTTGCA
Source organism: Geotrypetes seraphini (assembly GCF_902459505.1). NCBI lineage: Eukaryota > Metazoa > Chordata > Amphibia > Gymnophiona > Dermophiidae > Geotrypetes > Geotrypetes seraphini. Next base: position 83,978,641 of record NC_047085.1, on the reverse strand, counting down.
CTATATGGTGGGTGTATGAGGAGATTCATTTCCTGCACAGTTAAGTCCATGTGAAGTTACCTTGTGCTGTATTTGACATCTAGCAAGGTCTCTGTTTGGAAGGAAAGATCTAAGCTTAAAAATGAAGTGGCCAGAAGTTATGTTAAAAGTAGATAGCGTAGCTGGTTTTAAGAAAGGTATGGACAAATTCCTGGAGGAAAAGTCCATTGTCTGTTATTAAGACATGGGGGAAGCGTCTGCTTGCCCTGGATTGGTGCACTCAGCAGCAACAAATACTAGTTTTGGCTGGCTCTTTCCCCGCATTTCTCCTCTCTTCCCCACGATTTAATATCCAGTTCAGGCAGTAAGTAAATACATCGGCGGGGGGGGGGGGGGTCTGGTAAGTCTTGGGGGCTGGGGATGGAAGGTGAGAATCAGTTCTGTAGGCTATCAGAAATTTGCTTAATTATCTACTCACATAGAAAAGCAGTAAAGTCAATAGGTAATCAGTAAGTAAACGGCGAAGGAACAATAAGCCACAGTGGTTTACTGCGGAGATCTCAGACCTGATCAAGGAGAAGAAAAAAGCATTCATCTCTTACAAACAATCAGGGAAGCAGGACTCTAGAGCAGACTACCTGGCCAAATCAAAAGCCGTCAAAACAGCAGTCAGGGAGGCTAAATTCCTCATGGAGGAGTCTCTAGCAAAGAACATCCAGAAGGGAGATAAATCCTTCTTCAGGTATATCAGTGATAGAAGAAAAAACTCAGGCGGGATTGTACGTCTTAGGAAACCAGACGGAGACTATGTGGAAAAGGATTCAGAAAAAGCCCAACTATTAAATGAATACTTCTGCTCAGTCTTCACCCGAGAAGCGCCAGGGCTCGGCCCTCAGCTACAGACAAGGGTTGGCTCAGTTGACCCGTTTAGTAACTTTGAGTTTACGCCCAGCAGTGTCTACGGTGAGCTGTCAAAGCTCAAGGTTAACAAAGCAATGGGGCCGGACAACCTGCACCCCAGGGTGCTTAGGGAGCTGAGTGATGTCTTGGCGGAGCCACTGTCCACGCTCTTCAACCTCTCCCTTAGTACAGGCAGCGTCCCGTTGGACTGGAGGACGGCTAACGTCATTCCACTCCACAAGAAAGGCTCAAAGATGGAGACAGCAAACTACAGACCAGTGAGTCTAACATCGATAGTGAGCAAACTAATGGAAACTCTAATCAAACGCCAATTAGATAAGATCCTGGATGAGGAGAATCTACGGGATCCCCGACAACATGGATTTACTAAGGGGAGATCCTGCCAATCCAACCTGATCAGCTTCTTTGACTGGGTAACGGGGAAGCTGGATATTGGGGAGTCCCTGGACATCGTGTATCTGGACTTTAGCAAAGCATTCGATAGCGTACCACACCGCAGGTTACTGAGCAAGATGAGTTCTATAGGATTAGGTGACACATTGACGAAATGGGTTGGGAGCTGGCTTGGAGGTAGGCTCCAAAGGGTGGTGGTGAACGGCACCCCTTCCGAAATGACGGAGGTGATTAGTGGAGTACCACAGGGCTCAGTCTTGGGCCCAATCCTATTCAACATCTTTATAAGAGACTTGGCAGAAGGGCTTCAAGGTAAAATAACATTATTCGCCGATGACGCCAAACTGAGTAATGTAGTGGGCAAATGCACAACAGACGAAGATTCAGTGCCCGACAACATGATGCACGACCTACTCCTACTGGAGCGATGGTCTAGGACATGGCAACTCAACTTCAATGCCAAAAAATGCAAAGTTATGCACCTGGGCAGCCAGAATCCATGCAAGTCTTATACCCTTAATGGCGAGATCCTAGCAAAAACGGTAGCAGAACGAGACTTGGGGGTAATCGTCAGTGAGGACATGAAGTCTGCCAATCAAGTGGAGCAGGCTTCGTCCAAGGCAAGACAAATCATGGGCTGCATACGAAGGGGTTTCGTCAGTCGTAAGGCGGAAGTCATTATGCCATTGTATAGATCCATGGTGAGGCCCTACCTGGAATACTGTGTGCAATTCTGGAGGCCGCATTATCGCAAGGATGTGCTGAGACTGGAGTCGGTGCAAAGAATGGCCACCTGGATGATCTCGGGACTCAAGGATCTACCATACGAAAAACGGCTTGACAAATTACAGCTATACTCGCTCGAGGAGCGCAGAGAGAGGGGGGACATGATCGAGACGTTCAAGTATCTTACGGGCCGCATCGAGGCGGAGGAAGATATCTTCTTTTTCAAGGGTCCCACGACAACAAGAGGGCATCCGTTGAAAATCAGGGGCGGGAAACTACGAGGTGACACCAGGAAATTCTTTTTCACTGAAAGAGTGGTTGATCGCTGGAATAGTCTTCCACTACAGGTGATTGAGGCCAGCAGCGTGCCTGATTTTAAGGCCAAATGGGATAGGCACATGGGATCTATTCAAAGAGCAAAGGTAGGGGAGGGACATTAAGGTGGGCAGACTAGATGGGCCGTGGGCCCTTATTACATTACATTACATTACATTAGGGATTTCTATTCCGCCATTACCTTGCGGTTCAAGGCGGATTACAAAAGGTTAATTTAAAAAAGACAGAATTACAATGATTAGCTAGAGAGGTAAGTTGTAGAGCTTAAGAGCATTTAGAGGTCGTGTTGTTATTGCTGTTTCAGGAATTTCTTGAAAAGTGTGGTTTTTATTTCTTTTCTGAATGTCCTATAGTCTGGGGTGGTCATCAGAAGGTTGGAGATCTGGTTGTCCAGTCTTGCGGCTTGAGTGGCTAGGAGGCCGTCGTGTAGTTTTGTTCTTTTTACTTCTTTGATTGGGGGGGGTATGAATGGGGAGTGCGTTTTTCTGTGTCTGGTACTGGGTGCTTGGATGAGGCGATTGTTCAGGTATGATGGGCTGTCTCCGTGTAGGGTTTTAAATAATATGCAGTAAAATTTGAAATGGATTCTTTCTTGGATTGGGAGCCAGTGTGAGTTGATGAAGGCTTCAGTGATGTGGTCATGTTTTTTCAATGAGTAGATGAGTCTTAAAGCTGTATTTTGGATTGATTGGAGTTGTCTTATCGTAGTTGCAGGACATGGAAGGAAGAGTATGTTACAGTAGTCCAATATACCTAGTATTAGGGATTGTACTATAAGTTGGAATTGTGTTCTTTCAAAGAATTTTCGGACTTGTCTCAGGTTTCTCATGATTGCGAATGATTTTTGAATTGTTTTAGTTATTTGCGGTTGCATTGTGCAGCATCTGTCTATGGTCATGCCTAGTAGTTTTATGGTGGTTTGGATGGGATATTTGGTTGCGTTTATGTCTAGGTTGGTTGTGGTTTGGATTTTGTCATTTTCTAGGAGGATGAATTTGGTTTTGTCTTGGTTGAGTTTAAGTTTGTGATTTTTCATCCAGGTTGTGACTGCTTCAAGTGTTTGCCGTCTTATCTGCCGTCTATTTCTATGTTTCTATGTAAATATTCTCAATTTGTGAAACCCCATAACTAGATCTTTGCATCTCCCTACAATCACAAACTTGTACACTTCTGTTCCAGATTATACACCCCCATCATCTGGAGACAGGTGAGTTCCTCCTAGATTGGACAAACAAGTTTCTCTCTACTGTATATATTCCCTCCAATTCCCCTAATAAGGTGTTTTGTTCCCTTGCACAGATAAGGAAGATTTAATCGTGCCTATCTGTATTGAATCCACCCCAATACATATGGATACAAAGATAAAATTACTAGGAGTTATCCTCAACAATAAACTCACTTATCATGAACAGATAATAAGCTCAGTTGTCAAGAAATGCTTCTTAAAATTAATTCACTCAATTTCTACTCTCCTAGAATCCCCCTTCTCTCATCATTCTTATCCATTCCCTAGTCATTTCTCATCTTGATGATTGCAATTCCTTATATCAAGGTACTACACAGAAAGAAATACACCAATTACAAATTATCATGAACACAGCTATAAAACATATTCATCAATCTAAAAAATTTTATCATGTAACTCCTTTACTCCATGATGCTCATTGGCTACCTATCCCTCATCATATCACCTTTAAAATACTTCTTCTTACCTTTAAAACTAAGCTTACAAACACCCCTGCCTTCATTGATAAATTCATTACACATTATTCCTCATCAAGAACGCTTATATCCAATATTCAGAATTTATTAGTAATCCCTTGCCACTTTGGAATGCAATGCCCCAGGACCTTAGACAAGAATCTTCTCCGGTGAAATTTAAAACAAAACTTAAAACGTTCTTATTTAAAGATGCATTCCATACATGATAACAACATATATTTTACCTGAGGATGACAAATTTTCCCCTACCTGCTGTGTTTTCCCCTTCCCCTCCCATTTTCAATTCTATTTTTCAATGTAACTTTACTTCCTTTTCCCACTTTTTTCCTCTTGGTTTCATGTTAGTTTGGTTTAGTCTGTGATATCCCCCCAATTTTATTAGAATAGTTTTTATTCTTTTACATTATTTACTTTATTGTTAACCGTCTATATATATTTGATAGATGGTATATCAAGAAACTATTAAACTTCAACTTGAAACTTGAAATTATTAGCTACAAGAAGAAGTGTCTCGGCCAAATTTGATATTTCCAAAGTCATATCAACTGGTTTATTCGACTAAATAGATGTCAAGGTTTGACTTATCTCGGTAGATTTTGTTCCCACCACAACTGGAACCCACCAGCTCCAGCAGACATCTGAGATGAACTGTCACCAGTTTAGTATATCAAGACCACAGCAATGCTCTCAGGAATTCTGTACAGCTTTTCTATTCTACTGATCAGCAACACTTGTTCCCTCCAGTCTTAACTGAACACATCAAGCAGGGTTTATTAACCCACAAGGCTGCAGCAGTGGAGATTGAGGATCTGGACTTCCAGTCTAGGAGACTATTTCAAGCCACCTCCTTCAGCTGTCAGTTTTAAAGGTACTTGTTGCAGAATTACTTTCTACCCAGTATAGGTCATGTAAATTACAATTAGTCTAGCACAGGAGTGGATAGCCACAGTGCTTGAAGGCCGTAACCCAGGTCACGTTTTCAAAATTTCCACCATGAATATGCATGAAATTGATTTGTATGCACTGCTTCCATTGTAGGTAAATAGGACCCATGCATATTCATTGTAGGGATCTTGAAAATCTGACTAGGTTGTGGCCCTCAAGGACTGTGTTGCCCACCTCTGGTCTAGGGGTGGGCACTGCAGAAGTCTGTGAAGAGTTGCCAGGCTGTCTTTCCATACACTTCCCCATAATCAGAGAACAAAAAAGGCCAAGAGATGCACTGTAGCTCTCTAACATGCAGCTGCCATCTTGAATCAAAGTATCTATTATTATTTCTATTGACGATTGCTCTATCATAAGTGCCTCGCTTTGAGTTTCATTTGCCATTGAATATTTGTTGTTTTTAATATTCAAGTTGCACAATAAGATAAACTATAATTCAGTCCCACATAAACTATAACACTTTTTAATAAGATCTCATTTTCAGTCCTGAGAAATGTATTCAAGTTTTGCAATTTCCTTAGCAGCAAAGAAGCTGAAATTGAATTCCTCATTCATTCCCCTTGGGTAAAAAGCCAAAGGATTATGAATCACCACGGACTTGTTTTGTTTAAAAGAAAAAGCTCACTCTAGCCCCTGGTATCCCAAAGGGGGCATTTTTCTGACTGTGTACAGAATTTTAAATGGAAAAGTGTTTGGGATTTGAACAAACACGTTATATTTATTTGCTTAAAAAACAACAGAGCTTTTCTAGGTGAGTAAAATCTTTTGCTTTTATTGGCCTTGATAGAGTTCACTAATCCTGTGTGTAACATCCTTTCTAATAATTTTTGAGTGCAGAACAGATGGTGATATTTATTTTCTTAAAGCAAAATTACTGACTCAAAGAGTCTGAGAAATTTTGTCAAGTAACAATAAGTTTAATGGAGAACTAATAGGCTTCAGTAGTCGGAACCTTAGAACAATTCCGGGCAGAGCTTTGGATTCTTGCCCAGAAATAGTTAAGAAAAAAACCAACAAATTTTTAAATGGAATCAGGTTGGGCAGACTGGATGGACCATTCGGGTCTTTATCTGCCGTCATCTACTATGTTACTATGTTACTGTATTCTTTCGGATTTAGTTCATGCCTTTCTCAGCAGTTCAAGGTAAGTTGCATACAGATGCAGGAATGATTTCCCTGACAATCTATAGGCTTGTTTACTAAACCATGTTAAACCCTTAGGAGTAAATTCTATATATGGTGCCTAAAATATTAGTCCTGAAAAAAAAATGCTATTCTATAAATTAGGCACAGTTTATAGACTAGCGCTTATGTCCGGCACCCATGGCCAACTTTAGTGCGACTATTTGCACCAACTGAAATGCAAATCCACATGCCTAAATTAGGTGTGGATCCCCTTATTCTATAACTATATACTGTATAGAAATCCAAGGAATGCCCTGATCTACCCATGACCTTCTCATTTCTATGTCCCCTTTTCTGACTCACGTATACAATTTAATTGATAAGATCCCAATTATTTGTGCAGTTTGCATGCATTAACCCCCAAATTCTGTAAAGGACCAACGCTTAAATTGTGTGCCAATAAGCATATCAAACATAATATAACATTGTGCTTATAGACCATGTTACCAAAAAGTTCTACACGGTTAACAAAAAATTATAAACATTAAGGAAATAAAAAAATAAAATAAAATAAACATTAAGGGGCTCATAATAAAAAAAAACAAAAAACATCTAAAAAGTGGCCTAAATGGGTACTTAGACGATCAAAAAGACTGATCGTCCAAGTACCCATAATCAAAGCTGGTTTTAGACGTATCTAAAACCAGCTTAGGCCTTTCCCCTGCCTCTAAACGCACAGAGAGAAAAGAGGCGTTTTTAGAGGAGGGGAAAGGGAGGGCGGTGGGCCGACCTAGACCTAGGCGTACAACACGTATAACCAAAGATTTTGACAGGTTGCCTAGTCAGCACTTATACGTTTTGACTTAGACCAAGTCAAAACAAGTGTAAGTGCCGAAAAAGGGGCCGCTGAGCTGATGGCGGCTGGCGCGATCAGTTCAGCGGCCCGGCAACCTACCCACCCCCCAACCATAGCCATCGTGGCAGGAGAGATGTCTCATCTCCCCTACCGCGATGCGATCACCCCTCTACCCGAACTGCCGCGACCCGCGGCAGGCGAGATGCCCAATCTCTCCTGCTGTGGGTTGTGGCAGTTCGGGTAGAGAAGTGATCAAATCGCGGCAGGGGAGATGGCCAATTTCTCCTGCCGCGATACATCACCCCCCCCCCCACACACACTATCGAGACAGGAAGAAGCCCAAGCCCTCCTGCCCTGGTGAACTGCGACCCCCCTGCTGACATTGGGGCAAGAGGGAGCACAAGCCCTCTTGCCCCGTGGCACCCCCAAACTCCCCAACACTATCGGGGCAGGAGGGAGCCCAAGCCCTCCTGCCCTGGTGAACTGCGACCCCCCCTGCTGACATTGGCACAAGAGGAAGCCCAAGCCCTCTTGCCCTGTGATCCCCAACCCCCCCTCCACTGAGTCTGATGGGGCCAGAAGGGAGCCCAAGCCCTCATGGCCTGGCGATCTCCAACTCCCCTCCCCCCACACGATCCGGCAAGGAGGGAGCCCAAGCCCTCCTGGCCCAGCGACACCCTCTAACCCCCACCCCCCACTAAAATACGGGCAGGAGGGATCTCAGGCCCTCCTGCCCTCAATGCAACTCGAGACTACGATGGGAACTCCCCACAGCCATTTCCTATTGGCAATCTACACGGGGCAGGAGTGTAGGAAGTTCGCTCCTGCCCCGAAAGCCCGCTAGACCACCAGGTAAGGCCGGGACGCTGGGGGGAAGGCTAAACTGTGGGTTTTTTTCTTTTTTTCCCCCTCCCCCGAAAAAATCACGAATATGTGAAATCGCGATTGCCGAAACCGTGAATGGGGAGGGAGAAGTGTACTGCCATATAGGTGCCACCTGCAGCCATAAGTACTATTGGGATGGTACACTGGAGGGTATAGTAGGTTTTGGGGGAGGGGTTGGAGGGTTTACCCTAAATTATAAGGGAGTTATGGATATACAGCTGGCACCCTTTATATGAACTTCATAGCAGTGCTCTCTAAGATGTCCCAATGCTCTGTTGGGATGTCTATGTGACTTCCTGTCCAATCAAGATCACTGATTTCTACTAATAATTAATAATAAAGGAAGAGTATATAAATGATTATAGTTCTACCTTTCTTCTCTTATGTCTCAGTCTGTCATGTATCTACCCAAAGCATTAATAATATGCTACTAATTTAATATTTTTTATTTATTTATTAGATTGTCAATTTAATTACCAAGCATAACTTGAACAGAAAGCAAAATTAGGCTTATGAATATTATTCCATCATTACTCAATTTCCAGAAAACAAAAATAAGTTAAACTAATTATGTTCAAGTCCTCTAATTGGATCCAAAATGTTATAATCTAGCGAGAAATAAAAGGCAAATTTAAAACATGAAGACTGGACAAAGCATTGAGTTAGGTGTGTATTCCATCAAATAGGGCTCAGGATTGTTCTTTTACCAAGCGGGATAAAGACAAAAGGTTGTCAGCTGGATTGGTTCATAAAAGACATATATGATATAGAACAATACATTTACAAGGGTGCCTCAAATAAAAAGTGGCACCCAAAGATATAACCCCAGGCTTCATTAACAAAAATTCTCGTCGACGCTTCTGTGTCTCTTGTGTCAAATCATGAAACATCTGTACTATAAGACCTATAAATTCCTTTTGCCTATTTTGAAGAACATTTTCAACAATCATGTGTTATCAATTGGAAGAGCTACTGATATAATCATAGTAGATGGCACCACTGTCTCTTTATCAGATATTTCCAACATTTCAGTTACGTTTAAAGATTTTTGAATTTGACTTTTTCCAGGAAGATAATATACTGAAGAAAATTGAGGCAATGTCTCCTCTGAAATATCCAATATTTCCAGTATATATCTTTTGAGCATTTCCCTAGGAGTTACAGACGTAAGCCTAGGGAAATTTATCAATCTTAAATTATTATACTGTGAGTTATTTTCTAGCATTTCCACTTTTCTTCTAAGATTAACATTATCTTTTAACAAGTTCTCATGCAATTGCTTAAAAGTTATCATGTCCTGGTCATGCTTCTGAAGCAAAAGATTAGAAGCAGTCACTTCAACTTTCATATCTTTGAGCTCTTTAGAATGTTACAGTAGTTTCCCTTCAATTTGTTGAAGATTGGAACTTATGGCCATAACAAAAGCAGCCATAAGATCCCATAAAGACTCCAGGGTTACCACTGCTGGTTTCTTGGGTAGAATCAAGATAATTTAATATTTTTAATGTAATGTACACCGCTTTGACAATTTTTAAGGCGGTATATCAAATTTTAATAAACTTGGAACTATGCTGGCTCCACCCATATCCAAATGGTCAGGGATTAGGATGTTTTCAACATGTATGTTTTTCTGATCAAAAATGGGGTATAAAGTTAGATGTCTCAGTGGCCAAGATGTCTAAGTCTACTCCGGAAGCTGAAGAGCCATGGGGTGGAAGGAGACGTACACAGATGGATCAGAAACTGGTTGGTGGATAGGAAACAGAAGGTAGGAGTGAAGGGCCACTACTCGGACTGGAGGAAGGTCACGAGTGGTGTTCCGCAGGGCTCGGTGCTTGGGCCACTGCTATTTACTATATTCATAAATGATCTAGAAACAGGGACGAAGTGTGAGATAGTAAAATTTGCGGACGACACCAAACTATTTAGTGGAGCTCGGACAAAAGAGGACTGCGAAGAATTGCAAAGGGACTTGAACAAACTAGAAGGATGGGCGACAAGATGGCAGATGAAGTTCAACGTTGAGAAATGTAAAGTATTACATGTGGGAAGCAGAAACCCGAGGCACAACTACACGATGGGAGGGATCTTATTGAATGAGAGTACCCAAGAAAGGGACTTGGGGGTAATGGTGGACATGACAATGAAGCCGACGGCACAGTGCGCAGCGGCCGCTAAGAGAGCGAATAAAATGCTAGGTATAATCAAGAAGGGTATTACAACCAGAACGAAAGAAGTTATCCTGCCATTGTATCGGGCGATGGTGCGCCCGCATCTGGAGTACTGTGTGCAGTACTGGTCGCCGTACCTTAAGAAGGATATGGCGTTACTCGAGAGGGTTCAGAGGAGAACTACACGTCTGATAAAAGGAATGGAAAACCTTTCATACGCTGAGAGATTGGAGAAACTGGGTCTCTTTTCCCTGGAGAAGAGGAGACTTAGAGGGGATATGATAGAGACTTACAAGATGATGAAGGGCATAGAGAGAGTAGAGAGGGACAGACTCTTCAAACTTTCGAAAAATAAGAGAACAAGAGGGCATTCAGAAAAGTTGAAAGGGGACAGATTCAAAACGAATGCTAGGAAGTTTTTCTTTACCCAACGTGTGGTGGACACCTGGAATGCACTTCCAGAGGACGTAATAGGGCAGAATATGATACTGGGGTTTAAGAAAGGATTGGACAATTTCCTGCTGGAAAAGGGGATAGAGGGGTATAGGTAGAAGATTAATGCACAGGTCCTGAACCTGTTGGGCTGCCGCGTGAGCGGACTGTTGGGCACGAAGGACCTCAGGCCTGACCCAGCGGAGGCATTGCTTATGTTCTTATGTTCTTATGTTAAGTAGACAATTTAAAAAAAATTATATTTGGACATTCAGCAATTCGAAAATGGCCATTTTTGTTTCTCCAACTTTGCTTTAAAAAAAAAATAAATCTTTATTGATATTTAAACTTTGACCATGCAATACAATTATTTGAACATGTAATATTTCATATAACGCATTATTATACATACAATAATACTTAAAACAATCATTTTCTCCCCCCTTCTTCCCAAATTTAATACAAAAAGACGTGAATACTTAATTTTAATATTATGATTACATAATTTGTCTTTTTTTTTTGTTTCGCCAACTTTGGATATTCAGATGGAGACGTCCAAGATGGACTTAGACATTTTTTTCAAAATGCCTCTCTACTGGTCTGATCATAATATGGTTTATCACAAAAAAGTGCACAAAACAAAACACAAAAACATAAAAAAAAGCCAAGTACTTAGCTGGGAAAAAAGTAGTAGTGGGTCCTCTAGGTTGGTTCAGGAACTGTCTCAGCAACAGTTATACATACTCCAGTTTCTCTACGAGACAGTTCCTGAACCGACCTGGAGGACCCACTACTACTTTTTTTTCCCAGCTAAGTACTTGGCTTTTTTGTTTTTTTGATGTTTTTGTGTTTTGTTTTGTGCACTTTTTTGTTTAACTTAGTGGCACAATGCTGTGTGACTGTACACTGGTGATTATACCTTACTCTAGAGTTGGGTGGGGTTCAGGTTTTTCTCAGACTATGTCTGAGTTTTTTTTACTGAATTTCCCACCTAAGGAGCCAATGATTAAGGACATGTTGCCTTATTGGCTAAAAGTACCTGACTTGTAATCAGTGTGTCTGAGGCTCATTTTGATTAAGTTGTTGTGTACAGTGACAGTTCACAGAGTTGTGACTTTTTTTGTCTATTTATCATATACCATAAAATAATTATTTAAACACAAATACAGAATTAACTGGCTTTTATATTTGCTTTAATTTTTTTTGGTTCAATTATCCACTGAAAATTGGATCTCAGGGGATGAGGAGAATATGATAAGCACATATGGAGAATAAAATTTGGAAGCACTACCTAGGACAGGTCTAATTCATAATTGTCTAACAAATATTTTGCCTAAAGCTCTATCCTTTTCATCAGATCTTTCAAGATGATTTGCAGTCAGATCTTCGCCTATAAATTAAAATTTATAAGAAATTGCATTCATCTGTTATGGCTTGACTATTTTTCAGACTTTGGGTTCACAAATTAGAAATATATGCAGTGGTCTGCGCTAAAGTTGTATATTATCTGCTTATTCATTTTCTGAAAATAGCATTTGTGTAAGTCTGACTCACATGATTTATGATTGTATACCTTTACAGCCCTATTGACAAATTCATGTAGCAACAGATTCAAGTCATACTTAATATTCAAGAGAGCTTAAATAGAATCTTTGTATTCTTATAGTTTCTAAGGTTCAATCTCTAATTATTGCTGCCCCACATATAAAAAAGTATATATCTTTGCAGTTGGTACTGACCAATTTGAAGTATGCTACTTTTCTGCTGAAAATTTATTGGTTGAAAATCAGTAGATTAGCCAGCCAGTCAATTCTGGGTAAACCTGAGCCCAAAGTGTGCATGCATCTCTCTATCCTTCCCTTGCCACCCCCAGCCCATAGTCTCTCTCTTTCCCTTCCTTGCCACCACTCCCAGCCTGTGTAGCCTCTCTGTTTCCCTCTGTAACCAGTTAAAAAAAATATATTTTTAACCCACCTGGGGGAAATCCTTGGCACTGGGGCCCAGTTTGGGGGCTCAGGATGTGGGCCAGAGGCTTTGTCATGGTTCCTGGGGCTGTGAAGAGCAATGTGAGGCAGGCAGCAAGTTTTTTTTACGGTGGCTGCAACAGTCTTCATGTTCATGCCAGTCAAAATAGAGGAAGAGTGTGCCCGTATCTACCCATGCAGCCTCTCTCGACCTCTTCAGGCCACCAGCAGTTGGTCCTATATGCTGCCGGCAGTGAACCCAGAATTCTGCCTTTCCTCTGACACAAAATGCAAACATGTCAGATGGAAGGCTTCAGGGTCAGCCATCGGCAGCATGCAAGACCTGCTGCTAAAAGCCTGTGGCTGAGGGTAGACAGACCTGAGACCAAACTGTGCAGGCCAGGCCATCTAAGCATGCCCTTGGCTAAACATCTATTGAAAACCATCTATTTATTGCTTTGAATGGGCTGTAACAAGTTACAGATCAAGATCTGTGCATCTCAAAAACATGTAAATCCATTTGCTGAGGTGTCAATAGATAGCTAATCAAGGTTGAGGACACCTACCTTGGTCACATCAACACACTAAATGATGGCAGATAAAGACCTGCATGGTCCATCCAGTCTGCTCAACAAGGTGACCAAAGCCAATTCCTGCCACTGTGTGGGCCCCAGTTACCCATGCTTAAATACTGGTTGTCAAGTCTTCACCATGCCAATCATATAGGCAGCCAAATATGATGGGGTTAATATGTAGTTATAATAAAGAATCCAAGTATTGCTGACAGATGTCTTCCCCTTCCCCTTGAGCTGCACAGCACCCTCACTCATAAAATATGACAAAGTGATCTACAGCATTGGAGTTACCATAGCTTCACCTGTATTTTGCCATTTGTGGGACACGGACCATAGAAGTCTGTTCGGCATCAGTCTCAGACCCTGATTCTCAAAGTTCTGACAACATGGTAATAAATACCAGGTTGGGAGCAATTTTTTTTAATCGGGTTATGCTCAGCACAAATAGCATGCAAATCATATGCATGCTATTTGTGCAGAGTAGCCCAGTAAAAAGAGTGTGTGTGGGGAGGGGGGGGGGAGGACTGTGCCTGCTGCCTGCTCAGAAGAGCAAATTGGTAGGCATAACTCATCTGAGCAGTCAATTTGTTTCTGCAGGCTTATGTCACCCCTCCTTTGCTGTTCTACTCTCCCATGTTGGCTCAGCTGATCAGCAGCTCAGGTGAGTCCTGCTGGTTCAGCAGATTGTGGCATCCCCTGCCAGCTCAGCTGATCGTGGTTCCAGAGCTACAATCAGCTGAGCCAGTAGAGGGAGAGCAGTGGTTGCCAGCTCAGCTGAAGGTACTTTCATAACCTAAAATGGTTATAACTGTAGTGTGTGTTTTAATGCATTTGCATAGGGTTCTCAGTAGCTGCTACCAGGATTGGTAAAAGACCCCAATAACCTTTTTGAGCACTGGAGGCCGAGCTTTCGTGCCAGTAAGACTGACTTTAGCGTGTGTTACTGGCATGAAAAGCTTTTGAGTATTGGGACCTCAGTTTCCAGTACTCTTATCCAAGATAACACCTCAACAGTCATGTTGTATTTTCATCCTCTTTGTATTTAGTCATCCCCTGTATCTATTCCATGCATTTTTAAATTTGCTCACCATTTTCAACTCTACCACCTCTTCTGGAAATGCATTCCACCACCCTCTCTGTCAAAAATTATTCCTTTACATTACTCCTAAGTCTACCTCCATTCACGTCCTCGTCAAATTTTGTTTTGTTAAACTGCTTTTGTTTCTTGTATTATACGTTATTGAAACCAATAAAATGTGCTAGAAAAAAATAAAGGGGTCCTATTAAAAAGCAGCAGTAAAAATTGGCCTTAGCACACCTTTATTGGTAGAGCTTCTGCCTCAGCACCCTGAGGTTGCAGGATCGAATCCCAGCAGTGCTCCTTGTGACTCTGGGCATCAAATCCTCCATTATCCCAGGTACAAAATAAGTGCCTGTAAGAACATAAGAATAGACTTACTGGGTCAGACCAATGGTCCATCTAGCCCAGTATCCTATCTTCACGGAGGCCAATCCAAGTTACAAGTACTTGGCAAAAACCCAAATTTTAGCAGCATTCCATGCCATCAATCCAGGGCAAGCAGTGGCTTCTTCCATGTTTGTCTCGACAGCAGACTATAGATTTTATCTCCAGGACCTTGTCCAAACCTTTTTTTAAAACCAGCTACATGTGCTCTTACCACATCCTCTGGTAATACATTACAGAGTTTAACTATTCTGAGTGAAAAAATATTTCCTCCTATAAGTTTTAAAAGTATTACTCTGTAACTTGGAGTGTCCCCTAGTCTTTGCAAATCTTGATGCAGTAAAAAAAATTGATCCACTTGTACCCATTCTACATCATTCAGGATTTTGTAGACTTCAATCCTATCTCCTCTCAGCTGTCTCATTTCCAAGCTGAACAGCCCTAACCTCTTTAGTCTTTCCTCATATGAGAGGAGTTCCAGCCCCTTTTCCTAATTATGACCGGGGTAGCCATGCAGATGATAACTCGTAATTGGAAGAACTTTGATCGCCTCAATTTTCCTTTTTGGTGGGTGAATTTATGCTCCAGTTATAAATATGAGAAAATGAATGCTGATATGTTGGGGCATAGAAACATATTTAAACTGGTTTGGAGCCCATTGACATCTTTTATTACTTCAGAATAGTTTAAAAATATCCTTCAGTTTAGATGGTTCTATGTCTTAACTTTTTGTTTATTTTCACATGCACATCCAGGGATGGGGGAAAGGGTGGGTGGGATTGCATTATTATTTTACAGAAAGGAAGGTTACTGAATGAATATATGTATTCATGCTTTTATTGATTAATCAATGGGTGGGTGGGTTAAAATTATTGCTCAGATATGTTTGTAAGACGAATGTGCTTATCTTGTTTTGCTATATGTTCACATACTTGTTTATTGCACTGTTAATACTTGAAAATTAATAAAGTTTAATAAATAAAAAAAGAAAAATATGAATACATAAGAAATTATAGCATAAGACATAAAAATGTGGTTAAAAGACTAACCTATACGTGCAGATAATCACAATTGAGATTTGCTAATGAATTAGGAAACACTAACAAAATAAGGGAGTCGTTTAATAAAAAAATTTTCAAAAAGGGAGGGGGCAATATTATTATTATATGTTTTATATGATAATGGAATATATGAGTGGGAGGGATGGGGAAGGGAAAGGGATAAAAATCTATGCAATGTATCAATGATTGTTTGTAAGTGATGAATTTATTGTTAATGTGAATGAATATTTTTAACACTTAATGTAAAGAATATTAAAAAAAAAAAATTGCATAAATTGGCATTTGGACATTTTCCCTTCCCCACCCCTAACATGGCTTTGTAAAGAGGGGAGGGGGGCAGGGGGGGGGGTGTTTGCTAAAACATCTAAATTGCCATTTTCAAAACACTTTTTTTTTTAAAGATATAAGGGGATATGTTGGAGACATGTTTTAGATTGGATTAGGTTGGATTTATAATTTGGATATTTTTCTGCAATAATAGAAACTTAACATTTGAGGCTAGACCTGTTTCAGTAACAAATAAGTGTCAATACAGTTTCCAAACTGACCAGGTAACTACTGAAGGCATGAAGGTCACTGACCCCCCTCCCAACACCCAAAATGTGATTGAAAGTCTATATTAGCCTGTACAAAGCTTCAGATGCTTTGGCCAGTCCTAGTAGAGCAGCAAGCAGGTTTCTGGAGTAGCATAGTGGTCGGTTTAGTAGACTGCTTAGAAGAGGATTCAGGCCCATATCCCACTCCAACTAGTACACTTGTGGTGGAAAGTGTGAGCTCTCCAAAACCCACCTAAAACCTACTGTACCAATATATAGGTGACTCTGCAGGCTATTGGGGTGGTGTACAGTTGGGTTGTGGGTGAGATTTGGAGGGCTCACCATACAATGTAAAAGGGTTGTGGTAAGATGTGCACCTTTTATGTGAAGTTCAGTGCAGTGCTCCCTAGGGTGTCCCATTGCTCTACTGGGACCAGTCTGCTAAGAGTCCTGGTCCCTTCTACATCCTAATGGTTGGTTTTTGTGCATTTTTCATTTGGACTTTTTTGTTTTTTTTCAAAAATAGTTCAAAAAGACACACTGCTAACAAACACATCTAGGAAATGGCCATTTTTGAACATTAAAAAATGCATTTTTTTTCTGGTTTGAAAATGATAATTTTATCTTCTGGATTTTTGGATAATTTTCTCAAAAAGTCCAAAATTGGATTTAGACATCATATTGAAAATGCCCCTCTAAATAACCTAACAATAATTGAAAAAACAATAAGAATGGTCATAAAACAAATATATCCAATAAGGAAGAAAGGCAAGAACATATCAATAACTATTATATAGTAACATTACAAAGAATAATTAATTCATCTTCATGAAGTGGATAACTCCAGAGAGGAATAAACAATATACACTAGGTTTATGGAAGGTTTTAACATGTTAGTTGGTTAAGGATCACAACCCCCAAAGAAGCCTATTACAGAGGATGATACAGGCCCTAGTGAGTGGATTTCAAAATAAGTGTGCATTCATATTTGATCTAAATTCATTTTGTTAATTGATACATATTAAAGAACAGTGCTTAGGGGTTCTTTGGATCAATGAATGAAAATGAGACTAGAGGAGCTGAGAGATATAATACAATAAACTGCAGTGTGGGTTTCTGAGGTCTTTTCCTCTAGGAATGGATGGTCTTTGTAAAAGCATTTAATACTGTTTGATGTGCTGGATCTGATTTTGTGTGAGTATTGCTCTTGGGTCTGCACACATCTGGTTTGTTGGCTTAGTAAAAGGACCCCACAATACAGGTGTGTTTTGAGTAGCCCTTTGCAGCATACTGTACATGCATTGTATTTTTAACAGCAATACACATATAGGAGTTATTTCTATAAGTAACAGCCCCTAGTTAGGTGCCCCATTGTTTGGGGGTGAGATTTTATTCTATAATGGCATCTGCACTGAAAACTGAATGCAAACCATAAAATATTCCCAAAGTGTAATAGCACTTTATTTAAAAACTTTGCGGAATGTGGGGTATATATTTAGTTGTCAATGGTTCAGCACTTTTGTGACCATTGATAGCATTCTCGGATATTCAATGCCAAGCCATGTCCAGAAATCAGCATTGGATATCTGGCTAACACTTATGCAGTTAAGTGCAACATCCATCACTTAACCAGATAAGATAAACCACATAAAAATAAGATTGCACTTTGTGTTCCTATTTATGTAGTTGCCTTATGTGGTTAAGCACAGAAAATGACATGGGGACAAATTTGTGCCTGTCCCCGCAGGATCTTTCTCCATGTCCGTCCTGTCCCCGAGAGTTCTGGCCCTGTTCCTGCCCATCCCTGCAAGTTCTGTCTTCATCTGCTCAAGCCTCGAATGCTTTAAAATCATAAGTGTTTGAAGCTTGTGCAGATGAGGACAGAACTTTCAGGGATGGGGCAGGGACAGGGACAGAACTCGTGGGGATGGGACGGGGACAAATTTGTCCCCAGGTCACTAACTGCAAGTTTCAATTCCATTCTGGAACACCCACAAATTAGCCAGTTGCAGCTTAGAATCAAATTGTGGATTTTCAGGAATAGTCACTGGTTAAATATTTCTGAATATCCATGGTTAGCCCCAGAAAAGAGATTTAAACAAAGTCAAAAAAATTGAAGAAAAATTTTATTGTTATTTCTTTTGAAATTTATTGTGCTCTTTTTACAGTTTTTGTGAATGAAGGAGAAGTAAATACATTTGTGGGATTTATCAGATTAGGACGTTGTACTATTTCAAGAAATATTTCTGCAATTAAGAAGAAACCTTTAAGAAAAGTGGTAAGACTTGTCCCCCCCCCTACCAATAAGAACATAAAAGAAAATAAATTGATCTAAGGCAGGGGTAGGCAACCTTTATACACAGAGGATCACATGAATGTCAGTACTATCCTTGGCAGGATGCAAAATTCCATAATGTAGGAACTGGAAATGCACAGAGCTCCATAGACCACCTGAGATAAATAAGTAAAAATGAAATAAGAATGATAGAAACAAACTACTAGCATGGCTATTCTAAAAATATTTGTGAAATACAGTATTTAAAATTGCCAAACTCTGGTTAATGATGCTTTCTGTGTATATTGACCATAATAATAATTTATTTTTATTAATAATAATAATATTTTATTTTCTTGTATACCGCTCCACCAGTGATTCTAGGTGGTTCACAACAGAAAAACTGAGACATTTCAGCAGAACATACAATTTCAAAAATACACTACTACGTACAACAGTATTAGCTAAATACAATTTCAATGCATTACTATCAATTAAAAAAAAACATAAGTTAAAAATCATAGGTTAAAAATGATTAAAAAGTAAAAACACCATTGTAACTATCAGCATTCTTGCTTATCAAATAAGTAAGTTTTTAATGATTTCCTGAATGTAAAGTAAGAGTTGGCTTGAGCAATCAATGGGCCATGGTCTCGTGGGCTGTATAAATTTTAATGATGGGCCATAGGCTGCAAGTTGCCCACCCCTGCTCAAGGATATAACTTATTTCATATATTCATATATTTATTTAAGTAGTACAGCTGAATATATACCATTCAACAGGCCTAAGCTAAATGTACAAATTATCCATTTAGCAGTTAAATTGGCCTCTCAATATTTAGCTAGCGGTAGTCAAGTGTTTTGGGGTTTTTTAACGTTAACTGCTGAGGGCAGAATTAGGTCTAATATTCAGTGCCAGACCATGTCTAGGCACTGGCATTGAATATCAGGGTCTGACTGAACTGAAGATAGCCATCAACACTTAGACAGATCTAGCCTGATATTTATACAGGTCCTGATTGATTATCAGCTGGGACCTGTGTAAGCAGAGACCACACATCTTCTTGATCAGAATCAGAATCCCCTCCTGTCCCAATGATAAGCACCAAAACCCCTCCTTTTTTAAAGCAGTGCTACTGCTAGAGATTATGGCAACCATTTTCACAGAGTAACCATGAAGCACAGGAGCAAGTAAGGTTTGTTTCTGCCTTATGGCCCACTAGACCACCAGGCTGATAGGTGGGTTGGGGGAGGGGCTACTGGAGTCCAGGGTAGAGATAGGAAGGGGTTCTAATGCAGATCAGGGTGAGTGGTAGGATAGTCTGGTGATTAGGAGATGGGAGGGGATTCTGATACTGATTGGTTGGGGTAGGAAGGAGGTCCTATTCTGATTAGAGAGCAGGAGAGGGTCTGATACTGATCGAAACAAGAGGAGGGGGGATTGGACTTGTTGATGGGGGGAGGGAGGGATGATGAGCTAATTTAGAACACCACTAACAGCTTTGTAAGGGAGGTTCAGTTTTGGCACCAGCATAGCTAATAGCCTATACTTCCTGGAGAAGTCTCCATCCATCACAGAACAATTGCTTAGTGATTCAGTCCTTTAGACAATACACCTATGAAAAGCTTCACTGTCATTGGACTAACTTTGTGGAATGCCAATTCTCTTCACCTTATACTTGAACAATCATTTGACAAATTGAAATCAGGATTGAAGACTTATTGTTTTATGATGTTTTAAAATGCTAATTAGCCATCCTGCATTGCCATTTTCCTCAACAACTTGTAGGGAACACAGCACTCAAATCCCCTTTCTGCTATTTCCTCAACCCTTCAACACCTCTTCTTATCTGTTAGTTTCTTTCCAATCTCCTGCTTTTGCTGAGTATAAACAGCCCTAAAAGATGGAATATCAAACATAAATAAACTTGGAACTAGGCAAACCTAGGACTACTATCTGTGCTACCGTTGCCTGTGAGGGTACTGGCACTGAATATTGCCAGCACCCGCATATCTCCTGGCTCTTCCCCAACTCTATCCCCTGTAATGCCCCTCCCTTGACCACTATTAACATGGGTGTTTAAAGCCATTATTCAGAGGTACTGCCCAGTTAATTGCCACTGAATATTAGCAGCTAACCTGTTAGCCCAGTTTAACAGAATTATTTAGCTCCTCCTCATTAATAAATCTTACTCATTTTTGAATAGGCAGATGATATGCCTTTATTGCTCGAGTACCTGAATAAATTCATGTAAACCGTTCTGAAATCCCATGGGACAATGGTATAGAAAATTGAATAAATAAATGAATGGAGGAGTAGCCTAGTGGTATCCTGCTTAAGTCCCCGAGGATGTAAAATTGATCCCAGACTGCTCCTTGTGCAAGTTACTTAGGGAGTCTTTTACTAAGGCATGCTAGCCGATTTAGTGCACGCTAAATGCTAACGCATTCATAGAATATAATGGGCGCATTAGCATTTAGTGTGCACTAATATTTAGCGTGCGCTAAATCGGCTAGCGCGTCCTAGTTAAAGACTCCCTTAATCCCTTCATTTCCCCAGGTACCACAATCAGATTCTGACCCTGCCAGGACCGATAGGGAAAAAACTTGAGCACCTGACCACTATTCAGTGTATTTTAAACCACTTTGAGTGAATCTCTTCATGAAAAAAGGTGGTTAATAAATCCCAATAAAAAATATAACTGGCCTTTTTTCGTCCTGAAGAGTTTTCAAGTTTTCTAATAAGATTTCCAAAACTGTAGTACCAGACAGATTTGGCATATCTAATACTCTAAGATTAACACTTTCAAGAGAATTCTCACTATTTTCTACTTTTATTCGCATCATAGGAAGGCCATTCATACATGCTGTTTGCATTGTTTGCATTTGAACTATAGTTTGATGATCTACAGCATCTTGATCCTATTCCATAGACTTCAGTTTCAGAATCTCTTCCTCAACAGCAGTGATTTTAGACTCAACAATAACAAGGGGCTAAATTTTATATTACAGGAGAAAAGTTCTCACCCAAAAATTTGACTTTTATATCCTTTTGACACAAAGTCAAAAGGATATAATACATAAGATTAAAAGAAAAAAAGATTAAGACAAAAGAAGAAAAAATATCTTTAAATGATTTTTTGAAGGTTTTTCAGAATTGAGGAAAGAAAATTCAATTCAGTTATAACCAATAGACATCAATGTAGTCTATAGTTTCGATTTCTGAGATCCTTTTCCTTCATGTATAATGAATAGACCTCTGGTTGATTGCACCTATAATTATGCCACACACTGGTGCTTAATACGATTCTATAAGGTGCACATACTTTTTATAGAATCGTGTTATATCATTCTAGTTGGCATTGAATTTTTGGCACAAAATGAAACGGGGGAAACAAAACCAAAGTGGAATTGTCCCAATCAGAATGGTGCGCACCAAAAAAAAGTGTCCTTCAACTCATCTGATAAATCCAAATGCCTTTATTCATCCAAAGCCTCATAAATTCATCCAATGACTCAATGACCCGACATGTACATGTTTTGGCCTAACCGGCCTGCCTCAGGAGTCTCGTGAGTCTTCGACTGGTGTATTAGGAGAACCGTATAGAATACAGAGATACAGGCACCTTCTAACTGTGGCTGCTAAAGTTAAAATCGTAAAGCAGTGGACACCACTGCGACCATACTGGTGTCCACTACTTTACGATTTTAACTTTAGCAGCCGCAGTTAGAAGGTGCCTGTATCTCTGTATTCTATACGGTTCTCCTAATACACCTGTCGAAAACTCACAAGACTCCTGAGGCAGGCTGGTAAGGCCAAAACATGTACATGTCGGGTCATTGAGTCATTGGATGAATTTATGAGGCTTTAGATGAATAAAGGCATTTGGATTTATCAGATGAGTTGAAGGACACTTTTGTTTGGTGCACACCATTCTGATTGGGACAATTCCACTGAATTTTTGGCACCATATATAGAATATGGTCCTTAGCCTGGATTCTCTAAATTGCACCATGGTTGGTGGTTGCCTTAAAAGCGGACACCAATTGTGTGTCATTCACACAATGGCTGCAAAACACAAACCCGAAAAATATGTGGGGAGGAAAAAATATAACTATAGCAAAACCTCCCCCAACCCCAAGAAAACAAACCGACAAGGGGGAGAGACAAGAGCTCAATTAACCTACAAATGGTATAGTGTAAAACAGGAGAACCCTCAGTAACACAGCCGCCCACAAAGGGAAAGGCTGTCACCGGCTGACACTCAGAAAGAATGTGAACTGTGAAACATCCCCGGGTTCTTCCTGTTAGTGAGAATGAATCAAGTGCACCCCCAAAAAGTGCTACGTGTGAAAAAAGATTATAATAAATCAAAAAAACACACAAATGTTAAGGAAACTCTTGTCTCTACTCCTTGTCAGGGGGGCCAAACAAGGAAGGAAAGTGTCCAAATCTGTCCAAAACTGAACCAAGCCAGTCAATAAATGGAAGTACTTAGCTTCTCTAAACAGTAGAACAGCCAGCCGATGTGAGACATCATCCGTCCAACGGGACTCCGTTTCGGGGGTGTACACCCCCTTCTTCAGGAACAACTGGACTGTATAAAGACTGGTGATTCCTCCGAAATGGCTTGGAAGGTAAGGCAGAAAATGGCACTTAACGGAGGAGAACGCCTCCGATTTAAACTGCAGCCGCTGATGTTATTGGATGAAAAAATCAAATGACCAACTGTTTGAAGGGAATGGGTAAAAATATCTAAACAAAAATAAAAAGCAAAATAAGTCCACAGAAGCTAATACGTAAGATGCCATTCAATATAGTCATTGTGTCCATTAGGGATTAGGGTCTGGAGCTCAAATATCCAATATTGTTCTCTTCTTTGTAACCACTTGACTTTATTTCCCTGATAGTCAGCAAACAAATGCTCGATAATAAACCAACGCAGATCTCGAAACGTGTGTCCATGTTGAATGCAGTGGGGAACCATGGGAGAGCTCAATGATTGCGTGTTAATCCGTGATCTATGTTCTATTAAACGAGTTCTGACAGTTCTTTGTGTACGGCCAACATAGATCATGGTACAGGGACATATGATGACGTAGACTGCCCACATAGATTTACAAGTGGTGTCGGACTTCAAAGTATATAGTCTGCCAGTTTTTGGATGTTGCCATTGGTTCCCCTGAATAGTAGTCTGACAAATGTCACATATGTCGCTGCATCTCGTGTGGCAACCTTCCCGTATAGACTATATACTTTGAAGTCCGACACCACTTGTAAATCTATGTGGGCAGTCTACGTCATCATATGTCCCTGTACCATGATCTATGTTGGCCGTACACAAAGAACTGTCAGAACTCGTTTAATAGAACATAGATCACGGATTAACACGCAATCATTGAGCTCTCCCATGGTTCCCCACTGCATTCAACATGGACACACGTTTCGAGATCTGCGTTGGTTTATTATCGAGCATTTGTTTGCTGACTATCAGGGAAATAAAGTCAAGTGGTTACAAAGAAGAGAACAATATTGGATATTTGAGCTCCAGACCCTAATCCCTAATGGACACAATGACTATATTGAATGGCATCTTACGTATTAGCTTCTGTGGACTTATTTTGCTTTTTATTTTTGTTTAGATATTTTTACCCATTCCCTTCAAACAGTTGGTCATTTGATTTTTTCATCCAATAACATCAGCGGCTGCAGTTTAAATCGGAGGCGTTCTCCTCCGTTAAGTGCCATTTTCTGCCTTACCTTCCAAGCCATTTCGGAGGAATCACCAGTCTTTATACAGTCCAGTTGTTCCTGAAGAAGGGGGTGTACACCCCCGAAACGGAGTCCCGTTGGACGGATGATGTCTCACATCGGCTGGCTGTTCTACTGTTTAGAGAAGCTAAGTACTTCCATTTATTGACTGGCTTGGTTCAGTTTTGGACAGATTTGGACACTTTCCTTCCTTGTTTGGCCCCCCTGACAAGGAGTAGAGACAAGAGTTTCCTTAACATTTGTGTGTTTTTTTGATTTATTATAATCTTTTTTCACACGTAGCACTTTTTGGGGGTGCACTTGATTCATTCTCACTAACAGGAAGAACCCGGGGATGTTTCACAGTTCACACTCTTTCTGAGTGTCAGCCGGTGACAGCCTTTCCCTTTGTGGGTGGCTGTGTTACTGAGGGTTCTCCTGTTTTACACTATACCATTTGTAGGTTAATTGAGCTCTTGTCTCTCCCCCTTGTCGGTTTGTTTTCTTGGGGTTGGGGGAGGTTTTGCTATAGAAATAATTCACACAATGGCAACATTTAGAGAATCACGTCTCCAGCAAAAGTAGGCACAAGAAATGTAGACCATGGTTTTCAAGGCCTACATTTCCGGTGCCTACCTTTGACGTGAATTGGTTCCTCCGGAGACACTTACCGGCACCTAACACCACTTCCAGTATTAGCCATGCCTACAGTGGCGTTTGGTGCCTTAAAGCACCTACAGAGGTATGGATTTCAGGACCATTTTTGTAGGCACACAAAGGCACCTTGAAAATTAGTTTAAAACGTCATTTAAATGGCATTTTTCACTTAGCTTAGGTGTACCTACCAGCACCTAAAAATTTGGTGCCATGTAAAGGGGTCTTACTGCTTAGTTTGGTTTGCTTTGTAATCTGCTTATTGTAGTTCCAGGAAGAAGGTCTGCATTGAATTTGTGAAGGCGCATGCTGAATGTAATAATGTATGCTAAGCTAAGAAAGTTTACCTAGCTCATATGATCTTTCTCCCTGCTGTGTCATGATGCATAATTGTCTTAATTTTGATGATTTGATGTTACTAAGTATTAGAACTTTATTATATAAATATGAACAATATGGATTATGCTGACTTGAATTCCTGTGCCTCCTAAAAAGGATGAACATATTAACTTAAGTGAACTTCGGGAGAAGGATTCTTTTGGAGAGGTGAGCGTCCTTTATAATCTTCCTTCCCCCTGCACAATAACGGCAGCAACAAAAGTTGAATTAGGCATCATCCAAGCTAGTTATCTAAAAGGTGAGTTCAGATTAGTCTCTATTCTTTTCGCATGTTTCCCTGACATCTATTGCCATCATATATTTGAGGTACAATTGTGGGTTATAAAAATAAATTAGCTGGAAGTGCTGTAACTGATCTTTTAGTGTGGTTATATTTTCAGGGCAGTTTTAATGTTAATCAAAACATTAAAACAAATCAATATTTACTTACATAGAAACATAGAAACATAGAGTATGACGGCAGAAAAGGGCCGACGGCCTAACAAGTCTGCCCACTTGGATAACCTACCCCCTAAGCACTTCCTCAAAGTGAACCCACATGTTTATCCCATTTGTTCTTAAAAGCGAGCACGTTGTTGGCCTCTACTACCTGAAGTGGAAGATCATTCCTACGATCAACCACCCTTTCGGTGAAGAAATGCTTTCTAATGTCCCCATGAAATCTCCCACCCCTGATTTTTAGCGGATGCCCTCTTATCGCCGTAGGTCCTGTAAGAAAAAAGATGTCTTCTTCCATCTCCATATGGCCAGTAACATATTTGAACGTCTCTATCATGTCTCCCCTCTCTCTGCATTCCTCGAGAGAGTATAGCTGCAACCTACCTAGACGTTCTTCATATGGGAGATCCTTGAGTCCTGAGACCATCCTAGGTGCCAATCTCTGAACCGACTCTATTCTCAGCACATCCTTTTGATAATGTGGCCTCCAAAATTGAACACAGTATTCCAGATGTGGTCTCACCATGGACCTGTAAAGCGGCATTACCACTTTAGGCTTTCGGCTGACAAAACTTCTCCGGATGCAACCCAGCATTTGTCTAGCCTTGTCATGGTCATAAGAACAGCCTTACTGTATCAGACCAATAGTCCATCCAGCCCAGTATCCTGTCTTCACGGAGGCCAATCCAAGTCACAAGTACTTGGCAAAAACCCAAATAGTAGCAGCATTCCATGCCACTGATCCAGGGCAAGCAGTGGCTTCCTGCATATCTGTCTCAACAGCAGACTGTCGACTATTTACATTAACTGCTCTTACCACATCCTCTAGCAATGAATTCCAGAGCTTAACTATTCTCAGAGTGAAAAATATTTCCTCCTATTGGTTTTAAATTACTCTGTAACTTCGAGTGTCCCCTAGTCTTTGTAAATCGATACACTTGTAAATCTACACCACTCGATTTTGTAGACTTCAATCGTATCTCCCCTCAGCCATCTTTATTCCAAGCTAAAGAGCCCTAACCTCTTTAGTCTTTTCTTATTTGAGAGGAGTTCCATCCCCTTTATCATCTTGGTCGCTCTTCTTTGAACCTTTTCTAGTGTCGCTATATCTTTTTTGAGATAAGGACACAAGTACTGAATGCAATACTCAAGATGAGGTCACACCATTGAGAAGTACAGAAGCATTATAACATTCTTAGTTTGTTTACCATCCCTTTTTAAATAATTCTGTGCATTTTGTTTGCTTTTTTGCCACCATAGCACTTTGGGTGGAAGCTTTCAGCGTATTATCCACAATGACACCTAGATCTTTTTCTTGTGAACTGACCCCCAAGGTGGACTCTAGCATCCGGTAACTATGATTTGTATTATTCTTCCCAATGCACATCACTTTGCATTTGTCCACATTAAATTTCATCTGCCATTTGGACGCCCAGTCTTCCAATTTCCTAAGATCTTCCTGCAGTTTTTCACAGTCAGCATGTGTTTTAACAACTTTGAACACTTTAGTGTCATCTGCAAATTTAATCACCTCACTCTTAGTTCCAATTTCCAGATCATTTATAAATAAGTTAAATAGCACTGGTCCCAGTACAGATCCCTGTGGCACACCACTATTTACCCTCTTCCATTGAGGAAAAAGGCCTTTTAACGCTACCCTCTTTTCTATCTAATAACCAATTCTTAATCCACAATTGAACATTGCCTCCTATCCCGTGACTCTTTAATTTTCTCAGGAGCCTCTCATGAGGAACTTTGTGAAAAGCTTTCTAGAAATCTAGATATACTGCATCAACCATTTCACCTTTATTCACATGTTTATTCATACCTTCAAATAAGTCAAGCAAATTGGTGAAGCAAGACCACCCTTGTCTCAATCCATGCTGATTCTGTCTCATTAAATCATGTTTATCCACATATTCCACAATTTTATTTTTTGTATAATTATTTCCACTATTTTACACATTAGTGAGGTCAGGCTTACAGGTCTGTAATTCACCAGATCTCCCCAGGAACCCTTTTTAAAAATCGGCATAACATTGACCACCTTCCAATCTTCAGGTACTAAAGACAATTTTAGCGTCAGGTTACAGATCACTAACAGATCATCAATTTCAAGTTTGATGACTTTCAGTACCCTGGAATGTATATTATCAGTTCAGGTGATTTATTACTCTTTAACTTGTCAATTTGGCTTTGTATGTCTTCCAGGTTCACCGAGATTTCTTTCAAATCCTCCACCTCATCACACATGAAAACCATTTCCAGTTCAGGTAGATCTCTTACATCTTCTTCCATAAAGACCGAAGCAAATGATTCATTCAGTCTCTCTGCTATGGCCTTATCCTCCCTGAGTACTCCTTTTACTTCTTGATCATCCTATGGTCCCATAGATTCCCTCACTGGTTTTCTGCTTCTGATGTAACCTAAAAAAAATTGTTACAGAGTTTTTGCCTCTTTGGCACGTTGTTCTTCATATTCTTGTTTAGCTTTCTTTATCATTGCTTTGCATCTAACTTGCCAGTGCTTATGTCTCTTCTTATTTTTTTCATTGGGATCCTTTTTCCATTCTTTTAAAGCATTTTTTTGGGCTGTAATGGCCTTCTTCACTTCACCTTTTAACCATGCCAACTCTTGTTTTCTCTTCTTTCCACCTTTTTTAATACGTGGAATACATCTGGTCGGGACTTCCACAATGGTATTTTTAAACAACATCCGCATCTGGCTTACAACAGACCCTATTGAAACAGACCTTTTTAGCTTCTTTTTAACCATATTTCTCATTTTATCATAGTTACCCTTGCAAAAATTAATTGGCACTACAGTAGATTTCTTTAGTGAGGTCACTCCAGTTATCAGCTCAAATTTGATCTTGTTATGATAGTATTTCCCAGCGGACCCAACACAGTTACCTCCCATACTATGGGCTAGATTCACTACCGCTCGGTTTGCACTCACTTTCCTACTACGGCTCAATTCATTAACCTTCCTCCAGACCCCATCCGCACCCTATCCAATCTGCGCATGCAAATAAGTAAAAAGGCATGTAACTTTCTTAAGGCATTATATCATGAAACCATTTCGTCCAAACTGACTAGCCTTTCCTTTCCAAAAAGTTTCAACTGCTGAGGACCAGTTGCTTTACATTCTCACCGACTATTCCTGCCTAGCAACTGCCACGTGAATGTTAAGAACCCCATAAAAATATATATATCTACCCCGCACAAAATCCAAAATATATCTAAACTTTAAATATATGTAAACTTTCATGTACATAAGCGTTTGAAATATTTTTTTTATTTTTTTGGAATGCGCATAGCGAGCTCATGAGTGAATCTCAGATTTGCAATGCGCATGGTGAAAAAATTGTGGATTAACCCCGTGCACTCCTTGCACATTCTACATTTCATATATCAATGCCAAATTTTTAAAAAAAAATAAAAAATAACTTTTAAGGGCCAGTTATTCCTCCCTCCTCCTTCCAGCTAGAATGTAGCATGCATTTGACATCACGGGGTCACTTTTGGTTGCTTTGTGCTTCACGGCAGAAAGAGCCGCACAGCCTCCTGGGATTTGTAGGCTGTATATAACAGCGCTTGATCCCAGCGCATTCAACTGCTGTGCCTTCTAACAACTTAACAGTTCTTTTCCTGAGAGAAATGGACAGCGCTCATCGGCTACACTATCTGGTTCTTTTGGAACACGAGTATGCCGAGGAGAGGTTGGTAAAAACCATAATTCTTATATTGCATTTTTTACGACAACAATGCTTTGCGGTAGGTGCATTAAGAGCCCATCAATGCGTCCACGATTAAACCCCGCCCCATTTCTATTCAGTGAAGTCCTAAAGAGCTAGCGCATGCGTTATGTGCTTCAAAACCAACAAGGATACAGTGCGCACACGCGTCAATCGATGTAACAGCGAGACGTGTGCATGAATGGGGGCGTATTTATGATTTGATCATTTGCATGTACAAGCTTTACTGAATCGATCAGCCAGAATGACTTGGAAATGGATAGGACACAAATAGGATCGATTTGTGGACTTCAGTGAATCTAGCCCTATGTCCTGTATTCCACTAAGGACCAGATCTAAAATAGCTCCCTCACTTGTCAGTTCCTGGACCAGTTGTTCCAATAAGCAGACATTTATGTTGTCTAGGAATTTTACCTCCCTATCACTCTCTGTTTTAACATTTATCCAGTCAATTGGTAGTTGAAATCATCAATTTAATAACAAAGAGGGAGCACAAAAACTCACCAATAATTTCTACACATGCTTCATACACACCTCAGAACCCGTCTCAAAAGCCCACAGCTCAATAAACCAAACCCCCAAAACTACATAACATAAAAAGGAAAACAAAATAGAGAAAAACCTCAGTTGTGCTTCACAGTTAAAAAAAATACTCCACTTTGTCCATCAATATTTATTCAATTCTTTATGTCTGTATTTCACTATATATGTTTTCCTTAGGGGGCCTAATCCTCACGTAGCCTCTTTCCAGGTCTACATTTCTATCTTATTTTCCCCAAAGAGCTCAGAATGGGTTACATGTTTATATTCAAATCTTAAACTAGCACCATAAACTGGACTACATAGAGAGAATTAGTTCAGTAGTAATCCTGCACAGTTGAAAATGAGCCACAGTACTTTCAATTAGACTTCATAGTAAAGGCAAGGCAAATGAATGAAAATCAGGACACTTAGCTGCAGTAATCTCCTCATGGTTCTGCTTCCAAGCAGACTTCACAAGCCTCACAATTCATGTCCCTGAAAACCTGACAGGGAATCCCAGTTTCACCACTGGCTATGTCAGAGGTTTATCAAAGTCCTTGCTCCAAAAGCATATCCACTATTGCACTGGTATCCACCCATTATTATACTGTTGCCCAATTTGCCAACTTTCCTAATCTCTGAAAACATTTCTTTATCTGTCTGCTCATTCTGTCCCAAAGGACGAAACTCTACCCGTATATTCCTTCCCTTCACACATGAAATTTTTATCCATATGGCTTCCACACTGCTATCTGTGTCATGCAGAATGTTTATTTTGTTTGATTCAATTCCCTCTTTTACATGTAGCAAATTCCCCCTCTAATTTGATCTACTCTCATTGCAATATAATTTGTACCCAGTCTCATTGTCCTCCTTTCAGTGTATACAGACACTTCAAAGTGTGTTTATTCTTTCTATCTACAGGGTGCTGAGAAGATGACAAGGATAACTTGACATCTTTATTCTGCTTCCTTCTTGAGCACTCTTGGATTTCTTTCACCATTATTGATTTCTCTCTATTGGGACTCTTTATGTGTTCTGATTCAACAGTATTTTTAAAGGATACTCTATACCAAACCATCTGCTTCTGGGCAACTTTTGGCTTCCCCCCCCCCCCCCCATCTGAGTTCAAAAGCTGTTCTATCTCCTTCTTAAACGTTAGTGGCAGCAGCCTGGTTCCATCCTGGTTAAGATGGAGTCCATCCTTTCAGAACAGGCTCACTCTTTACCAGAAGGTAGCTCAGTTCCTAACAAATCTAAATCCTTCAATCCTACACCATCGTCTCAACCATGCATTAAGACATTTTAGCTCTGCTTGCCTCTTAGGTCCTGCACGTGGAACTGGGAACATTTCTGAAAATTTCAGCTTTCTACCTAAGAGCCTAAAGTTGGCTTCCAGAACCTCCCTCCCACATTTTCCTATGCCATTGCTGCCTACACATGACGCATGAGGTCTGCCACCTTTGCACCAGGTAGGCAAATGACCAGGCGATCCTCATACCTACCAGCCACCCAGTTATCTACAGACCTAATGACTGAATCTTCTACTACAATGGCCTTTCTAGCTCCTCCCTTCTGAGCAGAAGACCCTGGAGATAGATCCTTGGTACAAGAGGATTTATTGCATCTCTTGATGGGATCATTTCCTGTATCACCAGGGTGGTGATCTCCTTATAGGAGACTTCCCTCCTCCAAGGAAACACAGGGGCTGCCAGATTGGAGGTGGGAGTTCTCTACAATGTCCCTGTAGGTCTCCTCTATGTACCTCTCTGTTTCCCTCTGCCCAAATATCTATGTGATGCATGCCAATGAGCTTCATAATAAAGTTTGATGTAGGCCACCTGCTGGGGACTGCCACTATGCTCCTCTGATGAATCATGCCTCTTCAGGCAAAGGGTAGAAGCTAGTTTGATCTGTATAGATAGCTTCTGATTGATTCTCATTCACATGGAGTCCCTCATTTCCCTCTAAACAGTGGTTCCAAACCCTGTTCTGGAGCCAGTCAGATTTTCAGAATAGCCCTAATGAATATGTATGGGGCAGATTTGCATGCTTATCACCTCCACTATATGCAAATTTCTCTCATGCATGTTCATTAAGGCTATCCTGAAAACCTCACTGGCTAGTGGTCCTCCAGGACAGGATTGAGAACCACTGTTTAGAGGGAAATGAGGGACTCCATGTGAATGAGAAGCAATCTGTACAGATCAAACTAGCTTCTACCCTTTGCCTGAAGAGGCATGATTCATCAGAGGAGCATAATGGCAGTCCTCAGCAGGTGGCCTGCATCAAACTTTAATATGAATCTCATTGGCATGCATCACACAGATATTTGGGCAGAACATACGCAAGTAAGGATAGACTGAAATAGGGCACTAGTCTTTGACCTAAGGGCTGCCACGTGAGCGGACTGCTGGGCATGATGGACCATTGGTCTAACCCAGCAGCGGCAAATCTTATGTTCTTATGCTCTAAAGGGTTTCAGCTGGTGCAATGCGCTTTTCCTATGTGTTCCCTAACAGACCCTTTTTACATAGGATATCTGAACCCCTATCTCCATTATGTCTCCTACCTACAATGAGGATAATGCTGTCTGAGGAAGTATGAATCCTGTGTGACGTACCAATGCCCTCACTGATATGCCTTTCTTTCTGGGATTGTTCCTATTCCAGACCATCCAGCATGCTTGGTGAACTCTTCTAGTGTTTCATTTTTTAACCATACTTACTAATTTCTAAGGATTGGAGATAACACTTTATTAAAGAGGCCTCTTGTGAGGGGCCACTGAAAAGTTCTCAGTTGGATGCCTTAGAACGATATCCGCGAAACGCTGGCCGCGTCGGCATTTCTAAAGACAAGTGGCATTTCTAGAGACAAGCACTGTTTAAGATGGCATTTCTAGAGACAAGCACTGCTTAAGTTAAGTGGTTCTTTTGTCAATCTTTTCAATATGCTGGTTAAGTGCATATTAATATATGAATGAAAGTTTAAATAATGAAACTTCTATGAAACTATTAAGAGAACAAATAATGAAAATATTAATGTGGGGACACTGGTGTATTTTTAAAATAGAGATAAAAAGATAAAGAAAATAGAAAAAAGAGAACAAAAATTAATGTGAGTCATAACACCGTGCCCTCTGGCCAATGATTGGAGCAAGGAGAAACAACCTACGCTGATTTTCTCAGTTTGTGATAGTACAACTGCGCGTAGGCTCCAACTCTGAGGCCCTTGGAAATACACTCACAGACGTGGTTGGAGACTATTTGGTGCACTTCTCTGAATAAGTGGTGTGTTATATATTTTGGATTTCTGATCTAAACTTAGTCATACTGCAAGTATAACCAAAAGTTTAACGAGGCTGCCTGGATGGAACTTGTACGTTGTGACTTAGGCCATGTAAAACCAGGTCTAACTGCAAAAAGGTATCCAAAGTGACCAGGTAAGCACTGCAGACACAAAGTACAGATCCCCATACACTGCCCCAGTGATCACTGATCCCCATTGCCCCACAACACCATAAAAATCGGAATAAAAAAGCACATACCTTCCTCCAGAACATCAGCATCTGGCATAGCAAACCCTAGTAGAGCAGCACAGAGGTGGCTTAAGTAGTGTGAGGGTAGGGGGTGGGTTAGTGAACCATAGAGAGGAGGACCCAGGCCCATAAGCCACTCTAACCACTGCATTTATAGTGGAACATGTGCACCCCTCAAACTCTCCCAAACCCTATTGTACTGCCATATAGGTGCCACCTGCAGCCGTGAGGATATTGGGATGGTAGACAGGTGGGTCTAGCAGGTTTTGGGTGTGTTTTGGGGGACTCATCCTGACCTAAAAGGAAGTTACAGTGAGATGTTTATGTTGCACCCTTTTTGTGACATTCACAGCAGTGCCCTGTAAGGTACCCCACTACTTTGTTGCCATGTCTAGGTGTCCAGTCCATTACTTTGCTGGCCCCTCCCACATCCAAACGGCCATTTTCTAGGCGTGTTTGACTTGGACAAATTTTTGAACGAGAATGGGTTATAAAGATAGATGACTTAGTGGGCTGGGCGATCAAACAGCTGGACATACAGTTAGATGTCTCTCGAAAAACAAAATATTTTGGAGGTATTTTTCGAGAATGGACTTTAGACACTGCCGACTTTGGGCAACTAGTGATTTAGGCCCCAAACGGACTTAGACGTTTCTTTCAATTATGCCCCTCCACGTGTATAGCCCTCAATGAAGACTTCCCCAACTTTGTTAGTTGGGCTGAGAATTTTTCAGCAACCCCTCATAGTTCTGTTTCTGCATGCTGGCTACAATACACAATCTATTGTAACACTAACTCTCATGTATTGTTATAGGGTAGTGAGAAAGTGGGAAGATGTAGCCTTTGGGAACCTTATCTCTCGTCTTCATACACACTGTAAGATTCTATAATCTGGCTTTAACTGACTGCAGTGATAAAAGATTTTAGAAAGCCCAAAACGTAAAACACCCCCTGGCTGCAACCTTATTGAAATTAATACAATGTATGATGAAATTAAATGTTTGATTGCATCACTTTTAGCATTTTGAGTAAATGCTAGGAATTAATTTTGTTTTAGTGTCAATGCTCTTTGAAATCTACTGTAAAGATTTTCTTATTGCCAAAATATCATTTTAGTTATTAAAGTTATCCAGAACATCACAAACACATCATAAAGTCTTATACGACATGCATGTCTTGGATCCTGGAGGCAGTTTTCTACTGTCTGTCTCACAACATATCTGAATTGTGTTGCTATACTGGACCTCTGTGACTACATACTTTGTAGTTTTATTCCTCAAGTAATACAAAATTCAGCACAAATGTGGATATAATTTTGGATCCAACTTCATTATGGGCTAAATAGATTTGAATGCATACTTGTAATTTTCTTTAACTCGTATATATTGGTAGATGAAGCTTCCTTTTCAAACTGATTATCATTGTAGTACTAGAAATGGATATGGGGAAATGCTGGCTGTGTGAAAGCATTAAAGAAATATTGCATATTAAATCTAACCCAGGCCTAGGAGGATAGCTTCTTTGTCAGGCAGCCCTGGAGGAATAATATGTCAAAATTCTGAAGCTCCTCACAGACAACCCTGCATAAAGGGCACACAGAAATAGCCCCATTTTTATTTTAGTCTTCCTGACTTACTTTTCTAGCAGATGAAGATGTGACCATTTTATAAATACTGAGAAATATTTTTTTAGCAAATGCAACTAAATGATATAAAAGATTTAGGCGCCCTTTTACCAAACAGCAGTACAAAGTGGCCTTGGCGGACCCTTACATGGGTCTTTCTTGAGTGCTAAGGCCATTTATACCGATGGGATAAAATGGCCAAATTTCCTATTTTTTTGTATTAATGGCTAGATGCTAATTTTGCCATTAGTGCTTGGCCATTAAAATAGATTAGTGTATGAGCCCTTACCACCACCCATTATGTAGGTAGTAAGGGCTTGTGCACCAAGCATGCACTAATTGGTTAGCTCGCAGCAATGAACCTGTGCTAACCTTTAACATGTGCTAATCCACGCTGCTCTTTGTGACCCTGGGCAAGTCACTTAATCCCCCCATTGCCCCAGGTATATTAGATAGACTGTGAGCCCACCGGGTGCTCGAGCACTGAATAAATTCATGTAAACCATTCTGAGCTCTCCTGGGAGAGCGGCTGCGGTATAGAAAAATGAATGAATAAATCCTTATGAGCAGAACATGCCCAGTCTTCACCCCCAGATATGCCCCCATTTTAATGTGTGGGTAGCATACACATGGCAAAATTACCACAGGATGCTTCAGCATGCCTCATGGTATGCCACTTTTTTTTTCCCCTGTAATAAGTGTGTGTTACTGCTTACCATTGCTTAGTAACAGAGCTCCTTACTTTAGAAGACAGTAGGCAAAATATCAATGGAGTGACGATGTTCCTAAATGGACTTTATTTGAAAGTGTCAAAGTTCCAAAGATACACTGAAATCATCCACATAAAATAATTCCATCCACATAAAAATAAATCATCTACATAAGAGCGTTAAAGGACCTAGTCCGCTAGGGATACAGTACCCAACACGGTCCGCGTTTCAACAAAAAGTCTTCTTCAGGGGTCCCTGGGGGTCCTATAAAGGTGAGTACGTGGGAAACAATTGTGTGGTGAGCCGGAAGTGCATTTTCATTTGCAAGCAGTGTCTCACTTCCGGCTCACCACACAATTGTTTCTCACGTACTCACCTTTATAGGACCCCCAGGGACCCCTGAAGAAGACTTTTTGTCGAAACGCAGACCGTGTTGGGTCCTGTATCCCTAGCGGACTAGGTCCTTTAAGGCTCTTATGTGGATGATTTACTTTTATGTGGATGGAATTATTTTATGTGGATGATTTCAGTGTACCTTTGGAACTTTGACACTTTCAAATAAAGTCCATTTAGGAACATCGTCACTCCACAGTTTATTTTTTGTTTTCTCTGGATTTTCTTCTTTGTGGATATTTTGGGGTCAATTCCTTTTGGTTTTTGGCAAAATATCAATGCCAAGTTTCAAGTTTATTAAATTTGATTAACCACTCAGAACATAAAGTCCATCCAAGAGAGGGTTGGAGCAGCATCGGAGCATTCAGTGCCCTGGGCGGTGGTAGAAACCTCTTCCATAGCTTAGTAAAAGAGGGTCTAAATTTCCTTTGATTTATGCTATATTTTCCCTTCTTTAGTTTAATAATTTGATATACCACCACTCATAAAAAGTATCAGAGTTTTATATAAATTTAAAACAATTTATAAGTGAAAACTACCAAAAACAATGGGGGAAAAGACTAACAAGAAAATATGCAAGGAAAAATAATCTCCCCCCCCCCCCCTTTTTACAAAGGGCACTGCAAAAGGCCCAAAGCCCTTTAAATCTCTATGGGCTTCAGGGCAGTTACCATAGCGGCAGCCACTAGTGCGCCTTTGTAAAAGGGGGGAGGGGATGTTTATGTTTTAATGTGATGGTTTGAAAACTGTTATAGAGCTTTAAACTAAGCAGCTTGAAAAAAAAACTGAGTAGCTTGAGGATACATATCATTCAGGAGTCCTTTTACAAAGCTGCTTTGAAAAGTGGACTTAGGACCTCTTCTATCCAACTGCGCCAGCAGTTTTTAGTGCAGAGAGCCGCGCTGTATGGTCCGCGCTGCTCCTGACGCTCATAGGAACTCTGTGAGCGTCGGGAGCAGCGTGGGCCATTCAGCGCAGCTCACCACGCTACAAACTGTTAGTGCAGTTTGATAGAAGAGGCCCTTAGTGCGTCCGTATGCGAGTCTTTCTCATATGCGAAGGCCATTTTTAGCAGTAAAATAACTGATTTTTGCATTTTTATATTAATGGCGGTGCGCTAATGGCAACATTTTTTCAAACGGTTTGTCACAGAGCGGTCCTTTTACGAAGGGCTTCTTTTACTAAGGTGCGCTAGTAGTTTTAGTGCGCACTTAGCACGCACTACAATACCGCAAGTGCTAAACGCTATCGCCTCCATAGAGCTTATGTTAATATTTTTCACTTAGTGTGTGGTTAGCACATGCTAATCTTTAGCGCACGCTAAAAATGCTAGCACACCTTAGTAAAAGGAGCCCTAAGGCACGCTAATCATTTTAGCGCGCACTAAACGCTAATGCATGCATAGACTATAATGGACACATTAGCTTTTAGTGCACACTATTATTTCATAAAAGCACCCCAGAGTTTGTACTGATGCATAATCCAGTGGAGGGATATATTTTTATTTTTGGATTTAACACCATTTACAGCAATTTTCAACGTTATAAGTGCACCTTTTACTGGATGTTATTTGCACCCCCTGAGGCAGGTTTAAACGTCGAAACACCGACCGTGTCAGGTCTATGGCACAGATTGAATATACAATAGAGACTGTTTTATTTCAATAAATATTTATTCATTTTACTGTATCCCTGGTTGATGTGTACAGTTCCATCTCCACTCATACAATTTCTAACATTAGTACATGGCTATTAAAAAACATTTATCAAAAAACTTGAACATATGTGACCTCTAGAACCCTATGTCCAAATATGAGTGTCAATTCTGATGCTTAACTCCAAATTGTCACTAATATATATTAAATAATTTATATGCTTATAAATATAATGACTGTGCTCAGTACCCCCACTCTTACCGGTCAGTTGAAATGAAGACCAATGATACAAAGAACCTTCACAGCCTCACTCTGTTCTCCATAATTCCACAACTTGAGAAAATGTACTAAAAAGCACATTGTTTATCCAAAATGGTAGATTGAAAAACCACTTATTTGATTATTATTTGTTGATTGTATTTGTTGTAAACTCATGGTAAATGGCTCTTAAGGTACTCCATCTCAATGTCCAGGT
Organism: Geotrypetes seraphini; assembly: GCF_902459505.1. Lineage (NCBI taxonomy): Eukaryota > Metazoa > Chordata > Amphibia > Gymnophiona > Dermophiidae > Geotrypetes > Geotrypetes seraphini. Next base: position 83,940,358 of record NC_047085.1, on the reverse strand, counting down.
GTGATGTGTTCCCAAACACCATCCGTGTAAACCGTGATAAAATTATTATAACATCCAACTCCCCTTGACTCCAGCTGAGTTTCAAGTGTCTTCCTAAGGGGGGATGGCATGAGTAAATACAAAAATACCACCTGCTGCTTGGGTGCTATATATACTGTATATAAATATATATATATATTCAATATATTTATAAGCATGTAAGTTATTTAATTTATGTAATATAGTGACAATTTGGAGTTAAGCACCGGAATTGACATTCATATTTAGATATAGGATTTACAAAGGACTGTATTATGCCTTAGTGTGTGTCCCCGAATTCAGAAACTTTCTTAAATCAGGCATTTCAAATCGTGCACTCAGCACTTGTTGCTCTACCCCCGAGATCTGTCCAGAAAACAATGACGATACTCAAGCGTTTTCGACTAGTGTGGAATTTTATTTGGCCGCAGCCTCTCCATCCTATCCCAATGTGGGGTGCTGTACCAGCTTCCCCTGCTCGCTGGACCTGTCCCGTTCAAGGACGTGTCCTCTCATCCGCAGTACGTTGCTGTGAAGATCATGGCCTGGCCTCCCTGCCGTCCAAGCAAGGTGACATGCCCCATTTCATAAGCACTGTAAAGGTGAATGTCGTTGACTCATATGCTGTGCTTACCCTCCAGTCTGGCTGCGACAGTAGTAGAGGGTGGGCGGGAGGGAAGCCGCATTGGCCTCGTGCGATGCAGGATCGAGAGGGGCGACCTCCCCTCCGCTCACCCCTAATCTATCCTGCCCCCCCCCCCCCTTACTCCTTGCCTATTGGCCCCAAGGCTTCGGCCGATTTGTCTTCGCTCCTCCCTATGTGGATCGGAGCTTGTTTTTAACAACAGCATATTTGTGATTTTTTTTTTTTTCAGCGCAGGAAAATTTCACAAACAAGGATTTTGACTGTGTTAACACTTAGGAACACCTCCTTTGTATTTTTCCTGCAGAGGCCTTTTGTTGCCAGCAGTAACAAGGCCGATTGTCACACCACCCAGGACAAACATGGGCATTCTTTGAAATGAGAACAGTTCCTGCATTTCCTCATGTTATAAACAATAATAAGTAACTAACATGTGTGGTTGCTATGGTTACACTGACATCATCTGCCAGAGATGTTGCAATGATATTTTAGTTACTACTAATACACTGATTACAATCTTTTGTCTTTACTTCTGCACAGTTCTATTCAGTATAAGCCCACTTGGCCTTTGAGATCCACCCAGGATTTTTTCCCTCCACTTCCTCCTTTATATTTGATTTCTACCAGTTAGCTATGTAGGTCTTTCCCTGTGGAACAAGCTTCACTATAAACTGAGAGGTGAAAATAACTATTTGAATTTCTGAATTCAGCTTAAGTCTTGGTTGTTTGAGCACCATTTTGAAACAGAATTATTGAATGATAAATAGTCAGAATTTATTGATGTTCATGTTCTGCTTTTCCATCTCACTATCTCTCTAGCTGAAATTATAAAACAAAGTTCCCATCATGATCTACCCCAGTCTGCAACAGCTAGAGACATCATGCTATGCTTTACATAATAATTGCATAAAAGGGATTCAAGAATCAATATCAGTCTATTTATTTATAGTCATAACAACTCTCCAAAATAAAGATGTGAAGTCACCAAATTTTGTGAATATCCCTATGTATGAAAACCAGGAGCCAAAACTGCATAAAGAAAAATTCCTAATGCATTTTATAGAAAAAACTGGCACTAAAGAATAATCTATTGCATTTATCCTCCAGCTTATTAAACCCAGCAGCTTAGCAAAAAAGCTTACAAGAAAATAGTCAAAGCACCCAAAACCATCCTCGAGAACAACACAGGCAGAGTCAGAAGAAAATAACTGAAGCAGCAGATGCAGGACACTGCCAAATGACATCTACTACCGTGTTTTCCCGAAAATAAGCCCTACAGGATTTTCGGGGTAGGTCTTAATATAAGCCCTACCTCCAAAATAAGCCCTAATCCCAGGATTCGCCGACAGTTTCCCATCCCTTGTGCAGCAGAACCCTTGAGCGAGCATCCCCTCCATCCCCGAGCACCCACACCCGCCGTGCAGCCGAATCCCCATCCTTCCCTCCCTCCCTCCCATTGGAACCCCACCGCTAGCCCTACATTCCTGTCGGGCCGGCAGCATTCTAAACAAGCTGCTTTGGCCTTCCGTCCGTGAATTCACTGTGATCAGAGTTTCCTACCACAGCCCAGAGCGCTAAATGCTCCAACACTGCTCCAGCAGCCATAGAATTCCTATGAGCGTTGGAGCATTTAACGCTCTGGACCACAGTAGAAAGAAACCTCTACTATAGGGCCATCCTAAGTTAGGATGGCCCTTTTGTTGACCTAAATTCATCTGCTAAGCTATATGGATAGTAATTGGTTATTACAAACTATCAGTAGACTTAGGTAGAAAGCGTACACTCCATCCTGGTGCTATCTCAATAATGCTGGGGCAATCTATAAGAATTTTCAGTGGCAAATTCTGGACAGTGCTTCTGCAAATTCATGGATAGGGTGCATCTGTATATGGTTCCTACTCTATTGACCCATATATTGACCCATATATATTTTGCCTAACCATGAACTACTGCTGTCTTCAGAAATACAGTAATTAATATGTCAATGCACGGCAAAGTGGAAATATTACAAACTGTCGTTCTGCAAGACAGGAAAGGATATAGAAGTGAGCTTTGCCCTCATGTGGGCTTCCCTTCTTGTTGAAGTGCAGTTCAGATGTTTTAACTGTCATGCACTTCATTCAGCAGCTGCTAGAACTTGCTGCAGAGAAGAAAAAATAATAAATCCCTTTATAGCCCCTTTATACAGAGACAATCTTCCTAAATCCATTTGAAAACTAAGCCCTTAATTATCTTCATAAGTTAATTGGTCCTTATATAAGTAATGACAACATACTATCCACTGAATAAATCATGGAAACTGCCTGTTTGCAGAAAATCATTAAACCAATCAAACTCTTTTAGTACTTAATGTCTACATTAGTTTCTTAATGACTGTGAAACAATGCTAATTTAGAGAGGTAGCATTCATACAATATTGCTTCCTAAGAAGATGCCTTCTATTATCAAGCTTTCTTTTTTGATAAGTTATATAAATTCTTAACTTGTTCTACAATTTTAAGTTTTTATCCATGTTTCTTATCTTTTGAAGTATTTGGTTTGTTCAGAAAATATAACATGACGGCAGATAAAGACCATGCAGTGGATCAAGGTGGCTCATCCACAGCAACTTACATAGTAACATAGTAAATGACAGCAGATAAAGACCTGAATGGTCCATCCAGTCTGCCTAACCGTACATACTCTATAAATTAATAATTTAATTTAAATGGTCCTTTTTCTTTGATATTTCTGGGCCAGAAACCCAGAGCTCTGCCCGGTAGTGTGCTTAGGATCTATCTACTTGAGTCTCCGTCAAAGCTCACTCCAGCCCATCTAAACCATCCCAGCCATCGAAGCCCTCCCCAGCCCGTCCTCAACTGAATGGCCATATACGGGACACAGACCGTGCAAGTCTGCCCAGTACTGACCTTAGTCCCATTCTTTCTTCTTTTTCAAATACACAGAAACATAGAAACACTACGGCAGATAAAGGTCAAATGGCCCACCCAGTCTGCCCATCCACAGCATCTACTATCTCCTCCACTCCCCAAGAGATCCCAAGTGCTTGTCCCATGCATTCTTGAATTCAGACATAGTTTTGGTCTCCACCATTTCTATCGGGAGACTATTCCACACATCTACTACCCTTTCTGTAAAAAAGTATTTCTTTAGATTACCACTCTTAACTTCATCCCATACTCTCACTCTGAAGTTTCCTTTCAGTTAAGAGATTCACCACATATGCATTTATGCCATATAGGTATTTAAATATCTCTATTATATCTCCCCTCTCCCGCCTTTCCTCCAAAGTATACATATTGAGATCTTTAAATCTGTCTCACACACTTTATGCCGTAGACCACCGACCATTTTAGTAGCCTTCCTATAGATCCGGCTTGTCCAACCTATGGTAGTCATGTGCCTTTTTCTGACCCTTGGAAACTTGGTAATTCATGTGGTGCTTATTGCAAGATTCATTTTGAAAACGATTGATGGTGCTGAACTCAAAACTCACAATGAATTTCCCCTCACCCAGCAAAGAAAAATAAAATAGATTTGGTAGTAAATGATCAGCCTGTATCTAAATGTCAAAAGCAGGGCAGGTAATGTGGATAAACACTCTCTCTTTCCCCTCACTCATGCTCTCTCTCTCCATTCAGGCCATGTACAGCATTTTTCTTCAACCAGTCCCTTAACCCATCATGTACGCCACACTTTTTTCCTTCAAACTTTTTTTCCACTTTCCCCTAACTCTCATGAATATTCATTATAGATATCTTGAAAACCTGACTGGCTGGGGTGCCTCCAGGACCAGATTTGGGAATCACTGCTCTAGCCATCTGACAACTTTGAATAACTTTGTGTCATCAGCAAATTTAATTACCTCACTAGTTTTTCTTATCTCTAGATCATTCATACATATGTTAAGTGGCAGTGGTCCCAGCACAGACCCCTGGGGAACCCCCACTATCTACAAACAATATGCCAACAGTGAAACACGCAAGAGAAAATTCTATAAGAAGCGCCCAAAAGTTAGGCGTCGATGTAGGCACTGTTCAGCGTGATTCAAGTAAAATTGGGTGCTCTTTAGTGAATCACGTTGAGCCGCACCTATTTTGGAGGTGCCCATTAAATAGGCCAGCTCTAGGCAAAACTAAAAGTTAGGCGCCCATGCGAGTGCTTAAGCACGCTTAAGAGCAGTGATTCTGTAAGAAGGTGCCTAACATGTAGCCATGCCCACACCTAACATGCCTAGCGCCTATTTTTTTAAAGGCCGCCTAAATTTTTAGAGGAGCCTTCTTACAGAATCGCGCTTTCTTGATAGGCGTCTATGTTTCAATCAGTGTAATGTAATGTAATGTAATTTATTTCTTATATACCGCTACACCCGTTAGGTTCTAAGCGGTTTGAAGAAAATATACATTAAGATTATAAATGAGAAGTAAGAAGGTACTTAAAAAATTCCCTTACTGTCCCGAAGGCTCACAATCTAACTAACTAAATAAATAAATAACAATTGAGCTTGATATTCAATTTAAATAGGCGCCTATCTAGTTGGGCGCCTCCGAAATAGGTGCCTAACTTTAGGCGCTGGTTACAGAATTTGGGCCCCAGTGCCAAACCTGTAGACTACAAACTAACGTGCAATGTGTTGCAAATAGTTGTAATATGAAAAACATACCCTTCATTTATCACGGTGTGAAAAAATATTAATTCATTATGCTGTCCAATTTTCTTTCATAAGCTCTTAAAAAAAACCCCTCTCTCTTTTAGTTGCTTTTATTAGCTTTAAATAATTCAAAACTTTATTTAATGCTACTTGTGATGGTATATTAACCATAAAATCACCAAATAAATCATTGGGAGTCACTAAAACATTCTGATAGAACAAAAGTAGAGCACTTATCTGAAACCCTTCTTTTCTATCAATCATACTGGCTTCCTCAGAGGTTTGAAAAGGACTTGTGCTCATTAATGTTCAAACTAATATTTTACTCTATAATCGGATTCTGAACTCCAGCTCAGACCCCCTAGGTAACCCCATTATCTACCCTTCTCCATTGATAATTCTCTGTTTTCTCTCTTTTAATCAGTTCTTAACCCATAATAGGGTGCTCCCCCCTATCCCATGACTTTCTAATTTCTCAGGAGTCATTTACGAGGTACTTTGTCAAATGCCTTTTCAAAATCTAGATAGACAATATCAACTAACTCATCTTTATCCACATGTTTATTCACCCCCTTCAGAGAAATGTAGCAGATTGGTGAGGTAAGATTTCCCATGACTAAATCTGCATTGGCATTATTTCATTAATCGATGTCTGTTTATGCTCAGTAATTTTGCTCCTTATACTGTTATATTCCTTACCCTTTTGCCCAGCACCAATGTCACTCACCAGTCTATAATTTCCTGGGTCACCCCTGGAACCTTATTTAAAAAATTGTTCATTACATTTGCCATCCTCCAATCTGCTGGTACCACCATGGTTGATTTTACTAACAATAGCTCTGCAAGTTCATTTTTCAATTCTATCAGTACTCTAGGATGTATACCATTGAGTCCAGGGAATTTGCTACTCTTTAAGTTATCAAATTACACCATTATACCTTCCAGGTTTGCAGAGATATATTTAGTTCCTCCAACTCATCACTACTGAATACCATTTTTTGTTCTTGCATCTCCCCACATCTTCCTCAGTGAAGACCAAAACATAGAATTCATTTACTTTCTCCACTATGCCCTTGTCTTCCTTGAGTGTACATTTTACACATCTTTCATCTAGCTGTCCAACTAATTCTTTTACCGGCTTCTTGATTCTTGATTGGGGAGTGTGTGGCGCAGTTCAAACCCACACTGCTCCTTGTGACCCTGGGCAAGTCACTTAATCCCCCCATTTTCCCAGGTACATTAGATAGATTGTGAGCCCATCAGAACAGGCAAGGAAAAATGTTGAGTACCTGAATCAATTCACATAAACCGTTCTGAGCTTCCTGTTGAGAATAGTATAGAAAATTAAACAAATAAAATGAATAAATAATGTACCTGAAAAAAGATTTTATTGTATGTTTTTGCCTCCAATGTAATTTTTATCATAGTCTGTCTTCCTTAGCAGCACTTTGTCTGATTTTAACTTCACCCCTTTGTTTTTAGAACCTACTCATTTGAAAGGTCATACTATTGACATGATCTTTATCCCATCATCTCATAAATCCAACTTTTCTAACATTTCATTACTTCAAGTACCCTGGTCTGACCATTATTTCATTTCGACTTCTTTTCGTCCTATAACTAACCATAACTAATCACCACCTTTAACAATTCATACAAAAGACTTTAGGCAGCTTAAAGAAAAACTAACATCTTCCTTATTCCAACTTGACATTAACTCCTTCAACCGGGAAGATCCAGACAAACAAATAGAGATCCGGGATACAGCCTGACATTCCCTCCTTGACAAAATTGTCACTCGTATCATTTCTTCCAAAAAACAAAAAAAAACCTTGGTTCAATTCATCACTTCTTCTTCTTAAATGTCAATTATGCTCTTTAGAACATAAATGGTGAGCTAATCACACCTCATCTAATCTTGAAAAATATAACGAACATTCAAAATTCTACAAACAATCAATTAATATGGTAAAGAAAAAAATACTACAAAAAATGTATTTCAAAAGCTAAGAACTCTTTGGCCTTATTTTCCATTCTAAAAATCTGACACACTTCATGCAAAAACAAAATATCAAAAGTGATTCCTCCCGCACAGCCCAAAGCCTAGCAAACTTTTTCCAAGCAAAAATCCAAACCATAAGGAACTCAATAAAAAATAAATCTCAAAATATTCAAAACACAGATGAAAATATCACAAGCCACTTATATGCAACTTGCTCTCGTTTCAATCTTCCTTCTCTAAATGAAATTCAGCGCATTATGCAATCTCTAAACCCCAAGGGGCTCATAATCAAAAGAGAAAAACATCCAAAACTGGCCTAAGTTGGCACTTGGATGAATATTGTCCAAATACATCCAGGTGCCGATAATAAAAACGTTTTTTGGACGTATTTCTAAATGACCTAAGCCTTCATAGTGCCGCTGAATGACCAAAGCTAAATGGGGCGTTTCGGGAGGAGTGTTGAGGGTAGGAGTTGGGCGGGATGTGGGCTGGCTTAAATTTAGTCGTACAGCATGTATAACCGAAAGTTATACAGCCCAGGATCGACAGAACTTGGACGTTATGACTTAGACCATTTAAAACATGGTCTAAGTCACAAAAACCCACCTAAAGTCAACAAATAAGCACTGCAAACACATAACACAGACCCCCACACACTACCCCAGTGATCACTGACCCCCCCCACCCCATAAAAATCATAATCACACCTTTATAATTCAGCCTCCAGACCATCATCACTTGGCAGCCTGGCATAGGAAAGCCTAGTCATCTAGTACAGAGGCGGCTTAAGTTGTCTTAGGGGTGGGTTAGGGACTCATGGAGAGGAAGACCCATGCCCATAAGCCCCTGTAATTACTGCATTGATACTTAAACATGTGCACTCCCCTATACACCTCCAAAACCCTTTTTTACTGGCATATAAGTGACTCCTGCAGCCATAAGGGCTATTAGGGTGGTAGATAGGTGGGTCTAGGGGATGCTGGAGGTGGTTTGGGGGGGCTCACCATGACCTATAGGGAGCTATAGTGAGGAGAAGACATGGCACACTTTTTGTGAAGTTCACAGCAGTGCCCTGTAAGGTACCCTATTATTTAGGTGCCATGTCTGGGTGTTCAGTCCATCACTTTGCAGACCCCTCCCACATCCAACAGGGCTTGTTCTAGGTGTTTTTGACTTGGACGAAAAGTTGAACAAAAATGTGGTATAAAGATGGACGATTTAGCGACTTGGACGATCAGATCGTCAGGACGTATAATTAGACGATTTTTGAAACAAAAAAAATTTTGGACGTATTTTTTGAAAATGTGTCCTAGGCTGTTTTTTGCTTTGGATGACTTGCGACTTAGACGAAAATGGATTTAGACATTCCTTTCAATTATACCCCTCCAAAGGGTCAAATTCTGGTTTTATTCCACCATTTATCTTAAAACATCACTTTTCTATCTTTGGCCCATTTATACTAAAATTAATCACCAAAAGCCTTTTCACATCAACAATACCATCACTTTGGAAACATTCTTTAATCTATCCTATACTTAAAAACAGTAAAGAAAGCACTTCAGACTGCGCCAACTACAGGCCTATTTCAAATCTTCCATTTCTTTCAAAATTAACAGAGAAAATAGTATTTAATCAGTTATCTGATTTCTTCTACCATACCCATGCTTTACACCCCAATCAAACCGGTTTTCGTAAAAAATCATTCAACGAAACATGCTTTACTAAGTCTCACCACTTCTATACAATATCATCTGGATTAGCACAAATCTGTCATTCTTGTTTCATTAGACCTCTCAGCCATTCATTACTTCTCCAAAGACTTGCTGCCGTTGGAATTTCAGAACAAATTCTTGACTGGTTCTCTTCTAATTTTTCAAACCGTACCTCTGTAGTATCTTTCAAAAACACATCATCAGCTGTATTTAAAAATAATTTGGCATTCCTCAGGGATCTATACTTTCCCCTCTTCTTTTCAATATCTATCTGGCCTCTTTGATTACTTTATGCCAATCCATTGTTCTTACCACGTATGCTTATGTGGACGATATTCAGATCATTCATCCCATTGACACATCCGATCCTAATGATATCAGTCTCATCAATTCAAAACTCAATAAGATCAGCCAATGGCTTTGTGATAACATGCTTTCACTATATATCTCCAAAACTAATTGTCAACTCTTTCCATGGAAAGAAAATATTCATTTAACATCTCCGATCACCATCAATGGCACATCAATAAACTTCATTAGTTCAATCAAAATTCTTGGTGTAATAATTGACAATAAACTCTCCTATCATCTTCAAATTAGTACAGATGTCAATAATTGTTTCTGGAAACTCAGAATGGTCAGATCATTAGCTAACATACAGTGGTACCTTGGTTTACGAGCATAATTTGTTCCAGAAGCATGCTCTTAAACCAAAACACTCGTATATCAAAGCAACTTTTCCCATAAGAGTTAGTGTAAACTTGAACAATTCGTTCCACATCCCCAAAAACTTAATTACCATTAGGGACGCCTCCACCGCTGCCTCTGCCACAGACCCATCCACGCGGCTCCTCCAATTCTCCTCCTCTGCTGCTGTTCGGTGCCACTGCGGCTCACTGCTGCTGTTCGGTACCTCACTGCAGCTGGTGCTGGCTAAGCAAACCGCCGCTGCTGCCACAGAGCCCGACTGGACACTGTTGGCTCTGCCGCTCCCGGACACTGTCCCCCCCGGATGCCACTACCCTCTCTGCTGGGACTCTCAGGTGCTGGCTCACTCCTGCTGGACACACCCCGACTCCCATGCTCCACCCGAGGCCACCGGTGCTGCTATCGCCTCTTCCCCCCCTCCCTGACTGGCCCTGTCCTTACCCTTGCACCGCCGGTGATAGAAAGTGCCTGCCGCCAGTCTGCTGCTGAGCCTTGAGCATCTGCGCATGCTCAGGCCTTCTGGATCTCACCCTTTCCGAGATTCTCATGAGATCTTGAGTCTCATGAGAATTTCAGTGAGGATGAGATCCAGAAGGCCTTGAGCATGCGCAGATGCTCAAGGCTCAGCAGCAGACTGGCGGCAGGCCTTTTCTAACTCCGGTGGCACATGGGTAAGGACAAGGCCGGTCAATAGATGGGGAGGAGATGATCATGAAGGTAGGGAGCAGCGCCGGTGGCCTCGGGGGGAGCAATACTGTTGGTTCCCGTGGTCGGGTTGGGGCTTGCAAATCGAGTCAATGCTCGGTTTATGAGTCAAAAGTTTGCTGAGTGTTTTGCTCGTCTTGCAAAACACTCACAAACCGGGTTACTTGTAAACTGAGATTTGACTGTACTTGATCCACAGTCTCTTAACATATTAATTCATTTCATCATAATTTCCAAACTTGACTACTGTAATTCCTTATTCAAAGGTGTCTATCAAAAAGACATCCGACACTTACAATTAATACAACACATGGCCATAAAAATTATTACTAACAAGAAAAAATATGACCACGTCACTCCTTTGCTAAAAAGTGCGCACTGGTTACCAATCCACCATCGCATTACTTATAAAATGGCCTTAATCTCCTTTAAAACTATGGACTCCAAAGAACCTTCTTTTATTCATAAGTTCCTTATTCCTCATGATCCTCCAAGAACTTTATGATCTGCCTCTCAGCACCTTCTTTATGTCCCATCATTAAAAATAGTTAGTACATGTAGGGCAACTTCATTCGCTACAATAGCTCCTACAATATGGAATTCATTAACACCACATTTAAGGTCTGCGAAAAATCTAGATAAATTTAAGGGCGGTCTTAAAAGCTTCTTATTTAAAGACGCTTATGATTGCTAAATTATCTTAGGGTCCTTCCATGCCAAATTCTGCTTTATTTTTTATTCAACACTGATATGATCCCTCTCTTTTCCCTCTTGTTTTTAACCTTAATTATTCTCTTTTCTTTTAAAATTGTATTTCTCCCTACCATCCTGTTGTTTTCATGTATGTATTGTCCTGTCATTAAGTTTAATTGTTCCCTAATTTAATTTTTAACTGTTAAACGCTGAAAATGTATGACTAGTGTTTTATCAAATTTTAATTAAAACTTGAAACTTGATTCCTTATGCTGAACAAAAGTAGATTTTTTTTTTTTTTACGTCTAGAACCTTCATTTCTGAATGAACCCTCCCCAAAACCTATCTTAATATGAAACTACACCATCCGGTGATCACTGTATACCAGATGATCACCCACTATATCATTAGAAACACTTTTTCCAATCGTAAGAACTAAGTCCAGTATGGCCCCAGCCAATGTGAGCTCCATTACTTGCTTTTGCAATAGTTCTCGCTGTAGAAAATCCAGGATCTCTCTACTTCTAGAAGGATCACTGTCCATTTCTTCAGTATGTGAAGAAAGCCTGTATATGACACCAATGTAAATAAATTTTCCATTCCCTCTTTCCAGATTGACCTTCAGTGCCTCTTCTTTAGATCCTGCAATTGTGAGGCTTTAATATGATTTTTAACACATAATGCCACGCCCCCTTTTTTTCTTCCTACCCTGTCTTTCCTGAAAAGATTACACAGGTCAACAAATCATTTTCATCAGAGTTAATATTAGGTGGGTTTTGTAATATTTTTCATGCTGATTTCAAATCTGTGTTTAGTTTTTCACAAGCATGTCACATTTTTGTAATGAGGATAATTATATAACATAACATAACATAACTTTATTCTTTTATACCGCCATAACCAAACGATTTCTAGGTGGTTTACACAGAAGAAGGCTGGACAATCAGCGAAATAGAAATAGTTACAAATACAAGAAGTTTCTTAAATATACATAGTGTAAAATTTTGCTAACAAGAGTACCCACATTTAGGAAATAAATTTGTCAAACAACGCTTACTTAATTCCTTTTCGAAATGCACCATAATACAACATAGCTCCACCAATGCATTTGCCCAACCAGGACTGCTGCTTACCCGCTTGAAATACAAGACTCTTATCCAAAAAAGTCTTGTATCTTCAACCAGTAATTTTTGGATATGCGAATAAATATAAATTTCTAGTTTTCCTTGTTGGGCTGTATAACACAAAATGAGATAAAAGATAAGTTGGGGCCAATCCTCAAATCAACTTAAAACAGAAACAAGAAAATTGGGTGATATATCATATATCAGGATAAACATATAAGGAGGGCTGACAGTTGTTTTTGTTTTTTTTATGCTACAGACATTATTTACGGTGATTAATATCAGTCTTTATCATGCCAAGACTAATCATCCAGATTGTTTCTATTACATCTGTGGTTCATTCAAGACGAAAGCACGTCACCCAATTACTGTAGATCTGAATAAGGTATACAAATTGTACTTTGGCTGTCCACTGGGTGACCAGGATAAGTCTTGGGCTCCACATAACATCTGTACCAGTTGTTCCAAGGGACTTCATGACTGGCTCAATTGATAAAAGGCAGCAATGCCATTTGTAATCCCAATGATATGGAGGGAACTGCGAAACCATATTAAAGATTGCTGCTTTTGCCTTGTGAGCACAAGTGGATTCTCAGCTAAAACTAAACACAAAATTATATATCCTACTCTGGATTCTGCTATTAGGCCTGTTCCTCATGATGACTCACTGCCTATCCCTGTACCTCCACAAGATGGACTTGCTTCTGTGGAACATGATGATGATGCAGCAGCTGGTCACAATCCAGAATTATCTGATCCTGATTATGTGAATGATGAAGATTCAGAAAAAGCAGAACTTCTTGCTTCATAGCTTGAGCAAAAGCACTTGCTTGCAAAAGATGCTAATATAACTCATTACAGAAAAAGGAATCATAACTTAATAACATTCTTCACTGTAAATGGCTCATTGTGCTTTTGTAATGACATCAATGGGCTTTTCAACAGTTTGTCACAAGTGCATTGTCCAGATGAATGGTGTCTCTCATTGATTCTTTACAGAGAAGCTTGAAGGAAGTGTTACTGTACAACAGAAATTCCAATTGCCTATTCTGCTCATCTAAGGAAGTCTTATGAGAATATGAAGAATTTACTAGAAGCAATCAGTTATAAAACACACCAGTGGAACATCTGTGGTGATCTGAAGGTTATTGGCATGCTAATGGGAATGCAAAGAGGATTCACTAAATACTGCTGTTTCCTGTGCTTGTGGGATAGCAGAACTACAGCCGAACATTATGTCAAGCATATCTGGCAGCTGAGGGATAACCCAGGGATAAGCAGTATAAAATTTATGTCTTTGGTGGATCCTCATAAAATATTTCTTCCACCACTTCATATCAAGCTGGGGGTTGATGAAGAACCTGGTAAAGGCCATGGGTAAAGCAAACTTGCCAGGTTTTCAATATCTTGTTAAGAAATTTCCAAAAATCAGCACTGCAAAACTGAAGGAAGGGATATTTATAGGTCCACAGATCAAGTCCGTTATGCAGGATGAAGATTTTAAGCAATCACTCTCAGCAGCTGAGCTTGAAGCTTGGGAGGCTTTCAAGTGGTTAGTGGAAAACTTTCTGAAGTCTTCTTCATACAAAGAAGGAGTTCAGAATCTCCTTGACTCATATCAGAAACTTGGCTGTTGCATTTCATTAAAAATACACTTTTTGCACTCATATCTTGACTTTTTTAACAGAAAATCTTGGTATGGTGAGTGATGAGAAAAGAGAATGTTTTCACCATGACATTCAGTTAATGGAGCATTGCTACCAAGGTTTCTGGAATGAGAGTATGATGGCTGACTACTGCTGGATGTTGAGCCATGATAATCCAGATACAACTCACAAAAATAAATCATACTTTTAAGCATTTTTGAAGAAATATTGGTTGCTAAGTAACACAGTCCAGTATAATTATGCTATACTGTGTGCTTATTTGACTTTGGACCAAAGATACTGCAATATTTCTTTAAGTTGATGCTGCAATATTTAAAACCCTATATGCTAAAACACTATAAACCAGGGATCTCAAAGACCCTCCTTGAGGGCCGCAATCCAGTCGGGTTTTCAGGATTTCCCCAATGAATATGCATTGAAAGCAGTGCATGCACATAGATCTCATGCATATTCATTGAGGAAATCCTAAAAACCCGACTAGATTGCGGCCCTTACGGAGGGACTTTGAGATCCCTGCTATAAACTAACATTAATCATAACATTAGCATTCGCATTCCCGTCACCTGCAACTGAAAGCTTATCACAATCAATCAATAATCACACAACTCAGTTTTATTGGAATAAATATTTGGCCGCAGCTTTATTATCTATCTGAATATTATCTTCACTTACAATACAATCTGTGTCCAAAAACCAAAAAAACCCCAATGCATATTTCACACATCCCCAGGGAGCTATTCGGTGTCGAAACTAGCTCCCGTTAAGTCTTTAAATTTATAACATTCCCCCAAACATGGCCCACAGTGACGCAAGGCCATGCTTCCCCTCACCTCCCCCCAAACATGACCCATGGTGACGCAAGGCCATGCTTCCCCTCCCCCCAAACATGATCCACGGTGACGCAAGGCCATGCTTCCCCTCGTAGCGGTATCGCATACGAGTGTTACATTTATTTATTTATTAACTGTTCATCTCCCAGATCCAACTGGGCTAAACCCCATTTTTTGCTCCACCCAAAGCTGCGACCACCTCCCCCCAACCCCATAAGCTCCACCAAATCCACCCAAGTCGACATATAACATGTACACCCCCCACCCCACAACACTGACACAAAACATAACACCAGCACAAATGGGATGGAGGGAGGGATAATCTTTTCCTGAAGAGATTACTCTACTGTTCCCCTTTCCTCACAGAATTCACTCCAGCCTGCCACAACATCCAACCAATCACGTGACTGCTCCACCCCATCACCTTAGAAACCTCCCTAATCATTTTTCTTTCTTACAAGCTCTGTCTATTAACCCTTTCTTACCTCCTCTTATAAAATTGTCAATCCTTATTCTACAGACCCTTGATAACACCTCATATATTCCCCTTACCCTCTGTCCCCCCTCCCATTTTACCCACATCATCATTCAATAAATATTACCAGCCGGTGACATCAGCTAGGCTAATGTTATATCACACCAGATGAATCTGGTGTTCTTCTTAACTTTAAAAGTTTAGTTGACTGAAAAAAACCTAACAGATCTGAAATCAGCATGAAAAACTGATTTACAAAAATATACTGTGCTGTCAGATGATTCTGAAATTTTGTTTTGTTTGTTGCTTTGTGTTATAGTTCAGTGTAACTATATCCTAGTCATGGTTCTCTATAAATCACATCTCCATGATGCCATTACATCCAACTCAGCCTCTTCCATCACAGCTTGTAGATCTAAAACCTTATTTCCCATACTATGGGCATGTTGTCTATTTTTCCTGTTTGTGTAGAGGTATTTAATGCTTATACTTACCTAGTGATTCTAGTTAAAACACTCTTCAATAGGTTAGCTAGTATGCTGCTGAAGACACTTCTTTCCTTCTTTGACAGATAGATACCATCTATGCTCAGCAGCCTTTGGAAAATTATCCCATGGTCCAAAAACTTTGACTCTCTACAGCCATATATTATTGGTGCTCCGTTGCATTTACAGCTATATGGAATATACCTATACCATAAAGATTTGTACAGTCCATGCCCAGAACATGACTCCAAAATCCCACATTCCATTAATATATACATATTAATAGCACCTGTTCTAAATAACTACATTTATGTGTATGCATGTGAAAAATGTGTATAACCCCTTCTAAAATCACCTAAATGTGACAGACTAAAAAACTCTGAACTAAATCACTGATGTCTTACAGAACATGAAGTTATACATTTTAGCAATTCATATAAATAAGAGAATAATTCTGTAAGCGCTGGATGGTGGTTTTAAAAAGTTTATTGTGTAGGATGGCTTTCACATACTGAGCTACTGAGGTTGGAATGAATAGAATGGCTTGGTCAATAAAAATGGGGTATACTAGCAAAATGAGGGGGAAACAGCAGGTTTTTTTTTTCTTATTTTAAATTAGAAGTGATGATTGCTTCTCCACAGGGAAATGCTCTTCCAGCAATCAGCCAAGTGCCATAACATAGAGTCAAGAAGGTAATCAAAAGTAAAATGAATTTGCATATCATCTACATACAGATGATATGCAAAACGGAACAAAGACTTTAGAAGAGCTTGGGTATAAAAAAAGCCTGATGTGTTATAAGTGTTGAAAAATCTTGCTAAAATTATACATTCAGATTTTAGCTCACATTAAGTATATAGACCATGTGACTTGCCCAAGGTCAGAACAAGTGTTAGGGTGAATAATAGGTTTCAAATGACAATATCCTGGTTCCCAGAATATTATTGTAATCACTCGGCAACCCATCTTTTTTTTTTTCTTTTGTTATCCTAGATAAAACTGGGCTTCTTACAGATAAAAGCACAAAGCTCCAGCATACACAATGATTTATGATATGACACAATGTCATAATGGTAGGATAGATGAGATTACAGTAATTGATACCCTGCTGATTGTACCATGAATGGAAGTGGGAGAATTGACAGACAGGGGCTGAATGATGGAGAACGATCATTATAGCAATAATTTGACCAAAACAAGAGTAGGAAATATTGGTTTAATGGATGAGGAGACAAACCATCATCAGAATTAAAGTACATACATGCCCAAACAGTAATTTACAAACCAAAACAAGGTCCACTATAACACTGGTATATCCAAAGCAACAAAAAGTGGGACCAAAGCCCCTGGATATGACAGGAGTTATCCACTTAAGTTTATTATGTTCAAAAGATAAAAATTCTCAGTCATAAATAACACATATATTTAAAAATTCTCACAATCCACTAAGTGCTTCCAGGGATAGCAGTTAGAACCAGACCTTACATGAGCTGTATTTCGGCAGAACTTTGCCTTTCTCAGGGGTCCTGATGATGAATTAGTATGAAAATTAAATGAAGCAGCCTAATAGAAATTAGAGGGCAAATTCTATAAATGGTGTCCCGATTGTAGGCAGCGGTAGGTGTCCTACCACTGTCTAACTAGCCAATCAGGATGCAAATTTAAAAAAAACAACCCCGAGGCAGACCGCCTACAGTCAGTGTTCTTCAACCTTTTTACACCTATGGACCGGCGGAAATAAAATAATTATTTCGTGGACCGGCAAACTACTAAGACTGAAATTTTTTTTTTAAATCCATCGCCGCCCCGTCCCCGCAAGCTCGGTCCCACAAACCATCTGATCCCATCCGCACAAGCCTCAAATAGTTATAATTTTATATTGAACATATTTTATTAAAGTATAAAAAGAAACAATATTCTATACAATTGTCATTTTATAAATACAAATAATACAGGGCAAAATCAACAAAACCCCTGTCTCCCCTCCCCTTCACATATATCCCCTCTACTATCAAGAAAACTGAATAAGCCAAATTATTACAGAATGCTACACAAATATCAAGTAACAGAATACCACAGTCACATATGACAGGAATGGTGTTAGGGGAGTGGAACTAGGGCAACTGCCCCCTGGTCAGAGAGAGCCCTAAGCCAGCTGGAAGCTAAAGAAGCACTGCCTGGGCTTTGCACTCCCCAATTATGTCTAGCAAGATACATATTTCAAATCTGATATATTTGAATCACAAGATAGAAATAAAATTATTTTTTTCTACCTTTTGTCGTCTCTGATTTCTGCTTTCATTGCCTTTTCACTCTCTTCCAGCCAGTGTCTGCCCTAAGAACATAAGAATTGCCACTGCTGGGTCTAAGACCAGCACCCTAACGGAGACTAGCCCTACCAGCGCACGTTCTTGTTCAGCAGGAACTTGTCTAACTTTGTCTTGAATCCTTGGAGGGTGTTTTCCCCTATAACAGCCTCTGGAAGAGCATTCCAGCTTTCTACCACAGAACTTCCTTACGTTTGTATGGAATCTATCCCCTTTCAACTTTAGAGAGTGCCCTCTCGTTCTCCCTGCCTTAGCTACTAAGTCTATTCCCTTCAGTACCTTGAATGTTTCTATCATGTCCCCTCTCAATCTCCTCTGCTCAAGGGAGAAGAGGCCCAGTTTCTCTAATCTTTCGCTGTACGGCAACTCCTCCAGCCCCTTAACCATTTTAGTCGCTCTTCTCTGGATCCTTTCGAGTAGTACCGTGTCCTTCTTCAAATACCAGTGCTGGACGCAGTACTCCAGGTGAGGGCGTACCATGGCCCGGTACAGCAGCATGATAACCTTCTCTGTCTCTTCAGTCCAGCATCTGCCCCTTCCATTCACTGTCTGTCTTTCCCTGCCATCTCTCCTACTGCCCCCCCCCACCCCCCAATTTGGTCTAGCATCCATCATCTTCCTTCTGTTCCCCTTATGGTCTGGCATCTCTATCCTTCCCTCCCCCCTGTGGTTTTTAGCATATCTCTCTTCTCATTTCCTCCACTCAGATCTGATCATTCTCTGCTCTCTCTTCCCTTTTCTTCTCTGGTCTTCCTTCTCTATTTTCTGCCTCCATCTAAATTAAATTCTTTCTTACTATTTAGTCCTGTTTCCCTCTTTTCACTGTGTCTACGCACAGCTTGTCACCCCTTTCCCTCACCCCTCCATTATCTTACTATTTTCTTCCCCCTTTATTTATCTCCTCCTTCCATCCAGTATGTGTTCTTTCCCCACTTCCATTCAGCATCTGCTCTCCCCTCTCAACTGACATCCATCTGCCTTCTGCTCTCTCTCCCTTCTTCTCACTTCCATCATCTGTCCCCTTCTCTCTCTCTCTCTCATCTCCTCCATTCCATCATCTGCCCCTTCTCTCTCTCTCTCTCTCTCCCCCCCAACTTCCATCATCTGCCCCCCTTCCCCTCACCTTTGTGGGTCACTTTCTTTCCCCTGAGGGTGGCTCATGTCACAGGGGAAGCTTTGGCCGAGCAGAACCGCTTGATTGACAGTGGAACTTACTTGATTGATGTCGATGCTGGGGCCCGTTGCCGTTTGAAGGAAAAAAAAAAAAAGGTGGAAAAAAGGGACCTGTAAAGGCGAGAGGAAGGGAAACCTCCAGGACAGCTGCTCTTTGCCCTCCTTCAGCGGCCCAAGAGTTCAGACCAGCAGCGGCAGCTCTGTATGCTTTTAACTTCGGCACAGAGCTGCCCCTAATCAATAGTTTAGCACGGTTTCATGAGGCAGCCTCGGGGCCTTTGATAGCCGGCCCGCTTCGATGATGCGATGTGGGCCGGCCTAGCAAAGGCCCCGAGGCTGCCTTATGAAACCGCGCTAAACTATTGATTAGGGGCAGCTCTGTGCCGAAGTTAAAAGCATACACAGCTGCCGCTGCTGGTCTGGAGGTGCGGAGACAAGGCAGGAGGCAAACGCGGTGGAAGGCAGGAGTCCCGGCACAGCGACTGCAACAGGAAGTTGCAAGTCAGCTGACGCTGGCCTTTCGTTGCGGCGGGGACCGAATCCTTCGCGGACCGGCAAGATTTTGTTTGCGGACCGGCACCGGTCTGCTGACCGGCGGTTGAAGAACTGTGGCCTACACTATAGGCATCTGTCACGGGAGCAGGGAGATGCCTATGGATGCTTAAGCTTGCCCAAGTATGGATGTGGGTGTGATTTCACCTTGAAGTGGCCTTGGGTGAGCTTTAGTGGCCCTAGGCATCTCTCTAGGGCTGCGATAGGCACCTGAAATGTAGACCAACAAAAAGCTGGTATATATTTCAGCTGTGTTCATGTTTTAATTGTCTGAAAACCGTCATTAGACATCAATATTACATAGATATCCAAATACCAATTTTATAAAGCCATAATATGAATGTCTATCTCAGCATCGTCTGGGTGTGTTTTGGATGGGACTAGGTAGCGGCTATAAAGTGGACATCCAGCTTCATCTGCAGAAGGGGAAAGGATGTCCACATTCAGAAAGATGGACATCCATATTTAGGCCTGGTACTTGGCACATCTGTTACAGAAAGGTCCTCTGATTGAGCAGTTCTCCATGGAATATTGATAAGGGAAATCACAGTAGGTATTTTTATGTGGATGGGCCATTTGACCTTTATCTGCCATCATGTTTCTATGTCCTTGAAGGGATTAAAAAAAGAAACCAAATTACAAAAAGCTACAGTAGAACTTGAACCCTTAACCTCTGTCTCAGCTCACGGCTTCTATTTGGATGCCTCTGTGACTATTTTAAAATATAGACAGAGCTATTGTATCCAATCCCCCAATTCAAATAAAGTACTAAAGAAATATAGTTTACAAGGACCTTCAGAGATGAGTTCTTAGAGGTTCACATTCAAAAAATCATCAAAGAGAATATACCCCACTCATCTTCATAAAATCATCTCATCCAATACTGTACATTGAAGTACATTAAAATACAAAAACATTCATGCCAAACTTTTATGCAAAATAAATACAGCTCAGAAGTGGTACTTCTCAATGTGTTTCAAAATATTCAGGGACACATTTTCTGCTTGAATATTTTGAAACACGTTACAATAAGAATTACTTGATGAGCTGTATTTATGAATATTTTTGTACTTTATTGTACTTCAACACACAGTATTGGATGAGATATGACCTTACAAAGATGAGAGGTGTATATTCTCTTTGAGTAATTTTGAATTTGAACCTCAAAGAGCTCACCTCTGAAGTTCCTTGTAAATTGTATTTCTGTAGTGCTTTATTTGAATTAGAGTACTGGATACAATCTCTCTGTTTATTTAAATGCCATACCCCTGTGAATTGAGTGAGTTAAGCAGTTGATTATTGTGACTTGTGAAAGGTTTATATAACATTGACATTGCTCTACTGCTACAAAGTTCATTTTGCCCTTTTCATAACATAACATAACATAACTGCGTAACTGTAAGTTCAACGCGGTTTACAAAAAATTATAAACAATAAACAGACTAAAAGACAGGAATAAATTAATTGATCAGGTACTTAGAAAAGAGGTAAATCTTTAACTGTGTTCTGAAATGTTTATAAAAGTAAGTTGTAAGCAACAGTGGTTGGAATTCTCTGTCATGGGAAGCTACCTGAAATGCTAAAATATGATTAAATAATTTCTTGCTTTTGCAGCCCTGTACAGGGGGGGAAGTAAACAGAGCATGAGATTTCCTGCTATGTTTGTATGACGCAATGGAAAGTCTGTTAACCAAATAGAGAAGAGCAGTGCCATATAAAGCCTTATAACACAAGCAACCCAGCTTAAACAGTACCCGAGCCTCTACTGGCAGCCAATAAAATTGCGTTACATGCTCATACTTCTTCAGACTGTAGATCATTCTGACCGCCGTGTTCTGTATCAATAGTAATCTCGCCAACTCTTTCTTAGTGATTGTCAAATAGACAATATTGCCGTAATCAAGAAGACTCAGTAGTAATGATTGAACCAAAAGTCTAAAAGCAGAAAATTCAAAGTATGGTCTGATTGTTCGTAGTTTCCATAGGGTATAATAACTTTTGTGTGCCACTGCATCTATCTGATTTTTCATGGTGAGCTGCTAATCCAGAACGACTCCTAGTATTTTAGTCATTGGATGGATTATGTACGATGTTGAATTTATACTGATAGAGGTTTCATGAGAAATTTTACAAGGTGACACCACGAAGAACTTTGTTTTATCAGAATTGAGTTTGAGTTTAAATTGCTGCATCCAAAGATTCATTTGATTCAATACAGAATCAATTTTGGTAGTGATCTGAGACAGAAATGAGTTACAAGGTATAACAACTGTGATATTGTCAGTGTAACTGAACAATCTTATATCCAGATTGCTCAAAGAACCTAATGATGAAAGGTAAACATTAAATAATGTGGGTGAAAGTGGAGATCCCTGGGGAACACCGCATTGGTTTTTCCAAGCAGAAGAGAGCTGGGGCCTAAACCTAACCTGTTAAAGTCTAGTTTCCAGAAATCCATGAATAAACATTACCTTGTAGGCCTAAAGCATCCAAGCAAATTAATAAATTAGTATGATCTATCAGGTCAAAGGCACTACTGAGATCAAACTGAAGTACCAATGCACTGCTACCCTTGCTTAATAAGCTATTTAGATAATCTAACAATGTGGCTTTTATTGTTTCAGTGCTAAAATGGGATCTAAAACCTGATTGAGAATCATGAAGTAATGAATGTTGCTCAAGATATTTTGTCAGTTGAATTTGAACCAGACCCTCCATGATTTTTAGAAAAAAGGGAATCGATGCATTGGTCTGTAATTAGATGGTAATGAAATAGATTCTTTAATGATTTTAATTATTGGAGTGACAATTATGTTACCATCCTCTAAAGGAAATTTTCCTACAACTAGCAAATCAATTATCCACTCAAATAGTTTCAATTTGAAGATTAAAGGTGCAACAGTCATCAGATCTGGGGGGCAGGGTTCTAGCCAACAATATGATTGTGCATATCTTTGAAATAGTTTTGAAAAATCATTCCACCCTGGCTTTTCAAATGTAGACCAACATAGATCTGCATGGACCTCTTCTTCCTTTGAATTAGAATAAGAATCAATGTTCGCAGAATAAGGTAGACAAGATCTCAAGGATGATATCTTAGAACTAAAAAAGTTAGCTAGGTCATCAGTGGATGGGAGAGGTAACCATGAAGACTGCGTCTTTTTAGTCACATTAAATGCATTGTTAACTAGTTGAAATAATTTTTTAACATTAGTACTTGTAATCCCTACTATGGCTGAATAAGAAGTTTTTCATTTATCCCTTAACAATAGTTTATAAGTTCTAACTTCATGTCTCCATTTTGCTTTATCTACAGCTAATTTTGATTTTAGCCATTTTTTCTCAAGACGTCGCACAGATCGTTTCATATCTAACAGTTCAATATCATATCACTTTTTAGAGTCGTCTGATCGCCTAAGCTATAAGCATGCTTAGGAGCAATTTCATCTAAAATTATATTACAGTTATTACCAGTTATTTTTCCAGTTAGATGGAAAATCAGAAATATTACCGTCTAAAAGTAAATCAGCCTGTTTCCAAAATTTGGTTGGGTTAGGTGATTTCCTAATTAAAATGTCATGTTTTTGCTGTATTAAAGTTTAAGAGCTCATTTTACCAAGGTGCACTAAGCGTTTTAGCGCACGCACGAGAGCAGCGTGCGCTATAGCGCGTGCTAGCTGAAAATCTACCGCCTGCTCAAAAGGAGGTAGTAGCAGCTAGTGCGCACAGCAATTTAGAGCGTGATTCCGCGCGTTAAGGCTCTAGTGCGGCTTTGTAAAAAGAGCCCTAAATTTTGTTGCTTGAACCATCCTAAAGAGAAATAACAAATATAATGGTCTGATGAAGATATTGGTGACCATGTACCTCCCTGTAGCTCGATTTTGAGTGAGAGGTCTGATTTGGTGGTTAATGATACCAAGGGCTCCTTTTACTAAGGTGTGCTAGCGTTTTTAGTGCACGCAGGAAATTACCACACACTACGCTTCTAGAACTAACGCCAGCTGAATGCTGGCATTAAGGTCTAGGGTGCACTATTCCGAGCGTTAAAGCCCTAACGCGGCTTAGTAAAAGGAGCCTTAAGTCAAGATGATAAACCCCCCTTATGAGTCTGTAAAGGTTGTAAGAGGGGAAAATCTAAGGAAGTTAAGAAAGCAGTAAGATCGGACACATCTTGGTTAGAATCTACTTCCAAGTGGAGATTGATATCACCTAAGAGTAAACAGTGAGGAGCTGTAAGTGAGTTATTAAAAATAAATTCATAAAAATACTGTTTGGCTTGGGACCAAGATCCAGGAGGCAAGTAGAACAGAATACAATTTAGAAAATCTAGTAAATCTGTTCGATTAAGAGTACAGGAAATAATTTCTAAGTTATCTACTTAAATCTATCAAAAAAAAGTATTCTAAGACTCCAGCTAATCCAGAATACTGCAGCCAAACTGATCTTCTCAAAACGCAAGTCTGACCATGCCTCCCCACTCCTTGCCAAACTTCACTGGCTCCCAATAATCTCCAGAATCCATTTCAAATGTTCCTGCCTGGCTTTCAAGATCATTCATGGAATCCTGCCTCCTCTTATCCCACTGTCTTTCAACTCCTCCAGTCCCGACTCCTCCAGAACTGCCCAAAGGCTTAAACTAGCCTTCCCCTCTCCACGCGGCATCCACTATTCAGGCAAACTGGGAAAATCCCTTCTCTTCAAAATCACAGGTCTTTGGAACGACCTCACCACCCCGCTACGGAACCTGAGCTCCCTTCAGTTATTCCGCAAACAACCGAAAACCTGGCTTTTCAGCAAATTGTAGTTCTATCCTTCCCCCCTTTCTCCCCCCCCCTTCTACACATAAGTTCATGTAATCCTTTTTCTTCTTCTCTACCCATTATTTTAAGTTCTTGTAAACCGTGTCGAGCTCCATTCTCATGGAGATGATGCGGTATATAAACTTAAGGTTTAGATTAGATTAGATTAGATTATTTTTTATCAATGAGTCTTGCACTATAAAATTGAAACTCTCATGTAATATAAAAGCAATTCCTCCCCATTTTTTCCTTTCGGGAAAGAGGAATGATTTTATAATGAGGGGAAGTAAATCATTGATAACGGGATCTTCATCAGAAATGAGCCACATTTCAGAAAGGAATACACAGGTCAAATTCTGATCGATTATCCAGTCCTTAATAATTTGTGCTTTGCCTCTTATTGATCGTGCATTTACATATGCACAGTTAATATTGATTAGTTCATTAAGTGAAAGAGGATTTAGATTCTTAGTAATAATTGGTCTCAGTGACTGCCCTCTTTAAAAAAAAAAAAATCTTGAGGATCTATAAGAAGTAGTATGAATCTTAATTGGGTGTGATGGTAGCTCCACGGGATTAAATAATTTTGGAGTTGTCTGTTGGTCAAGACCAACATTATCTATCATTGTTAACTCTAATGGTAAAGTATTAACGTCCTTTAATCTACCTAAGAGGAGCGATAATAAAATAGCATTTTAAAAATGCATTTTAAAATAGATTTAAAATAATAAAATCTAGGTCTAAAAGAAATTGAAGCTTGTGTAGAAAACACAAGTTTCATTCAGAGATATAAAAAGTTATTCAAGAAATACTTAAACTGTAGAGATTCAGATTCAAACAAATACAAACATGCCATTTAAAACAGTTAAATATGAATTTGCTTTCATAAGCTTGGCTACACAAATATCACTCCTAAATTGGCTAATCGGGCATTTGGACTTTTTATTTTGTAAAATGGACATGTCAAGCACATGGACATCCAGCTCACATGTTTTTTTGAACAGGCTACATCCTGTTCTAAAATATAAGTGAGATGGACATTCATTTGTAATATATTGACAAGGCCATCCAAATTCTGAGGTGGACATCCTTTCTAAAATGCCCTTCCATGTGTGCGTGTGTTATATTGGTTCTCTTTAGAACAGGTGTGTGAGTTACGGCCATGTCCTTTGGCCTCTTTTTGATTTGCATGAAAACTCCCTTGACCCTTTTGTTTTGCATTCAGTCTGGGACAGAGGTTTTTCCCACCCCTCTTCTTGCTAAGTATTCACGGAGTGGAGCAGTAGCTTGGCCTTCAATTTGATGTGACTGACTCAGGAGCTGAACTAGGGATGGAGACAAAGACTGTATCTGAATTCAAGAAAGCGAGGATGAGGCACATGGGATCTCTTAGAGAGAGGAGGAGATAGTAGATGGGCAGACTAGAGGGGCCATTTAGCCTTTATCTGCCATGTTTCTATGTTTCTATATATACCCGCACAGTCTCTAACCTTAACACATACAGTATTTTCTCGCATATAACGCGCGCATTATACGTAGTTTTTACATACCGCGCATACCCTTGCGCGTTATATGTGTGAGCGTGTTGTACAAAATTTTTTTTACATAGTTCCACCTCCCCTGGCCGACCCCCACGACACCCCCACTCCCCTTCCCCGTATCTTTATGTAGTTGGCCGGACAGACAGGAGCCAAACCCGCCTGTCCGGCAGGCAGCCAACGACGGAATGAGGCCGGATTGGCCCATCCGTCCCAAAGCTCCGCCTACTGGTGGGGCCTAAGGCGCCTGGGCCAATCAGAATAGGCCCAGGAGCCTTAGGTCCCTCCTGGGGGCGGGGCCTTGTGCACATGGTCGGGTTGGGCCCATGTGCCTCAGGCCCTGCCCCCAGGTGGGACCTAAGGCTCCTGGGCCTATTCTGATTGTCCCAGATGCCTTAGGCCCAACCAGTAGGCGGAGCTTTGGGACGGATGGGCCAATCCAGCCTCATTCTGTTGTTGGCTGCCTGCCGGACAGGCGAGTTTGACTCCCGTCTGTCTGGCCAACTACACAAAGGTACGGGGAAGGGGGGTGGGGGTGTCGTGGGGGTCGGCCAGGGGGGTCGCAGGTCAGCTGGGTGGGGCGGTCGGAGGTTCTTAGGGGGGCGGTCGTTGGGGGGAGGGGGGTTTGCGTCGAGGGCAGGAGGGCCTGGGATCCCTCCTGCCCGTAATATAGTGCGGGGTGGGGGTAGGGGGTCGCCGTGGCCAGGAGGGTTTGGGCTCCCTCCTGGCCCGAACAACTACCGGGGGGGGGGGGGTCGCCAGGGCCAGGAGGACTTGGGCTCCCTCCTGGCCCGAACAACTAGTGGGGGGGTGGGTCGCCAGGGCCAGGAGGACTTGGGTTCCCTCCTGGCCCGATATTGTCGGGGAGTTGGGGAGTCGGCGGGGCAAGAGGGCTTGGGCTCCCTTTTGCCCCGATCGTGTCAGGGAGTCGGGGGGGGGGGGCAAGAGGGCTTGAGCTCCCTCTTGCCCGATCGTGTCGGGGGTGCCGTGGTTGGCTGGGGCAAGAGGGCTTGAGCTCCCTCTTGCCCCGATCATGTCGGGGAGTTGGGACCGCCAAGAGGAAGCAGCAGGACACCGGTAGGAGCTTCTACATGATGGGGGGGGGGGAGGTCGGGAGGCTGTGGGGGTGCGAGCGGTCCTTCATGGTGGGGGTGCGGGTGCGGGTGGGAGTGCGTGCGAGTGGTCCTTCGGGGTGGGGGTGCGGGTGCGTGCGAGCAGTCCTTCGGGGTGGGGGTGCGAGCGGTCCTGCGGGGGGGGGGGGGAATCGGACGTCGGGGGGGCATCAGGCTTTCAGGGTGGGGACAGGACATCAAGGGGGAGAGGAGAGTCGGGGCGGGTGAAAGGAGAGTCGGGGTGGCCAGAGAAGAGTCGGGGCGGGCGAAAGGAGAGTCGGGCGGCGATGGGAGAGTCGGGCAGCATGCGCGGTATACGGGTGTGCACGGTATATAAAAATTTCTGTACATAAATTTGTGTTTTTCGCGCGCTATACCCGTGTGCGCGTTTTACACGGGTGCGCGTTATCTATGTTAAAATACGGTAAATGCACAAGGGGTACTGAAAAGTTCTCAGCCCAAATCAACCAGCTTTCTAAATTCTGAGCATTATTATGCCACTGTAGCTGAAAAGAGTGTTATCTTATTTTTTTTTTTTAAGTACCAATCTACAGAAACTAATTTACAGTATATGTTTTAACATTGTTTCAGATTATTGTTTGATGCATATCCACGGTATTCTCTTCTTGGTTGGGCTGAGAACTTTTCAGCACCTGCCTCATTAGTACTAAGAGTTTTGCACATAAGTGCTAGTTAACAGTTAACAGTTTTGCACATAAGTTCTAGTTGGGCACTAAGCAGTATTCTATAACTTTAGCATGTAATTCACTTAGTGAGTAAATGCAAGAGGGTGTTTCACATGTAGGAATGTATATTTACACCTGCTATTGCTATAGTCTAAGTGGGCATGCTTATGTTGGTATTTTATCATGGAATCTGAGCCCCCTACAGAAATTGCACTCTGCAACACATTTTGAAACCTAAATGTTGGTGCCTTTTATATAATTCTACTATGATTCCTAATTCCATAAACTTGCACACACAATTTGACGCTAAAATTTTCAGTTGCAAATCATATAATTTAAGGAGGACATTCTTTTATGTTCTCTTAGGCTTCCACAGCTGGTGTCATGATTGTTGCAGCTGGCTGGGTCATGCCGCATCTGGGTAGGTAGAACTGACATTTCAGCCATCATGTTGTAACGTCGGTTCTACCTATCCAGACGCAGCGAGACCTGGACAACTGCAACAACATTCTTCTAGTTATTACACAATGTATTCTGCAAGGTGTTCAAAATAGAGAATGACACGGGGACAAATTTGTCTCCATCCCTGCAGAAACTCAATTTCCCTGTCCCTGTAAGTTTTATCACTATCCCTGCCCCTTCCCCATTCCTCTGCCTTGACTTCACAAGCCTCGAACACTTATGATTTTAAAGTGTTTGAGGCTTGTGCAGATGAGGATGGAGTTTCCAGGAATGGGGCAGGGACAGGAAAAGAACTCACGGGGATGGGACGGGAAAATGAGTTCCCGTGAGGATGGGAAAAAATTTGTCCCTGTGTCATTCTCAAGTTCAAAACCAAAGTGTAACACATTATAAAATGATTATACTACTTTTCTATCAACATATTGGTATTCTTTTCTTTGCTACTTTCCTATCTACTTCTTTTCCTATTCTGACAAATCTCTTTCTTAGACTGTAAACTGCTTAGACCTATTCAGTACAGAATTTGCAGTATAGCAAATGTAAATATAATTGTGTTTTTATTATAATGTAAGTAGTTAGATGCTGATTTCATTGAAATTAAGTATACTAAATCACTGACTCAAAAGAATTAAGTAGTGCAGGAAAGTACACTTCATCGATGAGTAAAGGAAAAAGTGAATGAAGTTCCGTATTCCTTTCTCCCAGTTCAAGCAGAAGCAATAAACATAATTACAGAGCACATTATCTGTAAAGGAAGAAAACCAGAACACATCAATAGTCTTTGATCTTGTATTATTACAAGAGATGAAATGCTCAAAGGATGTAACTTAAATTATTATGCAAGGTTCATGTTCTTGCCATGAGGGATCATAGCAGATTGCAGTAAAGGAGATCAAAATGTAAATGGAACCATCCTGAAACATGCAATAAAATGATAATAGAAGTTACAAATTAGGGAAAGGAAATGAAGGTATGGAATTTGATGTGCACTGTTCTGTAAGGGATATGCTCCCTTTATATGATAGTACTTAGCGCCAATTTTTTTGCACTATTTTTAAGACCATTTTTAAGCCCATTCACACTATTTTTAAACCCATTTTTAAGAACTATTTATAGACTTCTCCCCTCCACAGTGTATTAAAATGAATGGTAATGAATAGAGTTACTATATGGCTCCAGAAAAAGTAAAACCCAGATGGCTTAATACATCCTCCCTTTTCTGGAGTTGTATGGTAACCCTAGTAATGAGAATCTTATATCGTGCTGAGTAAACACAGTTACATACTCATTGGCATTGTGTCAGCCTTGCTGACCTAAATCTCTTAAGGGCAGTGTCCACTCCTATAAAACATTTAGATTTTAAAGAATGGTATCGCCAACATTTGTTTACCTGTTCCCATTTTCTGAAGTAATGGGTTTTTTAAATGTAAATTTTAAAAGCAGAACAGACCAGGAGCACGTTGTGCGATTGAGGGATTCAGTAACTGGAGTAAATTCTTGAAGGCGTTTTGTTTTAGTTATGTTTTAATTTGCTTAGGTGGGCAGGATCAGATGTTCTTCCAGCCCAACTAATCAAATTAAAACAAAACACCTTTAGAGATTCACAATAAGGAACTGAATCCCACAATTGTACAACGTGCTTCTGCTCCTAGGATGACAGGACACTATGGAGAAGGTGCCAAAATGCTATGTTGACCTAGGATTGGTCAGCCTTGAGCCTTCAGGGGATTCAGCATCTGTGGAGAATCCCTTGATAACACAATGATGGCACTAAGCTCAGGATTGCATCAGACTCAGTAGAGAGATATGGAGCCAGGAGCCCACAGCTTTCAATCAAGGCCTTCACTGAATCCCTTGAAGGCCCTGACTGCATGCCAGCAATCTTTACTAGTGTTTGGAAAGCCCAGTGTGTGTTTACAGATGTCTACATTGCTATCACAGAGACAAAACAAGGCTTTAAGCAAGAGCTTGGTACATATCAGCTTCATCCAGAATTTGGGCAAGAATGAGAGAGATTGGTAGCCCCTGGGTGATCTTTCTAGGTTTACCATAGGACACTGTTCTTCAGTTTAAGGCCTGGGGTAATGGTGGCCCTTGGTGACCTTTGGGGTGCCCTCCATCATTCAGGCTTTTCTTCTGCTACTCTGTCTCTCTTATCAAGCTCATGACTGAAAGGTGAAAGTGGATGGGAGAAAAAGCCACATGCTTGAAGGACAAGGCATTTCTCAGTAGATGGAAAGAATGCATTTGGAAATGCTCACCTCCTTGAGGATACCCTCAATAAAAAGTTTGAAGATGTGTCGGTTGAGTAGATGTTGTTGACACATATTGGTCAGAAGTATTATGGTCTCACATGGGAAGATATTTGGTGAATCTTCATCAACTCATTTTGATCCAAAGTGGCTCCAACTTAAGAATTAGTGAAGCCCACTGCTATAGGACTATGTGTGGGTACTGATTATCCTACTGATGTGTTCAAGAAGTATCCTGTATATTTCAGCCTACTGGATATCTCTGCTACATGACCCTTGTCTCTATAGATCCTTTCCCTTTTTATTGTCAACATGTTCTACCATGGGGGAAATTCTCTATATGGCAGCCAAAAAATTGGTGCAAAAAAAGTCCCACTTGGTGCTATTCCATAAACCATACCTAGAGTTAGACAAGTTTGTTGAATAGCAGTTAGTGTGGAGGAGTGGCCTAGTGGTTAGAGGTGGAGCCACAGCACCCTGAGGTTGCAGGTTCATGCCCAGTGTTGCTCCATTGCCCCAGATACATTTGTCAGATTGTGAGCCCATCAGGACAGATAGGGAGAAAAACTTGAGTACCTGAATGTAAACCACTTAGGTTATATGTGGTGTATAAATACTAAAATAAATAAATGTAGTCATGATCATTTATACCAATTAAAACTTGGTGTAATTTCCCATGCCTAACTTAGGCACAGATTGGTGTATTGTATAACAGTGAAGGTAATTTTTCAGAATGCCCAAGAACTGTCCATGCTCCTCCTATGGACACACCCCCTTACAATTTGCCACACTACAGTTTGCAAACATCTCTTTATAGAATACTCCTACAATGATAATTTTGTACATTCTAACTGGTGCCAATTAATGCCAATAATTATTTGATAGTGGCCAATTGTTGTCACTGATTGGCTCATTAATCAATTAAATTGTGTGAACATATTGATTATGCACCAAATTTGCATGCACAACTCAAAATATCATATATAGAATCCGCTGGTATATGTCTTCCACCAGTGTAGCTATATATAGCTCTTCCTGTGTGATGCTATCTGATCAAGACTGCCACAAGTTAGCAAGACCAGAATGTGCTACTGGAGGACATAGATCCGCTGAATTTTCCATTTTACTTTTAGCCTCCAGCTGCCTTCATTGCTCTGCTTTTCATGAACCCTCTCCAGCAGACCAGAATGCAAATCCATCAGGCAGTGATGTGAGGCCTATATCACACTTCCATTCTTTCAGCTTTCCTTTTCACTCCTCAGAACTAGAGGTCTGCACGGGAACAAGGATCTCAGGAATCCCGCAGGTCCCGCAGGAATCCCACGGGGATCCCTCTAGGTCGACGAGACTTCCACAGGGACCCCTCCCAGAGTCCCAGGCCTACGGGACTCCCAAGGGGACCCCTCCAAGGCTGACAGGACTCCCACGGTGATGGACCCAGAGTTCCTGCCCCGAGGACTACCTAATTTCCGGTCTGGGTCCGGTGCCGAGCTGAGCTCCCGAGTCCCGATGAATCAGCAGCAACAGTCTTTGTCATGTAGGCAGTGATCTCAGCACGTATTCACACAGACTCTGTGTGCCTACGTGCTGAGCTCCATGCCTATGTGACAGAGACTGTTGCTGATTCGTGGGGAGGTGTCATGTGCAGGCTAGAGCGGGAGGACAGAGTCATCCTCCTCTCCCCCATCCCCCAGATCACTCACGCTTAACTCCCTCCTCAGTATCCGGGCACGCTGTAGGAGACGGCGAAGGGGAGAATGCCCCAGAAAAGTTTCCTAAGATAAAGAATCCTTTTTTTTGTTGTTGTTAAAAAAATAAAATAAAATCACATGCTCTTTTCCCGTACACAAACTGAAATGCAACGAGGAGGAGAGGCCAAGGCTATGAAGACTCAGGCCTGCTGACTAGGAGGGGTGGTGGGAATGAATGTAGGGAAGGGTTTTTGTTTCCTGCTGGAACTTTTGGATGCAGGTTGCTGTATGCGGAGTGTCTCACCTCTGCTGCCTGCCCCATCTTCCAGTCTGCAATAACGTCTCCTCCCAGCTCCTTTCTGGGGTGATTTTTTTTTTCCTGTTTTGCAAACCAGAAGCCCTTATTGACAACAGGCCTAGGGAAGGATGCGAATAAGATTTCGGCATGTTCATGAAAGACGTCTTCTTCCTCACGTGTTTACAGGTATGCAGGAAATACATCTTAGAATTCAACAGTAAAAAATAAAATCTTCTGTACGCAGTCAAGGTAAAATAATAAAATTGTGCGGAGGCAGGCAAAGAAACCGTGGGACAGGACAATCTACACCCCAGGGTGCTTAGAGAGTTGTGTGATGTCATGGCAGAGCCATTATCCATGCTCTTCAATCTTTCCATGAATATGGGAAGAGTCCCTCTGGACTGGAAAACAGCTAATGTCATCCGTCTCCACAAAAAGGAATGCAGGGCAGAGGCTGCAAACTACAGACCGGTGAGTCTCACATCCATAGTGAGTAAACTCATGGAAACACTAATTAAGCACAAACTAGATACGATCCTGGACGAGGAAAATCTACGGGATCCCCGCCAACATGGATTTACTAAGGGAAGATCCTGCAAATCCAACCTAATTAGCTTCTTCGACTGGGTAACGAGAAAGCTGGATGTGGGGGAGTCCCTAGATATCGTGTACTTGGACTTTAGTAAAGCTTTTGATAGTGTCCCACACCGCCGGTTATTGAGCAAGATGAAATCGATGGGTTTGGGAGAAACATTAACTGCATGGGTCAATGATTGGCTAAACGGTAGACTTCAGAGAGTGATGGTAAATGGCACCCTTTCAAAACGTCGGAGGTGACCAGTGGAGTGCCGCAGGGTTCGGTCTTGGGCCTGATCCTTTTCAACATATTCGTAGGAGACCTAACTCAGGGGCTTCAAGGTAAAATCACATTATTCACTGATGACACCAAACTATGCAACATAGTAAGTAAAGGCACCGTGCCCGACAGTATGAAGCAGGACCTACTTCAATTGAAACATTGGTCCTCGACTTGGCAGCTAAGCTTCAATGCTAAAAAATGTAAGGTCATGCATCTTGGCAGCAAAAATCCGTGCAGACCTTACACACTAAATGGTGAAACCTTAGCTAGAACTAGGGCAGAACGTGACTTGGGGGTGATCATTAGCGAAGACATGAAAACAGCCAATCAAGTGGAGAAGGCTTCATCAAAGGCAAGACAAATGATGGGTTGCATCCGTAGGAGTTTCGTCAGCCGGAAGCCTGAAGTCATAATGCCATCGTACAGATCCATGGTGAGAC
Source organism: Geotrypetes seraphini (assembly GCF_902459505.1). Taxonomy (NCBI): domain Eukaryota; kingdom Metazoa; phylum Chordata; class Amphibia; order Gymnophiona; family Dermophiidae; genus Geotrypetes; species Geotrypetes seraphini. Next base: position 83,906,455 of record NC_047085.1, on the reverse strand, counting down.
CTCATCTGGAATATTGTAATGTCATGGGGGGTGGGTCATTAGAGTGGGCAGACTTGATGGGCCATGGCCCCTTTCTGCTGTCATCTTCTATGTTTCTATGTGGGTGGGTACATTGCTATCGATCTGGCATCTATACAGTGAGGAGAATCCTGTTCTGTACTGGTTATGGGAAGAGAAACTTTTTACTGTTCTTGAAGCATATGTTGTTAACTGAAGGCTGGGCAATAAGGTGGCAGAGCTATTAAGGTACCAGAGTTGGGCAAGTTACTTGGTGCAAGCAATTGTGACTCAAGGATGCTACTGCTGCCTGCCAAGCTTGGCAAAAGGGACCCCCTGCCAACTGCAGAGGAAGTCCTCAGCTGAAAGCTTGGGGGTCCTCATCAGCTGAGTATTTCTATTTTATATTTACATTAGAGGCTCTGGTAGAAATCTGTTTACACAGTATGTATTCGTCCTAATTAATATTTCCAAATTAATAAAGTGTCTTTGCTTATTTGTAAATGGGTCTCTATCAGAGCCTTTAATTCAGTAGCATAATTAAATGAAATAACTGTTTCTGAAGTATACAAACAGGCAGGGACAGAGGGGATTCCTGTGGGGATGAGTGGGGACGGAGGGATTCTTCGCGGAGATGGGTGGGGATGGAGGGATTTCTTGCGGGGACAGAGGGATTCCTTGCGGGGATGGGCGGGGACGGAGGGATTTCTTGCGGGGACGGGTGGGGACAGAGGGATTCCTCGCAGGGATGGGTGGGGACGGAAGGATTCCTTTTGGGGATGGGTGGGATTTTGGCAGGGACGGGTGGGGACGGGTGGGATTTCTGTCCCCGTGCAACTCTCTACTCAGAACCCCAGCAACAGTACATTAACCCACATCACTGTTTTCTTGGGTGAAAGGTGTTAGAGAAGTATTGCAAGCAATTGAATGAGATTAGAATATACCTTCCTGAGTCCTGGTCTCCTTTTTCACCAACAGGTACATGTGCTGTTAGACCTATGCTATGTTAGACCTATGTTAGAGCAGTGGCATAGTAAGGAGAGTGGTCCTCCCCAGGCACCGTCTTGGTAAGGACACCAGCACCCATCTTCCTCTCCGCTCCCCTACTCCTTCCCCGTCCCCCCCTACCACATGTGCACCCCACATTTCCTTCCCCTGTACCGATCTGGAGAGAGCAAGACCAGAAGGCTTTGAGCATGGGCAAATGCTCAAAGCCAGTCCAGCCCAGCCCAGAACAGAAGAGGGAGGATCTTCGGGCATCGGCACTGGTGCCCAGTCGGGGTAAGGGATGTCATTGCCGTGCTCGGGGGGGGGGGGGGCAGACGCGAGCAGGGGGTCAGGGGATGCAAGATCGCTGGGGGGGGGGGGGCGCTCGTATAGCGAGGCAAGCTCGGTTTACGAGGCACCAAGTTTGCAAATGTTTTGCTCGTCTTGCAAAACACTTGCAAACCGGTACACTCATAAACCGAGGTACCACTGTATTTGTTTTCACCATAACTTGCTAAGTGTGTGTGACTTGTCTTATCTGGCCCCACGGACCGTCCTTGCTCACGCTAACCCATTTCTTTGTCATCTATTTTTCAGATTTGGATAAAATCTCTCAGTCTCTCATTATCCAGACAGCTAGAAAGAAAGTATATGGTCAGTTTACACAAGTAAGTTAATTGTTGGCATTCAAAAATAAACTGGGCATCAATAATGCAATACTGGGAACCCCCCCCCCAAAAAAAAAAAAACATTTTCCCATTGCTCATCTTGGGGTCCTTGTGGTAAAAAGTGGCCTTAGCGACACCCTAGCACAGGTTTTTCCCACATACTTAGACTTATTTGCTGCAGCCAGAAAAAGGCTAATTTTCCATTTTTCTAATGAATGGCCATTAGCTAATGTTGCCACTAGCTTGCGACTATTAGCAAAAATTAGCACCTGTGCCCTTACCACCATTCATTTTGTAGGTGGTAAGGAGGAGAGTGTGGAGTAGAGATTAGAGAGCTACAGCCTCACACTGTTCCCTGTGATCCTTGGCAAGTCACTAAATCCTCCCTGCCCCAGGTATATTAAATAAATTGTGAGCTTTCCCTAATCCTGCATTAATCAATTATCATGCAATAATGTGGCTTCTCTGATTTACACTGTCACACTCACTCTCTGCCCCCAGAAATACACCCTTCAAGAATAATTTTGGAATTTTTGGATGACGGGATAATTGCGCCCCAGACACCAGCGTGCCGACAATCCAGCACTGACAATTCAGCGCAAGAAAAAAACGCACCGCGGGAAAACTTATTTTTAAAGAGCTCTGATGGGGGGAACCCCCCCCCCCACTTTACTGCTTAGTGTTCACGCTGCCGTTGGGGGTGTGTGGGGGATGCAACCCCCCACATTATAGAGAAAACGGAACTTTTCCCCCCCAAAATCAGAAAAAGTTCCGTTTTCTCTATAATGGAGGGTTCCAACCCCCAAACACCCCCCCCAATAGCAGCACGAACACTATGCAGTAAAGTGTGTAGGGAGTTCCCCCCAAACTCCCCCGTCGGAGCTCTTTAAAAATAAGTTTTCCCGTGGCGCGCTTCTTTCTTGCGCCAAATTGTTAGCGTGCTGGTGTCTCGCGCGTCACTGACTATGAACCAATTTTTTTTGGCACATAGTTTGCATGTGAACATTGGTATTTTACTGCAGGATGCCCCGACATCCCATGGTAAGCTCTTTTAAACTGGTGAGGTGAAGTATGTGCTAGCACCCACCACAGCTTAATAAAAGGACCCTTTTGTGTTTGTGTTGTTTTCTTTTGAAAATAATGACATTGATTGGAAGAAGTCTTGTCCCGTTGTGAAGCTAAATACCATTTTTCTTGATTCATATTGAGAGTATTGTTCAGTGTTTATATTTTATTATACCTCAGGGTGGAAAAAGTGCTGGAGAATTAATGCCAGATTAGTTTCCTCTTTCATATAATATAAGGTCCTTCCAATATTTTTGTTGATAGTGTTTATTAAATATCATGATTATTTAAGGTGCTTTACAATAACTTTAAATATTTTTTGTTATTTTGATATTTTCCCCCAAATTCTATACATGGTGCTAAAAATTAAACACGGACATTTGAGCATGCATCCAAATTTCACGTGCAATGAATTTGCCTTACGAGCCAATCGACATCAATAACTGGGTGACAGCAATCAATTATTGACACCGATTGGCAACAATTTGAAATTACACATGCAACTTGCTACACACTATTCTATAAAGATACGTGCATAAATTTTTTAGCATACCACAAAAAGGGGCAAGGCTATGGGAGGACAAAAAGTGGGTCAAAAGCATTCATAAAAGATACATGCTGAATTATAGAGTGGGGGGTGGTGGGGCATTAAATACAATGGAATCTTGGATGCAAGAATTCAAGCTGAAATTAAACCAGGAAAAGACTAATGGCTCCTTTTATCAAGCTGCGGTAGGCGGTTAACGCGCGGAATACTGCGCGTTCAACCGCCTGCCGCGCTAGTCGCTAACACCTAGTCGCTAACGAGGCGTTCGTTTTTTGGTGTGTCGCAGGGGTTAGCGCGTGATTAAATGTCCGACACGTTAACCCCCTTAGCGCACCTTGATAAAAGGAGCCCTTAGTTCAGACACTACTTCTGAGTATCTCAGATTACTGTAATGCTTTATACTTGCCAAGTACTAAGAAAAATTTGACTAGACTGGCCTTGGTCCAAAATACAGCTGTAAGAATGATTTACGGCCTGAAGAAGTACGATCATGTCACTCCTTATTATTGTAAGTAGCATTGGCTCCCAGTGGAGGCCCGGGTGATTTTTAAATTGGGATGTTTGGTGCCGCTCCTTTATATGTTGCTGAAAGATTTGTTATCATGACTCATGAGAGAAGTAGAAAATCCCACGCCCTATTTAGGTTCCCTTCCATAAAGGGTTGTAAAAGTAAGAGACATCATGGGCATTGTCTTTCTTATCAGGTTGCGTTTAATGACAAAGATTTTCATCCATTATTGATCAGATCCATATCCTATAAACACTATAGAAAACTTTTGAAGACTTTTCTTTTCTCCAAATTCCCGACCAACTAAATTCCTTTACATCTCATTAATATTGTATTTTCCCATAGCATAATCTTTTGTTAACCACATTGAACTAATGGCTTTGCGGTCTAGAAATTCGCTATTATGTTATGTTATGGTAGATGCATGGAATAGTGTCCCAGTAGAGGTGGTGGAGACCGTCTGTGTCTGAATTCAATAAAGCATGGGACAGGCAAGTGGAATATCTTAGGAAGAGGAGGAGATAGTGGATGCTGCAGATGGGCAGAGTGGATAGGCCATTTGGCCTTTATCTGCCATCGTGTTTCTAGTACCTTCTCCGGCGCAGCATCTTGGTGTGTTTATGACCTTTTCTCTGTATGCCCAGTAGGGCGGTTTTTTCTGGATTGCTGGATGTCCCTTTACTCTGTTATGTTATGTGTGTACTGGTTTGCTCAATAAAGAAATATTATATATATAAAAAAAAAAACTTTACACAGCCAGCAGCATTAGCGACGTGATTCTTCTGCCGTCGGCCTGCCCCGGAAGCCTTTACTGTGCAGTGTCCCGCCTACGCGTGACCAGGAAGTACTGCAGGTTGAAGGTTTCTAAGGCAGGCTGACATCAGAAGGATCTCGTCGCTAAAGCTGCAGGCTGCCGGCTGCCTGAAATTTTCAAATCATAGTGCCGGAGAAGGGACTAGGACAAGGGAGACTCACGAGAGCCAGTTCCGACTCTGGGGTGGAGGCTGTACTAGAGAAAGTGAGCCCAAAACCCGGATAAACTCCCTCTAGTTCAGGAAACCATCCAGACACCCGGACAGTCCTCTAAAAAGAGAACATCTTGTAACCCTATTAGGACATCTATCTGTTTTGAAAATGAGCCCCATAGACAGCTACAATAGAGTAACAGGAGCCGGAAAATAAGCAGACTAATGAAAAGAAATTTCATGTGAGGTCAGAAAGGCGCATGAATGCACTCTTTGCCAAGGTATGAGAGGTTAGGCAAATCCTGCTGCTGTATGTGCATTCTGTATTAGTTCATTACTCAGATGCTTATTCCATACAACGCAGCTAGGACTCTTCGATCATCCTCCAATAATTTATTAACAGTTCCATCTTTGAAAATAATCGGAACCAGAAGACAGGACATGTTTTCGGTCACAGCACCTCTTCTATGGAACTCCATTCCTCAATTTATTAGAAACGAAAAAGACCTTGTCTCTTTTAAAAAATCCTTAAAAACTTATCTCTTCAAAGATGCTTTTAATCTATGATTTTTTCAACCAAAATTTCCTTTTAACTTGATATTTTAAAGTCCTATTCCCCTTATGTTATTTTCCTTTATATGTTCCTCAACTCTTGAAAAGAAATTGTAACTTCTCCCTTTTTTTCCTTCCCTATTCGTGTATTGTCTTTTTTTAGTTTGTCTTTTATTTATTATTGTATTAGCTGTTATATTTTAATTTGTAATGTACATCGCTTAGGAAATTAAATAGGCGATTTATCAAGAATTAATAAAACTGGAAACTTGTGTATGCATGACCAGCAAGTCAAGCTTTCACCTTCTTCCTGCTTTAATAAGTGGCCTGGAAGCATTAGGCATTGGCTCCAGAGAAGGTAAAATAATAATTAATTGTAAATAGTATTATTTGTGAACAGCACAAGTGATTATTCTATGATACAGAACTACCTCAGGTTAGTCACTTCCATGGTAAGATAAGATGCGGCAAAAGTCTGACTTTTTTTGTCTTACCTTAATAACTACCATTCATAAGTTCCAGTAACCTATATTCTGTAAAATACAGAATATAGTGGTGTGACAGAAATCTGCATAAGAGCAATTGACCATGTGGCAGAGCTGATTATTTCCAGAGTCAGTTCAATTATCTTTTGTTTCAGCATGATTAAACATGCAGCTGACTGAAGATTTCCAAATATTAAACCACTTAGGAACATCAGAAATTTAGAAAAGCTGACACCATTGTGATTCAAATGAACTGTATCACAAATCACAAAAGGAACAAACAAACAAGCATATTGCAGAAGTTTATACTTCCATCATAGCTTTCTTCATTTTTTTTCTTTCATTTTGGGCAATTGTATGGTATGGCTCTGGATTTGGGATTTGAGATTGTTCATAGAGACACATATGTTTCTCTCTCTCTCTCTCTCTATATATATATACACACACATGCACACATATATATATATATATATATATACACACACACACACACATATATATACACATATCTCTCTCTCTCTCTCTCTATATATATATATATACATACACACACACACACACACACATATATATATATATATTTAATTATATTTTTATTTTTATTTCAAGTTAATGCATTGCACAAAACTTTAGATGATTATGGAACTCATTTAAAAAAAATAAAAAATGTCCAAAATGTGCCATAATGGGGCAGATAAAACATTTTTCTCTCCAAACCCTTCAGTTCGCTATTTTAGAAACCCATGTCCCCCGTTCTAGATGGATTTCTATGGTGGTTGTCTGCAGAGCATCTAAATCTCAAGGGGGTATGTTGGAGGTGTGGGTTTGGATGGGACTAAGGTGAGCTTATGATCTGGACGCTTTTCTACAATAATCAGACATTTTAGAAAATGTCCAGGCCACAGTTTGGATGTTTGGGGTTAGACCTGATTTAACAATGAATAAGTGCCAACAAGGGGCTAGATTCACAAAGCAAACCGATCGTGTACCGATCGGTTTGCGACCCCTTTGCGACCAGATTTCCCTCGGGCTCCATTCACTAACCTCTCCAGCAATCCGCTTTGAATCTGTGCATGCAAATGAGGAAAAACGCATGCAAAGTAGGCAGGGACGCGATTCACAACACAAAATTCACGATCCGACTGTTCTGGCCGATCAACTCAAGAAGTGACTGCTGGGGACTAGTCGTAAACCTTCTTTTCCACTCTCCAGCTCCATTTCCTGCTCTCTGCAGCCCCGATCTCGCTGCCTTTACTGTTTCAGGGTCTGCGGGAAGAGCAGTGCCTGTTGGCTCCCTGACAAACGAAGCTGGAATGGGCTGCAGTGGGGACTCATCTTTAAAGTTTTAAACTTTAGCTTCTCTCACCGCCCAGACTGATCTCTGCTGCCTTCTCTGCGGTGCAAGCCCGTGGTTTTAAAGGGGGGGGGGATGAACACCGCAGTGCAGCCCTGCTTTAAACCCGCGGGCTCACACTGCAAGGAAGGCACAGAGAGCAGGGCATGGGAAGAGGCGGGAATAACAGGAGCAGGAGAGTCAGGCCCGAAAAAAAAAACCCAGACACAAAACACATGCTCAGACCTTCTGCATGGAAAGCAGATGGTCTGCACATGCGTGGGGATCACACACCAGCGATCCGGGCAGGCAGATGGGGGTGTTCCTCCGATTGCTCCCATATACATATTTTTGTTTTAAGAATTCATTGGACTTGCCTGGATCGGGCCCGATTGGGCAGGTTCATGAATCTAGCCCTAGGTGCCCAAATCGACCAGATGATCACTGGAGGGATGAAGGCATGTTCCCTCCACACTCCCCTAGAAGTCCCTGACCCCCTCACCTCCCCATAGATGTGAATGAGGCAGTACATACTTGAATGTATGATAGCTTCAGATGTTATGGCCGGTCCTAGTAGACCAGCAAGCAGGTTCTTGGAGTAGCCTATTGAGCAATGTACTCATCCACAGAGATGGGGACTCAGGCCTATACCCCACTCTAACTACTACAGTTATGGTAGAATATGTAAACCTTCCAAATCCACCCAAATCCTACATATAAGTGATACCTACAGACATAAGAGCTATTGGTGTGGTGTACAGTTGAGTCCAGTAGGTTTTGGGTAGGCCTTTTGTGTGAAGTTCACTGCAGTGCCACTTAAAGTACCCCACTTCTCTGCTGAAATGTCTGTGTGGACAGTCTACTAAAAATGCTGGCTACTCCTACATCCCAATGGCTTGTTTTGTGTGTTTTTTCATTTGGATGTATTTTTTTCCCCAAAAGATAGATGCACTTAGAACAGTGGTCTCAAACTCAAACCCTTTGCAGGGCCGCATTTTGGATTTGTAGGTATTTGGAGGGCCGCAGAAAAAATAGTTAATGTCTTATTAAAGAAATGACAATTTTGCATGAGGTAAAACTCCTTATAGTTTATAAATCTTCCCCCCCTCCCCTGAAGGCCTGCATATTCCCCACTTCTTTGCAACGTCCTCCAGCTTCCCCCCTGGCCTCCCAGTCTTAGTTTCAGCTAATTAACGCAGCCTCCAGAGAGGATCGCCGGTGCTGTAATGTTCCTTGCAGGCTGCCATTGGCCTCCGCAACACGTCAGGAGCAGGATTGCGGCAGAAGGAACATGCTTCCGAGGACCACGGCAGCCTGCAAGGATCGCTGCAGCACCGGCAATCCTCTCTGCAGGCCGCGGTAATTATCTGAAGGTAAGAGTGGAAGGCCAGGGGGAAGCCAGAGTACACTGCAAAGAGCGATCAGCACTAGTAGAGGCTGCGGGCCGCAAAATAGTACCTGGCGGGCCGCATGTGGCCCCCGGGCCGCGAGTTTGAGACCACTGACTTAGAACAAGCATATCTGAGAAATGGCTATTTTCTAAGCAAAAATACATTTTTCTGTTTTGAAAATGGTCATGTTCACTACTGGATTTTTGTACGTGTTCTACAAAACATCCAAGCTCAGATTTGGATGTCATATTGAAAATGTCCCTCCACGTAAAGAAACCATTTTAGAAAGTGTTTTTATAAATCAAATTAATGTGTACAATCATACAAAGTAGGGATATGCATTTAATTTCCTACAAATGTAAAGGTTATTTTTGATGTACTTTTAAATGTCTCAGATGATCATGAGGTTGCTATGAGCTAGATCATTATTCATTCAAATTCATTTTCAGCTGCACTGCAATACAGTCCATAGCACCAGACAGAAGGGAGAAGGAAGAAGCATAAGTTATTTAACCCATTCTGTTGAAACTTTTGACTGTGCTGAAAGTAACCAGGGCGAACATGTTTTCCTGTACAGGCCCTCACAAGTGGAATGAGATCCCGTTGTATATACAGGAAAATTGAGCAATTTTAAAAGATTATTAAAAAGGCATTTATTCTGCAAAATGAAGTATAGGAACTGAGTGCCCCATTGTTTATTTGAGCGCTGGTCACAACATGTTCTGTAACTGTTTGTTGTTATTTTATTGTATATGTATTGTTGTTTTATTATGTATGTATAAAGTGAGATAAACCATAAACAAGCAGCTGAACAACATAGAAGGGAAGTATAGTGGGCCATGGATGGAACTGAAAGGTAGAGCCTTAAGTAAGAGGAAACAGTTTACTGATGAATCCAACATGGGCCGTATTTTGGCAATGCACCTGCATCAGGGATTGTATGGTATTCACTTCAGGTTTTTATTTGCCTTCTGGCAGTAGAATCCAAGGTCTGCCTTATGATTCCCTCAGGCTTTGCTCCATTCAGCAAAAGGAAAACTCCCTAGTTCTGAGTATATTTGATTTTGGAATTCTTTGGTGGCTTAAAGCATACCAGATATATTTTGTTTTTGAGACCACAATATCTTTGACATAGGCACCTTGCCAAAACACAGCACATGTTGGGCTCCATCAATAACCTCTACTTCAGGGGTGTCCAACCTGTGGCACGAGGGCAGCATGCAGCCCCGTGAAGTATTTTGTGCAGCCCCGGTTGAGGGCGCTGCAGTGTTTTCCTCTGCTGCCCCCGGGTGTTTACCGTCTTGTTGGCTTCCTCCTCTGTCTTGCTGCAGCGTTTGCGCGGCCCCAGAAACATTTTTTCTGACCAATGCGGCCCAGGGAAGCCAAAAGATTGGACACCCCTGCTCTATTTCCTCTCAAATAAGACTCCATTTCTCATTTCCTTCCATGGGCCATTACAAATTTCTTCTGTGCTGTTTGGCTGGTGTTTGCTGATTTCCTTTTGTTTGCCTGCTAAACAAATCCCATGCCTGATGATACCATAAGCTCAGCAAGAAACTGAAACAGACGCCAGCAGTCTAGCATCATTTTGGCTTGTGAATTCATACAGAGAACTCCGAGTAGAAGGTGCTAGCTTCAGATATTTTCTGACTTCTAAATCTTATAGGAAAACAAACAAAAAAAAAAGGTCCAAAGAGCAGAGAGAGAAAGAGAGATGTAGTAGTAAGATTACTTCCTTCTTATTACCACAGCAAACTAAATTTTCTTTTAAAATCTCTTAGACTTATCTGGGTGTGAGTATAGAGCCCGACATAACATTGGGAAGGAGAAAAAGAACTCAGACGGGATATGTCAATAAGATACAGGGTTGCAGTTACTTATTCTCAGTGTCAGAGAAAACCAAGAACCCTGTATTCAAATGGGTTTGACCAGGCAGAGAGGTCTCTTTTAGTTAAATTCCACTGATCTGGCCATCTATCAATATTGAATAGCACTGAATATTACCTGTGACCACCCAAGCACTGCCTGGTTAATGCCAAGCAGTCTGCTTGGAGCTGGAACTTGACTAGTTAGCTGTGACATTCAGTCTGCTAACTAGCTAGGTAAGTGGATAAAGTTAGGTCAACATTGTTGGCCTAACTTTTTCCACTAAGCAAACCAGGCACCAGTCTGAATAGTGACTGGTACCTGGTTATCTTTCAGGTGATCACATATACATTGATGTTTAATGCCAGAGCCTGGACATCTAGAGTTAATTCAGTCTATAAGTAAAAACCACTGACTGAAATGGGCTGAATATCTACCTCTGAGTCTGTTTTTTTTTTTTAACTATCTAAGGCTTTGTTAGTCTGGATAAACTGAATACTCAAACACCCAATACTGTAGCACTAACCAAAATACTTAAATCCATTGCTAGTCTCTATACTATCCATGGAATCCTTGCAGCCATTACTTGCAATTGTTTCCCATGCACACACCTTTATAGGACCCCCAGGGACCCCTGAAGAAGACTTTTTGTCGAAACGCGGACCGTGTTGGGTCCTGTATCCCTAGCGGACTAGTTTCTTTAAGGCTCTTATGTGGATGATTTACTTTTATGTGGATGGAATTATTTTATGTGGATGATTTTAGTGTACCTTTGGAACTTTGATACTTTCAAATAAAGTCCATTTGGGAACATTGTCACTCCACAGAGTTTTTTTGGTTTTCTTTGGATTTTCTTCTTTGAGGATATTTTGGGGTCAATTCCTTTTGTTTTTTGTTTATCCTTGCAGCCATGCCATCCGTTCAAGATCTGGCTTTTCATTTTGAAAATGAAATCACTACTCTCCGTGCTGCACTAAATATTCCTTACCAGACTACAGCTTGCTTCTCCATCTCTACTACTAAGTGCATTTGTTAATGCCGTGGAGGGGCATAATAAAAAAACCCATCTAAGTCCCTTTTTGGCCTAAGGCCTTAAACGTTGAAAGCAGAATCAGGGAAAGTGTCCATAACCAAAACAAACATCCTTGTTTTGATTATGGCTTGCCTCTACCTTCAGCTGTTTAAACGCCCAGCCAACCACTCCATCTACAAATACACCCCCATGACGTCTACACTTATACCACATAATGAACCAAAAAAACGCATAAGCCCAAAACGTCCAACACAAGGGCTTTTAGGCGAAGGAGGAGCCAGTCCTTCGCCTAAAAGCTGGATTCTGTAACTGGTGTCTGTCAAAAACAACACTGGTTATAGAATCCCCCCAACCCCCCCCCCAATACACAACATTGGGGCAGAGAGAACCCAAGCCCTCTTGCCCTGCGGCAGCTGCGGCACCCCTGACGACATCGGGGCAAGAGGGAGCCCAAGACCTCTTGCCCCGGTGATCGTGCCCCCCCCCCCCCGCCGAGTACGATCGGGCCAGGAGGAGCCCAAACCCTCCTGACCCCGGCGACCCCCCCCCCCCGACTGGATCTGGGCAGGAGGGAGCCCAAGCCCTCCTGGCCCTGGTGACCACCCCCCGACTGGATCTGGCCAGGAGGGAACCCAAGCCCTCCTGGCCCCAGTGACTCCCTTCCCCCCACCCCCCACTACAATACGGGCCAGGTTGGGTTCATGTGCTTAAGGTCCTGCCCACAGGAGGAGGCTAAGGCTCCCGGGCCTATTCTGATTGGCCCAGGTGCCTCAGGCCCCACCTGTGGGCGTAGTTTTTGCCGCCTGGGCCAATCCAGCCCCATTCTGGAGCTGGCTGGCCTGCCGGATGGGCAGGCTTGGCACCCGTCCGTCTGGCCAACGTTGGAAGATACGGGGAAAGGGGGGTGGGGGGATAGTGGGGTCGTCTGGGGGGATTGCAGATCGGGGGGGTGAACGGAGGTTAAGGGAGGCGGTCATTGGGGGGAGGGGGGTTGTATCGAGGGCAGGAGGGCCTGGGATCCCTGCTGCCCGTATTGTAGTGGGGGTGGGGGGTAGGGAGTCGCTGGGGCCAGGAGGGCTTGGGCTCCCTCCTGGCCAGATCCAGTCGGAAGGGGGGGTCGCTGGGGCCAGGAGGACTTGGGCTCCCTCCTGGCTGATTGAGTCAGGGGGGGTGGTCGCCGGAGCCAGGAAGGTTTGGGCTCCCTCCTGGCCCGATCGTACTCGGCAGGGGGGGGCAGCACGATCGCCGGGGCATGAGGGCTTGGGCTCCCTCTTGCCCGATATCACCTGGGGTGCCGTGGGTCGCAGCATTTCGGATAGAGAAGTGATGGCTACGCGGTAGGGGAGTTGAGGCATCTCTCCTGCCGCGATGGTTGCGGTGGGTGGGTGGGTAGGTTGCCGGGCCGCTGAACTGATCGCGCCAGCGCCTTCAGCTCAGTGCCCCTTTTTCCGCACTTAGACCTGGTTTGACTTCGTCTAAGTCAAAAAGATATAAGTGCCGACTAGGCAACCTGCCTACGGTTTTGTTTATACCTGGTGCACACCTAGGTGTAGGTCGGCCCACCCCCCGCCCACCGCCCGCCCTTTCCCCTCCTCTAAACATGCCTCTTTTCTCTCTGTGTGTCTAGAGGCAGGGGGAAGGCCTAAGCTGGTTTTAGATACGTCAAAAATGGGTACTTGGATGATCAGGCTTTTTGATCGTCCAAGTAGCCATTTAGGACACTTTTTAGACGTTTTTTTTTTTAGTTATGAACCCCATAGCCTGTAGCCTTTCTTCCACTATAAAAACTATGAAACTGAATATGGGTCCACATAACCCTATCCCTTCATTGTTATCAAAGAGATTCCTAGATGGCCAATATCACTGAATCTATTATACTCTCACAATTATACAACTACATTGACAAAACTCTTACTCTTCATCCAAATCAAACAGGGTTCAGACAGCTTCATAGCACTGAAACATTTTTTCTTGGATTTAAATCACTTACATTTACTATCACTTAGACCAAGGAAATCATTGATCTTACTGCAGCCTTTGATCTAGTAGATCATGCTATCTTACCTGACAGACTCCGTCAGATTAGGCTGAACGATACAATACCAGTCACTGGAAGAGATAAATATAATGAAAGTACCCTTTTTCTAGGTGCTGATAGGCACCTACATTAAAAAAATAATAATTTAAAAATCACTTTTAAATGGCTTTACCAATTATGTTACATGCCAGTAGGGCACCTAACGGCCCCTAACTTAATGCACCATTTATAGAATAAGACCCATAGTAAATTCTAGGGGTTCAAGGGTGAGAACTACATTAAAAAGCCATTTCTTTGGAAGTCAATATATTTGCCAAAAATGCATTATTCACAAAATATTTTATATGGTAAATTTTAATTCAGAAAGTGGATCAACAGGAAGTCTAGAATAAGTATTTGCATCTTGCAGTTGACACATTGCCTCAACTATTTAGTTCTGACTGTACCGTAGTGGTTCCTCCTCTGTCAGCCTTCAGAATCATCATAAAATTATCCTCACTTAGTTTACTCGTCTAGATGTAACATCCAGATGTGTAAACTTGACATGCTGCTTCAGTCTTTTCAAAGTCCAATAAATCTTTGAAGATCAATTGCTGATAAAAATGCAGGGCAGCTTCAACCAGGGTTGGGGGTGTCCTTAAGACTATACAAGTATGTTTTGCACAAATGCATTTGCTGCACCGATTAAAACTAATGCTATCGCCTTATGACTTTCGCACTGTAGTCCAGGCTATAGTCTTGTTGAGACTTGGCATAACAAAAGCAAGGTGTAGGGCATTGCAGGTTATACAAAACGCAGCAGCAAGATTGATAATGGGATTGGCAAAATATGATCACATTTCGCCATATCTTCAATAACTACCAGTGGCCTTCAATAGCTACCAGTCGCCTTCAGAATACAATATAAAGCAGTAATGATTTGCCATCAATTTTTGTATGGTAACATGCCAAAATTGCTTAAAAAAATATGCTTAGCTATACACCAAACAGATCATGAGAATTTAGCTCTACTGAAGACAAATGTTAACCCAAGGCTTGTTGAGACTGGCCAAATACAAAACTGTAGTGAAAAGGGCATGTTTAGAAAATTACTCAAAACACAATTATTTGTAGATGCATTTTTTTAGCCAATAATTTTCCGCTCTGCACAGTTGATGAATTATTCATGATTCTCATTATATACACGGTATTAGTTTGTAGATATGATTTCTGATGATTGTTTGTATGTCTGTTATATCATGTTTTTATAAAATTATTTATGTCAATTATGTAAACCATTTAGTTTTAAACGGCATAGAAATTTTTAAAATAAAGAAAAAAAATAATATAAAATTCATAGTAGTGGCATGATTTTCAAAATGTGTTTGCAAACATAACTTGCAAGAGAATTTATACCAGGGGTGTCCAACCTCCGGCCCAAGGGCCGCATGCAGCCCCGTGAAGTATTTTGTGCGGCCCGGGTCGAGGGCGATGCAGTGTTTTCCTCTGCTGCCCCCGGGGCTTTACCATCTCGCAGGCTCCCTCCTCTGCCTTGCTGCAGTGTTTGCGCTTTTGTGCGGCCCCAGGAACATTTTTTTCAGCCAATGCGGCCCAGGGAAGCCGAAAGGTTGGACATCCCTGATTTATAGAATACTATTTATATTTTAAAGGCACAGTAGGAACAGTTTAATCCTAACTCCAATACTTTCTGTTGTGATATAGATAATTGACAAGTTGAAATAGTCACTACTGTTGATCTAGGAAAAACCAGGCTCTGGTCCTGGGGTCCTCGATAGTTCCCCTGTTGGTCATGAACATTGTTTCTGGATTCTCCTCGATTGCAACTCTGACCCCTTCCATTTGCTTATTGCCAACTAAGTCAATATGTGGCTTCTCTTCAGGGGCCTTCCTTGAAGGGGGATTTTGGGACCCAGCTCTGTACTTTTTTGGCTGCGGATCCTGATACTAGGGTCTCTATATCTGCTCTGCATGGCCGGATTCTGGCTCTCTGCCAGCCTAGGGTTTTCCCTGGTATTTTGGAGGCATGGCAGCGGGACTTGGGTAGGGACTTGGGGGACAATTTCTTGTTAAACACCCTGACTCGAACTGCGGGCTTGGTACATAGTGCTGAGCTCCGTGAATGTCACTTTTGCACTGTCCTGCGGGCCTATGCTTCCCAGAGTCAGGCTTACCATATGGGTTGTGTTGATACTCAGTTATGTATTCGCTGTTCGGTGGAGATAAATTCTTACTTTCATGGTTTTTTGGAGTTGTGAGGGGATTCAGTCCTTCTGGACGGAGCTGGCCTCCTTTTTACAGGGCCTGTTGCGGACCCCTGTGCCAGTATCCGTGCAGTCTATGCTGTTTGCCCATTTTTCATTCTTGTACATGTACAATTCATATGAAAAATTATTTCTTAGTAAATGTTTTATTTTGGGGAAGAAATGTATCTTGTGTTGCTGGCTGTCTTCTGAACCACCTTCATTCTGGTATTGGAGAAATCGCCTCCATGAACTTATGGGTTGGGAGGCACGTTTGGCACGTTCTTCCCGACGCCGGAGCAGAGACTTTGTTCACACTTGGACTCCATATTTGAACATTTTGCCTCCTGAGAGTCGTAGCCGGGTCTTGAATAGACTCCACCTCTGAAACTGTGCTTCTAGATGTCTCTGCTTTTCCCTGCTTCTGAGTGTTTCTGTCTCTGTGGGGGGATGGGGAGGGGGGGTGGGGGGTAGGGTTTTCTTTGTTGGGGGGGGGGGGTCGGGTGGGTCCGGGGAGGACATAAGAGTCCAGTCCTCCGCGGGTGTTTGCTGAAAATGTATACCATGGTTGCTATTGTAGTTGTACTTACTGTTGCTTAATAAAATAGATTTAAACATAACTAGAAAACCTCACCCAGATACAGTTCTGTCAGCAAATTTCCCCCCCAGAATCTGAGTCAGCCTATGAATAATAATAATTTTTAAAAACTTGTAGTCTGGTCCAGCATAGATATATTGTCCTGGGGCATCCGAGAATAAACAAAATTATTCTGATAGTCGCATTCTTCTCTCAGAATTTAAAAAATTTTAGTCTGTCGTATCATGCCACTGAAAGATTGGATTTTTTTGCTGCAGCTCCTGATATTGCTTATCATATTCCTCCTGACACATACCCCGTCCTTTACTAATGCGTAGCACAGGTTTTAGTGCCAGCAGTGGCGGTAACTGCTCCGAAGCTCATAGAATTCCTATGAGCAGTTACCGGCGCTGCCGGTGCTAAAACCCAGGCTACGTATTAGTAAAGGAGGGGGTAGATTGTTTCAATTGAATTTTGATCTTCTCAATATGAGCCTTCAATTCAACCTCTGCTTTAGAGGTGGTTTCTACTATTAGTAACATCAGGCCCTTACTACATTTGTTTAGTATGGCATTCCATTTCAAAACAAATTCTTGGTTATAGTTAAATAAAGCCCACTCGGGATCCAATACATCTTAATACTGTATATCTAGGGTTACCAGATGTCCAGATTTGCCCAGACATGTCCCCTTTTTAGAGGATTTTCCAGGCATCTGGATGGGTTTTCAAAAGCCAGTTTTTCCCGGATTTTGAAAACCATTGAACACGGATGCCCTCCAGACGCGGCCCCGAAGAGATGAGTTTTGTGTGGGGCTAGGGTTGGGGGTGGAATGGGGCAGGACTGGGGGGCAGAATGGGCCGGGGACACACATCCTCTTTTTTCAGAAAAAAAATCTAGTAACCCTATATATATCATGCCAAAGTATCAACATGGAGTTCTGCCCTAGATAATCTCTTACACTGGTTTTCCAGTTCTGACACAGGAACACAGAACCAGGAGCACCCTCTTCCTCCCATAGTGTCAACCTCTGCAAAATAACAGCTTCTTGGTCCACTGTATAACTAAACTCCTGAGAGTCTGACTGTTCCTTAATGAAGACCAACACTCAATAAATTAAATTGATACGGTCAATATTCAGGCGGGAACAGAAATATCCAAATATGAATCCTATATTCAACACTCAAAAGACTTCTAATTGTCTAACTATGAGGGATTGTTGAAAAGTTCTCAGTCCAACCAACCAATTTCTTAAATTCTGAATGTTATTTGCCACTGTAGCTGATAAAAGTGTTATCATATTTTGATAAGTGCCAATTTGCAGAAATGAAATTCTATGTTTTGACATTGTGTCAGATCATTGATTGAACTCAAAATTCCAAGGAGTAAATCAATTCTTCTAAATAGCTCAATCCTATGATATAAGGAAGAGCACTGAAGTTTGTGTTTCACTATTATTCAATCCTGCAGAGCCGCTTTTCATTGAAGCTGGGCATAGTTCGTCTTTGCTTCTGAATCATATAAGTGCTGGTTTATTACACTTATGCATTGTGGTTGATAACCATAAGATGATTATAAGGGACGGAGAGATGATATGATGGTCCCGAATATGTTTTCCAAGCAGCTCAGCTGCAGTAAATACAGACATTGAGAGCTCTCTACAAAACTATAGCACATATCATATATTGACATTTATTTAGTTAATATATTTATGAGTGTTGACTCTATCTATTGTGAAGATCATTGATTGAACCATATCCATGTCATTCTCTTGGTTGGACTGAGAACTTTTCAGCACCATCTCATACAACCCACATAAACACTCTTCAGAGAGCTCAGAGGTGACTCATTTAGGATAGTTAGAGACATTTGTGTTCATTTGTGATTACTGTTATTTTTATTTGTGTGGTTCTACTAGCTTATGGCACTTGCTTATGGCTTATGGCACTCGCTTATGGCTTCATTCATTCAACAATCATGTCCAACTAAATAACTATGCACACAATTTTGGAACAAAACTGCTTGGCCGCAGCTTTATTTAACAGCTATACAAATGACAAATTCCATGAACCAATTCAAAACTTTAACCCCTCTTCTAGACCAGCCTTACAATCTATTTTCACTGTTAGCTAGTCAATAATGACCTAGCTGCACTGTCAAAGTCATGAATAGATTCAATGTGCATTACATAGTATTCCCCCCCCCCCCCACATGAGACCTGTGGTGTTGCCCGGCCTCATCTAACTGTGGCGGCATCGCACATAAATATTCCACATCCCATATTTCCTTTAAACACCTTACCTAACTGTCATGACTATCTGGAACCACCCCATTTTCCATCAAAGCTGCAAACCCTCAACCCCAAAACCCCAAACAGCTACCCCAACCAGAAACAAATACCCTCCTCCTGTACCATGCAAGGCAAACAAAACAAGATGCCAAACGGGGTGGCCATGTGCGGGCAAATCCACACCCTATCTTACCTTAACTATTAAGCCCAATAGCTAATCACTTTCTTACCCTACCACCACCCAAAACCATTCATCAAAACTACTCCCTTCACATACAAAATCCCGCCTAGTCCCACCAATCAAAACCTCACACTCACTCACTAATCCCTAACTGTCCTTGTCAAGCAACCACTTCAGCAGCCAATCCCACAGCCCATTACCCTTCCACCTCTCTTCCTTGACTTAACCTATTACTTACTTACCTACCTGTTCCCCCCAACCTACCATCCCCTTAAACCAAGAATACTTACTTGTAGCTCATAAAGTGGCTCAGCCAAAATTATTAGTCCACTACTTAATTAGTGGGCTTCCTAACTTATGGCACTCGCACTGCTTCATACGTTCAACAGTCACTTCAAACTAAATAACAACTATGCACACAATTAATTTTGAACAAAATTGCTTGGCTGTAGCTTTATTTAACAATTGTATAAATAACAAATTCCATGAACTGGCTCAGAACTTTAACCCCTCTTCCAGGCCAGCCTTACAATCCATTTTCAATGCTAGCTAGTCAGTAACAATCGAGCTGCACCGTAAAGTCATAAATAGATTCAATGTACATTAAACAGTATTTCTCCTCCCCCCCCCCCAATGAGACCTGCAGTGTTGCCCGGCCTCATCTACCTGAAGCAGTATCGCACACAAGTATTCCATATCCCATAATTCCTCAAAATACCTTACCCAACTGCCATGGCCATCTGGAAGCATCCCATTTTCTGCCAAATTGGTAACAGCCTTGTCACTGCTACCTCCCAAATCAAGCAAAGCTGTGGCCAGCACAGTTACCATAAAGAGATTCCAACAAGTCCTGAACTGTACTAAGGAAAATATCCAGGCCAATGTCAGACAAATGAATACCATCAGGATGGTAAAGACCAAGTCAGTCCATCAGCAGCAACTCATGCGCCAAAACTAGACCTCCTAATGACTCAACCAATTTTGACACCTCCACATTAACTTGCTTCCTAAGGCACTCTACACATTTAGCAATACTAGCTTCCTTCCACACTAAATAGGAAATAATTTCTGACCACGCCACCCGGATACAAGGAAATGCACATGACAAAATAATAAAGTCCCACTTAATTTACCTAATCAAATCAATCCCTTAACCCAACAAAAATCATTGCCTCCCAAATGTACTAAAATCAAATCAGGATAAGAAACAAGTAGAGCATAGTGCAAATTAGGCAGCAATTAGTCCCAGCATATTCTTTGAATTACCAGCCACTGAATAGTGAGTCCCAAATGTGAAAGGCCAAGATTGGGCCCCCATCAAGATTCTGCTGCATGCTTCCCAGCTCAAAATACAGTAAGAAGGAATGCCCACAAATCTAGATGCAGATATCCAATGGCAAACTGTGAAACCTAGAAACTAGCAAGAAATAACAAAATTAATATGGGGAGTCCCGGACATAACATAAGTATTAAGTTTCAAGTTCAAGTTCAAGTTTATTAGCATTTAATGAATCGCCTATACAAAGTTTCTAAGCGATGTACAAATTAAAAACCATCAGATGGTGGTTACTTATATAGTTTTTACACATAGAATTTTTAAAACAAACTATTGACGTTTTAAACAATGGAAAGAGACAAACATGAATAAGAGGGAAAAGTTACAATTCATTGTATATTGAAATTAACAATTAAGGAAAAACACAATAGGGAATAATGGGATTGGAATGTTTATTAGTCTTGGTCAAAATGTAAGGGGTTAATATGAATTATGCTATGTATCAAAGGCATCTTGAAACAGAAAAGTTTTTAAAAGTTTCTTAAAAGTTAAAAGGTCTTTTTCAATTCTAATAAAGTTTGGTAAAGAATTCCACAATGTTGGGGCCATAACAGAAAATATGTCGTTTCTTCTTGTGCCGATGATTTTCAAAGAGGGAATCGATAAAAGATTTGAAGAAGATGAACGTAATGAACGTGATGTACTGTATGGAATAATCATTTTGGATATGAATTGTGGTTCATTAAAAAGTAATGTTTTATATACTAAGAGTATGATTTTAAATGTAATCCGATGGGAAATAGGGAGCCAGTGTGATTTAATCATTAGGGGTGTGACGTGATCGTATTTTTTTGCTTTATGAATTAATTTTATTGCTGTGTTTTGAATTATCTGTAGTCTTCTTTTTTCTTTCTGAGTAATATTGATCATGAGCGAATTGCAGTAGTCCAATTTAGAGATAATTAGTGAGTGAATTAGAATATTGATAGATTTGGTCTCTAAGAATGTGGAAATGGAACGGATGAGGCGTAACCTATAAAAACATGATTTAACTATTTCACTGATATGCTTATTAAATGATAAATCTACATCAATGGTTATACCAAGAATTTTCAAATATGATACAGATTCTAAAGGTGTATTGTCAAGGACGAATGGCAAAATTGGAGTTAGGTTTCCTTTCCAGGTGAAAAACATGGTTTTTGACTTTTGGATGTTCAGAGCTAATTTATTGTTGTTTAACCAATTTTTTATTTGTCCCAGTTTTTCATTAATCGCTTTTATTTCGTCAGCTTTCTCTGGATTAAAGGGATGTAGAAGTTGAATATCATCTGCATATGAAAAAGATGTGAACCCTAGTGATTGTGAAATAGTTAGAAGAGGTGATAAGAAAATATTAAATAGAAGGGGAGATAGTATAGACCCTTGTGGTACGCCATATGTCGATGAATAAGTTGAAGAGTAGACGTTGTTAAATCTGACTTGAGAAGTGCGATCGGATAGGAAGGAAGTTAGCCATTTTAAAACTTGACCTCCTATGCCTAATGATTTTAGCCTGAATAGTAAAAGTTCGTGATCGATTGTGTCGAAAGCGGCAGATAAGTCTAATGAAAAAAGAGCTACAGATTTGTGGTGATCGAGGAAGTAATGAATATTTGTTATAAGGCCAATCATCGAATATTCCATACTATGATGTTTACGAAAACCTGTTTGATTAGGGTGCAGGGCATTTGAGGATTCAATGAAGTCAGATAGTTGTTCGAAGACTAGTTTTTCTGTTAATTTCATTAAGAATGGTAAATTCGAGATAGGGCGGTAATTAGAAACTTCGTCTTGGTTAATTTTAAATTTTTTTATTATTGGTTTAACAATTGAGGATTTCCAGGAAATTGGAACGGTTGCGGAAAAAAGACTATTTTGGATAAAAGAAAGGATAAATGGTCCAAAGAAGTTGAAAATTTTCCTTAGATAGAATGGGGGAATTTTATCTGATGGGGAACCTTTTAGATTAATTGTTTTTAGATATCTTTCTAATTCTCCTAAGGAGGGAGTTCTGAAATTTTCGCATTTAGCTGTTAGTATACTGGTTTTTGTATCGTCAAATAGTATCGATTGGATACCCAAAGCCTCAGCCAGCAAATCAATGCTGGAGATCCTCCCCCTCCTCGCAGCAAAAATGCTGCCCCAATCCTAAAAGAATGTGTCCCAAATAAAGATGGGTCTAAATTCACAGAACCAAAAGCTTTTTTCAATACTGCAGCAAATTGAGAACGAGTAAGAGGCGAGCTATCCATATGCACCAGCCAAAATAATCCATCCAGTGGCCTCAAGGAAGCATAAAAGTGCACCAAAGACACAGGGCAACTAGTCAACTAGGAACATTGTTACAGATAAACCCAGGCTTCCTTACCCAACTGATCTTGTATTATTTAACTTGTATTTTTATTTAGAGATAGAAGCAACATTTGTGTTTAAAGTAGAGGTATTTGCTTAGAGTTCTCAAAGACTATACATCAGGTTGGTTTACAGGATGTCCACAATGAATATTCATTTGATATATCCATGTACATTTGGTCTTAGAATTAGGTGAGTTTGCATATTGTGGTTATCTTATAAACCAAACCTGATATAACCCTTGAGAGACTGTTATGAATCCCCTGATATAATGCAGGTCATTTGACCTTCAGATATTTGTGCCCTGCAACATTTTGGATAGCCTTATATTTCTATAATGCTTTCAGCCTAAAATCATATTTGAATTTTGACACCAGGAGACTAAAAGGATTCCTTTAGGGCTTCTTTTACTAAGCTGCGATAGCGCTTTTAGCGCACACAGGATTATAGCATGCGCTAAACCCGCGCTACGTGGCTAGAACTAACGCCAGCTCAATGCTGGCGTTAAGGTCTAGTGTGCGCGGCATTTCAGCGCAAGCTAAAACTGCTATCGCAGCTTAGTAAAAGGAGCCCCTAGTGATGATGGAGAACACACTGCCCCCTATATTTAATGCATGGCTACTCTGATTGCAAAACCTGAAATCTGCACATATCTCCAAGTTGCTAAAACTCAACCTGACTGCTTTTAACATCCAAAGAAGATGCTACAGCAGAAGTTGAATAAAATGCATATTGAACTGGATAAAAATTTTGAGATTTATATCTGCTGAACATAGGAAATTGTAGGAGAGTAGACATCCACTTTATACTCTCTAACAATAAAATACAATTGTTAACAAAATGTGATTGGAGCATTCTTGATAAGAGGAGACAACAAAACATATGAAAATGTACTCGTATAGTTTGAAGCGGTTCAGAAAAAAAATTAAAACCAGATTTAGGGCCCCTTTTAAATAGCCTCAAGGAAGCATAAAAGTGCACCAAAGACACAGGGCAAATAGTCAACTGGGAACATTGTTACAGATAATCCCAGGCTTCCTTACCCAATGGATCCATTTTAGAGTGGTGAATGTGCAAACAAGGTTCACCAAGGGACAACAGAACATCAGACAGCAATAGCCCTGTCCAGCCCATTGCCTTCATGGAAAAACGCAACCAATTTATTCACACGTAGAGCTCCGAAAAAGGTCACTGAAAAAGCCAAACGAAACAGAGAAGCCTCGAAAACCAAGGAACAAATATGCCGTAAGGCCCCAAACAAGGCTTGTAAAATGTCAGGCAAAATAGATAATCTAATCCTCTCTTTATGAGAAGGAGTGCCCCCCCCCCAATAGAACCACTCATTAAATTAACTTGCGAACCAAAAAAATCACACAATAGGGTCACGTCTACCAGTAACTTGAATACAAAGGCCATCCCTGCTAAAGACTGAGTCATTACCTCAAGAGACCACCCAGCCTTTTATGGATTGAGATGTGGTTGAAAGACAGAAACCAGAGAGTTGGTTTAAATGGTCAATACTCTCAATGGATAAGAGTAAATAGTGGAGTTCTCCAGGGATCTGTGCTGGGACTGCTGCTTTTTAACATATTTATCAATGATCTAGAAATGTGAGTAACTAATGAGATAATTTAATTTGCTGATCACACAAAGTTATTAAATCGCAAGAGGATTGTGAAAAATTGCAAGAGGACCTTGTGAGACTGGAAGACTGGGCATCAAAATGGCAGATGATGTTTAATGTAAGCAATTGCAAAATGATGCATGTGGGAAAGAGGAACCTGAACTATAGCTATGTGATGCTGGGTTCTGTGTTAGGAGTCACTGCCCAGGAAAAGGATCTAGGTGTCATTGTTGAGGATACGTTGAAACCCTCAGCTCAATGTGCAGTGGCTGCTAAGAAAGCAAATAGAATGTTAGGAATTATCAGGAAAGGAATGAAAAACAAAGAAGAAAATGTTATAATGCCCTTGTATTGCTCTTTGGTATGCCTGCACCTCGAATACTGTGTGCAGTTTTGGTCACT
Organism: Geotrypetes seraphini; assembly: GCF_902459505.1. Taxonomy (NCBI): domain Eukaryota; kingdom Metazoa; phylum Chordata; class Amphibia; order Gymnophiona; family Dermophiidae; genus Geotrypetes; species Geotrypetes seraphini. The sequence goes on along the minus strand of NC_047085.1, from coordinate 83,882,038 downwards.
A